>NC_140487.1:32924453-33673203 GCF_964271855.1 Acomys minous
AAAAGACACGGCCCATTTCCATGCTGTTGCAGGGCTGTGTGTGGTTTCTTTTACCTGCTATCTGTGTACAGTGGATTATCTCCTACTACAGACTTTTCAAAGTCCTTTTCAAAAAAAATAGAGACACTTTTGGAAGAAGTGAGGTAATATAGAAAAACATTTACATAGGTACCCAGAAACCAAGGTAAGGCTAAGATTTTGTTTAGGAAAACATAATTGTACAGAAAATTTGTTACTTTAAGAGTGAGGTGAGGAGCCAGAATTTCCAATGAAAGCAAAAGCATCCCAGCTTCCCCCTTCCCCCACTTCCATTGTGATTAAATGATCTGTATGTAGTCTGGAGAGAGAGGGAGGGTGAAACTCTGAAAGGAAGGAACTGTATTTATTCTACTGAGTCTTCATTCAAAAGATCTTAGAAACTGCCTTCACTGTAGAAGAGATAAATACTTAGTAGTTCGGACAAACTTAGTCTTATAGGAGGTAATAATGCAAAGTTTTTCAGTTATTATTCTTCTGGAATTTTCAATACTTTCAGGAAATGTGTATTTAACCACACATCTGACTTCTGTATACCTGCATTTGTTTTTCGGAAAGTTTTTCCTCTTAAACTGATTAATATATATCACAAGTTAAGTTGTAAAATGATAAAACACAATTATGGTTGTTCTAGTGAGTACAAGTTTAGTTTTGATTCTTAAAAATCTAAATAATTCTCATGATTGTCACATGGTTCTCCCTGCTGTATGTAGTTTGTTTTACACATGTGTAACAAAATAAAAGTATATATTAAAAAATAAATAAATAAATTTAGTTTCAATTAAAAAAAATAAAGGCATGATTTCTTATAAAAAAATCAAAATAAAATACAGAAATAAAATCATGTATAACACTCCATGTCCAGTACTCTCTTTTGTTTGTTCATTTTTTCTTTTGTTTTTTAAAACTTTTTGTTGGGTGTTTGTGAATTTTACATTGTGCACCCCAATCCCACTCATCTCCTGCTCCTCTAGTGTTCGATCTCCACCCTTGAAACTCCTCTCAAGAAAAAAAAAATCTCGGTGTGGAAGCCGTTGTGTGCCTCAGTGTGTCCAAAAGTATAACTTTTGTCCACATATCTTTGTCTGCAAATGTTCATTACAATGACCCATTGGTTTAGAATGAGGTCTCTGCCTTCTGCTGCTCTATTAATTCTGGAACAATATAGGAAACACTGGGTCTTCTCTTGAATATCCTATTGTTGCCTCGTGACATAGAGATCCTATAATTTTGGATATGCAGTACTGTTCCTTTCATAAACTCTAACAGTTCATTGATGGAGTAGATATTGGGATGGGCCAATTCAAAGAACTGGGTCTGGGCCTGAAAAGTATTTGAGAGGGTCAGCCCATTTGCTCTCCTATAGCCCTGTCTTCAGGGCTGGCTCAACAGCAAGCCCAAACCCAGGGCCAGCTCTACCCAGTTGGTCAGGTAAGGAGCAGGGCCCACTCTCCCTAGTGATAAAGCTGGTGAAAAAACTTAGATAGTTCTCCCATTCTCATGACCCTGGGGCCAGCTCTCCAGCCTGCCATAGATTGTGGGGGGAAAGGAAGGTGGTGGGGATCTCTCCCTATTCTATGCCACACCACAGCAGATAAGAGACAGACTGGCTCAATCACACTCATGGGGCAGGCTCACCTACAACCCCCACATGCAGAACCAGTTCTACTCTGCTGCCAAGGTGATCTCCTGAATGCTCCAGCAGGTTAGGGGCAGGTCCAGCTTTCCTGATCCCAGGGCCAAGTCTCTTGCCTTCTACAGGTAGTGAGGAGTGAGAAGGCAGAGGATATCTTACCTTCATTTGTGGTAGAGTCAGCTCTCCCTTGCTGGTATCCTCAGGCCAGATCAACAGCGATTCCTTCATTGGGCAGTGGTCTTGTACTCTCTAGTATAACAGCTGGCTAGTGGTGTGGTCATCTCTGATACTATGATGCCCCTACAGTCAGCTCTCCCATGGTGTCCAGGTTTGCAAGCTTCCATAGTGCCAGGCTGGTCGTTATCTCAAACTAGCTCCCAATCTTGGCCCTATGGTGATGGTCTAGTGGTCATCTCAGGCTTACTTCCACCTTTGGTCCCAGGTGGGTTCTTCTAGTCTCTGGCTTGCTCCTTGTCCTGGGAGCCTATCTGGACAAGTGAAGCACCCTCTTAGAGCTACTTTTAGGCTACCTCCCTGTCTGGTCCCCCTGGAGCCAGATTGGTAGTCATTTTAGGTTCTCCTTTTTCAGGGAATGTTAGGCTATTATTCATTCAGATGTTCATAGATCAGAAGGCTGAGAGTAGACATAGCCTGTATCCTCTCTGTCACCACTGATGCACATGTAACAGAAGCCACAGCTTCAGTTCTTCTATGGGCCGATTGTTTTGGTGTCTATTTTTGTTTTTGAAGACAGGGTTTCCCTGTGTAGCCCTGGATGTCTTGGAATTCACTTCGTAGGCCAAGTGATGGGATTAAAGGCATTCACCAGTTGCTCAGCTATTATTTTTTGACACAGGGTTTCTCTGTGTAGCTCTGGCTATTCTGGAATGGCAACTGAGCTGGCCCTAAACTCAGAGATGTTCCTGCCTCTCCCTCCCAAGTGCTTGAAGCAAAGGTGTGTGGCACCTCCACTCAGCCAGTCTGATACACTTATCAGAAGTTCACTTAAGAAGACTCTTTAATCTTCCTGTTCTGGTCCCTGAGTTAACCTCTACTTCACATTCTGAGGTATTTTTCTTTATGCACTGTTCAAGGAAAGACCTTAAAGAAGATGGGGGTGATAAGTCTAGATTCTCAAATGCTGAGTGTGCAAAGGCATTAGTATCTCTGTGATTCTGTCACTGGCATAAACACCACTAAAAACAACTTAGGGAAGAAAGGATTTATTTTACACATTAGGTTATGTAGCCTATCATCTCAGGAAGCCAAACCAGGAACTTAAATCAGGACCCGGAGAAAGAAACTGAAGCAGAAGACACGAGAGTGGTTGGCTTGTTCTCCCAGGATTGTGCAATAACCTTTCTCATGTGGCCCAGGCCTACCTAAGCTAAGTAAGAATGATGCTCTGCATACTAGCCAGAAGGGGCAGAAAGATTTCCAGAGGCAGAGCAAGAGGAGTTTGTTGTGGGATTGCATCTCCTAGAAAGGTCAGAAGCTACACCCACAAAGTCTCACTGACAGGGCTGCTTCAGCCTGACCCGAACAGAAATAACACTAATGATTTAGCTGGGAATTCTCAAATCCTCATCCCTAGACTAGGAAGTGTAGGCAACTGAAGATGCTGAGAGTGGAGTGAGAGAAACGGTATTCCCCAGGGCAGGGCAATCTAATACCGACTGGTCAGCCCGAAAAACGATACATACAAGTAACACTATATGCATTGTCGTGGCTGTATTTCAATATTTAGTAATATATGGGCAGGGAGAGGGAAGGGAGAAATTATAATCTTTAAAAACATTTAAAATATTTTTTTTTAAAAATTAAAGGCAAAAAAAGGAAAATGCCCTAGAGATGTGTCCCAGACCAGTTTGATGAAGCCCATTCCTCAAACGAGGCTCCTTGTTCCTAGGTGACTCTAATTTATGACAAGTTGACAAAGACTAATAAGAACAGTGTTTAGCTTTTTTCAGCCATCCTGAAATATATTTTAAATAAAATGCTCCACTATCATAGTTACCTCAGGCTGAAAGAATAATTTGACCTTTGGGTTGATAATTTGCCGTCATTTAAAAAATTTGTATTTATTTATCAAAATAACAGCATGTTTTAAAAGTATGTCTTAACTCTGTAAATTAGTCTGGATGAAATTCATCTGTATATGCAATTTATATAGTAAAAAAAACACATACCAGAGTTTAGGCAATTTTTTAGAACACAGAGAAATATTTCTTTAAAGAATGGGTGGCAATTGATAAGACTGTGGATTTTTCTCTGTGTGTTGTATACAGATCTACATCTTTGTACTTATGTGTGTGCATGTACATGTTTGTGTGTGTATGTGTGTGTGTGTGTGTGTGTGTGTGTGTGTGTGTGTGTGTGTGTGTGTGTGTATGAGAGAGTGAGAGAGAGTGTGTGTGTGAGTGTGTGTGTATGCATGTATGTGTGTGTGTATGTACTTGAAGGCCAGGGTGACCTCTGGCATCTCCTTTTACCATCTCCCCCCTTTTCAGACACAGTCTGTAATTAAACCTGTAGCCTGTAGAATCTGGACACCTACCTTCAGTATGCTCCATACACACTCCTACTCTTGGCAGCACTGTGACATTACAAGTCCACACTGTTGTGTGCAGCTTTATAGAAAATGCTGAGAACCAAAGCAGGTCCCATAGTCCAGGGGAGGCACTGTGCTGACTGAGGACTACATCGTCCCTGAGATTTGTTAATTTTCTAGGAACTAACTTGTCTTTGGGAAGATACTTCTTTTCATCATTTTCACAACATTAAATCTTGCACATTTAAACTATGTTTTTTTTTAAAGGTCATCGGTAATAATGCATGTTAGTAGAGAATATCTGTGTACATAAGAAAATAATCACTCACTTCCTAAACCAACCAGGAAGCTACAAAAGTGGGTTTCTGAGAGAAAATTAGTACACAGTGTTTATTCTACTGCACTTATTTTCTGGTGTTAACATGACTATAATTTACAGCCCCCAAAATGTTTCTTTACACGTCTTTGATTATTTGGCAGTTTTTAAACCTCCTTTTCACTGGATAATTCGGTTTCTGCATTTTTCCATTTACATTGGCCCCTAAAGCTCTGGAGGCTTTGGCACTAACGCAAGGCCATGACCTCTACCTCACCCAGTAAAGGAATTTTTAATATGAGGCCTTGAAAACGCCTAACGCCTGACTTTGTCATCACTTTGTATTGCTGACATGTAATACTTGAGATGTTATTCTCTTGAAGAGCTTTAAAGAGCCATAAAGGATAATGAATAAACATGGATGTGCAGTATCCACTAGAAAATGTGCCTGCTGCATCAATTACTCTTTTCTCCTTCATCTTCAAAAACTCACTAGGACAAAACTTTGCAATTCATATGAGCTCCAGTGTGGATATTTAAAATGAGTCCTCAGTGGTGGCAATTGAACTATATTGTAAAGAAACTAGTACTCAAATAATAACATGTGTGCAATAAAACTCTCCAATTGCTTTGACTTCTTTATTCATAGACAGAAACTAGACACTAAATAAAGCAAAAGAAGGGATACATTTCAGGAAATATGCAAAGATTCTATTTTTGACTCTGTCAACTGTAAAACAAATGGCTTCACTATTTGCTACTAACTTGGGATAAAAGTGAAACCTCAAATAGGAAATAATGATTTCCAAAGATAATTGGCCAGAAAGACTTCTCTCTGTGTCTGTTTCTTTGTGTGTTTTAGGCTGTTTGTTTCTGATTGCTTGAAGTCTTAAATGTTAATGATCACTTGAAAAGATGGAGTGTCTATAGAGTGAGTAGACAGTTCCTGAGAAGGTCCAGAAAAGATCATGTTCCCTTTAGTGATCCTTGTGGTAGGTATTACACATGTTTGTTTGTTTGGTTGGTTTTAAGATTAAGTAGAAATCCCATAGTAAGAACTTTCATCAGGTAAATGGGAAAGCCATACAACTTGTGCCCACATCTGGACTAGATAACACATAATACCCACTCAAGAGAAAATTCTTAGTCATAGGTAGAGAAATCACTCTTATTTTGATTCACTGACATCAGTTCACTAAGGCACAGATAAAATCCACATTGAATTTGTAAGCTTGTCATTTCTTTGACACCAAGACTTTCAAGTATACTTCAGCTAAAGGAATCCAGGGCCTTTAGGACAACCAAAGGCTAACATATACATGTTTATTTTCAATTAAAGTCCCTTCAAAATTACAGAACACATGAAAGCCAGTTGGTAGTGAGGTTGTAATACTGTACTTTTTGTTGTTGTAGATATGTATTCATTTCTTAAGCTACTTTTAAAAATTATATTTCATGTATGTTTATGTATGTTTAATTATAACAAATGCTTGATGGTTTTCATTTTTCCTTTTTTAATTTTAATTTATTATCATTTATACAGATTACATCCCGATTGTTATCCCCTTAATTGTATCTTTCCGTTTCCATCCTCCCTCCCTCTTCTGCCCTATTCCCCTCCCCTAGACCTCTGACAGAATGGGACTTCTTGCCCCATATGACTACAGGTCTCATCCAAATAGCCTGCTTCCCCTTCCTCTGTGTGCCTGCCAAGCCTCTCCACCAAGGGGAAGTGATCAAAGCAGGGCACCAGAGTTCCTGTCGGAGGCAGTTCTTGCTCTCCCCAAAGCCTTAGAGAATGAGCTGTCCATTGGCTATATCTGAAAAAAGGAGTCTACATTTACTGCCTGCCTTGGCCTTGATTGATCCAACAGTTTGTAAAGAGCCCCCACCCCTGGGTCCAGATCCACTGGCCTTGAAGATCTTCCTGTGGGGCTTCTTAACCTTCTGGGTCCTTCTGTCCCCTGTTCTTCCTTACCACTTTCAGCTCTCCACCTGGAGACCAGCAGTGATTCTGAGCATCTGTCCTGATCCCAGGCTGGATGGAGTCTCTCAGAGGACATGAATGTTGGGCTAATATCCACATGTAAGTTAGTATATACCATGCGTGCCTTTCTTGGTCTGGGTTACCTCACATAGGATGATAAAATCAAGAAGCAATATCAGGTTATCATTTCTTATATAAAATCCTTAAGGATTTTGGTACTTCTTTTTCCTAGTCATAAGAAGATATTTAATAATAGCTCCTAAATGACTGCTGATATGTGTGATGTTAATAAGAGAATGAGACCTCCTGAGCCACACTGAGGCTAAGAGCTAAAGCTTTATTCAGGGTACAAAATGCTGGGCTGTGCAACATAAGTGAGAGCTGCCCCATCAAAAGGGAGGGGGTGTTGGTTTTTATATTGTGATTTAAAGAGAGTGATGGAGAGCGTTAAGGAAAGGAAACTGTTGCAGGTATGGGGAGTGCTGTAAGCAAAATTTTACAGGAGGAGAGGTATGTCTGGTGGTTAGCACAGCAGAAGACTTCAGTCAAATTCTTCTGCTGAAATAGATGATATCTGAGAAAAGCAGAACACTCATTTTCCATTTCCGGGAAGGGATTGGGTCCAACATCGCTCATCCCTCTTGCTGTCGTAGGTGTCTCAATCTTGGCCAAAGATCTGGGCCAGCCAAACAATGGGTGTATACACATTACATTAGATAACCTTCGTTGCTTTTCAACTCTAACCTGTCAATCTTTCCTAAGCCAGTTTTCACCTCATTCTAGAATGATATTCTTCAAACATCTCAACTTTCCCCTATTCATCAATTTATATAACATAATTAGATGATTTCCAGTACACATTTTATAAGTGGCCACTAAAGAATAAAATGTCGCCTTGGTAGTCCCACCTTTTCCCCCCTTCACTTTGTAGTTTTCGATTTTGGATACAATTCATTTAGAACGCGTTTCCGTTCTCTCTTTACTTTGTTGATACACACAGAAGTCATGAAGAGTTTATGGTGAGAAAATTATGATTTTTTTATTACCGTTTTCAAACTTAGTGGTGTTGAAAACAACAACATCAATCAAATTGTAATGCAGCATAGTTACTGTGAATCCATTATCATCTGCACTCACGAGGGTGCTACGGCACTAGCAATAGCTCACACGGCCTTTCATGCAAAGTCCCTAGCGTCAACTTATTTCACCAAGTTGGACTTTAGGACGATGGTGGTTTTGATGAAAATGGCCCCCATAGGTTCATAGGGAGTGACAGTGTTAAGAGGTGTGGGCTTGGAGTGGGTGTGTTTTTGTTGGAAGAGGTGCAGGATTAAGGGATAGGCTTTGGGTCACAGAAGGTCAAATCAGTGCACTTCCTGTTGTTTTGGATCCAGCTGTATAATTCCCAGTTCCTTCTCCAGCACCATGTCTGCCTACATTCTGCCATGCTTCCCCCATAGTGATAATGGACTAAACCTCTGAAACTGTAAGCCAGTCCCAAATAACTATTTCCCTTTATAAGAGTTGCCATGGTCACCATGTCTCTTCACAACAATAGGAACTCTAACTAAGACAGGTAGTATCCTTTTCTTGGTCTGACACTGGTTCCTCATCTGAGGTAAGTTGATCTTCGTTTATGTACCCCAAGAATAGTGTCATACAATTCTCTTTTCATAGAAATATTAATTTTGAAAAGCTGAAATTTTATGAATTTTGATTTCTGCTATGTACCTGTCTCATAACATTATTACATTTGAAGCAAATGACATCCATCTTTGCCAATATGTGTGAATATATATACATATTATTACTAACTTTAGATGTCCATCACTGTTTTCTATTTAAGCAAACAGCTAACTAGAACTAAACACATACTTTATGCTAAATTAGTTGCATGCATTTCTTGTTCATCTATGATAATTCTTAGAATTTATTTTTAAAATGTTAATGGTATTAAATAGTTGACAAGACTTAGCAGAAATATTCTGTATACACACATACAGAGAGAGAGAGAGAGAGAGAGAGAGAGAGAGAGAGAGAGAGAGAGAGAGAGAGAGAGAGAAAGAGATTGGCCCCCACACACCATAAAACCAAGTTCTTGATTCAGGTATCTTCTGTGGTTCATTATGAATCTACAGGTTTAGCTGTGGGTAGGAATGCATTAAGTAAACAGGCATATGAAAAATCTGTTTAGAAGCACAATGAAGTTCTTCAGAAGAAAGTCAGTGGCTTTTGGGTAAATAGATTTGAAGCTATCTTTTCAAAGTGGTAATAGATTAGTCTGAGAGTTTTATCTTAAATGCTTCATAAAACAACCACAAAAATAGCATATGTGACATCATCAGTACATATTAAGAAAATAATAATGTCTACTTTGAATAAACTGATTTTGAAAAAGATGTTATTTATTTTTAAGTAAATTAACTACTATGACATGCTTTTCTAAGTAAATTATACTGAATGAACTATTGGTATTTTTTTTTACCAAAATGTATACCACAATACAATATTTTGACCTAACTTACTTTTCTTATGACTAATGGGTTTTGTTGTTGCTGTTGTTTTGTTTGTTTCATGTTTTTGAGGGTTTTTTTGAGTATTGGTATATCACTTACAGAAAAGAGGGTTGAATACAGATTAGTGACATTTTCCTAGTTACCTAACTTCAAAGAAACTCACTAGTTTGATCTTTGCAACCAAGAACTACCGACTTCAATGCCATTTATGAGTTGTCTCGAAATATGAAGGGTTCACTCTTTGAAGTTCTTTGCAATTTTCTAAACTCATTCAATATATACTATGCAATCTTTAGACCTTTTTGATTTATAAAATGAAGATGCAAATCAAGTACTATATAAGGAACATGTTTAAAAAAGAGTTTTTAGCATAATATTTTAAGATTATATGTAAGATATTTATAATCCATACATATGGATTTTGTAAAGACAAAGATGGCATATTTACTATCTGAAGCTTTGGAACTGAATTTGGATAGTAAGAATAAACAAAGAATATTATTAGCCATGGGATTTTTCCAAAGCTCTCTAAAAAGGTAAAATCTATATCACAGTTCTTTAAAAATGTATAGTTGCTATCCCTTCCTTTTAGAAAAATACATTTCTGTGTACTTATTTGGTAAGAAGTATACAATAAATATGTTGATTTTAAACATATTATTTGAAAATATGTATTTATGGACTTGGGGTATGGATCACTTAGTAGAGTACTTGAGTAACTTGCACAGTGCTCTGGGTCTAACAACAGAAGATGAGAAGTAGAAAGAGGGGTATCCAAAGTTGAAAATAGTTTCCATCTCTCCTAAAAATGAGTGAAACAGATTAAAATAATAAAGCCATGTTCATATTAAAATAGCTTAGCACAACTAACTAAATATATGATAACATTTATAAAGTAAGTGATTTGAACTAATATGAAAACTTTAAAAACTGTTATATGCTAAGTGTTAAACTCTATGACTCCCTCATCAAAGAGTAAAGTTGCTGTCATGTGAACATTCCTTATTTATAAACAGACAAAGAGAATGTCACTATTGGATATGGGATAACTCTGGAGGTAAAATTGTAAATTCTGATTTACTAAGAAAATTCAAAGGAAAAGGCAATTGAAAAAGAAACTGTACAAACACTAAGGTTAATCATGATCATGTGTTGAAAGGGGTGTAATAGTTCTTGGAATTTAGCACTTACCCTGCGGAGGTTTTAAGAATCCAATATTAAGTCCAACATTATATTTTGTGTTTAGGATAACAATATTCTGATGGGAATTTTGATATTTAAAGAAATATGAACAAATTTAACTTTTGCACTGCCTCAAAGTCCTTTCACTTTTTAAGGTTACTTTGTCCATCACTTATTTTAATAAAGGAGTCAAATCTAATGACAATAATGTGGCCCCAATCCCATCTTATTTCTTACAAGACTTCCAGTCATGGTTTACCCTCACACCTTGCTTTGCTTGAAATAGTCTTAAAAGTCCATTCTATTTTTTTAATACTATGTGGATCCAATCGTGAAATAAAACTTTAAAAATATATTTCTCAAATTATATGTACACAAGGATGTTTGAATAGTGGTGAGAGCGCAACATGAGATCAACCCTTTTAGCAAACTATGAAATGTAGGTAAGTACTGTTGACTTTTTGTCACAATATCATCACTCTTTATTTGTGCAGAAAAATTTTACAAAAGGAATCATCAGGATCAGAGACAGAAGCCTACAGCAGAGTGAAGCAATCCCTTTCTAGTGCTCTGAAGACAACACTATGCTTTCATCTATATTTTCTTTCAAAAATTGACTTGAACAGCTTCATGTATGAACAAGTCTATTGTGGTTCTGTCCTGACTCCTTATATGGGTTCCCATTTCCTCTTTGGATTCATTTCCCACAACCAATGGCATTCCCTTTATGAATTTCCTTAAGGAACAAGCCAACTGATCGTAGCCTAGTAGGGAGAATTTATCATTCTTCTTTCCTCATCTATTTTAACCTTGTAGCGGCCTAAAGACTGTCTTTCCCTAATTAAGCAAGGCCCACAGACATTATATTCTGGGAATAATAACTCCTTCCTTGAAGTCTTATATTAACAATCTGTTTTTCTCCGCTTCTCATATAAACATCTCTTTTCCCCACTAATGTTTATAAAATAAAAATTGGTTCAAATAAAAGATAAACCAAGAAGTCCTCTGTAGAATAAGCACTATGTTCTAAAAGAAAAGGCGATTTGTTTATAGAACTTGGAGTCACTCTGTTTTCCCTGGTCACATCACCACCAAAGTTAACCTGTCCAAAAAGTTCATGTTTGAGACTAACCCAAAGACCCATTTATTCTCCCCTTCACCTCTGCCTGCCTTCCTGTAAATAGCAGTTAAACAGAGAGGAGCTTTAGTACATTCATTCTGAGAGTGTGTTAGCAGTCTTTGTTTCCTGCTTTGGTTAAAAATTAAGCTATGTTGTTTATTTTGTCCTTATTTGTTGTGCCTGTATATGTAACAAGTTCCAGACCTGGTATCTGGCAGAAATATCTAAAGCAATATTTAGAAGTTCTATCTAGATGTTCTTTTACTCAGATTCTAGGAGATATGTGGCTTATCTTTGAAGCTTACTGCATTTTTTTTTTTGAGTAGTGCTGCACCATCATCTTGAACCCCCAGAAGGCAAATGGCAGTGGAATTAAAAAATAAGAAAACCTGTGTATAATGATGCATTTGCATAAATGTTAAAGTATCTACTGAATATCACTATACAATAACAATTGTTGTTTTGAAAACACTTAGTAACCAGGTGGCTTAGACCTGTAATCCCAACAATTGAGAGGCTGAGAGAAGAGGAGCCAAACTTCAAGGCTAAAATCATTACAGAATAAGACCTAAGCCAGCGTGAAAAACGTAATGAAACCCTGTTTGAAAATAAAAAAGAAAATAAAAATAGGATTGAAAAAAAAGGGGGCTCAGTGGTAAGACACTTAGCTGGCATGTGTGAGTACCTAGATTTTAACCATCTATCATGGGAAAATATTGTTTATTACTAAGGAAAAAAATGGAGATCCAATGAAAGGGCTCATGGGGCAAAGACATGTTCCGCCAAGACAATTGACTTGAGTTTATTGCCCAGACTTGCCACAGCAGAAGGAGAGAACTGATTCCTGAAAGTTGTCTTCTGATCTCCACATATGCACCTCAGGAGTCATGTGTAAGCCCTCCCAATGCTAAATGTTAGTATAGTGCACTAAATGTACACTAAGTGTTAGAGAAAGAGAGAGTAGGGAGGAAGAATGACAAGGAGGTGGAAGGAAAGAGGAGGAGGAGCAAGAGAAAAGAGGAGGAGGAAGAATGTGAAGGAGGAGGAGGAGGAAGAGGAGGAGGAAGAGAAATGAAGTGAAACAGAGAAAGAAAAGTCAAGACAGTTCAAAAGGAAGTTAGAACTATCCATTGGTCTCTTCACTACTTTACAGCAGTGTCTTGTTAATGCAGTTAATTTATTTAGTATTTCAAATCATTATATTTACCATATCATTAGATGTAAGACACTTAAAATCTTTACTGAAGAAAAACCAGTTGGTTCACTCGTATTCCCACATAGTAAAATAAACTGAAATGATTATACAAGTTGTACAATTTCATAATTTTTAGTTGCCATCTTGGTTCCCACTAAGTATAAATATTCCGAGATAGAGGAATCCGTTTATCTTCTTTGGTCTTTAATATCTACAAGTTAGAAGATATATCCTTCAACTTTGTTATAAGCATAAGATTGCTGCTAATATCAGAATGAGGTCACCTTCTTCGATTAGTCTTTAATTTTGCTTCCAATGTCCTTTCTTTGTCAGTCTTCTGCAGTATATTCTTTACTTCTTCATTTTAACTATACAGCACTGTCTAAATGGAACATTATACTAGATAGTGAAAATTTGGGAAAGAAGCAGCATGTAAATAATAAAAAACATAATAAATAAATAATTTTTATTGCTACTTATATAACATATCAGTTACTCACAAGCATGTGTACCCGCATGCGTGCACACACAAAAACACATACACACACATGGACTTTCCAAGATGATGGTGCTCAGCATACAGTATCTGAGTAGCAGAAGATCAGGCCAAGTGAGTGTCCTGGCTGTTGACCTCAAAACACCAAGGTCTGTGTTTTCCAGAGAAGAGATATCCCAGGAGCTAAAGATGTACAGTTCCAGATTCCCTCCGATGACTCCTAGGTTCAAGAATCACATATTGTCCTAGGCTCATGGCATCTGGTACCTCCCACCCACTTGAACGAAACTTCTGAGTTCCAGAAACACACAGTTCCAGCATCCAGACCCCAAACTTTCCCCTCTTCCCGAAGACAAGTTCTGGATACCAGAGACAGGGTCCCAGGCTCTGGTCCATGGTTTTACTTGTCTCCTTTTGAGACCAACTGGACAATGGGAACATCTAGCAGAGTCTGAGCACCAGGAGTGCAGTGCCTGGTGATGGAAGGCGGCAAGCCATCCCACTGCTGACTCTAAAACACCAGTGTCCACTCGTGTTTCCCAGGAGATAGGAGAGGACATGTTGCTGGACATGCATTGTACTACCACTCTCAGCTATTTGCACCATGCTGAGGACGACTCCAGATTCCAGAGACATGCAGATCTGGCCTGAGAAGCATGGCTCTATGAGCTATCTTGAAGAGATTTGCAGGACCTCACTGTATCACACAGGTTAGAAACCCACACCCTAATTCTCTGACTATAGGTCCAACTTGGGCACAACCAGCCAAACTGTAGGCTACAGGAAGATATTCACACACACACACACACACACCCAGCCTATGATCTAGGCCTCCTCCAACATACTTGAGAAACACAGCAAACTCCAGGAACAACTAGCCAATACCAGGGATAACCAAATGGCTACAGGCCGATGTAAGAACACAAACAACAACTAGTCCAATAAGGCGGCAAGCTCTGGAATCCTAACACAGTTGAAACACAAAAAAAAATGACATTAAAATTATGCTTATGAAGATGGTAGAGGCCTTTAAAGAGGAAACAAATAAGTCCCTTAAAGAAATGCAGGAAAACACAATCCAACAGTTGAAGGAAATTAATAAAAATATTCAAGACCTGAAAATGGAAATACAACCAATAAAGAAAACACAAACTGTGGAAATCCTGGAGATGGAAAACTTAGGAAGAGAACAAGAAGCATCAAGGTAAACATTATGAACAGAATACAAGAGATGGAGTAGAAAATATGAGGCAAAGAAGATACAATTGAAAACTAGATATATCTGTCAAATAAAATATTAAATGGAAAAAATTCCTGACACAAAATATCCAAGAAATCAAGGACACAATGAAAAATGAAACCTAAGAATAATACAAATAGAAGAAAGAAAAGATTCCCAGATCCAAGGACCAGAAAATATTTTCAAGAAAATCATAGAAGAAAATTTCCCCAACCTAAAGAAAAAAAATGCCTTTAGACATATAAGAGGCCTGAAGAACACCAAAGAGATTAGAGTAGAAAAGAAATTCCTCCTGCCACATAATAATTAAAACAATAAATGTATGGAACAAAGAAAGATGTTAAAAGCAGCAAGGACAAAAGGCCAAGTAACATACAAAGGCAGACCTATCAGAAGCACACCTAACTTGTCAACAGAGACTACGAAAGACAAAAGGGTCTCAGCAGATATCATATAGACCCTAAGAGACCACAGAAGTCATCCCATCTACTATACTGAGTAAAGCTTTCAATCACCATACAGGAAGAAAACAAGATATTCCAAGACAAAATGAAATTTAAACAATACCAATGAACAACTCAGCTCTACAGAAGATACAAGAAGGAAAACTCTCATGCAGGGAGGTCAAATTCACCCAAGAAAACATAAGATATACATAATCTCACAACTGCAAATCAAAAGAAGACAAGCACACAAACACATTATCACCACCAACATCATAATAAAAGGAACTAACCAAAAATTATTGGTCATTAATATCTCTGAATACTAATTGACTTAACTCACAAATAAAAAGACACAGGCTAACAGAATGGTTGTGAAAATAGGATCCAGAAGTCTGATGCATCCAAGAAACACACTTCCGCAACAAAGATAATATTACCTCAGAGTAAAGGGCTGGAAAAATGTGTTACAAATACAAAATCAGAAATGAAGAGGGAGCTGTAACAACAGATACTGAGGAAATCCAAGGAATCATTAGGTCTTACTTCAAAAACCTGTACTCCACGAAATTGGAAAATATAAATGAAATGGACAATTTTCTTGATAGATTCCACTTACCAAAGTTAAATCAAGATCAGGTGAACAAGTTAAATAGTTCTATAATCCCTAAAGAAATAGAAGCACTCATCAAAAATCTCCAAATTAAAAAAAAAAAAAAAGAAAGAAAGAAAGCAAGCTTAGTGCCAGATGGCTTTAGCTCACAATCCTATGAGACTTTCACAGAAGAGCTAACACCCAACACCAGTACTACTCGAACCACTTCACAAAATAAAAACAGAAGAAACACTGTCAAATTCATTTATAAGGCCACAGTCACCCTCATACCTAAACTACACAAAGACCCAACAAAGCAAGAGAATTTCAGACATATTTCCCTACAAGAATTGATGGAAAAATACTTAATAAAATACTCACAAACCAAATTCAAGAAGACATAAAAATACTATCCACCGTGATCAAATAAGCTTCACCCCAGGAATGCAAGGGTGGTTCGATATATGGAAATCCATCAACAAATCCACCATATAAACAAACTGAAACAAAGAAACCATATGATCATCTCATTTGATGCCAAAATAGCATTAGACAAAAACCCAACACTCTTTCATTTTAAAAGTCTTGGAAATATCAGAGATACAAGGCATATACTTAAACACAATAAAGGCAGTATACAGCAAGCCTATAGCCAACATCAAGTTAAATGGAGAGAAACTTAAAGCAATCCCACTGAGATCAGGGACATGACAAGTTTGCCTACTCTCACTGTCACTCTTTAATATATAGTGACTGAAATCCTATCCAGAGAAATAAGGCAACTAAAGGAAAGCAAGGAAATACTAACCAGAGAGGAAGAAGTCAAAGTATTACTATTCACAGATGATATGTTAGTACAAGTAAATGACCCCCAAAACTCCACCAGAGAACTTGCACTGCTGATAAACACTGTTAGCAAAGTGGCTAGATACAAAATTAATTTTAAAAAATCATTAGCCTTCCTGTATACAAACTATAAAAGGGATGAGAAACAAAATAGGGAAACTACACTCTTCACAACAGACATAAATAATATAAAGTATCTTGGTGTAACTCTAATGAAGCAAGTCAAAGATCTGTATGACAAGAACTTTAAGTCTTTGAGGAATGAAATTGAAAACGGTATCAGAAGATGGAAAGATCTCCTGTAAATATGCATCAGTAAAATTAGCATAGTAAAAATATCCATCTTACCAAAATCAATCTACAGAGTTAATGCAGTCCCCATCAAAATACCAACACAAATTTTTACAGACCTTAAAAATACAATTCTAAATATAATATGGAAAAAATGAAAACACAGAATAGAAAAAACAATCCTATACAATAAATGAATGTCTGCAGAGTAATAGTAATAAAAATTTCATGGTACTGCATAGAAATTTACTGGTTGACCCGTGGAATCAAATTGAATGCCAGGAATAAATGCACACACCTATGGACATTTGATTTCTGACAAAAGAGACCAAACCATAGAATAAAAGAAAGCATCTTCAACAAATGGTGCTGGTCTAACTGGATATCTACGTGTTAAAAGATGCAAATAGTTCCATATCTATCACCATGCACAAAACTCAAGTCCAAGTGGATCAAATCCCTCAACATAACACAATACATTAAATCTATTAGAAGCGAATGTGGAACAGAGCCTTGAAGTCACTGGCATAGGAGATGTCTTCCTGAACAGAACACCAACAGCTCAAGGTTTAAGATCAACAATTAATAATGATGGTCTACAGGTTGGGAAAACATCTTCACCTATCCTACAGCCAAAAAAGGTGCTAATATTCGAAATATATAAAGAACTCAAAAACTAAACATCAAATATACAAATCAACTATTAAAACATAAGGCTCACAGCTTAAAAGAACATTCTAATGGTTAAGAGGCACTTAAAGAAACGCTCAGTGTCCTTAGTCATGAAGGTAAGGCAAATAAAAATGACTCCGAGATTCCATCATACACTCCTCAGAAAAATTAAGATCAAAATCTCAAGTAAGAGGACAGTGGTAAGGATATGGAGAAGGGAGAACACTTCTCCATTTTTTTATGTGAGTGCAAACTTATACAAGCACTTTGGAAATCAATCTGGCACTTTCTCAGAAACTGGAAATAGTGCTACCTCAAAACACAGTTATACCACTCCTGGGCATGTACCTGAAAGATGCTGCACCATACAACAAGGACAGCTGCTCAAATATGTTCATAGCAGCTTTTATCATAATATCCAGAATATGGAAACAGCCTAGATGTACCACAACCAAAGAAAGGATAAAAAATTTTGGTACATTTATAAACTGGAATACTACTCAGCTATTAAAAACAAAAAAATCATGAAATTTGCAGGCAAATTGATGGAACTAGAAAAGATCACTCTGAGTTTGGTAACCCAGAACCAGAAAGACACATATGGTATGCACTCACTTATACATGGATTTTAGCCATATAGTACAGGATAAACATAATATAATTCACAGATCCAAAAAGATAAGTATATTCTTATATGCTTGCACACAGGAGCCTAGCATAGCTGTTCTCAGAGAGGCTACACCCAGCAGCAGATCCAAACTGATGTGGACTCTCACTGCCAATCTTTGGAGAACCATAGAAAGTCTCATGGAAAAGTGTGGGGAAGGACTGGGAGGTGACAGGAGCTCCACAAAAAAGACCAACCAAGACAACTAACCAGGGCCCAGGGTGGCTTGTAAAGACTGAAGCATCAATAAAGGACCATGCATAGACTGCACCAAGGTCCCCTACACAGATGTGGCAGATGGATACCTCAGCCTTCATGTGGATCTCCTAGTAAAGGAAGAGGGGCTGTCTCTGGTATGGACTTTGATGCCTGCTTTTAGATCATACCCTCTCCCCCTACTTTGGTGGGCATATCTCACCAGGCCACAGGGGAAGAAGATGTGCTCAATCCTGATGCCATTTTTTGAAACTGGTGGGTGGATGGGTGAAGGAGAGAAACCTGTCCTTTAGGATCCCAAGTGTGGGATCGAACGGTCTAGTAAGAGAACAGGTGATGTTAATTCACTAGAAGAGCAACCACCTCATGCAGGAGCTTAATTGCTACCAGATGAAAAAGATCCTGTGAACAGACTCTGGGAAGAGATATATAAATGAACCCAGAACTGGCAGCTGGGGGTGGGGGATTGGAGACTTGGGATAGATTTGGCTGTTCATCGCTGCCCTTCAAGACGCTCCTAGAGAAATCCGCTTGAGGGAAGGCTTCAGAGCTCCGGATCCTGCTGAGGTTCTGAGGTCTTATTACCCCCAGTTCCAGTGGAAGAAATCCTGAGGCTCCCGATCGGAGAATCGTTCCTCAGGTCTGATATCCTTAAGGTTTTGTTGTTGTGTCAATTAATCTTCATTTCCTCCTGTTTTGGTTAATCTTGTTATAATTGACATAGGCTCCATCAATAAGTTGTTAATACAATATTTTGGTTAAGAAAATTGAGTCTACAGATGGGGAGGCTCCCTTTTCTGAGGAATAGGGACAGGGAAAGATGGAAGAAGGAAGGAGGGGACCTAGGAGGAGAGGAGGAGGGAGCTGTGATTGGGATGTAAAGTCAATAAGTAAATAACTTTTTTAAAAATTTAAAAGACATATATAATATATATAACAAAATATTTGTTCCACATATCAGTATCATTGGAAACATAAATTAAGAAATATATATGCATATATATGTATGTATATTATAACCTACTAAAACTTTTACATTGATGTGTGGCATTACTCATTAACTCAAACTAAAATCCCAAGTCTGGTGTAGCATATGTTATGGTATTACTGAGAATCTGTTGAGTAAAATGGTTTACTGCAATGATTTTTCCAATGTATTATAACTAGGCTTTATTTCATGAATGAAGGTTTACAGTAAACAACACTGAAGAATAAATTAAATCATGTCTTTCTGATGCAGCCGTAAGAAGGTTTAAGTGTCATCTCCACACTGTCACTCACCCATTACTCTTTGTAGCTGTCTATGGATGTACCTGTGGCCCAAACGGTCTACGAGGAATCCCACTTAAAAAGAATTACCTACCAGTTCCTGTAATGTTATATTAGCTGGAACAAAACTAACTCTCTTGGCAAGAAACAAGAGATCTGAAAAAAGCATATCAGAGCAACTAAAAAGAGTTCCAGCTTTCAAAACAATAGATAGAGACTATCACACACCAAGCAGAAATGTGATGGAAGTGGAAACTCTCTTGTGAAATCTATGTTTATAATTTTTTCTTGTGTCTCCCGTAGTTGACAAAGCACAGGAAAAATCTAGAGATAAAATAGGTATTGTGTTACTTGGTAGAGGTGTAGCATCAGAAGCCAATGTTTCTGGTTGGAGATGGCTGGAACTTGTGGAGGTAACTTGAGGAAAGGAGTGCTGCATATACAGACACGTGTAAATCTCTGAATAAAGACCTTGGCTGGACCCTTAGTTGCATACAGTCAGAGACTATACGAAGCAAAGCCAACAAACAAAACAGAAGAAAAGTGTTGACGGGATTTCTGTTGCTGATTGTCATACTACAATATTACAGTTAAGATTTCAGAATGTACTTGATTATGGGGGTTTCATACAAACCATAGCGCCCACCCACCCACATTCTTACTAAATCTGATCTCTTCAAAATAAAAACCTAACTTAGTCAGGAGTGCTGATGGATGCTTGTAATCTCAACGCTAGAGGAGGGAGAGGTAGGCAGATCGCTTTAAGTTCAAGGACGGCCTGGCCTGCAAAGTCAGTCCAGGATAGCCAAGGCTACACAGAGAAACCCTGCCTTATAGCTAATCACAAATCTAGTAACCCAGCCTGTTGCCTACTTCTTTTGAGAATGACAATTCATGTTTCGTCTATAATTATATATTTTTTTTCTTACTCCATTTTTCTCTGTGAAGCAGTAAACTCCTCCTTTTAGGATCTGGTATATGATACGATCTCATATATGATAAGCTACTTTTCCAATACGTATTGTCATCCGGTCTCTTGTTTACACTGTACTTGAGGCTCACATAGCACAACCAGGCTCTTTTGCAGCAGCATTTTCAGAACACAGGGCCGGTAGCTTCCCTGAGGAGTTTCTGTGAATGGTTTTATAGTGAAATCCATGATGAACTTTCCATAACTACCAAGAGATTACTTTCTGGAATGTTCTGAAGACCAATTTCCTGTAAGTTGCATTGGTAGAATTTCATAGCAGCTCTTTAGGTTTTACTGGGTCAAAGTCATTTTTTTTTTAAACCTGGAAAAGAAGTTTTAGGCCATGGATACTTTTATCAGCCTCACAACATTGACTCTTCCATGTATAACCTCTATGCACATTAGCATTTTCTTTCATGCTTATTTAAAGCTCTTTTATTACCTTAATCCTCTACCAGAATTAACGGATCTTCATCTTAAACTTTTCCTGTGTGAATTATAGTATTGTTTTATTCCCTAAACAAATTCAGACTTGGACTGAGTTAAAAGACATAGCATTCCAACATTACGAGTGAATCCCTCCCCTTTCCGCATTAAATGGGAATTAGACATTTTATAAGTGATGCTGCTAATGGTAGATACTCAGCAAATGCTGTAAAAAGCAAGTACTTTTTATTGATTAATTTATTTATTTACTTTACATCCTGGTAGGAACTTCTTCCCCCTGTTTCTGCCCAGTCCCTCAGCGCCCTCTTCCTAATCCCCCTCACTTTCTTCTCAGAAAAGGGGAGCCTCCCATTGAGTGTCAATTGGCCTTGCATATCAAGCAAGATGGGGTACATCTTCTATTGAGGCTAACAAGGCTGCAGTTATGGGAAAGGGATCCTAAGGCAGACATCAGAGACAGAGGCAGTCCCTGTTTCTGCTCTTAGAGGTCTCACATGAGGACCAAGCTGTACATCTGTTACATATGTATGGGTGGACCAAGATCTTTCCCATGTAAGCTTTATGGTTGATGGTTCAGTGTCTGTGAGTCCCTGTGGGTCCAGCTTAGTTGATTTTTCAGGTTTTCTTGTGGTGTTCGTGACCTCTCTGGCTCTTTCAACCCTTCCATATTTTTATCTAATCTTCAACACAGCGATTTGGATCACAGTGATTATTTAACTAATCCTCACAAAGTAAAAAAGTATATCTTTATATTTCCTTAATGCATGAATCATTGTAATTTAACATTGTTAAAAAAAACTATTGTGGACTGTTATACATGGTGGCACACACTGTTAATCATAGCTCTCAAGAGATAGAAAGAGACATTTCTCTGTCTGGTCCAGGTCATTAAGGGCTACATAGTGAATTCCCATTTATACAAAAGAAAACAAAAAATACCTATGGGTTTACCTTAGTGTTAGAGTATTTAGGCAGGTGTTGCAGGTAAAACTACAAAATTAAAAACAAGCATACAAACAAAAAGAATCAACCACTACAACTACAAAAAAAAAAAAAAAAAAAAAAAGAAATATTAGCCAGCCATGGTGGTGCATAACTTTAATTCTAATATATATTTGTAATTACTGATAAATCCTACAAATAGTTTGAAGGGAAAAATCAGTGATTAAACCGTATGGCTTCTTTTCTTTCTTTCTTTCTTTCTTTCTTTCTTTCTTTCTTTTGTCTTCTTCTTTCTTACTTATGTTATTAGCCAATCTGTTAATAGGCAGTCATGGTTTTTAACAGTAAAATTCTTCACATCAAAAGAAAAATAAAGTAGTTTCTATAAGCCAGATATATGAGGCTCTGGAGAAACAGGTGTGAGATGGCCCCAAGCAGCTTTTCCATGTGTGAAATTCTAAACTATTAAAACACATTGCAGATCTCTTTCCCTTGCCACAGTCCTTATCACTTTAAGACTTCTTCATCCTAGCTCAGAGAATTCTGTTTCATTCTCTGTATATAATGAAAATATGACTTTAAAATGAAGAACTTAAATAATGGTAAAAGTAAAATAAGGATTATCTAAAAGATGCCTGAAATCCAGCTCTCCACTTGGAACTACATGTTGATCTCCATCTGAAACAAAAAATCTTCCAAGGTCACATTGTAAGACCATGGACCCCTCCAAAAATTACATTATTTTAAAATGAAAGAACCTGCATTCACTAACAGAAGTGGGTTTTCCCCCTTTTTTTTTCTCTTTGTGAATTCCAGAGTTGTAATAACCACTCTCACACTTGCTGACTAGTTATCATATTTTCAGATATTGTTGTCAAAAACATGTATTTGTTAGTTATGCACAATCTACTTGCTGGTAAAAATATACACCAAATGGAACATTGCGGGATATGCCTCTGTTGTACAACGCAATCTCTAGTGGATTTTGTTTATTCACAGCTTAACTTTCTCTGCTGATATTTGATCATAATATCAAATACATATTAGGTCTATGTTGTAGTACTGTGAGTAGCTCATAATGACTACAATCCCACCCTATGGTATTTTTAAAAATTTATCTTCAAACTCAGACCACCCATGTATCTCATTAGACAGTCAGTTTCCTATCTCATTCTTCCTTCCTGAGTTCTCTGAAGAACTCATATTACTGTCTGAGTTCTGGGAATACACACACAGGGCAGGGATTTCTCAACATGTTTATGAAGGAAGCAAAGAGAAGAATAGCTGACAGACAATAAGCACTGGCTTTTATTTAGAGGCTTCATGAAGGAGGCAGAGAATTGATGTTGTTTAATTTATTCTAAGTCAGACTTCTTGAGACACTGGAGAGAGGACAGGAAGTGGGTTTGCCGTGGTCTCCAGGGAAGAGGAAGAGTGACACAAGCAGCCTCTCTATTTCTTACAAATGTGATTAAACAGCATGATCTTTGGCCTTCTGGGAGACTTTACTCAAGAAGAAGCTGATTAGTGGCAGTTAGGAAACAGACCAGTGACAGTCAGGATGCTGTTTTACCATGCAGTCAATTGCTCTGGGAGCTGGTCTGAAAATCAATTAATTTCAGATACATCAGCAGCTGGCAGCTGATAATAAAGTTCTTTCTATCCTAAGCTAAAAGCAACTTATGAGTACAAGGGTAAGGTCACTTAGGAATCCATGGAGACACCAAAATAGCTTTTGTCCTGATCTCCCCCACCAGGCGGGAAGGGGGTGCGGAATTTGAGCCATCACTTTTTCAAGCATATCATACAGAGTTCCAGTAAAACAAACACGTATTTCTAAAGTATAAATTATGATGCTTTATACAAGCAAAACTGTAAGGTACTTACTAAACATTTACCATAAATGCTTAACACCTAGGAATCCTATTTTCTTAGCTGTCAATTAGCATCTTAATTTCTTGCCTATATAACTTCCCCTGTTTTCAAGTCTGTCTTCAGCTTCTGCATACCCTGAAGCTGGCAAGAAGCCTCTTGACTTGGCGTGATCAACACCAGGTCTACTATGCAAGCATTGTTCCCCAGCCTCTTCTCCAGCTGTATTCACTCCTAACTTTCTAAATCCATCTCCACTGCTCTTTTAAGGTTCTTGGCTGTCCTGTCTCCTTTTACTACAAGAACTCTATGTTGTCCCCTGTGCGTCAGCACTCCCTCCCTCCCCCGCTCTCCACATCTTAACTTCTACTACTTCCTGCTTAGAGGTCTGGGCATGCCGGACACTGGCCTCAGGAATTGCCTGCTGAGATCTCTGTTTAGGTCAGTGCCCTCTTGCAGATCTCACTGTGCGTCTTTATTCCCTATCACACTCATTACGGACTATAGTCTCTTTGCCTAACCGAAATCTAAGATTTGGCAGAAGTGAGTCCTGGGGCTGTCTAGTTCACTGTTTAAAAGTTTAGCACCAAGCATTGTGTGCCAGATATTTTTGTTAGGGGAAAAATGAATACATTAATTAGAGGAAAGTAACTTACAAGATAACAGTATGTGAACTGCCCACTTTGCATGAGTGAATTTTGCATTAAGACTGAAATTTTATAATTTTAAACCAGTCAGAACAATCTTAACGATTCTCATGATATTCTCTAACATTGCATCACAATTAGCCATTCAAAACAATGTTGTAAAATAAAAGTATAGCAAGTTTGAAAAATACATATCTCAAAAAAGAATCAAGTCCATAACGGTTACTTACTAGGTAAAATTACTACATTTTCAAAAAGGAAATAAAGCCAGAGAAAACTCAAAATGGTACCACATTAGGATTCAAATTTCTCAAATAAGAATACTAAAGCCTCCTAGAATCTGAACCAAAACCCAAGACTTTTAATTCAAAGGATAGGCCAGGCAAAATGGGAAGTAGTAAAACAGGAGTGCCATACACCCAGGGTTCAACTCTGTATGTGATAATGCTGAATTACCACATAAGATAGGACCCCTGGTGCAACAGTGATAGGATTGTTTGAGGAGTGACTAAATGTTCTCTTGGTTGGATGTGAAGCCTACTTAAAAGAAAAGCAAATCCTTTACTGGTACTGAAATCCTGGCCAAAATCCATGGCTACAGAAGTCATAGACTCCCACTTACTGATGCTAAGAAATACATTGTCAAGCTGACCTCTAAATACTTATGTTTATAATCATACATGTATACTGCTTTTAGTGTTTTCCAGAGAAGCTTCTATTTAAGTAGGGAGTGCTAAATGTAGACACAAGACTTTTCAAGAGATTAATGTTAGTGCTCAGCTAAAGATGGGACATTTTATACCAAGCCCCCCAAGGCTCAGAAATTGTAGAAAGAATATATAATAGCCAGATGATGGAGAGAATTGCTTTGCTATCAAATGCTGTCTTCTGGACATGACATGGCTATTGTATACTTTCCCATAGAAGCTGTGATGGTCTTCATAAGATCAAGTCATTTAACATTTTGTCATAGAGGAGGGAGGGGCTCCAAGGTTCCTTAACTAAGGAGCTATTGGCAATTGATGGATTCTGGAAGAGGACCTATTAACAGCTAACAAATTCTGGAAGAAGGAGAATCTCTTTTCTTGGGGAGTGGTCACTCAAAGGTGAATGACCTCAAATTCTTTTACTTATGGGGAAGAGTAGTTGCATTCAACATATATTTTTGAAAAGAGAGTTAGGGAGAGAAATTTGTGGAGAGATGTTTTGAGAGTGGGAGAAGTTGGATGGGAAGATTGAAGAGTGGATTTGATCAAGATATATTGTATCCATGCAGAAAATTTTCAAAGAATAAGAAGCAAATGAAAATAGCTTTCAGGCAATGAACCATTGAAATGCTTTTGCAGATACAGTATTTCCCTTTACAGCCATGATTGAAAACTACTTTCTCAAAATCATAGTCGGATGACTTAGGAAATAATATTTACTTCATAAGAAGGTAAATAATTTTATAACTCCCTCAAATACCTCACTCATATATCCTTATAAGTTTTGCCACCTGGCTCGTATAAAACAGAGACGTATACTGACAAATTGACAGACACAGTGACATACTATTAAAGACCTTATATATAACTTACTATAAAAATCAACGTTTTGCTGCTTATGTAAAACCAATAAAAAAGACAGCTAAAAATTTAGTCTAATTTTTCAACTGTTCAGAAAAGCAAAATATTTTTACGAAAAATCTGTTTGCTGAGGTTATACAACCGATGACGAACACACATGCACATTACTGACACTAAAGGCTGGCTTTATTAGGAAAGGGTATTGCTTTTTTCATATACATTTATTTTATTATGCATGCATAAAACAAACTACATACAGCAGGGAGAACCATGTGACAAGCATGAGTTCTATAAATGTTATATTCATAGTGATTTGGCTATCTGTATTTGTCAAACTTGAAGTAAACATTGTTCCTGTCTTGTTTGGTCTAAATTTCTGAATGAAATTCAATATATCCATGGTGTACTTTAATATGACTAGGAAGTTGTAGAATTAGAAACTGTAGTTTGTGAAAATGACATGGTTTTATAAGTTTTAAATCTTCCCTGTTTTCCCAGTGGTGATGACTCTTTATTGTATTGCATTTTCCTACTTGCTTAATCTTAAGCCTGTATGGCAAGGCAGGTAACAAAAATAAAAGCAAGAAACAAACAAAAACCCAGATTTCTTTGATTTGTCTTTTGAAGACTGTGGTAATCAAACTGAGTAGAATTTCTCAGAAGCACAGTTTTCTAGCACTTTACAAGGTCTTTACTACTTTCCTCCAAAGCCTGATTTCAGAACTTCATACACATGTCCTGCTGAACTGCAATAATTTCTCATTACATAAAATGTCATGCCAGCAATGCATTCTACTGTGTATATAACATGGGCTGCAACAAGGCTCTAAAGAAACCACAGCAGTTCTTAGCAATTAACCCTCTTTTTTTCTTTTTGTTCTCATTAATTAATTGATTGATTGATTAATTTGCTCTCCATCCTGATCTCAGCTTCTCCACAATCTTCTCTTCCTGGTTTGCCCCTCACACGCCCACCTCTGTTCCTCCCTCCCGTCCTCCTCAGAGACAGGGAGACTTCCCTGACTATCAATCCTCCTTGGCATATCAAGTTGCAGTAGGACTAGGTGCATCTTCTACTGCAGCTAGACAAGGCAGCCCAGGCAGGGGAAAAGGATCTAAGGGCACAAACAGCCCCTGCTCCTGCTTTTAGGGGCTTGAAGACCGAGTTGCACATCTGTTAAGTATGTGTAAGGAGCCTAGATATGTCTGATGCATGCTCTTTGGTTGGTGGTTCAGTCCCTGTGAGCCCCAGACACTATTAAATGATAGTCTGCTATACTTGCAGACAGGAGCCTACCATACTGTTTTCTGAGGTGCTTCACCCAGCAGATGACAAAAACAGATAACATTAGGCAGAACTTTGAGGAACCTTGTGAAAAATGGGGAGGTAGGATTGAAGGAGCCAAAGAGATCAAGGACACCACAAGAAAACCTACAGAAGGACTGAACTCTCTAATCTTTCAATTTCATTTATCCGTTAGTTTGTTAACAAATCAATTAACATTAGCAGCTTTCATTACAGTTCAGATACATGTTAACTTGTTACATTTAAAAGATAGTAGATCATCTATGTCTGCTTGTATAAAGGAAACAGTGAGTCATTTCCAGACAGAGCCAGCTGTGTGATTCCCAGCAATACACTGCATTTTGCTGACATTCTCTATTGAAGATGCATTATCTTAATTCTCTACACTCGATTTTTCACTTTTGATTTGTGGTAAACAACTTCCCCCCAGAGATTTGCATAATATTTTAATTTGCTTTTCATTATTTCTTTGGACTCTCAAGTCATAATTCAAATCACATTCTGACCAGTTGTTTTCTGGAAGCAATGTGCACATGCTTTTAGTCAGAAGAAAAATACAATTGGTGTCACAAGAATCATCATCACAAGCAACATGCCATTCCATCTGTAACTTTTTAAAAAATAAATTCTGATTTTTCAAATGTAATCAAGATAACTTGAGGTACACACATGAAATATATAAGCAGAAAGTATTTTTATAGACTTACATTTCAACATATTTTGAGTTAGGTAATAGGTATTGGATTTATGTTAAATCTATGTACAATTAAAAATAATCACAACGTAAGAAACTGGCTCAATATGTTGACTTGGAAAGTTAAAGAAAATACCACCTATGTGGCTTTTCAAAGCATTTGATCAGGAAGACACAACAGAAACTCCCAGTGAAACACAGGGAAAACTAATGTAAAATAAAACCATCGTTGCACAAACAGACATTTCAGAAGTGAGGCAAGAGGCCCAGGGGTGCAGGACTCTGACAGGGACATAAATGTTCCATACAATTCCTCATTTGCTGTGGTTTTTGTAAATTCAATTCATCCATATTTATTCTCCTTCTCTACTAATTCTTCCTGTGAGGAATAATATGGAATGCTTTTTCTTACACACACGTTGTCAAGAGTGATTTGTTCTCTGAAGCATCCCTGACCCACCCAGAAGATAGGAATCTGCTACCAGGAATTCTAACTGGCCTAAATTAGAACAGTGTTAAGCAAGTAGGATTCAATGTTGAATTTATTAAAATAAATCTGGAAATAGTTTTTAAATGTATTGCTATTCAGACTCCACCATCGCTCATCAATTATTACGGTGTTATGGGTGTACTGTGAGAACTTCAGAAGGAAGAGAGAAAGGAGTGGAAAGGGTGGAAGGTGGGAAAGAAGACAGTAGGGCAAAACAAATCCTCCAGTATCAAGTCGTTCTGATGTACATAAAAGTTTAACCATGGTGGTATGTTACTGTAATTGCAATACTTAACTTATTTTCTGTATGTCTCTCCCTCTATATTATAAGGCTCCATGTATTTGTGAAAATGAGACTCCTTATCTTCATGGTACTAGTTACCAACCATGAGAGAGATAGGTGGGGTCTAACCATGAGGTTGTGTCCTTCAGAAATAATGTAGCCTGCACCAGCTTATGCTTTCCCACAACGGACTGAGCTGAATAAATGAGACATAACATACATGGACCCTGGCAAAATTGGGAATACACAGGTGGTCTTTAAAGAATTATTGTCCATGTAGTGTAAGTAGTGCACCCAAGAACCATTCTAAGTGATTTACTTTAGGTCATTAGTTTTCAGAAGACTCAAAACTAAAGGTTTGCCTGAGTAATAAATACCAATAGTGTCCTTTACATAGTTCCCTCTTCCAAACCATGGTTCTAGAGTTTTTCTCGAACTATATGGAAGGCCAGACATCAAGTTAAGAAATGGTATTAAGATTTAAATCAGCTACTATTACATACATACATACATACATACATACATACATACATACATATAAAGTGAAGCTGGTTTTAAGACTCTGCTATATTAGTGGCTTTTCAGAAGTGAAACATGAGTGTTGGAAACAAATATTTCAGAAATTTAATAGGGAAGCAGTATTTATATTCTGGAATTTGAACGATGCTACATGGAAGAAATAAAATATAGTTCTATTTCTAAGCTGATGCCAATATTGTGCATGGTAACACACACACACACACACACACACACACACACACACACACACACACACACACACCACCTCCACTCTTGACAATTTAGTTATGCTATAACAGTAACATATGAGGTGAATTATTTTAGGTAAAAGCATTATTTCTTGAAAATACATAAAAAGCAACAATTAAATGAGAAGAAGTTCACTAATGCTCAGTGTTGCAATCACATGAAATGTGATTTTTTTTATGCTGGAATGAACAATTTGGTTTTTGAAAGAAATACACAGGTGGTAAAAAGAAATCCTATGAGACCATTCTTCTTTATCTGTAATATGAATATTCAAACACATCACATTACTTTCCTTTAAATTCAAGAAACAGTCAAAGGTGACCCTTATCTCCTAGATCATGAGAAATACAAAAAGTTGAAAATGTTGTAGAATAAAAAGTAAAGCTAAACCAAAATAGTCAGAAGTTTCAAGACAGTTTATATTGTCATTATTTGTAAACTATCTGGAATACAAACCAACTGTAATTCAGTGAGAGTAAATACAAAATTAAATAGGATGATTAAAGTAAAATAGTTACAATAACTACATTTCTAGTGTTAACTAATAAAATGATAATTATGAAAGATTCTATCTGTAATAGCACCGAAATATGTTATTTTGAATAACTTTAAACAGAAGTTATATACATAATTAAATATACATAACACATATGAATATAAGTATAACAGATAAACTAGATAACTGAATGAAAAGTTTGATTTTGTAAAAACTATTAATTTTCTTGAATGTGCAAACTGAACATTCCTCAAATCACTCCTCAGTAGATGAGTTACAATAAGGTGAAGAATAATTTTAAAATAATTTATGTTAAGACAATACAAATGAAAGTTGATAATTTGATTATCTATGAAAGTTCATTAAAAAAACAAAAATAAAACAAAAAAGAAAGTTCATTTAGATTACAATAATTAGACAATAATGAATAAAAATCACATATGGATTAATAGAGTGTTATAATTCACTCTCAATTATACCAAACATATAATGAACATGATATATAACAAAGATGCCTCACAAATTGATGAGGAGCATATTTACTTTTTAACATTTTACAAAGAAAATTTTGACTCATTAGCTTGTACGCTTTCTTAATTTTCATGTATCCATATAGCTGAATTTTAGGTGAAGCAGTAACAATGAGAAGATGATATAGGAAAGTGTTTAATGTTAGTGACTTGAACCTTTTTTTTTTCTTTTGAAGATTCTATTTTAGAATTAGATTAGTCTGGTAATTAAATGAGTTCCTACTGAAGTTCCAGTGAGAGATGCATGGAAACATATGTATGAATACATTGAAAATTCTGCACATAACTACAGCAGGTACACGATGAAGTCAGGGAACAGGAACTGTGGGGTACATTCGTGAGGCACATGCAATTGCTCTCATCTTGTCTTCCAAGTCAAGTTTGCTTCCAATTGTCCCTCTGAACCTTGACCTAAATGGAATCCTATCCAAGTTTAGGGATGGCAGAATTGAAGCTTATGCTAATGACGGGAGGTTCACAGAGTGTTACTGAAGGTGTGTTCTATTGAATTTCCCACATTAAACTACTTGTACAAGCCATATCCTCGATAATAATTTGTGGAGTGCCAGAAGGGAAACTTCATGGAATAGTCATGAGCAAAGTAATTCTAGTGGGCTTGTAACATGGTCCTTTTTGGGGATAAGTAACTTCGTGGGATTCATCGTGGCTTGAGTGAAGCATCACATCTGGAACACATCCTTCTTTGTGTCAGGATGAGGTTAAATGTGTGTCCTGAAGGCTCTGGTGATAGGGGCTTGATCTTCAGTGTAGTGATGTAGAAAGGTGAAGAAGTTTGTGAGATGGAGTTTAGTGGTAGTGTAGTCAGTCACTTTTAGTACCACTTGAACCTTGAATACTCTCAGGGACACTGGTCATTCTCTTAAAAGTGGGCTACCTCATCAATCTCTCTGCCTTCCTCTGTTATCATGTGATCTCTTATGTGTTCTAACCATTGTATCTACAGATATAGAACAGAGACCAAAACATGGGATGGCTTCATCTTGGAACTCCTACACTATGAGACAATCTTTTTTTTTTTAACGCATAAAGTACTCAACCTTCAAATTTTGCCATAACAATAGAAAATTACATTAGCCCATACAAATGGTTTTTGCTTTATTTGTGCTTCCTACAACACAAATTTATTTATAACCAGATATACATTTGTTCTCCAACGCCTAACATCCCCATAGTGCTCTGGAGTTCCATGGGAGAGAGGATTATGAGTTTGTTCTTTTTTTTTTTTTCACTTTAGTGATTGTTCTCCAGGTCTTTCTCAATATCCAGGACATTTCAGGTACACAGGGGAGTATATATTAAATAAATATGAAGGCATCATTTTGAATTTACATCTTTTTACAATGTTGCAGTTTTAACACTCCAAATGAGCTCATCCAACAAATGGGCAACATTTTTTAACCATTAAACATAATTTAATCTCATGAAAAGAAAACAGTGTAAGATCATGTTTGCATCTGCAATGTAAAATGTAGATGCATTTTGTCATGAGAATAAAGTCATTGAATTCTTATTTGTAGCCTACAGCCGTACCACCCTGAATGCACCCAATGTACTCTGAATTCTCATTTGTAATGGTATATACCTTTGCTCTCTTTCCTGAGTCCCTTTGCTAGGTCATATGAACTAAGATCCAAACTATGGGCCCCCTGCTTCTATCCTGGGAGCATCAGCTGGGCAGGCACTGGATTAACAGATCCACAAAGTCTAAAAGGGTTTTATCATAGACTCTCTGGAATTAAAGGATAAGGTTTCAAAAGACTCGGGCAAGCTCTAGCAAATCCTGGCACTGGTACACAGCAATCACTGTAGGAAAGGAAGAACGAGTTATGGTGTGTGCTTTAAAAGCTAAATGCTGAGTTTCAGATGAGCATCTGTATTATCAAATTGTCATTGTCTTAAAGAGATTTCTACTCTCTATGAAGTCTTCTAAAACTATCCCTGAAACAATAATTATTGCTAAATGATAGTTTAATTAACTGGTTTGCTATCATATAGTTAAAAGTGTCACTTTTGGCAATATTTCTACAACTTGCTTTTGAAATTTGTCACTACAATGAATAATTAAATAAGGAGTTGTAATATCTATGCTAACGAAGAATTAATAAAATGTACAACTCTAAAAATTAATGTAATCATTATCTAATTTCTTAAAGTCAATGACACAGGCAAGCAAAAATTTCTAGAAATCAATTAAGCACTCACTTTTATACAGCTATTATTTTAAACTTTCTATCATTGCATATGCTGGGATGGAAAAAGTTCTGTTCTAAGTTAAATATAGATTTAGAAATAGTGTCCAGAAATCTGAGCAAAAGCACGTAGTATGCCTTCTTACTCTCTTTTTTACACGCTATTTACCATTTATAAGAACTTCCTCAATTAAGAGGGATTTTGGTAAATTTTCAGTGTACGTACAGAATTTACTTTCAATGAAGAGAATGTCAGAATAATACAGAGAGTAACATTCTACAAACTCATAAAACACATCAAACCATTTACGAGGAATATATGCACTGTTTCCTTCACGGCTTTGTTTCTGTCATGGGTTAATTTTCACTGTATGTTTTCAATGATTGGTGGAGATTTTCTCCCTGATTACTGGCAATATTGTGAGAGGTTGACTATAACCCCCTAATATGACAAAGGTAATGATGAGATAGCCAACATTTTGTTGGGATTTGGGGCAATGATAAAAATTTGCAACATTTTTTAACAGACAACCTCTTGAAAACAAAAGATCTATTCTAATTTCTATGTAAATAGCCTTCCAAATATAGATTTACCTACTCATATATCTGCTAATAGTTGCTACCCTGTTGTCATTGTTTAGAAACATCTAACCTGATCCCAGATTAATGCTGATCTCAGACCATTTTCACTGTAAACTCTCAAGCTTTTTCATCCCAAAGACAGACAGCCACATATACATGTGCATGACCACAAAGTTTCAAAATTACCATCACTTACTTATCAAGTAAATCCAGGGAGGCACAGTAAAGAGAGTTGTCCATGATGTTTTCTTAACAAAATTTCTTCTAGAGTCTAATGCATCCAAAGAATCACCGAGGAAAAGGATTGCTTTGTAGTGTACAAACCCACCATAGCTAATTTAAAACCAGCAGTATCAATCATCACAGATATGAATCTATGCACAGTAGCACACCATGAGGTAGCATTTCACCATGCTCGACAGCAGACAAGTCTCAAAACCATAAACAATAGCACATAGTAGACAAGTAGGAAATTATTTATTTGGGACATTTGTCATTGCTAACTACAATCTATAATATGTTTTCTTGCAAATTTATATAATTTTTTTTAGCAATAACTATTTAACAACCGGCCAGCAGAATTCCTAAAGATTTAACAAGCATTTCTAGAAGGCTAGTACAAGCTTGCCCACACTCTAGGAACTCCCCTTTCTTCTATCCATGCCAATTATGTTACAGTAACAAAGCATAAGGCCAAATGAGAAGCTCCACAGAAAGATGACAAAGGGTCACTACTACAATCTGCCAAACATGTACTCAAGGTCACCATCAGGATGTGCTATGACATTTTCATATTCCTTTCTATAAAAAAGAGCAGCAGGGCCGTGGCCATCTGGCATTTCAGAGGCAGAGATGTCATCACATTTAAATCCAAAAATAATGATACCGGATTTAGGAGTATAGAGGCCAGCCAGGGACACACACATCACATACTGTCTTCAATCACTTGTATGGCTTTCCTGAAAACACCTTCTGGCAAACAGTAGCCCTGAGAACAGAGATCAGGATTCAGAATGCCAAATGCTTTCATTATTAGCACAGCCAGTAGAAAGCAGGTAATAGTTCCTCTACAAAGATCTTGCTCTGACCCAAGTTCAGGTCAGTGATAAGCTCATAAATCACATGTTATCATTTAACCTCATTACTTTTTGAAGGCCTTAAATATACTTTTTAATAAGAGCCACACAAAGCTTAGAGAAATTATATAACTTGCCAAGACTCATGGGAATAAATCACAAGGAAATCTTTGATGTTAAGTGTGTCTAGTGTCTGATCCACTACCAAATGATTGTACCGTAACTATCTAAGATGATGACATTTATAGTAATGACTGACATTTGAGTGGCACTTACAATCTAAGCAATAGTCTCAGTCCTTCACAGGCACTAATTTAACGCTCATTAAAACTAGATATTAATTAGCAGATTTTTTCAATTGTAAGATATTTCCTCTTGTAGACACATCCTTGACTTGAGAATAAAATTCAAGAAAAAGTCTGTACTATGAGTCATATTGATTGTACTATGCAACCCAAATAATAGTATTTGGATAAAAAAAAAAAGCTAACATTTCAAAATTAAGGAAAACTGAAATATTACCCCTTTGCTACTAGGGAACAAAAATGTGGGAATCTAAACCAGGAAATACAGGAAGTAAGGAGAGTGTAAAATAGAAATTTTAAATTCTGGGTAGTCAGTACAATTTTTCAATGTCCCCAAGAATAGTGGTAGATGGTGTTGGTGCCCCGACCAGTGGCAGTTCGACTAAAGCTCGGGAGGAGAATCACCTGAATGAGGGACAAAACACAAGACACAAAAAATGAGAGCAAGTCTGAATATTAATCAAGCTCTCAAATTTTATTTTTCAGGCAGAAGTTATTATAAGGCAGGAGACAGGGAAGCATATTGCTATGGCAACCTAGCTGCAGGCTATCTCAAAACACAGGGAATTGCATGAAGGGTCATAATGTTCTGCCACACAGAATATCTTGCTCTATCTTTGTCTAGTCTAACTTCTAAAGCATAACAGGATCAGCTAGTTTCCTGTAAAAGGCAAGCTCTGGGAGAAACAGAAACTTAAAAGGGCAGACTTGGACAAGATGGCTGAACATTGGCCATATGACCTACTGTCCTCCACAGTTTTGGTACTGCTGTTGAGTCCATAGGTAAGAGGAATGCTTTTGATTGTAAATAATGATACTGAACCTTAGCTTCATAGAGGGTAAAAGCCAAATCTCAGGCTATCTCTGAGGCACTCTTTAGATAGATCTTTGAACTTAAAAACTGTTTAAAAATGGATGTTTTCCAAAGAACAACACCATTCTTTGTTTAGGTGCTTAAATGAGGCCATCAAGATTGAGAAAAGATTCATCATAATAAGGTTCTCTTAACGACAGACTGAATGACCTGTTGCCTACACTGATAACTGGAATACAAGGCCTCCTAAGGGGACATTCCATGTGGCAGGCATATGTGAAGCCATGTTCCCTAGTGCGTATCACAGAAATCAACCCCAAACTTCTAAATGCTGTTTTCCTTCATTTAAATTTATTCTTCCCTCATAAAATACATCCTGACTGTAGTTTCTCCACCCTCTACTCCTCCCATTCTCACCCCCTCCACATCCCCTACCCCCTAGAACTACTCCTCTTCTGTTTCCCTTCAGAAAGCAGCAAGCTATCAGCTGAACACAGCATCATAAGATACAGCAATACTAGGCACAGACCCTCATACCAAATCTGGACATGCCAACCTAGTGGAAAGCAAAGCGGTCAGATATACCCCCACCCCCACTATTAGGAGCCCCACAAAAATCCAAAGCCACACAACCATAAGATTTATGCAGAGGGCCCAATAAAGACCCATGCAGGCTCTGTGACTGCCTCTTCAGTCCCTGTGAGCCACTATGAACCCTATTTAGTTGATTATGTGCACCTACAATCCTTCCTTCCCCTCTTCCACTGAGTTTCCCGAGATCTGGTTAATGTTGGTCTGTGAGTCTCTGCCTCTGCTCCCATCAGTTACTGGAGGAAGCCTTTCTCTGACATTTAGGTAGGCTAAGCAATGATGGTCTGTGAGCATAGAAGAATATTACTCCATTTCATTGAATTTTTTTGTCAGTCACATTTGGTTCTATTCTAAGACTCTGAGCTACCCAGCCTCAGTTTATTTATATGGTGGATTACGCTGACTGATTTCCATATGCTGAACTATCCCTGTATCTGTGGAATAAAACATGCTTGATCATGTTGGGTGATCTTTTTTTGTATTCATGTATTCTCTTTGGAAATATTTTATTGAGTATTTTTCACCTATGTTCATATGGAAAGTTGCTCTTTTACTTTCTTTCTTTGAGTTGTGTTTCTCAAATGCAGCAGAAGGATGTATCCTGTCTTCACATCCATTCTGCTAGTTTGTGTCTTTTTATTGGGCAACTGGGTCCATTGATATTGAACGATATCAATGACCAATGTTTGCTAATTTCTGCTATTTTGTTGCTGTTGTTATTGTTAGTGGTGGTGGTGGTATGTATAAGTGAATGAGTATGTGTGTGTGTGTGTGTACACGCGTGTGTGTCTGTATATATACACATGAGTACATGTGTATAAAGGCTGAGGATTGACCTTGGTGGCCTTATTTACATATATAATTCACTTTGATTTTCCTAGTCAGCATCTTATATTGAAATTGGAAGATTTTTTTTTTTTTTAATGACTGTCTGGTCTGTGAACCTCAGTGATCCATCTCCCCATTGCTGGGATTACAAATGTAAACCACCATGCCTGGGCTTTCTCTCTTCCTTTTATCAAAAATATTTTTTCCTTTTTATTCTGATTATGACTTCCTATCCGTCTGCTTTTCTAAATCCTGCCCTACTTTCCCAACCATCCAGATTAACCCTATTTCCATCTCCTATTAGAAAACAAAGACAGCGAAGAAGTAATAATATGATAAAATAAAACAGCTGGGCATGGTATCACATGCTTATAATCCCAGGACTCTGGAAGGCAGGAGCAGGCAGATCTCTGAGAGTTCAAGGCCAGCCTGATCTACAAAGTGAGTCCAGTACAGCCAATGCTACATAGAGAAACCTTTTCTCTGGGGAGGAAAAGATAAGATAAAACAAAAGCTAAATAGGACAAAACAAATAAACAGAAGGAAAAGACTTGTAGAAAAGGTACAAAAAACAGACATAGAGAACAACAAAGTTTTCGCACTCAGGAATCCCATTAAAACACAAAACTGGAAGGCATAATTATATATATATATTTGCATATATATGCAAAGGACTTATAAAGTAAAATAATATAAAGTAAAAATAAATAAGTAAGTAGATAAATGATTAAAAAGATAATTCAAGAGGAAAAAGAAGCTCTGATATGACCTTCTGAGACAAGGAACCCCCAAAGACGCTGTAGTGTTAGTTTTCCACTGGCCATCTACTGCTGGGCATAAGGCTTTCCCTTCAAAGTCATTTGTTTGTGTCCCGAGTGAGATTCCCTTGAAGAAAACCAACTTTTCATACTGAGTAAGAAGAGAAGGTAGTTATTAAAAGAAGAGATAGTATTTCCCAGAAGAAGATTTAGCCAGAAAGATCAACTTCTGGCTGTCTGCCATGGTACTGTTCCCTCAGCCTCTGGCACCTTTTTAAAAGGGGTTTGATACTTAAGAATTCTCCCTATATCTGCATTCAGCCATCTTTAGTTTTCAGACAACCTTCATATTTTTGCTCAAATAGGTCAAACAAGCCCTATTCATACACCTCAAGTGCTAATTCTTCTAGAGGTGAAGGTGCTTCCTAGCATGGCCTTTGTCTCTAGAAATCAATCTATTCCTACTGTATAGATGATTTTACAGTCACCTGATCTAAGAGCAAGTGGTTTCCTTTCCCACTGTTGGGTATTTCAGACAAAATCCCTTAGCTCTTGACTTAGACATTTTCTTTTGTCCCTACCTGCTCTATTCTCTTATTTCCCTATGTCAAGAATTCCTACAAATGTTTCCCTGAAGTACAGGACATGTGAATTTCTACAGAAAGCTTCATGAGTGCCAAGTCCTCTTTCCAGGCCTCATCTCTTTCCTCAGGACACTAACAGCCAACCTACAGATGAGTTATTTTGTTCTGTTTTCTACAAAATAAATATAATTCTCAAAGTATATTTTCCGAACTTGAAAGGAACTCATTGCATTGACAGATAGTTTCCTACTAAAAGTGATTGCTCTAAAACAATTAAAATCTTCAATAAATACCAAAAAAGCATATATTGACGTATTTTCATTGTAAGTTATTCTCTCCTAAAATAGAATTCTTGATTTTAGTATCGGTTTCTATGTTAGAGGTCTCCATCACTGACGTAGCACATATAAATTATGATATAAGGGTGACTTGGAAAGTTAACCATTTAATTATACTTTTTCTATTCTTTGAGAATTTTATGTATATATACAATGAAATGTGGTCATACACATACCACAAACACATTTTCCCCTACAACCCCTTCCATAACTATTCCCCCAACATCTATCCCTTCCAACTTCATGTATCACTATTATTATTATTATTTATTATTATTATTATTATTATTATTATTATTATTATTATTATTTATTATTGTTAATCTCCTTATCCTCCTCCTGATAAATCACTAACTTTAGTTAGTGAAGCCCATATGTGATTGGGTATGGGAAACATATTGGACCATGTGAGATGTACCAGTGGCCATACCATCAAAGCAGAATGATTCTACTTTCACTATTTAGGCTGGAATTTTACTGACTTCAATGTGCATAGGTAACAAACAACAGCTTCTTTGGGTCCACGTGTACAATAACTATGGTATGACAATATGATAGCATTTCACAGGACGACTCTGCAACTTCTAGATCTGATATTGTTTCTTCTCCTTTACATTGAAAATGGAGCCCCCTTTATTCTGACAAAAGCATAGATATTTAGGAGGCAATTTAGCAACAGAAGCATTTAGCTAGGTAATAATAGCATGTCTCTCATCCAGCACGTATGACCTCATCAACAATTGGCTTGGGACTAACTTATTTATTAGCAGACAAAACAATTAATGGCATAAGTATTATTGACAGAATTAAGTTACCTAAAGAAATCATAGAGAATCACATAATAATCTTTAGAAGAAACAGTTGAATTTTTGTCTAGAGATTTTATTCTTGGATAAACAGACAAATCTCTTCTTTGTTTTATTTTGAGGCAGAGTTCATTATGTAGTCCTTTCCATCCTGGAACTCACTATGTAGACCAAGGTAGCTTCAAATTCACAGAGATCCACTTTCTCTGCCTCCCAAATGCTGGAATTAAAGGCCTGGGCTACCATACCTGACCTAAAAACTGAGCTATTTCTATTGAAAGTTAACTTTATTTATTTTTACATTTTTAATTGTCTTTTAAAATGTAGTGTGTGTAGTGTGTGTGTGTGTGTGTGTGTGTGTGTGTGTGCATGCACGTGTGTGTGTGTGTGTGTGTGTGTGTGTGTGTGTGTATACATCAAAGCTTGGCTATGGAAGTCAGGTAATTTGAAAGAGGCAGTTTTATGGGTTCTGGGGATTGAACCTAGATTCTCAGGCTTGGTAGCAAGCTTCCTTACCATTTTAAACGTTTAGTTTTTCTTATTATCTTAAGTTCATGTGATTATATTTTGCATAATCCAATGTTATTATTCCTATGACTCAATAAGAATTTATTTTTGTTTCTGTTAAGATAAATAACTACATTAACTACTATTTATCTATCTTGCATTTTATGGTATTTAGACTAGTGTTAATTTTACAACAAATATGTGTCTACTAACTTTTTTCTCTCAGCTTGATTCAAATGACATGACTATGATAAGACACTGTTCTTAGTTCTTGGCAATACTTCCCTCACCAAAAATATTTCTCTTTAGTAAAAAAAAAGATCTGTAAAATTACTTTGTCTCTTTATTTATTTACTTGCTTACTTACTTAATCATTTTACAGAGAGCAGAGTGGTTTGGCTCTTCCTTATCAAGATGTTAGTTCATCACAAAGATGAAGATATGGCAGACAGGACAGCCCTCTTTAGGGAGGCCAGGGAGCAGATGGAAGGCTGCCCCCCACCCCCGCAGGTTGCCTTTGTATTCCCTTCTATTCCCATGTGTCATTCTCACCTATCCAATGGTAGTGACTGCATTCCATCAGTCTTCCTTCCCTAGTTAACCCTCTCTGGAACCTCCCTCACAAACTCATGCTGAGGTATACTTTACTCATTGCCCTAAGTATTCTCAATCTAATCGACTGAAGTGTTGTGCGTCCTTTCTTGGCATGCAAACTCCTCCAAGTGGTAAACTGCTTCACATTTATTCCTAGCTGTCGTCATTGTCACCTCACATCTTTGATGTCAGCCTCCACTTCCTTGCCCCTTTCAGGTTTAGTCATGCCCTTTCTATCCCACAGTCTTCACCTGGGGTTGATTTCCTCCAAAGGCTTCATTTGTTCTCTCCGTATGCACAACCCATACAAAGAATATCCCGCTATCAGCTGAGCACTTTACTGTTCTGACCATTGATTACTGGACAGTTTTGCCCATTATTGCATAATTAAATGTAAATTGTCAGTAATACAAAAAAATCTATCCAGTCTCTAAATCTCTCCTGTCATCTTAACCTACTTTTTGAGCATATTCTCATGAACTATGTTTCTCTAGCAGAACAGAACCAACAGAAGGAGCATATACTAAATGATTTATTAGATTGGCTTACTCAATACAGTCAGGGCAGTCCACCAAGAGCTGTCTTCCTATTGGAAAGGATAAGAAGTGATAGTTGGTAAGTCCATGAAGGTGCATGTCAGAGTTCTCTCAACCTGGGGCTGAAGCTCTGGAAGATTTTTCAGTCTTTGATCAAAGCACAAAGACAGCAGGGAAGGATAGCAGCAGTGACAGTGGTGGCACCAATGGCAACAGAAAAAGGATAGATGAACACACAGCTACATGTAAAAGAAGTGGATCAAAACACAAAGATTATTCTTTGGACATAGTTTTATCTGGGATGCCATCAGAAGGGCTATCTATATTTACTGTGGATCTTCACACTGTAAATGACCTGATCAAGAAAATGCTTCATAGCTATGTCTGGCAGCTTAGCTTCTTTGGCACCAGGTTCAGTCAAGGGGAATAGCTTAACCATCAAACCAAATATTCCTGCCTTCTTCGTATCCTTGTTTTTCCACTGCAACACACAAATGGCCTTTGGAGAAGTTTCCCTCTAAACCTGGAGTTCTGACTTCTATCTTCACTTACATAATGATTGTCACGCTTATATTCAGCTTAAATGTGAGATCTCAAATTGAAATAAACTTCCCTAAAGCCAAAGTTTAGAGCATGTTCTTCAATGCTTTCTTCACCAAAAAAAAAAAAAAAAAAAAAAACTCAGTTACTAAATAACAAGCTATTGTTTTCAAATTTTGTGAAATTACAGTTACAAAATTTTTGTGTGTATTTATTTTTTGTCCCCGGGGACAATTATGCATAGATCATCATCAAACATTTTTAAGACATGATGAATAGAAAAATACCAAGATCATGTTTGGTATGTGATGCCTTGGAAGAGAACTGTCTCTATGACAGAGAAATGCTTATCGTGTGTCCTTTTTCCTATAGTTATGTCTGAGATCAACCTCCCTTAGTCACCTGATGTCTCTTTCTTAGATTTGAACTCTTCTGTAAGTATAATTAGTTTTCAGGACATTCCCAGGCAGGTTTGCAGCTGTCAACACACTACAACAAATGTGAAAAAAAGATGAAGTGATGCCACTTGAACAGCTGGCACAGCAAAACTTTCTTTTGTTCAACTCATCGACCCCTACTTAACTGGAAGTGTTAATGTCCTTCCTGGCTTTTCCCATTGCATCTTTTTTTTTTTTTTAATTAATGAGATTATAATGTGATTGCATCATTTCTCTTTCTCTTTTCCTCACTCCAAACCCTCCCATGTTCCTTCAACCCCACTCTCTTTAAAATTCATGGCCTCTTTTTCTTGAATTGTTATCATATATGTATGTATACAAATATGTATGTATGTGTGTGTATATATATATATATATACATATTTCTAAATATACAAATACAATCTGCTCAGTACCTTACGTTCTCAGGGTTGTCCATTTGGTATTGTGCTCTTCCCTAGGAAACACTATTTCTCTGTGTTCCCAGTACTTCTTAGATGCCTGTAGTTCTTTGCCCAGGGCTGAGTCCATACAAATGAGCTGTCATCCTTCCACATGAGCATATCTATTTATGTTGTTCAGATCCTATGTTGTCAAGACTTCCTGGGTGTACCTTTTGACATTTCTAGGAGACACTATCTCACAGCAACATCTGTTCCTCCAGATCATAGTCTTTTTGCTCCACTCCACAATGATCATTGAAGCTTAACTACAGAAGTTGTATTGCTGTTGTATTTACTATGACTGGGTCCACAAACATGCAATTTGATTGGTCGTGTCTTTCTGTAATTATCTCTATTTCAAAGAGAAGATTTCTTCATGGGTGATGAGAATCGCACATATGTGGGAATAAAGTAACTGTTTAGAATGTAGTTAGGGATCATGCTGCTTTAAAAAGTGGAGCTGTAGGTTTTCCTGCAGCATCCATGACTCTGTTATCTCTGAGCAGTTGGCTAGATTTCCAGGACTAGGCATGAATTTCCTCTTGCTATATGGGCCTTAAGTCCTTAGAGAGTTATAGATTACCACCAGGGTATAACTGCCACTATTGCACCTTCAGAGTTATAGTGTCACACTGGTCTGTGTGATGGTTCAAAGGCATCACAGCAGGGTAGGACTATTGTTTGTTTCCCTCCTTTGAAAACTTTCATGGACACCTTTTGGTACCATGAAAAAGAGGAAGATTTGTGGATCCTTCCTGATGATTATGTCCACTCAAAATTACTAATAGGAATAAACTTTTAAAGGTCTCTAAGTTCAAGAAGGAGTATATAAAAAAGAATTAATAAAAAGTATAATTAACCCATGTTACTAGTTCAATTAACTCAAATTAAAAATTAGGGAGAAGGATTAATATAGGATAAACTGACTTTAGTGAATGGAAAATCAAAGGGAGGGAACTGAAGCATGAGAAGGCATCACATGCTGGGAGCTATGAGAAACCCTGAGCCTGAACCTAGGAAGATCTGGGTGGCTAGGGTTGCATTGGAAAGCACATTACTGTGCAGAGAAGCCTACCTCTTACCCTATATGAAGTAAACAGTCATAGACCACTTAAATAGGGGAGTGAGTGGAATACAGATTTATTGTATGCAAAGAAACACTGATGGAGTAAGTTGAAGAACTACTTAACCGAAAAGACTATACCTTTCATTTACCATGAACCATGGCTTGCTGATTACACTAGCAAAAGAACAAAACAAAACAAACAAAAATAAAAACAAAGCCGTCACCACCACCACCACCACCACCAACAACAACAACAACAAAAACTCCACAGAGAGCACTTGCAATTCATTGGAGATATCTGCTGGAAGTGTATGCAAGAGCTTGGTATGGGTAAGACTAATATGACAGTGGCAAAGTTAGTGGGACATCAGATTCTGTGCCCCTGGAATATTTGGAGGACCAGCTGTACCACTTAAGGTAATGGATGTTAACTACCACAAGTCAGAAGCTGCATAGACTCATGGGAAGAAGAAGAAGAAGAAGAAGAAGAAGAAGAAGAAGAAGAAGAAGAAGAAGAAGAAGAAGAAGAAGAAGAAGAAGAAGAAGAAGAAGAAGAAAGAAAGAAAGAAAGAAAGAAAGGAAAACTAAAAGCAAAACAAAACAAAACAAAAAGAACCTAGAATACAACAATGTGGAATCATATTTCTTATCTGAAAGAAAATTGCCCATTTCTGAAATTTGATCTTTGCTCAAAAGGAGGCAAGAGCAAAAGAACGCATAAAAGAATGGATTCTTGGCCCTCAGCCTCAGCAGGGCAGCCTCTCTGGAGGAACCAATCCAGAGCTGGAGCACTGCAGATTCCAAAGTGTCTCCGGAACAATGACAAAAAAAAAAAAAAAAAAAAAAAAAAAAAAAAAAAAAAAAAAAAAAAAGGACAGGTCTTATGGGAAAATGGTTTTTTAAGTGGTCTCTCAGAAATGGAAGGAAAGATGACGGAGCAGAGTCTTGTGTGCAGAAAACAGCGAAAATAGAATCTAAGCGTATAGGAGCTGTGTGCGCCACCGGAAGCTCGGAGCTGCGGCCATCATTGCTGCTGCTGCCACCGCCGCCGCTGCTACTGCTGTTCCTGCTGTCCTTGCTGCTCACCCTACCATGAGGAGGGGAGCTTGGGGTCTTGAGTACAATAGTCAGTTGCCCGTGCCCTGTTAACCTTGCACCTGGTGGCCCGAAGGATGGAAGGTGTGTGGTGTCCTGGAGCATGCTTTGATCCTGCCTCTCCACAAAATCATCATGACTGTGGGCAATGGCAGAACACCTGAGAAGAGTCTTAATGACGGTCCAGTATTTATGATGCCTCAGAAACCAGAAACCTTGGACTAAAACAAGGACTGGTTACAGTATTTGCATGTAAAGCTGTTTGGGGAAGAAAAATGTACTGTGTGATACTGCAGTTGCAGTGTCACTTCAATGAACAAATATGCTACAGAGAGATAGAAAATATGTGGAACGAGAGACTCAATGGCCAGGACAGCTGTAGGAGAAGGCTACTGTGGACAGAAAAACATTAGGGCCAGCAGGCTTTGCCCATGAATACTCTGGCCAGTGGGGGAAAATACCCTAGCTCTGAGCAACAACAGGATGTCTGCAACGACTAACGGTTCATTTTCTGGCTTGGGCCTCTTTCAAAGAACTCCATGGCCCTTACTTGCCCCAAGAGGCCATGCTGGTATGCGTAGTTAATGCTACAGCCGAGTGATGAGCTGATGTTGGTGGTCCATGCTGTCATCCTAGGCTGTGTTGATGCCCGGGGTCCATGTGGATTTCCGTGGTCTGTGCTGCTTCTGGGGAGCATGCACATGTCTGTGGTCTGTTCTATTGCCAGAGGCCAGGTGGAGGTCTGTGGTCTGTACTCCTGCCTACATCTGGGTTGATGTTCATGGGCCGTGCTGCTGCAGGGTAGCCATGTTGATGTGAGTGGCCTGTGCTGCCTCTGAGGGCCGTGATGGTGTCTGTGGTCCATGCTGTGACCCAGGGCTGTGTTGATCTCTGCGGTCTGTACTGCCACCCGAGACCATATTGAGGTCTATGGTTTTTGTGGCCACCAGAGGTCATGTGGAAATACAGGATCCATGTGGCCACTGACTGTAGAGGGCAGGGAAGCTTCTTTGACAGTAGTATCGATGACTGCGGACTCACAGTTCTGAACGAGAGACATAGAGGGCTTCTGTGACAACCTTTTCTCTCCCCCTCCACCCTCCTCTCAAAAAAATAAACAGTCTAGACAGGAAGCCATTGAAGAGAACTCTTAAAAGTAGTGATAGGGATGCTGAAGTGGAACTCTTCACAGTTGATGGTTTCTGCCAGGCATAGGGGAGGAGGTGGGGGTGGGGACAGACTCAGCTTTCTTTAAAGGGCTAGCCAGTGGGAGTTTGACCATGCTCCAGTGATTATATGGGCAACCCAAATTGGACTTGGTATTTTCTTTTTCTGTTTTTGGTGGGAGGTTACAAGGGTGGGAAAGAGTAGGACCTGAATGTAATCAGGATGCATTATGAGAAATTCCCAAATAATCAATGAAAATATTATTTTGGAAAAATAAGGAAAATGAATTGATCCTTCATTTTTCATAAGTATTTCCAGCATTGTTATTATTTAATTAATAGTCCCAGAAGACATTTATTAATGCTTCGAAGTTGGAAACAACAATTTTCTCTTCAAAGCTTTCCCAGGACAAAATAATGGAGTATTATATTAAAGGAATGAGTATAATATTTGTGGGTATTAACAAGTGTATTTCATATGTAAATCATTGTGTCCAATTATATGTTGACTAACTGGCTTCATGGACTGTTTTGTTTAAACATTAAAAGTGGGCAGATATTTAGTCTCTGGATATATCTGGGTAGATAGATAACAGGGTAAAAGTTGTAGATTCTTTTCTTGAAAGTTCTATGTATACCTCACACTTTTCATAGTAGAGGTAATTCCTTAAAACAGTCCTTTGGCCACAACTCCTGCAAGCCAACCTACTAACCACTCTTTGATTGCAGGAAGGAAGTGGTTCTGAGGCTAAGAGCCAAGAATTTCTCATTCCATTCCATTCATTGCTTCTGTTACTGATTTATTGAGTAACATTAAGTAACAGTTCTGGTGAATTTCCCTTGGTCCTACTGAGCATGGCAATGCCCTGGAAATTTCAGTAATGTGGGCACAGCCTGAGGCATGACTCAAAACTAGGTGGAGATCAAAAACACATCTCTGGCAAGTCTTTGCAATGTCCCGAGAGATGGCTCATTACTGAGTAGCTGCAGAGAGATGTGACTCAGCCAGTTTCTGCAATCAGCTGTCTGGGGCAACTAGGAAAAGGCAGGCAGGCTGTAAGGAACAGCCAGTGTTTGCTGACCATAGAAGAGAAAAACACGACTGTGATTTAGAACTGATTTTTGTCAAAATAACAGTATTAAAATGAGCACAAGTTTGCTATCTGCTTACAACTTTCTCCAACACTGACAATGAAGTTAAAATGCTGTAGATATTAGCACTCCTCTTTGGATTGAATGCTTAGTGAAAGAACGGGGTTCTTTTTAGGTGAATAGTGAGGAAGGCTCTGTTGGCAGACACAATTAAGAGATGTGTTGATTTGTTTCCTTAGAAATAAATGCTAAATTTGACATGCACAACAGGGTCAAAGAGTGAGAAGGCAAGCAAAGAAAGTTAGCCAAGTCAGAGAACATCTGGCTGATAGTGTGACATTTCCCAGCAAGTGATGTAGATACATAGTTTGGTTGAAGATTGAAAAGTGACGTTTACTTGTGGATTGTGTGCATAGTCTCTCACGTAAGTAGATCTTAAACGTTGTTGATTATGTATGTCCATGTTACTAGTTGCCTCCCTTTTACAATGGAAACTGGGTAGTTAAGTCAAAGTGCAATCTCTGTATTTACTTCATTGGGCAATCATTGCATAGTCGTCAGTTGTGGGAATTTATGTGGAAAACTTCAGTGTGGCTCTGATACAAGACTATAATTGTGTTCTCTGAGTCTCTATGTCTGCTGCTAGTTACTCCTTACTGCAATGTGTTCATGTTCGTGAAGCTGAAGATGGCCAGTGGCTAACTGAAAACTAAATGTAAATCTCCACAAGGGTGCCAGCTGTCTACAACTGAGACAGGGAATTGTCATTTTCATTAGGCCAAAACTTCCAATTTTATCTAAGTCTAAGTAAATTTGGACTTTTGAATGGACAGTGGCCTAGAAGTCACTTTGGGTTACCTTGCCTACAGGATGAGTAGAGATAATGATAGAGTCCAAAAGAACAATCAACCAATGCCTGGCCTAAACTGAGACCTTCCTCTACAGGATAGAGCGAGTCCTGAGACCATTAACTATACCCTGCTGTGTTTATAGACAGGAGCCTAAATGAACTGTTCTCTGAGAGGCGCCACCTAGCAGCTGTTCAAATCACATGCTGAAGCTCACAGCCAAGCATTAGGTGGAGCTAGGGCATTGCTGGGACCCAGGCCCAGGACACGTGGTGGTAGGAGGTGATCTGGCACAGAGTCAACAACACAGACTCTGGGAGTCAGGCAAGGAGCAAAAGCAGACTCATTTATTGTGAAAGTGGGGCATGCCTTGATAACCTTCTCCCAGTATTCCATTGGCTCCCAAACTGTAAGCTCCTGCTGTGGTTCCTCTCGCTTGGTTCCCATCTTGGGGTCACCAGTCTCTGGGAAGTCAGTTTCTGTGTGTGCCTGGGCATCTCTAGACAGGTCTCCTGCTGACTTTGCATAAAGGCCCCCTTCTGCACATGACTTGTTCTTGCTCTAGGCAGGTCTCTCTCCTTCCCCCTAGATATCCACTCTTTTGTTTTTAGTTTTGTGACTCATTGGGAACCACAGTTTTTATGCTCTGATCTTGTTCACCCCACCTCAGGAACCCCCCACCCCCCAAGTATAATTGACTGTTACTGTCTTAGGTTGATCTGCCAAACAGGTTCTTAACCAGCATTGACTAACAGTCCTTAAATGGTGGCATCCATGGAGAGTACATGGGGTGTTTAGGGGTTTAGACAGAGACTTCACAATCTCCATGAGTCAAGCCTGTGTCAACTTCTTGGGTGGACTGTGGTCTGGGCATTCCAAAGCCATGAGTACCTGTAGGGTAGTTTTTTTGATAGAACATTGCCTGGTGAAGTTCTGCAGGTAACACTTAAAACAAAATGATTAATATGATCATTGTTCTTCCCAAAATAGAACAAGTGGCTATCCAGGAAGGATCAAAGGATCTTTTGATGTTGTTCCATCAACTCTGTATCAGGGCCTGGTCTCACTGAGTTTTGATATGCTTTCTCTGAGTAGCACAGAGTAATCGAGGAACTTATTTGACCAGATCTCCTGGATGAAGTGGGACAACTCTTGGTGCGCCTCAGTGACATTGCACACTTGGTAGGGGGTAAGGCATATAGCATGGAATCAGGACAGTAGGGACATGTCCTTAACCCAGGTTAATTCCTCAGCTAAGAGATAACTTTGTTGTTGGAGAATATGTATGGCCTGGTAAAGGTGTTAATTTTATAGCTCCTGTGTCTGGAGCCCTTCAGCCAACCACGGACGTCTCCTCTGTTGTGGCTGTCTGTGTAAAAGCCATGGCCACTGTGGTTGCCCCAGCAACACCTGCTAGAATAAACACAACAATCGCGGCCATAATGCCAAAATCTCTTTTTACCTGATGTCCAACCTCAGTGGCATGGAGTTCCCGTGCCATGGATATTGGTGTGAGGAGTACGTGGGTTTGGTGGCGGAAGGGTGGAATGTCCTTGTATGAGGAGGCATAATTTGGGGGGGGGGATATTGAGGAGGGGGACGACATGACATGGGTACATTTTCGCCCTCTGTGCCACCTTCCTCACCTCACCCTTCTCCTTTGTGCCATGAAAAGGAGGTTGCCCATAATTTCAGAACACGTACAAACAAGTTTGAGGAAATGGACAAAACAAAGAGTCTTATGGTTAGTGGGGGACTTCTGTGGTTTGTTAGGCCACAGCCGTATGCCCACATAGTGTCTCCAGTCAGGTAAGGCTATTTTGGGAGGGGGGCTGATCAGTGGTTCAACGTCCTAAGCCCTTATGTGGAGGTGCTGAGCTAACCAAAAATAAAGGGAGTGTTCTTCCATGACAAGACAAATATACACAAAGGAAACGAGAGAAGCACTCAGTGCGCTCACCTCATGAGAGGGCAAAGAACAGAAAACATAAAGGGACCAACTCACCAACAAAACTGCGGAAGGGGCTATTCAACCTTGCCGCGGGAGAGAGAAGAAATGAGGGCCCAAAAACATGACTGCCGCAGTGAAAATAAATAAAAGCTAAGCCAAGCATACTCAATGACCATGCCTGCACAGCTAAGGAGACCGCACTGGGCACCAAATGTTGCTGGAACCCAGGCCCAGGACCCTTGGGGGCGGGGGTGAGCTGGTACAGAGTCAATGACACAGACTTTGGGAATCAGGTAAGTGGCAAAAGCAGGCTCGTTTGCAGAAATAGGGCATGCCTTTATCCCCCCTTCCCCCCACTCCCAGTGCCCCGTTGGCTCTCAAACTGGGAGCAGCTTCTGTGGCTCTTCCTCCTTGGTTCCCATCCTGACATCACCAGTCTCTGAGAGTCAGTCTCTGTGCATGTCTGGGAATGTCCATGCAGGTCTCAGGGATGACTCTACATGAAGGCCCCTTTCTGTGCATGTGTGTTGCCAGGTGGGCCTTGTTCCTGCTCAAGGCAAGTCTCGTTCCTCCTACACTGGGGAACTCCTGTGGAAGGGGGGGGGGAAGGATAGGACGGGAGTGAGGGGTGGGGGGAGACAAGTAGCAGGTCCCATGAAAGTCTTCACTTACAAGGAAAGTGGGACAGAGGGGAGGACATCCTATTGAGACTCTAGGTGAGAAATATATAGGGGATAGGGAAATAGATGGATCCAGAGGGTCCTAGAAACCTACAAGAGGAACATTATGATGGCTGGATCTGAGCCCAGGGGTTCTGCTTAATCTAAGGCACCAACCAAGGACAATACGTGCAGTCATCATCAAACCCCTACCCAGATCTAGCCAAGGGACAGAACATTCTCCGCAGTTAAGTGGAGACTGGGGACTGACTTTCACACGATCTCTGGTGCCCCATATTTGGCCATGTCCCCTTGTTGGGGAGGCCCAATGGCACTCGGAGGAAGGATAGCAGACTACCAAGAAAAGACTTGATACCCTAGCACCGTATTCATGGAAAGGAAATCTCCCTCAGTCACAATCATAGGGAAGGAGGATTGGGGTAAAAGTGGGAGGGAGGGAGGAATGGGAGGATAGAAAATGAGATGTAATATGAATTATTTTATTTTTCAATAAAAATGTGTTAAAAAAAAAAAAAGAATGGTTCAAGAAGACCAACAGTTAACAAGCACTGACCCAAGGAGGCTGAGAGAAAGAAAAGCACCAAGCAAAGGGTATATATGGACTAGACATGTAACCAATTGGCAGTTTGATCTTCACGTGGGTCCCCTAGTAAGGTGAGCTCGTACTGTCTGTGACATGGACTCTGTTGCCCGCTTTCCTTCACTTCTCCATAACAGGGTTGCCTGGCCTGGCTTCAGTGGTCATGGAGGAGTTCTGTCCTGATGTGACTTGATGTGCTGGGGTAGGTTGTTGTTGTTGTTGTGTTGTTGTTGTTGTTGTGGTTCTCCCCTTTTCTGAGGACATGGGAGAGAGATAAGGGGAAGAAGGTGGGAGCGAGGGACTGGGAGGAGAGGAGAAAGAGAGAGGGCTATGATTAGCATGTAAAGTGAATATATAAATTAAAAATAAAGTATAAAAAGCAAAAAAATAAAGAAGTCACTTTGGATGGAGAGATTTGTCATGCAAGTACCAGTCAGTGTTTTCCACACACATATGAACTGTTTCCGATTTCGTTTCCTACTCTCAAGAAGGCTATCTTGGCATCTGGTTTCCACATTGTTCATACCAAGCTTAAGTGCCCCTTGTCTAGTGATTAGACAAGTGCTTACAGCAACGAAAAGAGAATAAACGGAAAGTGACATGGTGGGTGAGAGTCCAGATTCAGTACATTAAACACTTGCAGTATGTAATAGGGGAACGTCTTATGATCGTTTTGTCATACATTAAAACAACAACAAAAACTTGTGGGAATGGAGAAGAGTGTGTTCTGAGCGTGGAGAAGAATCTGTGTACTATCACTTAACAAAAGACTGGCAACTTCCTTGTGAACGATCTCTCTTCTCTCTGGTTGGGGCAGTTCTGGTTGGTTTTTCGAGACAGGTTTTCTCTGTGTTGCCTTGGTTGTCCAGGACTTGATTTGTAGATCAGGCGGGCCTTGAACTCACAGGGATCTGCGTGCCTCTGCCTCCCAGGTGCTGGTATTGAAGGTGTGTGGCACCATACCCAGCTGGTTTGGGTAATTCTAAGGCATAGCATACACTCCAGAGCTCATGTACTCATATTACAGCTAACTTCTCTGCACCACGGCTCTATTCCCTTCCTGTGCCTCCGATACTTCCTCCACCTCCCTGAGCAGAGGCCCTTGGAGGCACTTTTTTAATGAATCTAACACCCATGACTTCTTCTGAAATCTGACCAGAACAACAGTAAAGTGAAAGAAAACTGGGTAGGGAAGGGGACAATCACAACGAGTAGTCTGAGAAGGAGAAGTAGAGCACTGTGAAACAGGTTAGAAGAAAGCAAGGTGGTCTGGGAAGAAAGGCCTGGAATATGTGAAAGCGGGGATCAAAAAGTGAAAGAACGCAACCTCAGCAAACAGGCTGGATATGTGGGTCCTGAAATAGCTTTGGAAAAGCCTTGAACACAGACTCATTGAGGAACAAATTCCGACTTTTTAATTTCATAAATGCATAGTCCTTGTCATCCAGGTTAAAGTGTTTACTTCAAAAACATCACTTTTCTATGTATAAAATGAATGAGAAGTGTTCAACCTTAGACTACAGTCATGAATGTAAATACATTTTATATCTAAAAATATTTATGGTGGAGTGACTTAGAGGTATGATTCCCAAGATCAGGTATTGGGGAAAAATGTATGAGAAGCTCAGGGATGAAAGATTACTTAATACTGACAGAATAGTATAAATTTTACATGGCATCTAACAGCAAAATGACATCCAACAAAGAAATATCTCACCCAAAAATGTCAATAGCACTCAATCAAGAAGCTGAAATGTAACAAACCAAACCTTTGAAGCAAATAAAAAGTGTTTGAAAAATAAAAATTACACAAGAAATTCAAATTCATCCTCTAAAAAATAAGTATGCTATAACCAAAAAAAATTTTTAAAAATTTTTATTGACATGTATGCTGAGATCTGGATGGCGAGGGACACACACAATGGTTGCACCAACCAAAGACAATGCATGAACCCCCTGTTCAGATGTAGCCAATGGACAGCTCATTATTTAAGGTTGTAGTGACAGCGGGGACGGGACTGCTTCTGACATGAACTCTGGTGACCCAGATTTGATCACTTCCCTTTGGTGGAGAGGCCTGGCAGCACACCGAGGAAGGGGAAGCAGGCTATCTGGATAAGATATAGGGGAGGGGAATAGGACTGAAGGGGGGGGGGGAGAGTGGGAACGGGAAGATACAAGCAAGGGGATAACATTCAGGATGTAATCTGAGTAAATTATAATAAATTAAAATTTAAACAACTGCACCGGGTATCTTGACAGTCTTTAAATTTATGGAAATTTATTTATTCATTCAATCACTACATCTTGTGAGCCACTTTATGTAGTTCTTTGCCTAGAGATATCTTGTGAAAGAAACAGACAAGCATGTATTATTTGCATTGTCCTGACATTCCAGTGGAACAGAGAGAGAGAGAGAGAGAGAGAGAGAGAGAGAGAGAGAGAGAGAGAACAGATAAATTATAGAGATAGACAACCCAAGAGATTTACCATATAGCAATCTACTATCTGAAGCCCTATTTCATCTGAGATCTTTGTAAATGTTTCTATTTCCTCTAATGAGGGGATGAGGTGAGAACCATTCCCAAGCCTTTTACCACTTTCGAATACTTGTTGGATGGTTCACCTCAGCTGTCAGGCCTAAATTCCTCTCCAAACTGACTGAGTCAAACTGGTTTCTCTTGCTTTTTGACTAAAGTTCTTGGCCAGGCTCAAACTAATAATCAGATGATATAGGGTTTGTTTGTTTGTTTTTGTTTTTTGTTTGTTTTGTTTGTTGTTGTTGTTTGAAGACAGGATTTCTTTGTATAGCCTTGGCTGTCCTGGACTAGCTTTGTAGACCAGGCTGGCCTGAACTCAAAAAGATCCTCCTGCCTCTGCCTCCTTAAGTGATAGGATTATATGTGTGTTCCATCATGTCTGACTTCTGACATTATGGTTTTTTTTAATAGTGACAAAATATTTTATTTATTTTTAATTTGTTCACTTTACATCCTGATTGTAGTCCCCTCCTTCAAAGCCTCCTGTTCTCACCCTTATCCCTCTTCCCCCTTCCCCCAGTCCTCAGAAAAGGGAAGCTCTCCTCCCTTAACATCTGACCTCAACCTATCAAGTCTCATCTGGAGTGCCTGTGTCCTCTTCTTCTGTGGCCTGGCAAAGCCAGCCCACCATGGGGAAGTGATCAATGAGTAGGTACCAGAGTCTTTGTCAGAGATAGCCTCCACTCTCTATATCTACTCAAGACCTAGCTTGGATCTTGACTTTCTCTTTAATTAAATCAGTTCATTTAGTATTAAGCAAGATGCTACTTCTGGGCATATACCTGAAAGATGCTCCATCATACAAGGACATTTTCTCAACTATGTCATAGCAGCTTTATTTGTAATAGCCATTTACACAATAAGAGACTACTCAGCTATTAAAAACAAGGACATCTTGAAATTTGCAGGCAAATAGATGCAACTAGAAACTAGAAATCATCCTGAGTGAGGTTAATCCAGACCCAGAAAGACACCCAGCCCTTGGATAGGAAGGAACTTTAGGTTGAAGATTCTAAAATGAAAACATTATGAAGTTTTGATGCTGAGAAGTGTAAAGAGCTAAAGTAAAGCATGATTAACCATGTAAGTTATGGAGGAGAGGTGGGTGTCAATTTGAATCACCGCTATACCAGACATAAAATGATAGACTCATTTTTTTCAAATTATATCCTCATTGTTACACCATACATGTAGCATTAAATATCTTGCTTAATACTTAATGAGTGGATTTAATTAAAGAGAAAGTTTTTTTAAACTTAAGATGTATAGAAACCTAAACAAAGATAAATTTGACATCGAGATTCATATATAGATATATTCATATACAAGTACATATTAATCAGATGTAATAATATGTATGATACCCACACTCTTTGGAGATAAAGGGTGAACTTTTTGGCTACTAAACTTGTCCTAACCTTACAAATGCAAAACATCTCTGAATTTCTATGTAATGTCAAATAACATATACTTCTTTTATATAATTTTTGTTAGTTCTCTAAAACAATGAGGAAGAGAATCTTCATCTTGTTCACTGAGCTGTAGGATGAACATAGATCAAAAGTGACAATGGGGAGAGACCTGGTCTGATGACTAAATCATGCATTCTCTCTTAGATGCTACTGAAGACTAAAGTTCTTGTACTAACAATTTATCAGGCTGACCCCATGAGCCGAAAGCTCCCTTCCAGTCCAAGGATTAAAAATCTTAACATAATTTTAAAGTACAGAATTATTTAACCAGATTTCAATTTAATTTAATCAAACAGAAACACATTTAGAACATAATATTATTTTCCATACAGAAGAAAATTAAGGATAGCTTCTAAGCTAAGGAAAAGACCTGGTTATTATTTTGCCAATTATTAGCTATCACAACCAAGACAGTTACTACAAACCCTGGGCTCCAGTGTATTTTCTTTGAATTCAGCTTTTACTATACATACAGAAATGAAGATAGGCACAGTTTTATAATAAGTCATTTATAGAGACCAGCTACCATATAAAGAAACTATAAATTCTTCCAGTAAAGAAAGATAAGGTGACCTCCAACTCCATTGAAATGACCATACATTAGACAGAGACCACTCCTGGAACTAAAAATGGAATGTTGAAATGCTTGATTTTAACATGGACTCAGCAATATTTTTATGCCATTATTAAAAATAAGGTTCAACTTTCACAATTATAGTTTGATTTAAAGCAACTTACAAGTCCTATTTCATATATGACAAAAGCAATGAAAGGCAGGTGAATAATGAACCAACTTTGTTCCACAGAATTGAACTGAATGAAGAATGTTGGCCTAATGGTTTACGGAAATTCACATACAAATAAGATAAGGTCAGGGTCAGGATCCACTTAAAACCCATTAAAATGTCATCAAAGCTGCTGATGCACTCCACTTGAAAGGTAATTAGACTGCCTAGTGATAAAGAAAAATAGGAAGCTGGTTGATTTAAGTTCAAGACTAGTGAGTGACTGAAAAATTTTAATACTGAATACCTACATTCTTTTTAATTTATTAAATGTAAAAGCAAAGTGTATAATGATACCATGAGTGACATTAAATAAACAGAATTGTGTGAACAAATTCTGAGATGTTCTTTTAATTGATTCAACAAAATCACTCCTGGGTTTTTTTTTTCTGTAAACCTATAAAATGCTTTTAATGTTTGCTCTTTTTTTTACATTGCTACTTATATAGCTGTATGAATGCAAAATACTAGCAGAGTATCATGTAGAAAACTGAATTCATCTACAAGCTTGACTTATTAATCTATAATGCCATCACCCAGGGACTGAGACAGAGGGATCAAACATTTAAGGTCATTCTGGGTAATATAGAAAGACCATCCCTCAAAAACAAAATCATTAATTTTAAAAACAAAAATGGAGGGAGGATTAAACTTTTATTTTCTTTTTCCATAGATAAGGAATGAGATCCCAGAGTAAATGACTTAATGGGTGATAGGCTTTTGTGAACCACAAACCATGTTTTGTTTTTTAGGAATTGTCAAGTTTCCTGGAACCAGTACTTTAAGCAAGGTCTGCTAAGAACACATGTATGAGCACCTGTTTCTCAATGGGCAAATCTTTCTTGTAAAAACAAAACAAAACCAATGTGGAAAGACAACATAGCAGCTCTTTCATGAAAAAAGCATCAGATGGGAGTCAAAGGAAGAGGCTAATTTAGAACTATTGGCAGAACATTTGAATAAAGTTTACTTTCGGATGCTACCCTGTTATTGTTGAAAAGTATAAATATACACCGATGATGTAAGCAGAATAGAGCTAGTCACTGGCTTTCAACATGTTCAGAAGACAGAAAACAGTAGGAAATATGTGGGTATGAGAAGGAGAGAAGCCAACACCTGGGAGCAGGGGCACTAGGCACTGCAGAACCATGGGGAGGTTGAGGCCTGCAGACTCCCTTTACTGTAGAACATTATGAGAGACTTATTTATTGACCTATTCCTTCCCACAATGGATTACTACATATTTGCAAGTCAGCCTTTTAACCATACAGTCCATATTAAGGGAAAATGTATGTGTAGCCAGCACAAAACACTAGTGGTTCTGCCATGTTATTAAGAAAACCAGTTGTCCAGCTTTCCAGTTGACTGATTTCATCCTGAAGCAAAACATAGTGGTTGAATACTCCAGAACCCAATACATGTGCTAAGAACACATGTATGAGCACCTGTTTCATAAGAGAATAACCAAGTCCAATGGACAACTTATGAAATTAGCAATAAGAAAAAGCCAATGTAAATAAATAATTTACCTGGTGGAAACCTACTTCATGAAAGCAGAGAAAACACAAATATATCCAAAGCTTTTTAATTTCAAAAAATGTTTTGAGACTGAGTTTCATGTAATTGAGCCCGGCCTTGAACTCAGAACCTTCTGAAGGATCATCTTGTCCTTATGACTTTCCTGTCATTACTTTACAAGTGCTGGGATTACAGGCACTAGTAAAAATGAATGATGAAAGAATTTGAGAGAAACAAAAAGATTAAGAAAAAATCTTTGAAAAAGGAAGAGGAGCAGGAGTAATGAAAAAAAGAAGAGAAGGTAGAGAGAAAGAAAGAGGAGGAGGAGATTGAGAGGGAAAGGAGGGAGAAAAGGAGGGGGAGGAAGATAAGATATATTTAATGTAATGCTTGAAGGCATATGAAATGTGCCTAAAGTGATATGCTCATATTGAGTAGAGCACAGGTTAGAAAGTGGCTTATTTCAGGAAGAACAGAAAAAGACGAGGGATCCTAGATTCCATAGAATAAAGATTATTCAAGAAGGACATTGTGGTTGTCCTTGGTTGTTTCTAGAAACTGAAAAACAATACCCTAATTGCTGGTGATACCACATGCTTTGAACACGGGAGGACTTGAAGGAATTGAGTGGGAACTGATCAGGAAGCCTCCTCCCTGAAGTCTAGTTCTCATTGCATATGAAGATGCTGTGCAATCTGCTCAGGGAAAAGAGAAATTAAAATTCCTACCCAACTTTAAAGTCTGTGGACCAAAGCAATGGCCAGCACTGTGAAGGATACCCAAAAATATAATAGTTGTGGGTATACCTTGAGTGTAACCAGCAACCATTTAGTTGGTGATGAGAACTGTTCAATTGGAGGAAATTCATTCTTTATTCTCAACTATGTATGGCTGATGAGCTAATGGACTCTACAAGAGAACTTTCCTGAACCAATTACATTCCCAAAGGTATTCTAAATATCAGTTCTTATATTCAAGGACAGGCATAGTTCTTACTTCTCATTAAAGAAGCTGATTTTGCAGCAGATACAAATCATTACCAAATCACCAAGTATCAAAATATAAAGAACAATTTTCATGAGGTTCCATTCACAGTGGATGTGTCTACAATCCAGTGTGTACATCTAAGACCCAAGGAACATCTCAGGAAAGGGAAGGAAACATTGTAAGAGCAAAAGCATCACGATGTCTGCTGTGAGATAATGTCTTCCATATATGACAAGATGTTGTGCCATGAAATCTTAACAGCATGGTTGTCTAAGAAAAGCCTTCATAATTACAACATAAATTGACATACAGTGTGGAAGAGAAAATTTTCAAAATGCTCAAGATCCATTGGCAGTTAATCATTAATGGGATAGGGCAAGTCATTTTCCTCTGGGAAAGAGCCTCCTGATTGGTTACTCCATAGCAAGTAATCATATCTACAAGCATATACATATAACAATACTAAATGGACTCAGCACATTGTATTTATAGATAAGAATTTAAAAATTAACATTGTGGATGTTGGGACTGCCTATTATTACTGTGGTGTGTTGGCTTCTATGTCTATGTTATCAATAAAAGTACATTTATATATTTATCTCTATATATAGTAGAGAAAGTGAAACCAATAAGACATATGGATGTGCATACAACTTGTATACACATATTTCGATACACACTCAATAACATTTGTAAAGCAGTAAGTCTGTGGCTCACAGAGAATTAACAGTTTGTCCAATTTCTCACAAAATATTAATTTACAATTATGAGTATGCTTCAGAAAAAGGAAAGTAGCAAATTTCAGTAGTTAAAGGAATGGAATTATCATTACATACATGTATCTTGGTTTTTGTAATAACACACCACCAAATGGGTGTTAGAAACATTAGAAACATCCTCTTGTGTGTCTTAGGTTAGAAGTCTACCCAAGGTGACTGCAGGCTAGGCTATGTTCTCTCACATTGAGCAGTGGCTGCTTGCTTCCTTAAGCTAGCTGGAGTACCACCACACCACTGGTTCCTAAGGTTCTGACTGTCTGAGCTAATCATTTCTTGATATGACCTTCTTTTAAATATAATAGTCATGTTGCATTAAGAGACCTATAATGAGACTTTCTTTGGGCAGCCGGCTCCCATATAATGACAGGGAGACTTTTTATTAGTTATGAAAACTTGACAATGCCTTTGGCTTGATCACAACTAGATCTTATAACTTATATCAACCTGTTTATGTTAGTCTATGTTTTTCCATGTCGTTTGCTACCTCTCATCAGTATCTTACATCTGACGTCCTCCATGTCTGGTTGATGAAAGTCCAGAACCTCAGATTCTTTCCCACAGTTCCTCTCTCTGCCTGGATGTTCCACTTAGTCTCCTCTGCCTCAGACTGGCCATTCAGCTCTTTATTAAACCATTCAGAAGGTGTTGGAGGGAGTGCTTACAAAATATGAAGCAGAATAAAAAACAACCTTCACACGGTGCAGAAAAAGATCTTCCCAATGGGGATCCAGCTATTGACACATTTTAACTTGATTAAATCTACAAAGACCAAATATACCCAATAAATTCATATTGGTGTTACAAAGGGGTTTGGAGTTCAACCTATTTTTTTTTTTAACAAGGGTAGCGTCATCCCAAGGTCATTGAATTCTGTCAAGACAAAGAGCCCTTGGCCTACATATAGATACCAGGGCTGTAGCAGAGCTACATAATGGTTGCCTGTAGCCTGTGTGGCTTATGTCCACCTCTAGATTCCGAACATGTGACTGAGAATGGGAGAGAAGGAGTGGAGTTCCTCAGCACAGTGCTTTGGTTTTCTCATGTTTCTATCCTTCCCTTTAGCTTTCTGTTTTCTTCAACTCCAGGTTGAGGGGTGTGAGGTAGGAAACACTTTGAAACACAAGCAGCAAATACTGAGAGCTGCTTCTTCAGAAATTCTTTAAGACACAAGAACCAAAGCTGCCTGAACACAGCTCTGTTTGCAAGTAGCACAAAGAAGACATACAGTATTCTCCTTCTAATTTACCCAAGTTTGCATCATAGAAAACAAAATTTCAGTCTTTGAAGGGCATCCATATGTCAATGAAAAGATGAAGGATTTTAGCTCAGATGGGGGAGTGGAGGTGGAATACTGAAGGAGAAAAGAAATGATAGCTGCCCTGGTGGTAGCAGACTTATCTATGGACAATAAATCTAAGAAACAGTGGGAAGTGTTATCACAATAAGAAAAAAGTTTATTTGTGTTAAGTTGCCCTGGAATTAGCAGGTTCAACAAGACTGAGACAACATTGGTTCTTGATGAGGGTTTTCATGCCTGTAGAAGGTAGATTTATATAGGATTTGGAATGTGCATTTTACTATAGTGAAATCCATCATGAATAATAGATTTTTTTTCCTAGGCCTAAACATAGGCAGAAATGTTTGACTCCCAAAGCAGAGGACATTTGTTTGTCCTTCAAGATAGATAACAAATTAAGCACTTTAGATCCAAGGCATCAGATTTTAGCGCGGTGCTCAACTTGCCGTTGTTTAAAATGTCACCAAATGCCTATTTCTTTGATCTAAATAATTTCTTGCATTTAAGTTTGAAAATTTTCTGCTCATATTTTGGGTTCATTCAAATTATTTCCCTAAATTTAAGAAAATAGTCATAAGATAGGAAACGAAAGCGATGCATGGGTGTGGACTTAAAGGCCTGTTAGTTAAAATGAAATTTTAGACAAACCATTTTAATGGTCTACGTAAATATCGCATAATCTAAACCTTCCATATTCCAAGAGTGCATGAGTGTGTGCGTAAAGATAGACATACATTCCTTGGAGAATGAACATAGCATGAACAAACAATTTACACTGATACAAGCAACTTGAATAAAATGGAAACTGAAAGAATGGGATAGTTGTCAACGCTGAAGTTGGCAGAGATTTAGAATCCTTTCCAAGGGGTTCTGTATGGACACACAGACAAAAGCTAATACCGATAAGCTATAAATGGGTACTTATAGCTAGTGCATTCAGTACAACTAGAGTCAAGACTTTGTTGTGCCTCTGTTGTCACAGAATCATGATAGATTTTTAAGTCCATCTTTGATTCCAAGGAGAAGTTTTTCTTTAAAATCTTGAAAATGACATTTATCCCCCAAAATAAGAATGTATATAAGGGTGTAAAGACTGGGATTTTAAAACCTAGGGGGAGACACGGTTTTAAAAAGGGAAGTTCTCTAGTTAAATTATCACCCCCACATAGCAGTTAAAGGGTGCTAATCCTTCATTACAGCTGCACAGTTGTCTTAATGGAAGGAAAAACCCATCAATATTTGACTCTATGGCCACAGAACAGTCAGCTCTAAGCAGGGTTTGTTCTTGAGAAATGCCAAATGACATGATTATAGCAGGCACAGAGCATTAATGATTTCCTTCCTTCTTTATTCACATTGTCTAAACACAAACATGTAAAACACATCACATTATCTTGAAGGAATATACTAAGAATCACAATATTTTAAAGTAATCATTCCATATTGTTTCAGACACATTTAAGTATTCTTCTTAAAGGAAGATTTAAAATCATATATTATTAATGTATTAGATGATTATAGATTTTGTATGAGTTATTTTGAGTAACACGTACCTTAAAATTAAATAACAAAATCAATGGTGATTGCTATAATTTATCAATTAAATATAAACATGAATTAAAAAGATCAAGTGTTAAAAGATTGCATCTTGTTAAGATTTTAGTAGAACTCGAAAGCCAAACAACCTGAATTTAAGTATCAGAATAAATAAAAATATACGCAATTTCTAGTATAGATAATTTCTTTCCTTTCTATGCCAAGAATTGCTACTAAATTTTGAAAATATAACTTGTTTTATTTTTAACATTGTATAATTTTCATAAAATCTTTTTTAAATTTTAAGTGGAGAAATCAAGCTAATTTCAGAATTTTAATTTCAGAAAAAAATAAAGAATCTAAAATTAACTTACACTACTTATTTAATTAGTAATTGATTGCCAGCTATTAAAGACAATTCAGAAGTTCCTGATGTGTGAAAAAAACAATAAATAGTTCAAGTGTGTTCTAAATATGGAAATACAAGTCAAATACCTTCAGTGATAAAATTCTGAGCCCCAAAATCTGACCAAGATGTCTTTGATAATCACATGTGCTGAAATGACATATTATAAAAGAAAACAAAATATTGTATTTAGGTTTCAAAAGTCCAAAAAAAACCCCTCTAAACAAATTTTTAGTTTAATTTAACAGCCAGCTACCAAGGGGTAATATGTACCCAAAATTCATTCTTTGGCTGGCTGTAAAATGTCTAAGACTTATGCCCTGTTCTACAGGATCCCAAACTCAGAAACAAAAAATTTCAGACAAGGATAACATTAAAGAATATAGGAGAACAAATATTATAGTAATAAGAGAAAACAAAATCCATTAGCATATTATTGTATTTAATGAACCAATAAACCTAATGATAGTTTTAATTCATATTTTCAAATAAAACGATATTAAACAATTCCTAACATGCATAATTAATAGGTTAAGAATTAGAAATCACTCCTGCTCCCCTCCCTTGTCGCACTCAGTTCTCTTTCCTCCATCTAGTCCAGAGCTCTGTTCTGTTTACCCTTTTCAGTGAGACGCATGCATTCTCCCTTGGGCTCTCCTTGTTTCTTAGTTTCTTTGGGTCTGTGGATTGTAGCATGCCTGTACTTCATGGCTAATATCCACTTATAAGTGAGTACATATTATGTTTGTCTTTCTGGGTCTTGGCTACCTCACTCAGGATGATTTTATTTTCTGGCTCTCTCCATTTGCTTGCAAATTGCATGATGTCATTTTTAACAGCTGAGTAATAAATATGCCATCGTGTAAATGTAGCACATCTCTATCCGTTCTTCATTTGAGGAACATCTAGGTTGTTTCCCATTTCTGGCTATTATAAATAAAGCTGCTGTGAATAGAGTTTGTGGCAGGATAGAAGGTCCTTTGAGTACATGCCCAAGAGTTGTATAGCTAGGTCTTGAGGTAGAGGAATTCCCGAATTTCTGAGGAAGTACCAAGTTGAATTCCCAATTGGCTGTACAAATTTGCTTGCCAACCAACAATGGAGGAGTGTTACCCTGTCTTCATATCCTTGCCAGCATGTTCTGTCACTTGTGTTTTTCATGTTAGCCATTATGACAGGTGTAAGATGGAATCTGAGTCATTTTGATTTGCATTTCCCTAATGAATAATGACTCTGAACAGTTCTTTTAATGCTTCCTGGCCATTTAAGATTCCTCCGTGGAGAATTTTCTGTTTAGCTCTGTATCCCATTTTTCAATTGGATTATTTGGTTTGTTTGTGTTCAATGCTTTACATTCTTTATATATTTTTGGATATTAGTCCTTTGTCAGACGTAAGGTTGGTAATCTTTTCTCATTCTTTAGGCTGCCATTTTGTTCTATTGACAGCATCCTCTGCCTTACAGAAGCTTTTCAGCTTCATGAAATTTCATTTATCAATATTTTATCTTAGAGCCTGAGCTATTGGTGTTCTCTTCAGGAAGCTGTTTCCCGTGCCAATGCTTTCAAAGCTATTCCCCACTTTTTCTTCTATCAGGTTCATTGCATCTGGTCTTATCTTGAGGTCTTTAATTAACTTGGACATAACTTTTGTGCAGGATGATAAATATGGATCTATTTGCATTCTTCTACATGCAGGAATCCAGTTAGACCAACACTATTTGTAGAAGATGGTGGTTTTTTTTTTCATTGTATAGTTTGGGCTTCTGAGTTTAAAGTGAAATGTCCATAGGTGTGTGGGCTTGCTTCTGGGTCTTCAGTTCTGTTCCATTGATCAACCTGTCTGGTTTTATGCCAAAACCATGTGGATTTTATTATTATTTCTCTGTAGTACAGTGTGAAATCAGGGATAGTAATACCTCTAGAAGTTCTTTTATTATATAGGGTTGTTTTAGCTATCCTGGTTTGGTTGGTTTGGCTGTGTGGTTAGATGGTTTTTGTTTTTCTGTATCAAGCTGAGTATTATTTTTCCATGGACTATAAATAATTATGTTGGAATTTTGATGGGAATTGCATTGAATTTGTAGATTGCTTTTGGAAAGATGGTCATTTTTTACTACGTTAATCCTACCTATCCATGAGCATGGAAGATCTTTCCATCTTCTGATGGCTTCTTTAATTTCTTTCCTCAAAGACTTGAATGAGAGGAAGACAGAGGGAGGGAGGGAGAGAGAGGGGGCAAGGGAAGAGAATTGAGAGAGACAGAGAGTTGAGAAAGACAGATCATTGAAAGAGAGAACTGAAACTGTGGGGAGCATCTCTGGGAAGAGCTGGAAGCCTAGGATAGGACAATGGAAACTCCCAGGAATCAGTGTGGGTGACTTTGGTTAAGACATGTGGAACCTTAAATGTGGAACCTTAAATGGCCACCTCCTATAACCAGAAAAGACTTCCAATGGAGGTATTGGGATGCAACCCAGTCACAAAACTTCTGTCCTATAATTTGTTCTACCTATAAGATGTGTCTGGGTAAAGACTGAGCAGAAATTGAGGAAATAGCCAAACAATGAATGGTCCAGCTGGAGATCCATGCTATGAGAGAGAGCTGACTCCTGATACTCTTACGATATTCTACTATACTTGTAGACAGGCACCTAGCATAACTTTTATCTAAGAGGCTTCACCCAGCAAGTGATGGAAACCGGTGCACAAGCCAATAGGCAGAGCTTATGGAAAACTGGGGAAGATGGATAGAAAGAGCTAGAGAGGTCAAGGATGCCACAAGAAAACCTACAGAATCAACAAACATAGGCCCATAGGGGTCTACCGAAACTGAAGTGCCAAACAGAGACCATGCACGGGATAGGACTCTGCTCTCTGTACATATGTAATGTTTGTGCAGCTGGGTTTCCACATGGGACTCATAACAGCAGGAGCAGGGGCTGTTTGTGATTCTTTTGCCTGTCTTTGTATCCCTTTCCTTTAACAGGCCTGCATTGTCTAGCCACAATAGGAGAAGATGCACCTAGTCCTACTGCAACCTGATATGTCAAGGAGGGTTTGTATCCATGGGAGGCCTCTCCTTCTCTTAAGGAGAAAGGAAGGATGGGAGGAAGGGAGATGAGAGGGAGGGAATAGGAGGAGAAGAAGAAGAGGAAGCTGCAACTGGGAGTTAATGTAATCAGCTAATTAGTTAAATAAATTAGAAATAAGGGCCTTGCCTGGGGCTGCCTCTTGACTTTTCTGTATTTTACTATGAGATCCTTAACCATCCGGAGCTCACCTGCACACTGGCTGAAATGGCCTTTGATGAGGCCATTGCAGAGCTTGATATGTGAATGAAGATTTATCCTCAGAGTGTAGTTGCTTAGACACAGCTTCACATTATGGACATCAGACAGTGCAGGCGAATGAAGACTGTGATGCAGCAGATGGGGCCGAGAACTAAAGGCTTCCAGGGCACCATTTTCCTTCCCCTCCATAAGGCCATTCCTTATTCCACTTGGATTTCCTCGATCAAGGAAGCCCACCCATGTGTATGGGATCAACTGTTTATAGTCCTTTCACACTGCAGCTTTGGGAAAACTCCATCCCTTGGTTTGTGTTGTCTCAGCCTTCCTGGCACCCAGTTAGTTAATGCTGTAGAAAACTCTCAATAGCTTCATTTCACATAAACACAACTAACTTCCAGACACGTGTGTAGAGGACTGACAGCACATTTGGTACTTAGGTAACATGAACCAGTTCTGCAAATGACTGTGTTGTGTGTTACTGTGAATATATGGAAATGCAGCACGTTAAATTTAAAGTGATTGTAATAATAACCTCTTGATTTCTACCTTCCCACTCTGACCCATCTTTGGGGGTTTCCTTTTAGAAGCAACTTTCCATACTCTTATTACATATGCCTTTTCAGTAGGAATCCAGAAGTGTTAGATTGAATGGCAAAGCCCTTGATGCATCTGCGCTTGGGGTCACAGATTGAAATGTCTCCTATGTCACATATTCTGGTGGTTACATCTGTCTGTGACGACAGGAAGTTTCCTCACACACCCTCCCTTTGCTTCTGTTTAAGTGGACAACTTCCTTCCCAATAAAAATTCGTATACACCTCCTGCTTTTGGAGCTGCTCTGATATTCACTTTACCTTAGAATAGAAGTAGCCTGTTGCTGCCAGAATGCAAGCACTGCTTTGAGCAAATTAAAATGCATGCATGCCCTCTCTTATATTTTTTTATTGTGGGCCTATCCTTTAAGAGCTGAGACATTTTTTTTTTAGCACACTTGTCCTTTCCTAATACATTAGAAGGTGGAAATAAATCCAAGTCTAAACTTCAGTATTTTTTCCATGCAAATTTGTGCACATGTGAGAGGGAGTCCAGTATATCCAGGGATTTTTCTTTAGAGTTGCACCACTATAGTGAGTGATTGCTAATTATTGACTGTAGTTCCACTCCCCCCCCCCCGCCAAGAAAACTCGTGAAAATGTTATTCACTACATAGTAGCAGAGTAACATAAAATAAAAGTACATTTTTATAAAAAAAAAAGTGTTAGAAATAAAAGTCAAATATACTTGACACCAGCACTTATATAGCTCCACATTACTCCTGTCAGCAGGTGATTTATTTTGCTGAGAACTGCAGGAAAGGACTGCAGAGACATACATGTTTGATGTGTTAGTTTGCATGAGGGTTGTTTGAGAGTAGAGGAAAGAGCATGTTTAAAGTCACAGAAGTGGGAGGAGACAGGTAGTCAAAACTGAAAGGAAAAGCACTTGAGGCATCTGGAATTTCAAGGTGCCAGTGAAACACTGAGTTAGAGGGTTGAGGAGCTTAGGCAGGAGAGAGAGCCTGAAAGGTTCTATGAATCTTGGCAAGTTACATGGAAAAACACAAGACTTTTAGGTGACACTTGTAGACCTGCAGACTGGGTACACTCTGACTTGTGATTTTCAATCAATCGTTCCTTGTAGTGATGTACTTGTGCTTGAATGGACCATGGAAACCTGCTTCTGGATTGCAATTCAACCTATTTCCCCAAAGAACAAATTGGGTGTTTGAAAGGAATATTGAATATTTATGTAACTATGAACAGACTTGAATGAATAATGAAATTATTTGTATTTTTTTTTCGTGAGTGGTCTTCTACCTGGAGGGCATCTTACTGATTTTCTCTTCCCTTCTATATGTATTTCTTGCATTTCTGGCTTCCTGATTACCATGTCTGTTTTACATATTCCTAACAAATGCAAACTAGTATGAAACACTGATTTTTCTCTCCAGCTATCTCTTTTTTCATAGCAAAGATACACTGTAGGTGTTAATCTAGTCTGAGAAACAATAGGATGATTATCAAAAATAAGCATAAATCCTCTAAAATTTTAATAAACTAAGAAAAAAGCAGAGTCCTTAAAGATTCTATTTATTACATTTCAATTAACAACAGGCACCATGAATGTTTAAAGCAGGAAGCACATTGGTTTTGGTACAGCACAACTTAATGCATTATCTATGGCTGGTGAAATTCACCTGAATTAGAGATTGCTAAGGACTGTGACTTAAAGTAGATCAATTAAGCATCTTCATAGCTGCAGACATTTCAAGCTTCCTGCACTCAGCATTCAGTCTAGCGGAAGTCACCCTTTGAGGACACAATCAAGTTGCGTTATGTGCCATTCACTACAAGAATGCACATGCCAGGGCACAAAAGTTGTTGATGCAATCTAATACTCCTTTCCAGTTACCCATTCCAAGTTCAAGAAGGAGAAGAAAATAGTAAATTCTGAAGATTTCATGGAAAAGGCTTTGGGACATGTTGATGGGCTGCAGATGGGACCCAAGTAACCACAGCTAACAGTTCAGCATCTATTTGTGCAGCTCTTTCTCTTCTTCAGTTCCGTTCCTCAGACCTGACAACCAGACACACTCACACAGGCCCCCAGAGCTACTCAGGGGCTGTAGATATGGGAAAGGGTGAGGTGAAAGCCTTAGCTACAATAGATCCATAAAAGCAGTTGCTTTTCTCGAAAGACCAAGACCCTGAATATGTGTACATATATTTAAGGAAGAAACATTGTTTATCAAGTAGCCATGAGATACCTGTAACTGCAGTTGCATCCACTTAATCCCAGAGACACAGTCATCAGTCTCACTGGTGTTTTTTTCCTCATAGATACCATAAGGAAAAACTAAGAGTTCACATTTCACCCTGTGATGAAAGTGTGAATGCTTTCAACATTCTTTTACCACTGCTGTCAGACACACATGACATTTTGGAAAAAAAAAAACCCAAATCACTAACAGAATCTTACTACCAACCTCCTTTCTCATTATACTGTACAAGCTAACTACTCTAATACATAAACATTGTAGGCAGTAGGCTCTCCCTGTGCTTCAGATCCACATACTGAGCTGTATCTGTGATGTATACTAGTATTTAAATAAGTATTGGAAACCTGGGCTTGACAATTTTAATTACTATTTATTTTCTTGAAGTGCTGGAGTTTGAACCCAGAGACTCAGGTGTGCTAGGTAAGCACTCTACCACTGAACTTTCTCCCCTGTCCCTAAACCTTAAATTTCATATATATATAATTTCTGATTATAATGTCAACAATAAACATTTTCTTTCTGGAGAGAGTCTTTTCCTAGGAAAAACTTATGCCATTGATGATGATTCATCTCCTTCTTCTACTTCTTCTTCTTCTTCTTCCTATCCTACCTCAAATCCTGAAATTACAAACCATAGAGTTATATAGTCTAACATAAGAAAACTATTGACAGTCAGGCCTATAGGGAGAAATCTTGTCTTGAAAAACAACTCACTTATATCTGCATATTAGCCCAAGGGGCATGTCCCATGAAAGCCTTCACTTACCAGGAAACTGAGACAGAGGGGAGGACATTCTAGTGGGACTCTAGATGAGAGAAGCATAGGAGAATGGCAAAGTAGAAGGATCCAGAGGGTCTTAGAAGCCTACAAGTAGAACATTATGATAGGCAGATTTGGGCACAGGGGTCCCACTCAAACTAAGGCACCAGCCAAGGACATTACAGGCAGTAAACTTTAAACCCCTACCCAGATCTAGCCAATGGTCAGAACACTCTCCACAGTAGAGTGGAGAGTGGGATGTGAATTTCTCACATACTCTGGTGCCTCATATTTGACCATGTCCTCTGGAGGGGGAGACGACAGCAGGTTACCAAGAAGAGACTTGATACCCTATGAGCATATACAGGGGTAGGTAATCCCCCTCAGGAACAGTCATAGGGGAAGGGAATAAGGGGAAAATAGGGAGGGAAGAATGGGAGGATACAAGGGATGGGATAACCATTGAGATGTAACAAGAATAAATTAATAAAGTAAAAAAAAAAAAAAAAGAAAAACAAAACAAAACAAAAAATAATAATGAGAGAGAGAAACAAATTAAAAAATAAAATAAAAGGATCATCAGTCATGAATAGAGAATTACAATAAATTCAGAAAGCAGGTAGAGATACACTTAACCTGTTTTAAAACCCTCAAGAATAATTTTGATAAAGGAAATACAAAGCCCATCAGATAGCAATTCCACATATACATTTCTCGGACAAACTTGTTTGACTGGCCTGGTCTCAGAGCTGCTTGCCTAAGCCAAGGGGACACAGGGGTGATGTAGACAACGAAAATGCCCATTGGCAGTTCAGACTTCCTGAAGAGAGTGTGTTTCTCTGTACTTCAAATTGGGCTTTTTTTTGTCCCCCTAAGACATTTTAATGAGAAAACTGTAGGGAATTGGTACCTTTCAAATTCATTTGGGTTGCCTCTGTGTGTGTCCATTCATTGACTACTTTCTCCAAACACCTTCCAAAATTAATTAGTGTTATTTCCCATCTGTAAACAAGAGTCATAGACAAGAGCCTTAACCAAGTGGTTCTCACCTGGACTCTGCTTTATGAAAGCATTTCCGGCTCCTGCGCAGTGGAACTCCACTTTATTGTTTCATGTTCAGGTAAGCCTGGGCACTGATCCTGTCCTTGGCGGTTTACTTTTCTTGGCTAATGCCTATCAGTAATTTTATGACTCATTTAGAGGTGTGGCCAAATTGCAAATACCTCAGGGCTAAGTAAATACCATCAAATCCCAGGGGCACACTGAAACGATTTACTCAGGCTGGATAGAGAAGATCTTGGTGCAAGTTTCACAGGCTGTGATTAAATCTGAGCTGTTTGTCACACTCTCCAAAGCCTCCTGAGTAGTCCTGAAAGACAGAACTAATTCTCTAAGATTTTGTAAACCTAGTTTTGAATTAAAATCCCCACTAAGTCACCATTTGACATTCATTCACTTTGTGGCTTGTCCTGATTCCTTGAAATTTAAAGACAAAATGTCTAAGAATACTTTATGTTACGTGAGCTTGTATATTAAGTGATACCAAATAGCTTCACCTTTTTCAATTGATAATTTAATTATGTCTAGTGATTCAATTTCACTTACATCTGAAGACACTGATTCAGTTCTTGATTCTGTACATATGAAAACAACTGTGCAAATTAGAGCTGCGATCTTAGTTTTTGAAGTGTATTAAGCAAGCAAAGTGTTTATTTCTGATTCTTTCTATAGTCAGATGTTTCTGGCTTGTCTCCATGTTTTATAAACCCCGAGAAGGAGCTGCTCACATGTTTATTACACTTATGTTCTAAAAGGTAGCTTAATCTTTTCTATATCGATTTTTGAAATAATACATCTATTAAATAGAAGCTTTTCACAAAACAATGAGTTTGGAGATAACTCTTAAAATATCATTTTTGACTTACTGAATTCAAATTTTCAATGTGTAAAAAAGTAAACTTATTTTTTTATATTGCCAATGATAGGTGTATTTACTGGCCAGTGTAGTGGTACTGCTTCTAAATATAATAAAGATCAATTGCTAAATATCTTTTAATATCTTGAGGTAGCAATGTTAGAAATCTGTTCTCTTCCCAATATGAAATGCATAGGACTCAGTTATTGGCTGTACTTGCCACCTTGTGCTATTGACTTAAAACAAAAGTCAAACTAGTCATCTATTTTGACTTGGTCTCCATCACCTCCCAGCCTCTGGTAACCCCTTTCTCTTTCTCACTTTTGTTTCTCTAAGAACATTGTTTCTATATTCACAGGGAACTAAAGACATAGAAGACTTCTTTTCGCTTTTGGCCTAGTTCTCTCACTGTGGCGCTCTTCATCTTTGTGAAAAGGGCAGCCTTTTCTTCTTCCCTAAGTCTAGGAAGCATGTACAGTGGAATTTATGATATACTGTTGCAAATATGCACACTTTTTTTGGTTCATTATGACTATGACTGACACCAAGGCTGACTTGGCTTCCGTGAATACTGCTGCAAGGACTAGGAGAAGACAAAGGACCTTCTTACCTTAGGTATATGAGGTAAATGTCCAGAGAGGGCTTTTGGGGATATACATTAATTCTAGTTTTAGTTCATAAAGACCTTTCATATTGTTTTCTACAACGGTTGAACTACTTTATATTATCTCCCCCAGTGTATGCATCCTATTTGGAAAGTTTTTCCTTCTTTCTTGTTTGTACTATCATTTCAACAGCTCTGAAGTGATGTCTCTCCGTGGATCTCATTTGGATGGCTCAACGGTTGGTTGCTATGGAGCACTCTTCATTTCTCTTGCCCATCCGTGTACGTTCTTTTGAAGAAACCTATTCAGGTTTCTTGCCCAACGTGTACTTGGATTCAGCATATACCACAGAGATAGTGCACCTTCAAGTACAGACCATCACGGCGCAGTGAACCCTGCAACGAGACATTAACTCAAAATTTAAACTTCTGTGACTTTGACCATATCTCTCAAGTATAAGGTAAAACCAGACGTTCCTATCTATGGTGCATTAAAGGAGGTATCTAGAGAGACACAAAGACGTCCCCCCGTCATTACTCACTCAGACAAAATCTTCTTAGGTCCCACAGAGCAGTGAATCTCTTTTGTAATATTATAGGTGTTTCCTGTGGCAGCTTTGGTAAGAACTGAAAAATTCTATCTCATTTTGTAAGGCAACCGTGTAAGAAAGTGCACAAGAGACAAGTTGCACAACAGGTTCCCTCACACAGCGACACCTACTGGGCTGAAGCGCTCAGTGACTTTTTACCAACTTCTGCTCAATTTACAGGGAGTGAAAGTCTTTTCTTTTGATGTTCAATCATTTAATTCACTATGGTCAGGAGCAGTAATCCCCTCCCCGTCCCGACACACACACACACACACACACACACACACACATCAAAGTAATTTCACAGCTTAACGAGTTTTCCTGAAAGGGCTGGAAATTACTCGCTGGTGTGTAGAATTATGAGCCCCCGAAGTATTAGCACGATTGAAAAGAGCATTATTAAAAACAAAACAATAAAGTGAAAATTCTTACAACTATGCTTTGGGAGTGTCCCAGAGAGGAAGGTGCTAGATGTGTTTCAATACGGAAAGGTCAGCGTAATTACTGACTCCTGGACATTAGGGAAAGGCAACAGAAAACAATACTCAAAAGACTACACTTCTGGGAGAAGAGAGTAGGTTTCTTTCGGCTGGCTTTAGAAATTTTGCCGCAGGATAAAAGACAAGATCCGTGCCCTTTTAAAACGGTAACTCTTTGCCTTAAAAGGATGCAGGGATCCTTCATCTGGCAAAATAACTGCCTTGCACTTGGATATTTACAGCCTAGCCAAGCCCGCATGCTTTCCAAGAGGCGCGCTTAGCAAAACCATCTGAGCGCGCCCAGCGAGTGTTCACTGTGAAAGGCAACATCACTGAGCGTTGTCTAGCCTGCACTGAGGCCAGCCTGTGCTCCGCCCTCCGGCTGCTTGCCACAGGCGGCCCGGCGCTCCCTGGGTGGGGCGGCGGCCAGTGCAGATGCCGCGGGCCACGCGGGGCCGCTGCTGCAGCCGGCTGGGCGGTGCGCCCAGGCAGCCTCAGCCGCGCGCCGCGTCGCTGTAATCGGACACCGAGCGCTCGCCCCCCGGCGCCCAGCCACTTGCCATTCACTCCGAGGTGCGGGGTTGAGCGACGTGGAGAAGGGCTCCCGGTGCCGCGGCTCTGCCACCCGGGATTCTTCTACAAAGAAACTCAGCACCGGCCGGCAAGAATCTCACCCACGGGACTAAGTCATTAAAGGTCCTGGGGAAAGGATCCGGGGAACTGGGAATCCGAGACTAGAGCAAGTGGCTGACTTCTCGTGGATCTTTGCCCACCTTGGTAAGCCAGACTCAAGATTTTCAGCCTTCCACAGTTAGCAAACTAGAACTTTTCTGGGTCTGTGTACTGACTTTTCTTCCGGTGTGCTCAAGTCTGGGCATTTCCTTAGGAGCCCACGCGGCTCGCAATGAAAGCGCTCCAAGAGCTAAGGCTGGCTGGAGGTTGTGGCACCTGCCAAGAGTTTAAATTGGGTGTTACAATGCCTTCTAAGGGAAAAATCGGTGGAAAGGACGTAAATTATTGCATTCTCGTATCTGGTAATAGTAGAAGATCATGCACCAGCAATTACTTTTAGCTGTGCGAGTTAAAGGGATGAAGTTGTAAAGCACTTGAGTGGGGAGATGGCATTCACAGCCATCACTAGGTGGGATTGAAACCAGGGTGTTCTGTTAGATAGATCAGCGCTAGCTGACCTACCATGTCATCTAGACAGTATTATTCATCACCATTTACGGAGCACGTCTTCTTTAGGGGAGGCAGGTAGGATTATATACTGATAGTAGCAATATGTAAAAATGTACAAAGGTTTCCAATCTGGTTAATAAACAGACTAAGGTTGGACATATTACTAGGATCCCCTTCCCCCTGCCTTTTAACTACCAAGCTAAGAGATCCCAGTAAATTACTAAGGGAAAGTCACCCATAAAAATCAATTTTCTTCTAAGTTAATTTAGGGATGACAGGGTGAAGAGGTTGTGGAAGCAGGAAGAAACTGTTTCTTTTGAAATTACCAACACAAACATCTCTAGGGTTTCCTCCATCTGTGTGGTAGTGGCGTAGAGTTTCAAGTCTAACTCCTGCAGCATATGTGCTACCAAAGAGAACAGTTTAGATGCTTGTTTGAGATTGCACACTGTTTTATTGTCCTTTTCCTTCTATGTAAGTGAAACGGCCTTTTCAATTTTTAACTGCACTTCCTTATTGAATCGAATCAATAATGTAGTTTCAATTTAAAAAGCCACATAACGTGAGGCCAGTAAAGATGCATTTTCAGATTAGACATGCTTGCCATTTTCCTGAATACTTACCCTAGATGAGAAGTGATGTGGCTTCTTTTATGGTCCTGAGTTCACTTGGCATGACATAGCCCGTGAGCCTCATATAGGTTTGTTCCAACAGTACATGGCCTCCCTTTGTATTTAGACATTGGTTAATAGCTTGTATTAATTTTATAGCTACAAAATTCAAGCAAGAACATTGTCTCTTTGATTTATTGTTTGAACATTTGACAGCCCCACTCTCTGGTTGATTTATGTATAAAATATGCATTGGTGGATATGAGGCTCCGGTGGATTACTCACCACTAGGTCATTGGTTCAAATTTGGCACGAGTCCATGCTTACCTCATCTGCATCTTTTAACCGCTGCTGCCTGGTCATTTGAATGCATTGGCAGATAACTGATGGAAGTGACTTATTCATCAGGGATGGAGCACAGGTAGATTTATGTATGGAAACACTATTTCAGAGGCAATTAATCCAGCAGAGTTAATGAGCATGGTATGAGTGGGTACCCCTGAATAGGAATGTGGAATGTCTCTACTACTGTATTTATTGGGGGAGAGTTTTTCCATTCATCAATATTCTATCTGTATAACAGAGTGGATTCCAGAGAGCTCAGCTATTGGGTTTCTTTGGGGGTTGTGAACCAATTAAGTTTTTTCCTTAATGCTGTGTTCTGATCTGATGTCAGCATGGTTTTTACAGGAAGATAAAACAATCTTCTTGTTGCAAAGACTTCCAGACACAAATAAAACCAAATGTTTCCATTTGAGAAGCAAAACCATAGCACCTCCTACTGCTTGCTGACAGCAGACCTCAGGTTGCCTTTCTCAAAGCTGTTGCTCTGTCTACATTGCTGTATTTCTGGTTTGCCAAAATGTGAAATGATATTTTCTTATCTCTCCTTTAAAGGTATTTTCCCTTGGATATTATTTTCAAATCAGAAGAAATGGCATTCCGGGCAATTTTTGTGTTGGTTGGAGTTTTTATTTATTCTATTTGTGTCCAAGGATCTTCCCAGCCGCAAGCAAGAGTTTATTTAACGTTTGATGGTAAGAAATTTGATAAAATGTATACAAATGTTATTTGAAGCCTTGTTTTTTTTCCTCCTTATCCAGATGAAAACCTGACATATTGAAGAGAATGCAATATTGTTATTTAGTTATTAAAATGTTCCTGGGCTACTTTTTGAGTGACATGGTGATTTATGATAGGTTAATATTTGCATTGGAAGAAGTGTTTATGAAAATGCTTGCAATGTTTGCTGCTTTTCCTCCCCTTATTTCTCTTCTGGGCTGGATGTATAATCCAGGGAGATAATAAAGAGCTCAAAGTATGGTACTGTTCATGTCATCTGGCTATGCTGGGAGGCAGCCCCCTCATGCCAAAACTACAGGATTAGAAAGGGCTACATGGGCTTGGGCCCTATAATAACCCAGTATGTTGCAAGTATTAGCTTCAAAACTGGAGCTCTTCTAATGGTGTTTTTTCCTATTCCAGAAGTGTTTCCCATGGTTGGAATGTTTTTCTAATGAGATGCAAAAGACCTGAGAAATATGTGGGACAATAAATTGATTATTGTTGTATTCAAAGATTGTTTTCTCAAGCTTAGATATGTTACACTTTCAAATTCTGATTGATATGAAAAGCCATAAGGTCCTGTGAGGGTGTGGTTACCAAATGTGTGCATGAGGTTAATGTACACTGTACACATCAGTTCTAGATGGGCGGTTGGGTCAGTCATAGAGCCCTTATTAACTGGACAGACGAAATATGAACTAGATGAGAAACATCATCTTGGCAGTCAGACAATTTGTGTGTATATTATGTTTCTCATTTTCACATGAACTCTGTCATTGCACGTGTTTAGTTGCTTTTGATAGTGAGGGTGGGTACGTTAAAGGCCATCACTTCTAATTTCAAATAGCACATGGATTGACACTTACCAGCCCTTTCTTTTTCTTTTCTTTTTTTTAAGTTATTAAGTGCTTTCCCTAAGGTCACTAGATGCACCAGAGAAGCCATATTTAGAGGTTATTGAGTGTGAGCTTCTAATTGCACTCTTAACCTTTGTGTCTGACATTTCACCTTAAAACCATAGCCATGCTGTTTAGATGTGGAGAACAGGGGAAACAGTGGCTGCTTTGAAATGCTTCCACTCTTCTTGAATTCCAAAATCATTTTACGGTTGCTTCCATTTTGTCTCCCAAGTTGACATTATCAAAGAAGAATAAGAAAGAAAGAAGAAAAAAAAAAAAAGAAAAGCTCAAAGAAATTTATAATTACCTATATTTTTCTTGCTGTGTAAGGAGGTGACATGGGCCCCTAGACCAGATACCTAAGTCTAGTCCCTTGCATCAACACTAAGGCAGACTTTGTATGTAAATGTCTGCAACAAGTGATTAGTCGCTTAGTGTATTTCAGCAAATCTGACTTTGAAGGGACAATTACAATTTACATTTTCCAGAAGAAAGTCCATCTTTTGGAATGGAGTGTCAGTCCTATGTAGGAGGGTGGTTCTTGTGTTGTGTAGAGTAAATAGACTTTTATAGTTTTGAATGTTTAGTATTTAAATTCTTTCTCACCAAAACAGACCCACAAAGAATAGGCTGCCCTAACGTGTGACTATGTAGACTGTGGCATGCTAAAATAATCTACCTATCAAGAGTTTCTGACATTTGTTCTGCCCACAATTATTAGGCCTCAGCAGATGGAATCGAAAGAATATCACTTACTACAGAGACATCTCTCTTACTCCAATACCAATTTGTAAAGGTATACCCATAAGAATAATCCAAATTAAATCCTTAATATTTAAGTTAGTAACTCAAAACATTTTTGCAATAAAGTAGTATACATCAGTCAATATGTTATGAAAAATCAATTGAGGAAAAATAGTTAAAATGTACAACTTTCAATAATTAATTCAAGATCATACTCAAGATAATTTACCACTTACCTGATTAACATGGACACATTTCTTATTACTTAAATTTTTCATTAGTTTATAATAACTTTAATTTAGAATAATTCAGAACAGTTACTAAATTTCCTCCAAAATATTATTTTTGTGGTTTTTCTTTTGTTTTGGTTTTGGTTATGGTTTGATTTGGAAACAGTATTTAACACTGTAATTATGTAGGCTTGGAACCCATTGTGTAGCCCAGGCTAGCCTTGAATTTCTGACAATTGTCCTGATGCAGCCTTAGGAACACTGAGATTCTAGCCTCAAGATACCACCCCCAAGTTCAAAAGGTTTATTCTTAACATCAAGGTATAAATCTACCTACAGGGTTGACAGGAATAAGATTGCGTATTTACTTAAACACAGATCTGGATCTTGTTTTATGTTGTAAATTTATGGCACTGTTTTTGAATCTGAACTCTGGAATCTGAAGGCACTTGAGGAAAGGCTTGTTATATCAGACAGACTTTAGCTGTTTCACCTGTATTAAGTCTCTCTGTGTGTGCCTGCCCCTCTTTTGTACCTTGCCCACTTGCTTGCTCTTTTGTCTTGTAATCTTCTCCCTCACTAAACCTGAGTCTCCTGTCTGTCTTTTTTCTGTGTAAAACACTGTTAAAAACTGTCAGACTTGCCTTACTTGAAGTCCAAGTAAACACTGCTGTCAGTGTAAAGGTGTGTGAAAAAGAGGTAGCTTCACCTTCCACATTCCGTCCCTTCTTGCGGTGGTTTGATGGGGGCGATAACAGTTGGGAAAACAATGATTTACAGGCTCACTTTCCACGTGGATCTAGTGCAAGGTCAAGCTGATGGCTATCAGTCCTACCTGGGAATGTGTGTCAGATGATATTAATTAGTTACATTCCTGCCAGCTGAATCTTCCATATTGTACAATGGAGACTTCTACTGGGTATTTTGCAAATTTTAGAATTCTTAGTTGTTTTTTTTTTCCAAAAAGCTTTCAAACAAATAGAACTTTCTGTCAGTGATATTTGGATTGAGTATTTCTTTTCTTAAAAGCCAACAGATTCATGGTTTCACATTTCATTGCAGTATTTACATTGATTCTTTTTTCCCCCCACATCAAAAACTTTAGAAGCTGTAAGGATTTTAAGGAAAGAGATTGCTGCCTGTGGTTGAGGAGGAAGACATGCTTTACTTGCTAGTGTTTTAGGCCAAGCCTTGTTGAAAAGCCCTATCTTTTTCAAATAGGTGTTCTACCATATATTGTTTCATGTACAACCCTGCAAGATCAGACATGAGTGCTCTGTGGTTTGATAGAAGGAGTCAGCTGGCTGTAAATGCTTATGAAAATGTTTCTGTACTCAGATAATGTTATCCATAGTGCATCTATATAATGTCCAACTATGGTGTTAAACCATTTAAATGTTATTTCTCTTTGTAAATGAAATATAGTCTTAAAAATAAGTTATTTATGATATTTTCCTTTCTTTGCTTCTGCCTCTGTAGGGTCTGTAGTAATGTTCTCTATTTCATTTCTGAAATCAGCACTGTGTATCTATATACTTTATGTTTTAGTTTTCCTTCTTAGAGGATTTTCCAATTTTAGCAATCTCTTTAGATAGTTAGATTTTTTTTACTTTTCCCTTTGTTTTCTATTAAATATTTCTTAATTGTTCACTAAAATTTACTATAATCTACTTTTTTTTCTTGGTGCTCAATAGGTTCTTCTGTTATAAACCTCTTTGCATGGAAGCTTAGCTAATGGAATTTAGTTCTTTCTTCTAATATAATTATTAATGCTATTGATTTTCCTCAAATATCTACTGTAAACTTTGTTAAAGCTCCTTTAGTTAGTCAAGTTATTTTTTATTTAATTAGCTATTTCTTCTTTTTACCTATATATTGGTGATTCATCAATATTTGGATTTAAAAACATATTTATATTTTATAGATTTCTGGCTTATTTTCCTAAAAGGGCATATATTGTGTAGTCACAATTATGCAGACTTATTTAAACATATTTTATAATACATATTGGTCTATATTGAAAATAATGCATATTCTGCCATTATTGCACAGAGTATATGAGAAAAGCTAAGTAGATCTAGGTGGTAAAGAATGTTTCTATATACTTCTTTATTTTCTATCTATTTGCTTTTTAATTGCTAGTAGAAGTGGTTAGACTCTTAACCTATTTATTTGTGTGGTTCTCTTTCATATTCTATCAGGTTTTAAATTATATTTTTTCCATTTTTATACTGACATATTTTAAATACTCTACTCCTCTGCTACTGAACACATTTGCACTATGAAACATCTCTAGTTTTGGTAAAAGTATCATGTGCATTTTGATGTATGTGACATTTACCTATTTGTATAATAAAAATTGTTGTAGTAGAGCACAGCATTTTTCTTCCTGTCTTCAAGATCCTGGAATAACAACTCATGAGACTCATTAAATATACAAATACCTAGACCACATAGCTAGGCTCTTCTCTATCTCATAACTTAAAATAACCCATCGTAATAATTGACATATTGCCACATGCTTGGTTACTTCTGCTCAGGTACCATGCATCCATCCTCTTCTAATTTTGCCAGCTGAATCTCCTGTGCCTGGCTCTATCCCATAATCCTTTTTACCTGCTGTGTGTCTCAGCTCCTATTTCCTGCCTCAACTATAGGTTATTAGCTTTTTATTGACAGGTGCTACATCCAAACAATACACATGATATTCTGTCTACAAAATATAGTTTTATATTGTATTTATATATAATATATAATCTATTTAAAATTGAGTCTTCGGTATTTATTACAAATTCTGATTTAAGAATGTGAAACTATTAGGACACACACACACACACACACACACACACACACACACACACACACACACACATAAGTAAATAAGTCTATATGGCTAAAGGGATGGCAGAGTGAGAAATAGATTTACCTGAAACAAAGAATATCAAAGCGTATACTCCTGTTCCATAATTGTGATTCTTTTTCAAGATTGCATGCCCCTGGTCACTGGGACCAAATGACCTCCTTAACTGCTTAAGGTTCTGAAATGAACTTAAACTTAGTTTTGTTTTATAAGACTCAGTTACTTTGAGGAAGTCTGACAGTGTTTTTAAGACTATTTCTTATAAAAGGCCTGGATAAAAAGAAGAAAAAAAGCAAATGTTCTTAAAAACCCATACATTTTGACTGTCTGATTCTTTCTGGGTGTGATATACTGGGGAAGCCGTTTAATCTACTTAATCCAAATGGTACCAGCTGGTACGTACTTTATGAGTGCTCTGAAAATTACATGAGTTATGTTTTGAAAGTATGGGCTATACTGTATATCTGTTTTAATACTCGAATGTTTTGTGTTAATTAACATTTGTAAGTACCCCTGATTTAAATTTTGGTCTCCATTTATGCTATAATGGCCTCTTTTCTACTTGCTCTAGAAGAGTAGTTCTCAATCTTCCTGATACTGCGACCCTTTAATGCAGTTCCTCATTTGTGGTGACTACAACCATTAAATTATTTTCATTGCTACTTCATAATTGTGACTTTGCTAATGAATTACAATGTAAGAATCTGTGGGTTTTTTTGATGTCTTAGGTGACCCCTGTAAAAGGGTCATTTGATCCCTAAAAGAGGTTGCAACCTATAAGTTGAGAGCCACTGCTCTAGAAACTGACATTTCTGAATATTTACTAGATATTGAATTAAAATCAACTTTGATATCGCTCAGTACTCCACTACCTTAGCGATAATAACCTACTTAAACCACAGCCGTCCCGCAGGAAATTTGGTTACCTGAAAACTATGATAGATCCTACAAAGAATGTGATAGATCCTCACTTATCTGTCACAATAGCAGAACATATATAGCATGGAGAGTTTTATTAACTAGTACAGATGCCTGCAGGTCCATCACATGATGCTTATGTAGTGATTGATGTGTTAAAAGTCTACCAGGCCTGAACTTCTTCTACTACTACCCTAAACATCTATATGTTCCAAATATTGAACTTTTATATGAGTCTTTCCTAGTTAATCCACAAAATTCTTCCTAATTATTCTATTTCTTTTATAATAGACATTTGGCCCTGTGAGCAGTAATATGAATGTACGATATATTTCTGGGCCTGTTTAAGATCTTGGCTGGTGGTCTAGATTGAATTCCATATATGCAGGCATCTCTAGAAATGTTTAGACTTTTATGTACTCATTGCTGCCAAAGTCTTTTTAAGATTCTCCTAAAAATCTATTTTATTGCGATAAGCTTAGGCTTCATGAGAATACAGTGTCCTTGGTTTGCCACTCTGATCATCATGGCACAGTGTATGGCTTGGGATGCTCTTAAGTAGTTAACAATGGCAGGAAAGGCTCAGGAAGAAGAGCATGTAGATTTCTTTCTGCTTTCTCACATCATGATGAGATGAATTATATTCATGAAAATTGTTCAGAAAGGAAAATTTGAGGAAATTTGCATGAGTGGAAAAATATATCCTTTGGAAGAGGTTTTAAAGTTTTAGATTGTTTTTCCGATTCCAAAGGTGAGTAAACTGAATTTCAGATCTATTTGCCCCTTTTAAATACTCTCAGTGTATATAAATTAAAAGCAATCCAACTCTAGCTTTCTACTGAGATATAGCATTTAGAATAATGAGTTTTATGTGGGTTTATGAGGATACCTATTATTGTTATAAAAATAACAATCACTGAGTAGCTGTGTTTTATAATCAAGTGACAGCTAAGATTATTAAGGTAGCTCATCAGAGACAACCTGTTACTAAATTCATCATTATGCCTTATGTGATGGTCCATGCCATTAATCCTAACACTCTTGAGGCAGAATCTGGCAGATCTGCAGGAATACACAGCCGGCCTGATCTTTATAATGAGTTCTAGGCCAGCCAGGGGTACATTGTAAGACTCTGTCTTGAAAACTAAGAGAAATATATAACTTACTCAAGTGAAAGTTTTATCTCTTCTAAGAACATTTAAACTATCCAGTGCTACGAAAAAATAATACTAAGTGCTGAAGTATTACTTTTCTTTAATGTATACTTGGGTCTAGAGAATAATCCCCGATTTATTTTTTTTCAAGACAGGGTTTCTCTATGTTATCTTGGCCATCCTGGACTCACTTTGTATTAAATAGTATAACTAAGGTGGTCCCAATAAGCATCAGGAGTCACTCAGCCTGATGATCATCTCATTGAACTGGCTGAAGTTTACTTCTCTCTTCACATTTTATCTTGGCTTAAAATCCATAACTATCCAGGTTCTCATGAAAAATGCATAATAGAGAAGTTAACGACCTGAGTCTGCAATTCATTGTTGGCTGGGCTCACTACAACAGTAAAGACATAGTCCTGGAAAAGTGCGTTCTAACCATTGGCTGCTGATTATGTTGCATGGGCCTCAGAAGGAAAATGACACATGTTGGATTAAAACTCCCTGGGGAGTTCTTGTTTGATGTACTTTTCTTTGCCAAATCAAGGATGCATTTCCCCACTAGATATGAACGCACCAGGCTCAAATGCATAGAAGTGACTGAAGGCAAATTCAGAGTTGGGAAACAGGAATATCAAGTGCAGGGACTAAACTTGAATAGATCCATTAGTTTTCCCTTCACTTTGTCTTTCGTTTTGCCTTTTTTCATGATTGGATATTCAGTAATAAGCTGTGAAAGTCCTCAGGCCATGGATAGTATGCAAATGAGAGAATTTTATTTCGGATTAAAGAAGACTAAACACCTTTTATCTTATCCTATCTCCCTCGTTTGACAAGCACCTTAGTTAATTAAGCCGCACATAAAAGAACCCCAGAGAATTAGTGCACCACACGCAAGACCTGATGAATTGTTACTGGATAATAAACTGAAAATAATGAATTAGTTCTTTATGAGCTCAGCCAACATTGACATTAGCAGGCAGAGTTGTTGAAAACAGATCATCTTGTGGTTACCCCCAAGAGATCAAAATAAAGCCAGTTGTTCCTGGTTGCACTATTCATTTGGAGAATGCTCACTGTGGATAAGATAAATCTTCTGAAATGTTTAGTTCTCAAGAAAGCCAGGGTACTGTGGTGCCTTTGAAATCCCTTTACATTGAATTAAGTTAAATGCCACTTCAGGATCTTGCTCATCTGCATTTTTTAAGTGAACCCAAAACTCAAAGAGGGCCCAGTGCAAGTATAACTTAACTTGTTTTTGTTTGTTTTTTTTCTGACAATGTTATTGATAAATGCAAATGTGGGTCAGATGTTACTAAAACAGAGCATTGAGTAGGGTTACACTAGGAGGACTTAATGTAAAACAGCAGGTTGAAAACAATTAAAGCATTAGGAGATGAATGAAGCATCAAAGTGCAGTTTTTCTTGCACACCACTATAGAGTCAGCAAGCCCACATAAGGCTTGAATTTCCTTGTCAAGTCATAAGCTTAAATTGGGGAGGAGAAATTTTAGTTCAACGTATTTAGTATTACAAAGAATGACTTCAGAAATATTAGAAGAGAAATTCTTTCTATGGTATGCTGGCTATGTACTGTCAGAAATACTTAAGAATTTGAAAATTTGTATATTGCTCTTTAAAAATTGATTATTATTCTTGGTGAATTTCCTTGGATTCTCTTAAACTTTGTTATGATATCAAAGTATCAGATACTATGATATGGCAGTACAAAAGTATAAGATGCCTGGAAATGGAAGCAATCAGGTAATGTCTCAGTCTTTTTCTCTTCTTAAGTGTGTAATTTTTAGTCTTCTATGTTAATAAAATATGGTTAGTAATTTGTATTTATTTTATAATAACTAGCATTAACATAGTGTCTGTGTCAGGGACTATTCTAAACAGTTCATGCTGCTTGCTGTAACTCTAAAAAGAGTGTAGGTTAAGCAGTATTTCTAGCCTCCAAATGTAGGTGAGAAAATTATGTAACTGGCTTGATGTCACAGGGATATAAAAAGGAAATATCAAAACACACGCTGCCATGTTAGACTCCTGAGCTGGAGCCATTTACACAAACAGTTATAGAATTGGTTTTAGGGCCTACAAAAATCAAAGTTAAAGAAGAGGATATTTCATAAACTCATTCTCCATATAGTCACAGCAGAGAACACCACAGTAGACTCCAGAGACTGAGAGATAGAAGAGGAACTGGGAGACTCTGGGTAAGAGGGAACAAAATATCTGGCAGTGAGAGCAAACTACCCCAGTGCTCTACCCTGCACAGTGGGTGACACAGGTCACAATAACCTACTATGTGAGTCATAAAGAACTTGATGGGAGGTATAGTGGAAGTATTCTAAAACAAAGACATCATGGGCCAGTGAGGTAGTTCAGTGAAAAGCAAGGCCCTGAGTTAAATTTGTAGTACCAAGTCAAATGACCCTAAATGCATAAACAACAAATATATCTGCTTAAAGACGTGGAGCTGCTAGCTTTTCTAACCATTGCCTGTTATAAGCACGCACTGGCTATCACTTATAACACGGGTGTAACCCCATGAGTAAGTACTAGTATTTTGTGTAGATTTTAAAAGTAATGTAAAAGTAAAATGGAAGCCAGAAAGTGAAGAGGGGAAAAGTGTTTCACGATTCCTTGAAATAGCAACATGCCATGAGGAATCTGAGAAGAACAGAGTTGTTTGTTGGGTGCAGGTGATATCTGACACTGTGCTTGTGAGAGGAAGCTGAGCTCAGGAGAAAGTGCACTATGGGTAACACATCACTTCTCTTGCACAGTGATCCAGGTGCGTTCCATAGGTTCATAGATCCTATGTTTTCTCTTAACAAAATAGTGATTCGATTCACATGTTCTTTCTCACAGTCCTGCCTCCTTGCCTAAATATAATCCCGGAACTCACTCCGTGTTTCCCATTTTCTCAACATCTTTTACTGGAGGAGGTCTAAGAACACTATCCTTTTTGATTTTTACGTCTGTTACTATGAACAAAAATGATATATAAAAGCATTGGGAGTGGGTGCTTCCATCTCTGAGAAGATCGCAGCACTGCTTTCTGCATTTTCACATCTGGACTCAGGGTTGTTTTGATTGTCAAAGAGAACCCATTTGACAGCAAACAAAGAAAGTTGAGACCTTTGCTAGCCCAGAGTACCATTTGGCAAGACAGGCCCAGGACAGGCAGAGTCCAGGCTTTATCCATGTGCTATTTTAGGCTAGGAAGCAATGTGCTGAGCTGTAAAAATGGCAATTCCCTTGCGCTCATCCAAGGGGGCAGGCTTCTGCTCAGCCATCACCACTTCCAGCCTCCCTTCTCATCCAGTAGGAATTTACTGCCTCAGAGAACTCAAGGTTAACACATTAATTCTGCAGAGTGCATTTCCCTTTTTGAAAAATTTCGTGTTATCTCATCTGTTACAGACTTTTCTCAGCACAAAGGCCCTAAGGCTTTGCTCACCTCCCACAGCTTGATAGTGGCCCTGACAGCGCGAGAGGACAGGAACGCATAAGAAGAAGAAGATGAAGCACAGGCAGACCTTGTGTCAACCCAGAGATACTCTGCAAATCAAAGCATTAGACCCAAATAAATATCAGGCCAGGGACATGAATATTAACAAGCTTAACTCATAATATTTCCCTAAAATATACATAACACTTAGATTCAAAACACCTTAATTTTTAAATTAGCTTTAATGAGCTAAAAATTTCAATAAGATCTTAATTTTATATATGAAGGCAACTATACAGTGGATTTTTATGTATCTAATTTACAGTACTCAAATCAAATCCAGAGTCTCACATATACCGGACAAGGACTCCACAACTGACCTACATACCCATATACTCAGGTCAATAACAGTTATCAAATATATTTGTTCAAAAATGGGTTCAAATACTAAGACAGACCAATAGTCATATGTGTTGCTTAAAAAAAAAAAAGAAGAATCATACTTTTAAATTACATGTCTCTTTTTAAAATAGTTTGACTTTTAAAAATAATATAATCACATCATTTTTCTTATTCCCTTTCCACCCTCAGGTCCCTCCCATAGATCCTTTCAAATGCATGGCCTCTTTTTATGTTAACAGTTGTAACACCCCTAACACTCATTTATATGTGTATTTCTTAATTCTTAAGTAAAAATTTTCAGTCTGTATAATGTTATGTGGGCCACAACCTTACACATGCTAATGACTTGTATTTATATCCTGTAATTCATGGAAATTAATTAGCATGCTTCTCTTCCCTTGTCTTTTCCATGATGCTGCTCTTGTAATCAAAGTTACCTTGAAGTGCTGCTGGCATCGGAATTCAGTTTCCCCATCATCAGTCCTTAGATTATTCTCCTACGTATTAAATGCATCGTCTGCCCTGATTTGAAGTGATGCCAGTAAAAGTGCTAATATTATTGCCTGACTTCAATTTAACATTGACTAGCAATTAATGTGCTTGAAAATAAAAGTATAAGAATGGCTTCGTCATTGGATGTTGTGGCACACGTCTATATTCTCAGTCCTCAGCGAGGCAGGGCTATGCAGATCTCTGTGAGTTATAGGCTAGCCTGATCTACAAGGTGAGTTCTGGACAGCCCGGGACTACGGAGAAAAACCCCTCTCTTGAAAAACAAAAACAAAGCAAAACAAAAGAAGGCTTCCTAGTTAGTCATTTAAATAAATGTCAGTCTTGTATAATGCAGTGTCCAAGGTCAAGCCTCTAGTCTTTCTGGTATCGGTAAAGGGATGTAATTTTACAGAAGGCAATCTCTGCGTATTCTAAGAGGAAGAGCAGAATGTTGACCTATTAAAATAAAACTTTGACTCAGTGTCAGATTAACCATGTTAACAACACTTATGCCAGATTCTTTCATAAAAATATTTTTAAGGTCAAATCTTTCCTGTCTAAATAAGTGAATGGATCTTGCAGAATAGATCTGCATCTGAATATAGATTATGTGTTTTTTATGACAAGTAAAATCCCATTTCAGTTTAACACTCAAGGGCGTACTGTTGGACCGGCAGCTGGCTTACCAGGTAAAGACACATCGATCAAGCCTGACTCTCATTCTCTTAAACCAACATGGTGTAAGGAGAGAACCGACTCCCACAAGTTATTCTCTGACCTCTGACCTCCGCACTCAGTGCTGTCCCCTCCTTCTCTCCCCCCCCCCCACAAACATATACACACTTACTCACTCATGCCCAAATATATAAAACTAATACCCTGTTGAAAATAGGCAGTAGAACAAATCCTAACAATCGAAGAAATTAGTCACACTGAGCCCAAAGGAGGAAATGGCATAAATTATTCTTTCATCTGAAAAGAAATGTTGGATGATTTAATTTGTGTCAGTGGGTGACCAGACACCTCGCCATTCTCTGAATGCCATCATTATGTATCTATATCTAAAAGCTGTAGGATAATAATGTGAGGAAAGTGGAGTCTCATTGCCATTTTACAAGAATGTGCGTTTAAAAATAACCATTCTTTATAGAGCCAGTCTCACTGGCCTCAAGAGCTTCCAACTTTGTTGATCCTTGCAGCCAGATTGTCGCTCTATAAATATAAGCATATGGGCTCCTTTCCCTTTCTGTGAACAGCAACACTGGGAACATTTCAGGAGACCAGAACGTTAGGCTGGAATAAAACAATGAGTATATTATCATCACCAAAAGAGCATTTTGAATTTTATTAGAAGAAACCAATTAAGATGTTATTTTCAAGCAAAGAGCTTGGCATGGCTTCAGAAAATTACTTTCCAGAGTCAGGCAAGGGGCTTAGCTGGCAAAGAGAGCCAAGCTTGCTTAGGGTTTTGACAGCATTAATGCACATGCCACTGGGCTTTTCTTCTGTAAGCTGATTCTCTTAAAAGCCATGCTTCCTGCCACTGTTGTACATAATTGCCTCAATTCTAGCTTCCAATAGTCTAGCAAACCTGCTGCTGCTAGAGTTGTAAGACCTCCGTGTGAAAACCTAATTATGCAAAGCCTTTTTCAAGGCAGTCTGCTAATGTCCATAATATTGCTATGTTTTTACATTTTGATATATGGAACATGATAAATGAATACTTATTTATGACACTTTTGTATTCCTTGTTATTCATTTAATTATCTCAACAGCAATAGTGTAAGCACTTTTCTGTTATAGAAGGAAAAATGTACTCGATGGCTTTGGGCACATGGAAAATGGAAGCACAAGGAAGCTTACACATGGCTAAGCTGTAGGGTATTAAACATTTGGACTTGGGGCTAAAGTAAATAATTACTTCCCTTCTGATTATGTTTATAAGGCCTCTGTCTTTTTTAGAGCTGCTTATTTTCAAGTTTGCTTCCTGGAAATGCTGTCATAAGCCATGTTTGTTTCCTTCACCCACTACCCTCTAGTGTTCTCACGTGTACCTGATGGTTTTGTATGAGTAGTTATCTATAAAGAGATCAGTCTTCACATTAGCCATTCACAATGTCAGTGCTAAGGCGATGGCACAGTGGGTAAAGTACTTTCCATATAGGTATTAGGCACAGAGTTAGTTTCCCTAACACCCATGAGAATGTGGGCTAGGTAGAAGGGCCAGCTTGTGATTCCAGCACCCAGGAGAAGAAAACAAGGGATGTCCTCCAGCAGCTGGCTAACCAAACTAGATAACATATTTTGCCAGAGACCCATCCTTAATACATAAAATGGAGAGGAATAGAGGACAACAACCTCTGGCCTACACACACGCATGCGCGCGTGTACACACACACACACACACACACACACACACACACACACACACACACATATGTATATATATGAACACATATTCCTGCAAAAGTTGTCAAAAGTAAAAATTTAAATATAATTTATACTTATTAATGTACTGGCGGGTCTCCTGACACTTGCTTTGCCATGGCCTTCTGTTTAGGTGTGTATGAGGGTTTACATAATGTGAGAAAAAGATGAACGTGCTGATAATAATATCATTTTTAGGATCACAAAAATACCAACTTCCACTCTTTTAGTGGGAATAGAGTTAAGGAAAGCTATGTGTTAAGATGTGCTATTTATTCACATTTCGAAATCAAATTCAGAGCCAAGTGGCATTTTAGTGAAATTTCCTCTAAAATGACTGGTTTCCAAATTTCACAGTCAATATATGTTACTAAGACAGAATTTAAAACACTTTATAATACTACCTCTGAGAAAGAAAAGATATTAGAGATTTAATAACTGAAAGTAACTTTGCTGATGTTCATTGCACAGACATTTTCAAGATATGTGTTTTTATTCAAGTACAGCCACCCAGATGCCCTTCACTTCAAATTGGAAGCTGGAAAATATAATTAGAATAGATTGTCAGAAAATGAAAGATCAGTATGGGCCCAGAAGTTGGCATTTTTTATGAGGAACTGTATGTCCATTTGTCTCATTATTTTCTTTACCACTCATTCACCCGCCCGCTCTGTTTGTGGAGACAGGTTAGGAATTGCTTAAAAGGGAAGCCTGATAAACTGCATTTAACTCTGCAGGTATTTTAGAACCGACCCTGTGCAGTGTCATGGTTTGCATCTGTGTACACAAGGAAGCAATACAGCACGTGTCCTGTCTTTGGGGGCCTCCCATTAGAGTAAACAGAATGAGTCAACCACATAAATACCTGTTACAGCAGCCAAAGCCTGGTGTGGACCATAAAAGAGGCACAGAGGCCTTTCAGAGGCAGTGATGTGTGGGAAAAAATCTTAAATGAATTTAGAATCTTAGGTTCAAACCCCTTGTAAGCATTAATCATCTCTCTAGCAGTTATATCTAAGTTGTAGACAGAATTGAGAGTAAATTAAATAGGAGTGCCAGGGATGAAGCTATTACCCTCAGCTCAAGGTCTCCAAAAGTCTGAGCCAAAGAGTTCTTGTCGAGCTTTGTTTTGTTCTTACCTCAAAATTCCTACCAGAGCCTGTAGCTCTTGTAGCCATTATGGCTGCATGAGTCATCTTTGACAAGAAGGTTGACTTCTGGCTGCAATGTGGACTCTAAATGGTTTAAAATCTTAACCATCTCCAGGGATGGTAGCCACAGCTTTGAGTGCCTTTTGCATTGAGTTTTTCAGAGCTCAGTCTCTCCTCTACCTCCTCCTAGTCTAGCAATGTTTAAGGAATACATCAAAAAGATGTATTGGCCTGTTTTTTTTTTTTTCTTTCTCTTCTTCAGAGCTGAGGATCAGATTCAAGACCCAGTCCCTGAAAGGCAAGCTCTCCACCACACAGCTGAGTGCCTACCCCACTGTCTGCTCATTTTAATGTAGAATGCTGCACAAGCTTACAACTCCTTTCCTCAACCTCCTTAAGAATGTGAGGCTTACACAAGGGAACTTATTTTGAATATCACTTAATTTGAATTTACCCAAGGTGAATTGGTCATAATGAGCTGAACCATCCTTGATGCTTGATGAGTAATTCGGTGCCCAGAGTTTAAAAGTTTCTTTTCTGTAGGCTTCATTCTCATTTGTACATTGCCAATCACTATAAGATCATAAGACTTTGGACTTAGAAGAAAACTAAACAATGATCTGTGTTTGGGGGGGCGGCGATGTGCTTGTGAATTTTGAGAATGAAAGATAGCTTCAAGCTGGGACAGTAGAACAGTCACTCCAAACTCTGAGTACAGATTACTGTCACCTAGAGACTGCTAAAAGTCCTGGTGCCAAATCCACCTCAGACTAGTTGATAATTTGTTCCTATTTTTAAAAGTCTTGCAGTTGTGAGCTCCCTCTTTCACGCTCTCTCTCCATCCTCATCTCCCATCCCTCTCTGGCACCCATTGCTGCCCCACCACCCTCCCCACCCCTCAACCCCCACCCAGGGAATAAGGCGGTGCACTTCCACTATTGGAATCCTACTCAGTCTGAGCTATTGTGCTATGACAGTGTGACATTTCTCTGACATAGGAAGGAGGAACGTAGTCGGTTACATCTACCCTGGCTTTTCTTACAGGGTCATAAAGTGCCAGGGATTCCAAAGTTTGTCCTACTGTGCTCTCCCTCTTCCTAGTAAACACTCTCAAGTCTGAAAGCAGTCATTTTACCAATGAGTCTACTGCTGCAGTTAGCTTTCTTGTTGCCACCTCTGCCACTGAGGCACTGTGATAGTGGATCAGATTTCTGCCTTAGTAGAGTCTACTGTAGAGTGAGGAATAAGTAAGCGTCCATAGATCTGTGGGTGTTTGGTCTGGGGTTCCATTTTAAAACTACCAAACTTTTCCTGGAGAGCAAGATTAGCCTTGCTCTTATAATTGCACATAATTTTCTGTGATATTATGATCATTACTCCATGCTCTTTGTGAAGAATTAATGATAGTGAGGCTAATTATCTTTAGATGGGGTGTAAAAATGATTTACAATAAAGAGACTTGTAGTTGTTTGTCTGATCAGTTTGTTATGTGGACTTTTTAAAAATGTACTTCATACAGTTTGATGAGAAATTAACTCATAACAATATAGAAAAATTGAGTATTTGAGTCTATGAAAATGTCAGGGTTCACTATGGTAGATATGTCATCTTGAAGTTTTGAACGTAAATAAAAATATACATGTTTTTCTCAAAAGCTTATACCATTCTTGAGTATTATATAAAAAAGGAACAAATATAATATTTTAATTATAAAAAGAGCTAAATAGCTTTTGGTAGATAATATAAACTTGATTCTTTATATTTTTCAACATTGCTAACATTGAGAAAGCCATCAGAACATTATTTTGTGCAATGTCTGCAGTGTAGGTGGCAGAAGAGCACAAGGCAGCTATTTTATTACATGTACAACAGGTGATATTCGAGGACACTATATTTCTGAGACTAAATCACATAAAAGAACTTTTGTTTCCAAGATTCCATCAAAGAATTAATTTCTTGGATATTTAAATAAAAAGATGTATGCCTGGCCTTCAAAAGACACATGCCTTGTAGGAGACCTTACACAGACCATAGACAAAAAAAAAAAAAAAAAGCTACTGACACATAAGAAATGTGGAATACATATCCAGGAGTGAAATGTCACTATTTAGCTTGGTAAACTCTATTAAAGACTTTGACAAGTAAAATGTGGATTGAATAGTTATACTTCCCTGTAATGGAATGCAGGGAAATTAACTTTCTCAGCAGAAGTTACTCTGCTCAGCAATGAAATAGACATATTAGTCTATTACAATCATGTAGATAAAGAGGATTACACTGTTTCAAAAAATATTTAACTGATTTGCTGATTGGAACCTTGTTGTCTAACCTAAATCAGCTTTAATTTTAACTTGGCAGTTTGGAGAATTGCTTGGCTTTCATATAATCCTCATTTTCTCCTTTTATTTCTGGAGTTTATCCATCTAAATTAGATGCTGTAATTCCCTGTACCACCCTCTAAGTAGGCAAATCTATGACTCATTTTCCCCACCCAATTACAGCAGAACCATTAAGTGCAGTGCACAAACGAGGTGTTACTGTGCTATTCCCCGGTTTATCTAAGTTACCCAGTCAACTGTTTTTACATCACCGTCTGTCCTAGGCAACATACCCTGGAACACAAAGAGATGAATACGTCATTCTATTTCTCCATGTCGTGTCAACCATAAGGTACAAAAACAAAACAAACAAAGGGAAAAAAACCCAAAATCCATAAGAAAAGCAATTGAGTGTTTGTAGTGTAGTGCAATAATCTTGAAATTATTGAATCTTATCTTCATTTGTTATGTAGAGAAACAGTTCTAATTTGTTATGAGTAGACAGCTCATAAGGCAGTAGAAAGTGGGTATTCATAGCATTAACTTGCTTCAATTGATCCAAAACATACAAAAAACAATTATACTTTGCACACCTGCTCTAGCTGAGGAAAGTTCAGGGATTCTGTACCTGGCTCAGATTCTTCCAACACTTAAAAGCACGGAACTCCTCTAAGCTTTATTGACTAAGCTACAAAAATTTATTCTGATAGTATCATTGTGAATGTTAAATGACCTAGTATTTATAAAAACATATGACATACAATGACAAATGCTGAACATAATTATTTGATATAAAATAAAGAAAAAAAAGTATTTTGCCTAGATGTGTTGGGGAAACATCACTTCCTGAAATCAAGTCAACCAACCACTGACACTGACGGGGCTAAAGACTTTAGTGGACAATCTTACTTTCTCATTTTCTTGAGAAGTCAGTAGATAGTGGTTCTAGTGTGACCTAAACAGAGCTTTTATCCCAGATTTCTTTCCACTTTCTGTGGCCTAACATCCTGCATCATAGAGTTTCTATTCTTTGGTGTGACACACAACAATGGAAAGTTAATAACTAAATAAAAGGATTGTTCTGAGGTGAGTGCATCTTCATGGTTGTAAGCGGTAGAGAAGAGCCAGCTACACAGTCCCAACCTGGTTTTTATCATCATTTTCTCTTAGGTTTTTATGTCTCTTTGGTTTTTATTTTTACTTCCTTCTTCCTTACACAGGATAAAAATCTTGTCTATGTTCTTGAGTATATATGCTACTTTTCACTTTTCTTATAGAAATTCTCCACTTATTTTTTCTCTACAATACCGAGAACCATTAAATTTAATACTTTTATCCGATTTTTAGTAGAGAGTCACAAGATATCCTCTGGCCCTAAAAGAGAGCTTAGTCTTACTGAGTGTCAGTTGGTCCAAGAAGCTGTGGAAATGGTTTTGCAATTTTGTTTTTACTTCATACATACAGTAGACTGATCCTAGGACCCCTGCACATATGAAGCAGATGTACAGCTTCGTCTTCACGTAGGTCCCCAACAAACTGAAGTGGGGGCCCCTTTTTACTCTATGCCTGCCTTTGGATCCCATTCCCCTAACTGGGCAGCCTTGTCTGGCCTCAGTGGGAGAGGATGTGCCTGGTCCTGCACCGACTTAATGTGCTAGGACGGGTTTGTACCCATGGGGGACCTCACCCTTCACTGAGAAGAATGAGGCAAGAGGAGAATGGGGAGGGGTGTGTGTGTGTGTGTGTGTGTGTGTGTGTGTGTGTGTGTGTGTGTGTGTGTATAAAACTTTGACCAAAAAGAACCTGAGATATGCCTATTCTTGAAAATAGGTTTGATTGAGGCAGAGGCCTAGCAAAATGATACCCAACATGGATAGTGAAGTGAGATTTTTATGGCTTTAGTAATAGATGTGTATAGACTTCAAAGTTTTTATTATTACCGTGATTTGACACAAATGCCTATATAAGGGGGCAGCAGTGGTCATTAGATTATGACCTTTTCTTTGAGGTTCAAAGCTTTGCAAGTTTTCTATGACTGAATCATGTTATTAAAGACTAATAAGTATATCTCATGTTTATGGTTGGAGGAATATTTCAAAGAAAAGGATTTATTCTAGTGGGGAACTTTAAAATTCAATCACTTGGAAACCACTGTGGTGTGAGTTATGGCACTAGCATTCTGATGCCAACCATGCTGATGCCATGTTACTTTCTATGTCAACAACAACAACAACAAAAACTAAACCTGAATCTGACATTTCTATTCTTTTTTTAATTTTTAAATTTTATTTTATTAATTTATTCTTATTACATCTCAATGGTTATCCAATCCCTTGTATCCTCCCATTCCTCCCTCCCTCCCATTTTCCCCTTACTCCCCTCTGGTGCCCCATATTTCACCATGTCCCCTGGATGGGGAGAAGTGGTGGCACTCAGAGGAAGGATAGCCGGCTACCAAGAAGAGACTTGATACCCTATGGACATTTCTATTCTTTTGATCTGTAATTTCCCATTATTTCTTGTTGTTTTAGAAAATAGTATGACATCTTATAAGTTCCTCAAATTGTGTTTATATGCCTAGAGATAAATTAAATACTACGGGAGATTGTAGAATTCAAAATAAATCATTTGCCTAATTTATATATAATATATATTTGCCTTACTGAGTCTTAAAATGAAAAAATACCTTACTTTTTCTACATTCCAGAGATATATTTGAGATTGAGGGAGATGTTAGAAAGTTCAACAAGAACTTCTTTTGGCATAGTTTAATGTGTGCTTTCCTGCAAAGTCCATTTTGTCACCCAGTCATGAACTGCATTTTCTTTTTTTTTGTTTTTTTTTTTGTTGTTTTTTTTTGTTTTTTGAGACAGGGTCTCTCTGTGTAGCCTTGGCTGCCCTGGACTCACTTTGTAGACCAGGCTGGCCTCGAACTCACAGCGATCCGCCTGCCTCTGCCTCCCGAGTGCTGGGATTAAAGGCGTGCGCCACCACGCCCGGCATGAACTGCATTTTCTTAAGGCCCTTTTCTATGTACAGTTCATAACCTCTGAAATTTGATGATGTTTTTCTAAACTAGTTGTATATTTCAGTGGGCATGTTTAAGAACCTGAATGTGTTTTGTTTATTAGAGGTTACACTTTCTGAAAATGTTAACATGTTTATAAAAGTTTCCCAATTATTGAAATCCTGGTGCCAAGAAATGTGTTATAAAAATTGAAACATCACTGTGCTTGTGCCTGGGCCACAATTCGTAGAGCCCTGTATTGTCCATATAAATAGCAGGAGCTAATGAGGCAATAAACAAAGCCATTTTATTAGATTTTCTTTGCCAGCATAACAGCTTAAAAAAACAGTTAATTTCTACTTTCCATTGCTTTCTGCTGTTGAAATTTAGATTGTCTTTTATTCATGACCACAAGTGTACCACACACACTCCTTAGTTTGTTACTTTAAACCACATGGAGGTTAAGCTGTATTTGTAAAGAATGGGGAAAGAAAACTTTTAGCTAAAGTAAATGGCACTTACAAAGAGAAAGTGGATTGTGGAAAGTGGATCGGTGTAGTGTCTAGAGAAAGCACTGACTGCGGTGTAGTGTCTAGATGGATGTCACCAATGACTGAGCATTTTTAATATTGTAGCTTTATTACTAACAGTTTAAAAGAAGTAAAATGCTAAGCCCAATCCTATACCCAGACAGAACATGTCCTACTTCCCTATATTTAGAACCAGAATTTAGTTACTGAGAAAAAATACTGGATGTCATCTAATCTAGCCCTTTTGTATTACAGTTGATGGTGACCCCCCAAAGCGATTAAGGAACTTGGCCTCTGGGCAAGAGGAGTAAAAGTGGCCTATACTTGTTACTTGTCCATATGAGGAACCATACATCACTACTTTCTGTTTTACATAACTACATAAGAAGCAACTGGAGGAATAGGGAAAATACAGTGTGGAGAATAAGAGGGCCAAAAAACAGACATGGCCAGGCTGTACAGCAATGGTTTTAACCTGAGGGTCTTAACCCCTTGGGAGGTTGATTATCAGATACCCTGAATATCAGGTACTTACATGGTAACTCCTAACAGTAGTAAACTCACAGTAAAGAAGTAGCGACAAAACAATTTTATGGTTGAGGGTCATCACTACATGAGGAACTGTTCCACTGCATAAGGAGACAGAAATAGAGACCCAGGACATGGAACTGAAATTAAACAAAGCTGTTTGGGTAAAATGCTAACTATTTGCAATCACTATATAAAGCAGAAGAAAAAAAATCAGGTTATAAACTGCTTTTTATGTGCATCAGAAAGGATCCTAATTTCTATACTTTGAAGACATTCATCTTAGAAAAAAATGTGTTTTTTTCATTAATTGATTAATTTATTTTCTTTACATCCTGATCACAAGCCTCCTTTTTCTCCTTCCAGACCCTCCGTCACACATCTCTTCCCCTTCTTCCTTCCCCTTCTTCTCACATGTGTGTGTGTGTGTGTGTGTGTGTGTGTGTGTGTGTGTGTGTGTGTTTGTCTAGTCTCTAAGACAAACATAATAAATAAAACTGATCGTATTGGCTAAAGAGATGAAGATGTAATGGGATTGGAGAAATTATCTTCCTAAAACATTTTTCCAAATGCTGTGCAGGCTGCCCTAGAAAAGGAGATGGTTGATGTCTAAAATGTATGTAAAATAAAGGGAGACGCAATGAGCTGAAACACCTTGAATGTAACATTTATAGAATTCTGGATTATTTCGTGGTTCTTCTTGCTGGACGGGCCAGCAAAGTAAAGTGAAGAGAACTAAATGCCAAGCTTCTTCTTCCATTCCCTTCTCTGGGTAACCACTGGAAGGTACTGCCATTTAGCCCTAAGTCTTTCCACTTCAAATAATCTGCTCATTAAAATCCTTCACAAGAATACCCAGAGCCTGAGCTTTGAGTTGATTTCAGGTCTAGTTGAAATGACAACCATGATCAACAAACGCAGAACTCAATATAAATAAACAAGAAGGAGATGACTACAGTTTAAAAACAAACAGATGCTCCTTGGGCCACACCTTTTGACTTCCCGCCTTGATCCAGCTGCTCTTCAAAGAGCCTCGGAGCAAGAAGAGATTTCCCCTGACTAAACCACAACATTAAAGTCCCAGTCTCGATTCTGCCTCTCCCTCGCTGTTATCTTTCTCCAACAAAAAGTGGGAAATATTCTGAGAAATATCACCAGAAAGATAGCTTTTATTAGATCAACAAAAAACTAGAGGGGAAAGCATTTTAAAATGGCCATAAAGAAGAGTTAGATGCCCATGACAATAGTTGAGTTAGAAACTTCAGAATGTGGAAAACAAGGCAGCCTTGCTTGGATCTTCCTGCATTCCTCAGCTCGATTCCAGGTTTGAGAGAGAGTCTTTTTGAACATTGTAAATGTATGGTTATTTTCCCAGTGTTTTGGTTTGTGTGCAGTGACATTAGAGGCCAGAAAAGCATTAGATTCCTTGGAAGCAGAAATGTGGATGCTTGTGAGCCACTGTGTAGGTTCTGGAAACCAAACCAGGGTCCCTTGGAAGAGTAACTCATACTCAAAACCAGTGATCCATCGCTCCAGCTCCAATAATATGCCAACAAATACACAATCCACTTGTCTAATTGAGTTATAAAACTATGGACATGTGCCAACATCATATATATCCTTTAAATGATTGTAAATACAAATGTTAAAATTATATAGTCAACTTGAAACCAGTAATGTATAATGTCCTGTTTTATACACGAGTTCTCAGTTTGCATGCGATCCTTAAATTCTAATATTGATGAAAATTCCTATAAGACTAATTTTTCAAATGAGTCACCCTGTAGCTAGTTTAAAAAATTCTGACAATTATGATTTCCTTACTCAAAGTTTGCATCTAACTATCTAGTTCTGCAGGAAAAGCAGAATATTTTCTATTAACTTTGGAAGTTTCTATTTTGCTTTCTTCTTTGAAGTTAACATGTACCTTTGAAAATAGGTTTTTGATTTAACTTGAGGTTGCTATGAATTTTGGGCTACGTCAGATATGTGATACCTCTGCCCCAGCCTTCTGAGTGCTAGGATTACAGGCATGACCACCACATTCCATAACCCCCATGTATTTTATCACATAACATGATAAAATAACAATGTGATGAAGAATATACATGCTTTGTCATTTCTTTTTTGTTCCTTTTCATTCATTCATTCATTCATTCATTCTTCTTTTTTCTTTTTGTTCTATTTTTCTGTATCTCCTCAAGCTTTCCAAATTATTTAAGAATTTTGGATAAATTCTTCATTTTGTTGATTTTAAGAGGGGCTGGAGAGTTTTGTTAATTTTAAGACGGGCTGGAGAGATATGTTGTTTCTCTGTCCTGCTTCTATTAAGGAAGCAGAAGAAATCCTATGGACCCATGGCTAGGGATGAGTAAGGGCAGTAGAGTGGGTTCTACTTTCTAATAGGTTTTTCATGGTGAAGAACTATACAGATTAGGATCTTCAGTTCCAAGAAGGAGGGCTTTGGTGCCTGGTTGGATTTCTCACGTTTTATTCATGAATTATCAAGGAATTAGTCAAGTATCTCATGAAAACCAGCATATGGTTCTTTTGAGTGTGAAGGCCTCACTCATGTTCTATCAAACAGAAAGCTCCAAACCAAGAATTGAAACAGAGTACACATGAAGGACTGACATGTGGGATTCCTAGATGTTGATTGTTTAGGGCTTGGAATTGAAGTATGAACACTTAATATTGTTAATTCAGGGATGCCTGCAGCAGTGTCATGATTACAAGTGTGTATGTTTCTCAAGGGGCAAAAGCACAGTGCAGTAAGGTTGCGAAGTGATCTCATTGCATTCCATGGTGCATCCACTTGATGTGTAGGACACTGGTTTTATTTTTATTTTTTGTATTTTTTGAGAAAACTAAGTAATACTTTTCTGTTGATATCACATGACCTAGGACAAAATGTTTTAGAATCTTGCCAGTCTGTGCAATTCTCTGAAAAACTTGCTCTAAGCTCTTGGTTCTGCTTTGGTGTTTCTGGAACACCGTGAACTTTGTATTTTCTCATGTGTCAATATAATTGGGCAAGTTCAGTCACCAAAAATTGTAGGCCTTTCAGAATTTGGACCAGGAGATATTAAAGTAGAAAGGACATTTAATAATGTAGTTTAACCTTAACTAAGTAAGAGGCGTAGGTCATCCAGGACACAGGGCTGTTCAGGACTGTATTCTTGAGGCAGTTTTACCAGATTATTCTTGAAAATGTTTAGTTTCTGAGTTTGTTTTTGTATTCTTTTTCATACTTTTAGCCCTAACATTAATCTTTCTGTTAAGGAGCAAGGACTGTGTGGGAGAAGAATCTGGGTGTAAAGGGAGGATCTGTCAGAGATCCTTGGAGCCTTTAGGGCTTCCTCTTCAGCAGACATGATTTCATAAGTCAAGAGAGTTTTTCTGTAAAGGTCTTTTTTTCCCCTGCTTTTGGTTTACTCATGAACATATTCTATCAACAAGTAAAGACAACCAACCTTAAAGGTATATATTGAGAAATTTAATATTTTAAGTAGGAGAAAGGCATGGCTATCTGATAATAGATTTTTAGCATTAAGGTTAATTCCTCCCATGTATGGGAATTCTGAGAATCAATGTTTTCTGTTAAAGTATATCTACTCTGATTCATTTCATCATAGTTTAGTTAGTTTTTCAAAGTATAAGAATAATAGACTATACCTAAGAAAATGAGCATTTCAAAACTGAATTCTGTAATTTTGCCTGCAAGTTTCAAAGATACAATTGAAATGAGTGCCCAGCTCAACTGTATATAATTGACTTAATAAGTTATTTGTAAGTCTATTACTAAAATTTATCCTGAGTGAAAATATTGCTATTACTAGGTATTTCTATGAATGAATCTTTTCTATTTTTGCAACATTTTATTTACTATTATACTTATCATTATAAAGGTGTTTGGAGGAGCTACATCTCAATTTCAAAAGACAGCTTCTCTCAGCAAAATGTGTACTTACTCTGGCTTGAATTTATGAAGGACAAAATAACAGACACTGGCACACAAATTTAGCAGTTGTACTTCTTTGAGAAGATACATTAATTTATGTTTCTACTATGGATGGTTTTAAAATCATGTCACAGAATATAAGGCCAGAAAGAGGATATGTGTATAACCATGTGTGAATGCCAGTTACTTGTACATTTGTTTATAGCATTAAAAGGCAATAGTATATAATGGAAACCCTAAAAGATTACAAAACAGTCACCCTGATTATACTTTAAATTGTACCATCTTTTACTTCTGAGAATATCACAATCCTTACTTATTTTATTCATAAATGCATGAAAATGACTGTAATTTCTAAGTAGAGTTATTGTAAATCTAATTGATGAAACGCTTTCTTGCCTGTGTAGTATAAAACTTAGCTGGGTATGGTGATACACACCTTCAATCTCAGCACTTGGTAGGCAGAGTCAGCAGTGCTCTGTTAGTTTAAGGACAGCCTGGCCTTCAGTGATTGCAGGACAGCCAGGGCTACAGAGTGAGAGATTAATCTCAAATTTAAAACCATTTTAAATGTAAGATAAACCAAAGCATATCTTAACATGGACTTGTGAGGTAAAAATGTAGCATAGCATAACTTCTGAATTAGGCTCTGTAGTTTTTTTTTTAGTTATTTAAATTGTAATTGTTAAACTGTCGTTATACTTTGAAACATTAATACAATTAGTGACTGGTGAATATCTCTGTTCTTATGAATCACAGCAGAATTTTCTTGCTCATTCTATGTCAATTGGGTTTTTGTAGAGTTCTTCTGTATATTGCTTTTGAGGCAGCTGTCTGCTTTAACAGTAGTTATCAATATTGAAAGCAGTTTGCATGTCAGTAAGCATCTATCATCTTCAAAATTATTTATTTTTATTTTTGATAGAGGTCAACTCATGAAGTATATCTAACTTGAAATTACACTAAAGGACAAAAATCTTATGGTTTTTATTATTTTAAAAAGTAAAACATTTAATACTTAAAATATCTGTAAAAATAGTCTTTCTGTAAGTAGCTTTAATGTGTACTTCAAACCAGTTCACTGTAATCTTCATTTAGGCCTGTATTATCTATCAACTGACTTTAAGTTATAAACACAGGAGGATAGAGATATAGCTCAGCTGTTATGAATGTTTCCTGCTCTTACAGAAGACCCAAGTTTGACTCCTAGCACTCATATGGTTGCTCTCAAAGCTCTGTAACTCTAGTTCCAATGGATACAGCGCCCTCTTCTGTCCTCCACAAATTCTTGCACAGATGTGATGCACATGAACTCACACAGGCTCACACACATACACAGGAAATAACCCATAAACAAGGGATGTCCATGATGATCAAAAGTCAACATTTTCAAAATATATATATATTGGAGCTGGAGAGGTGACTATGTGGTAACAGTGCTTGCTGTTCAAGGATGAAATCTTGTGTTTAGATTCTGGCTCCCACTTAACAAGCTGGCGATGGCACTGTATTCCTGTAACCACAGCATTGTGTATAGCAGGAGCAAGAATATCACTGTAGCTTGATGGCTGCCAGCAGAAATGAAAAGGCATGAGATCCAGGTTAAAAGAGAATAAGGGCCAGAATGATAGAGAACATGTGACCCTTTCTTTTGGTGGCAAACATGCACAAGCACACATGTGTGTGTCGATACTAGACATACATACATCACACACACACACACATTGTTTAAATCCCTATTAGAACATGTTTAAAACTAGACTCTTGCCTTAGAGAGTTGACTATATTTGGAGGCTTTTAGTTTTTTTCCCTTATAACATGTAATGGCTAGTAAGTAACCAATTTGAAATGAAGTTCATATTTAAGATAAGCAGGTCTTTCAAGTAAGTCAATATATTCATGTTCTCGGTACCTAAGAGAAGCAAAACCTGAAACCAGCATTTTAGTAATAATATCGATAGACTGAGGGCAACAGTTTTAACACCAGGATACTGTATTACCTAATACTATAATTTGTTAGATGCCATAGATGATTTAGGCATTTGATTGATATACTTAATCTTGGTTTAGGGACTGAGTCATCAGTTTAATCTTTCTGCCTTATTATAAATTCATTCTCTGGAAGTAGCATCATGGTGAGGGACATTTTCTCAATTGTTACTAATTTCTTCATAGTCTATATTGCTATTATATCATATTGAAGTGATTGTAAATAATATCTTACAATTATTGATGATTTGCTTAGGAATTTAACAATAACATCAGAACCACTGGCTATTCTAAGTACATGCTTAATATGAGATATTTTTATTAATTTTATATGTCATGCCTTGAGTTTTAGATATGTTCCATGAAGTTACAGTGCATTAAGGTAGAATTTTCATTATGGTATATTTCCATTTAACTCTTTCGTAGCTATATGTATAAGCCTGGAACCTATATGCATACTAAAACAATGCATACCTTATATAATTAATGTAACTTGTCAATGATGTTACACCTGTGTGCATACATCTAAAGATTTATGCACTTGATATTGGAACAAGAGAAGTACTAAACAGTATTTATTACTCAAAAACCACAAGATCTCCTTTCTTACAGACTTTGCTATTATAAAATGCTTATGTAATGGAATTACTAATTCTGCTAAATGGTGGAATTAATGAATTAATTAGTAGAATTATTATTTCCCCTAAATAAATTCCATTTATTTAGTTACACTTACAAATTCCATTGCCATTTTTTTAATTATTAGAGACTGAATACTCATTGGCATCTTTTTAGCACAAGATACATTTTATAAAAAGATCTTATGACATTATCTGTAAGTAGGTGAACTTTTACTATCTGAACCCTTGTTCACCATGCTTCTAAGTCATTTGCCATGATAAGTCTAGCAGATCCCTGAATTCTTTAAAGACTCTAATTTCAACGGGTTGTTGAGATGGATCAGTGGGTAAAGGTGCTTGTCACCAAGTCTGATGATCACAGTTTCATTCCCGGAACCCAAATGGTAGGAGGTGAAAGCTAACACTCATAAGTTGTTCTCTGACATCCACATGGATGCTGTGCACCCCACACACAGTGTAACAGTTTTTTAAAAAATAATTTTAATTTCAGGGAGGAAAACACCCAGCCAAGCCCTTTCTCCCAATTATTATGTAGATACATAAAATATATTGTGTATATTTACTGAATATTATTGTATAATCATATCATCGAATATTAAAAATAAGCTCATAAAGGTAAAGGACATAGACTTGATAGTCAAATTAGATATTTCTTGGCTGGTCTTCACTGTTCACTCACTAATGATGTTGGACCCCTCTATTATTGGGAGTCCAGTAATCTGAGTATGTTCTAGATTCGGTAGACTCTTATAACCACATAGTTGCTCAGTTTCAAAGGAGACAACTGGGTCAGAAAAAGCAATCCATTCTCAGCAGGTTTGCTGGAGGAGATGCTTGCCTCAGCACTTTTGTGTAAACTAACATCACACTGAGCAGAGACATGACAGATTAGAGAACTGAACAGCCAGACTCCCTTGTTTGGGGAAAATGAACAAATGAACCCGTTTTGAGTGAATTGCACTGGTATTGAGGTACGGAATAAAGTGTGTAAATGCTTCTGTTCAATGTAGTATTTACATGGATGGAACAATCACCTTGAATTTTTATAGGTTTACTTTTCATATCAACATGACTCTTCATTTTTCACTATTAATGGTATTTTTTATACGAACATGCCAATATTTAGAGATTTTAAAAGGATGGTATAACTCTCTTGCTTGTTGCATAGTAGGTATAGAGAGAAAAAAATGGGAGGTGGGGTGTATACCAATGCCCAAAATGAACGGAGAAAGAGAGAGAGAGAGAGAGAGAGAGAGAGAGAGAGAGAGAGAGAGAGAGAGAGAGGTTCCAATTCCATGTCTCTTCCAGACACCAGGTAGGATTCTCTTTCAGAAACAGTACAAGAAAGAATCCTCACTTGCAAAGATATGAACCAGTTAACAGACCTAGTCTTCAGGATTTTCTCCAGTGATGATAGTTATTGTAAAGGAAATGTTTTCCCAGAGGGATGACGTGAGCAGTCCTTCCACAGAAAGGATTTCATAGAGAGGAAACTTCAGCTCAACATAAAGCATACGATTTACATTTCCTGGGAACACAGGTTTTCCTAAAGCTGTTTTACCGATTTGCTTCTGTATTTTGTTGGTACATATGCCGGTCATGATGTTTATTATTCTCCAGTTCCTCAGACAGTTTTCCTGGATCATCAGCATACACAACCTGGGCTCTGATTGTGTCATCGCAATCTGGTGACCTTTGAGGAGAAATTTATGGTGGACATCAAAGCAGTCATAAACACATAAAAAAGCAGCTCCTCCTCCACACAGAAAAGCGGCTACTCACTGTTGCTGTTGGACATGTGGCCAGGAACCGCATCTGCAGTACCTCCCTCGTGTTTATTTGGAAAACAGTGCTGCCATTTGTAAGGGGTGGGCTGCTTATATTCTCTCATCAACACTTCTGCGTGGCCTTCCTGTTTACAGGAATGGAAAACACTTTCTGCTTATCTTCATCACAGACAGAAGTTTCATGCAAGTCATTTATTTATTTGCCATCTTGTCACACAAGATGGAGCCTTTTTCTGCTCCATCTTTATATGATATTCTTTTTTCCATTCATTTTATTAATGTATATTAATTACACAACTAATAAATTTCATTATACTTTAATCATCTTGAATCCCATTCTCAAATCCTTTCTTTCCTGCTGTTCCATATTCTTTACCTCCAATCTCTTCTTCTGTATATCTATCTATCTATCTATCTATCTATCTATCTATCTATCTATCTATCAATTTTTTGAGACAACATTTCTCTGGGTAGTTTTGGCTGTCCTGAACTCATTTTGTAGACCAGGCTGGCCTTGAACTCACAGAGATCCACCTACCCCTGCCTCAGTGAGTGCTGATGTTATAGGTGTGTGCCACTGTGCCTAGCATTACTTTCTTTTTTACTGTAATTATTATTGTAACATGTATAGTTGGTTATCCAAAGTGTCAGCCCTAAAAATATGAGCAACACTAAGTGGATGCAGAAGATATTCTAGAATGATTCTCATTTGAAAAATGCATTGATAGGGTCTACAATTTTTGTAGCAACCAAGGACCAATTTTGTAGGTAAAAAGTTTCTGGTGAAATAGGACATGAAATCAACATTTATCTTGATCTTATTGTTCTATATTAATCTTAGCCATCTTATCTGTAAAGCACAGAGGTTCAAGTGTAGAGGCTTAAGTGATATATATATATATATATATATATATATTAAATATGAATTTGATTAAATATATAAGATGATTTGATTAAATATATAAAATTTTACATGTATTTGCCTATATATGATTGAGGATATAATTCTTTGGCTTATGTTAATGTGATAAAATGAAAATAAAATTATGTTTAGATTTAAAAAAATTTTATTCTAATCTACTATTCAAACTAATAAAAATCAAGGTAAGCATACCAAAGCTAACAACATTTTTGGTGAAATACAGTTTCTACTCCCAATGTGGCCCTCAAAATTGGTGACAGTGATTGACACCTCATAGATCAAGAAGAGTTTAGTTATGATAGTGACCTCTGATACTGTGGACTTTCAAAACTTTACTTGAAGGAAATAATAATGCCTAAGTGAAAAAAAGTGAGTGGTGAGTCTTTCAAATTAGGGATAATTGGTAGCATCAAGGAGCAGGTGACACCCTATTCCATTTCCTCATGATTTAAAGATGTATTTTGGTGGAGAAAAACTCCATAGGAGAAGACTTGCAAAATGTCCTGCTGAGGTGTCCTGAGGGCAGTTTGACCCTGCGCTGTTGTCTTTGTGAGAAGAACAAGAAGTATGGGTAAGTCATAAGACAAAAACACAAATGCCATTCCTAAAGGAATTGTATGAGCTGCCCTGAGGGAGTGAGAGACTGGCTTCATAGGTTCATGTAATTCGTAGGTTCATGTAATAATGACTGAATCAAACGTGTATGTGAAAAGGACTGAGTCAACAATTCCTCTGAGAGGCTCATGCTGACCAATTATAAAATTAACTTTATTTGACTAAATGGCTTGCCTCTGATTGCAGTTTTAATAGTTCCCTGCTTCATCACCATGCCCAGCTCTGCCTTAATTTCTTATTTGTATTACAGACACTAAGCACACTAAGCACAGCCCTTCCTGGATCTGGGCTGTTCCATGTGTGTGATTATGAGACCTTCGGGAAAGTCTAAACTCCATGTTCATTTACTGGGGTACTAAGAACACACCGCTTTGCTATTTATTAATATAGGATTTACTTTGTTTTTAACTGTGTGCATGTGTTTGTCCAGTAGGAATATGTGCATGTGAGTGCAGATGCCCAAGGAAGCCAGATACACATATTATGGCCTTTGGGATTGGAACTGTACATAGCTGTAAGCTGCCTAAAGTGGGTGCAGTGGGTACTGGGAAAAGCAGCAAGCACTCTTAACTACTTAGCCATTGACGTCAACCCAGAATAAACAAATAAGACACTTTTCTTTTACTTTGGAAAGAGGCTGATGTGTTAGAAATAACTTTTGTTCCTTTGTACGTTTTGGATACATTATAAACTAAAACGATGGACTTATAAAGTGATATGAGGTGTCTTCAATGGCTGAGAGAAAATCTAACACAATGTAATAGAAGAACGTGCTTCAAGCAGCTCCCATCATGAGGAGAGAATCCTGTTTCCTTAGGCCACCCTGTTTGTGCCATGCATCCTTTTTCCATTCCTGTAGATGTATTTATCTTCCATCTCTCTGTGTTGCATAAGAGCATAAGAGGTGAATGTTGTTTCCTGGCATGAGCCTTTCCTTTACAGCATTTTCTTTTTAAAGAAATCCCATATGTGTATATCCATTTTTATGTGGAATGCATCCAAATTAAACACTGATGTATAAAAGTTTTCCAGATAACACTTAGAGTTCTATTGGATGTCTTTACTCCATTCTAGGGTTTAGACAAAAAGAATAAAGAATATATCCAATTAAAACAAGGAAAGAACTCTTGAACCTAGCCATGCATACAAGAAAAATAAATTGTTTGAAGAGAGACATGAGGTAATTGTGACTCCTTTAGGGGAATGCCAATGTCCTAACATAGCTCCTGAGTAAAATTCTTTCCTGACATTGGAGCTGAGCTGATCATCAAATGTCCAACGAATACTTCTATATACAAAGAGACCAACTGAGTGGGTTTGCAAATGCCTGTCTCTTAACAGACACATAAACTATATGAGACATAGCTTACCATGTAAAGTACGAGAAAAATGTAGCCCTTAAATGTTCTAGAATGTAGCTCCAACTTGTTTCTAAGACCTTAAGTACATCCCAGATACCGTCGTTTCATTGAACACTACTAACTATATTTTGCTTCCTGCTTCCTGTTGCCATATAACACTAGACTAAATCTCTCCATCTTTGTTCTGTGCTTAGGATCCTCATCACCTGACATTTAAACTATTCATATGATTTGCATCACCACATTTGTACTTTTGGACCATTATCAGGTCAAGTTAGGGTTACCTGAACACATGTTTTGTGATATATTAAAAGAAAACTGTCTTAGTTAGGGTGACTATTGTGGCGATGAAACTCCATGACCAAAAGCAAGTTGAGAAGGATGGTGTTTATTTGGCTTATATTTCCATATCATAGTCCATCACTGAAGGAAGTCAGCACAGGAACTCAGGGCAGGACCCTGGAGGCAGGAGCTGATGCAAAGGCCATGGAGCTGTGCTGCTTACTGGCTTACTCCCTATAACTTGCTCAGCCTGCTTTCTTATAAAACCCAGGACCACTTACTTACCAAGGAATGGCCTCATCCATCATGAGATGGTTCCTCCGACATCGATCACTAATTTTAAAAAATGCCTTACCAGTTTGCCTATAGTTCAGTCAGTCTGAGGTGTTTCCTTCAATGAGGCTTACTCCTCTCCCATGACTCTCGCTTGTGTCAAATTGCACAACCAGCAAGCATAATATTCAGTTGGCTATTTGGTCAATAAAATTAAGGTAGCATATACACGCCACATGGATGCTTTGGACAAAAGGATCATTTGTATCTTGGGAAAGATATCATCATGCTGCTTAGAACAGTATGAAATTTAAAATAAGAATTACTTATTTACCTGTTGAATAGTAAATTTTATAGATTCAAACCAGAGTTGGAACTTATAACTTAACTGCCTATAACTAAAACCTGAAATGGAAAGCTACAGTCAAAACAGGTCTATTTTATAACAATTGAATTTTTTTTATTTAATGTAGTCTCCAGTATACAAAAACATGTGTCAATTCAAGTTATATTTCAGGCCAATAAGTTGCCTCCTAGGGAATGACTTTTGCTGTAGTAGACATGATTAATAGAGAACATTTCTCTAATGGATATTATTTAAGGCCTGGGGAGCACCATTTCAGTCATATAATGCATACAATTGCATTAGTAACATTTTTGGATCATGGATACAGTAGATTGTATTATCAGTTGTACTGATCAGAATAAGCACTTATTACTGTTCTTTCCATAATCAAGAGGAGTTTTGTATTTCACGTATAGAATTGAATAGAACATGGCTGTTTCTCTTATACATTAATAACCTGTATGCTACAGCATTTTTTATTTATGAGAATATCTTAATTTGGGTAAGGCATAATGGATTCCAAAATGTGTTGTCAAATTAACAAAATTATATGAGTAGTTTAATTCATCACTACTTTCTACTTTTCTTTATAAAATTACTTGCTTTTTAAGTGCATGGGTGTTCTGCCTGCCTCTATGTCTGGGTGAGGATGTCAGATCCCCTGGAACTGAAATTTCAGACAGCTGTGAGGTGCCTTGGGGGTGCTGAAAATTGAACCTGAACTCTTAGGAAGAATAGTCTGTGCGCTTAACTCTTAAGTGTCTCTCCAGGCTCTCTTTTCTCTGTAAGTCATATTTATACACACATGTGGGAGCAGATTCATGCATAGACACCCTGAGGCTGTTAAGATACATAGAAACCATTATTTCCTTGGCAAATGTTTCCTGGCTTAATATCTTGTCCCTCATGCTGTCTTCATTCTCCTGTACTGGCTGATTAGAGGGTTTTCATTCTACTAATTTGTTATCTGCACAAGAGGCAATGTGAATATAATTCTCTAACCTTATTTCAACTCATTTCTGCTGCTATGCAGGCAATTGCAAATGTGGTTAATTGTTCCCATGATGGCTAAGATAAGCATCACATGTAGGAGAGAAAGAGGCTTGGGTTTTCCACACTACAAAAGATAAGCTCAGGGTGAGTGTAGCAATCCTGGCACTCACTTTCCTAATCATTTACACATGCAAAGCCCTTTAGCAGTGCCAACAATTGTCCATTATATTTTGCAGGGGTTGTATAAATCACAGAGTGCGCTCAGAGGGTGTATCAATTAGATTTTCTTGGAAGCTAGTGGAGCAGTGCTGGTAGTAAAAATGACTTCAACCTAATTTTTGTTCAAGTCTCCCCCTCTTTTACAATTATTTTCAAATGTAATGATAGAAGACTAGCAATGGAACTATTGGAAGAGCTATATTTGAGGCTCATTTGTAAAAAATATTTATGTCGTTTTTATTCATTCTTGTTTGAAACAGTCAAAACAGCTTGAAAGAATTTGTGTGTACTCTTCATTCAGATAACTAAAGCAATTAGCTTTTTGTAGAAACCCCCCAAACCCCCAACCTCCGTCTCTCTGTCTCTCACTATCTCTGTCTCTCTGTGTCTCTCTCCCTCCCTCCCTCCCCCTCTCCCCCCTCTCTCCTCCCCCCTGCTCTCTGTGGGTGGCTGGGCCTTATATTTTTGAAGTATGGCCTCTCAATGAAGCTAGCCCTCACCAAATCAGCTTGGCTGGCTGTCCAGCCAGTGAGCTACAGTGATCCAATTGACTTTGCTTTCCCATCCTCAGAATTATCGACTATGCCCACCACAGCCCACTTTTCACAAGAATGATGGACCCATATAACTCAGGTCTTCATGGTTGCATGGCAAGCTCATTATCCACTGAACCATCTTCTCAGATCTATAGAGCATTAGTCATCAGAAACAGTATGGTACTGCCTAGGAACCATGGTATATTCTGGTGAGTGGCATTAGTAATAACACTGTGTCTTCTTTTTTAAAAATATATTTTATTAATTTATTCATATTGCATCTCAATTGTTATCCCATCCCTTGTATCCTCCCATTCCTCCCTCCCTCCCATTTTCCCCTTACTCCCCTCCCCTATGACTGTGACTAAGGGGGGCCTCCTCCCCCTGTGTATGCTCATAGGGTATCAAGTCTCTACTTGGTAGCCTGCTATCCTTCCTCTGAGTGTGATAGAGCAATTTCAGTGCAAAAATCATACCTGAAAACTATGGTGGGTGTATTTCTTTCTATAGTAGAGCAGAGTGTAAATGGAGCTAAGTGTGAGGTTGTGCCTTTGCTCTGAAGGAAAAACCACTAAAGCAATTAGACATTTTGAAGAGTATACGTAGCATGAGTTCCTAATGTAAGCAACCATTATGATTTTAAGTGTCCCTGTGCTCATTGAACCAACACCGATAGCTTAGCACCATGTCCCAGAATTGTCTATGTGGGCATGGAGAGCACTAATGTGCAGAAGGGGCCCTCCCATAAATGACCGTATGTTCTTATGAAATCAGATGTACATACAACAATGGCATATGAATTAGCAAATTACTCTGTATTTTAGGCAGTGACACATTCACACACAAGCCCAAACGCACACACTCATGCACTCACAGAGAAACATAAGTAGGATAATATTGTTCAACATGGATGGGGGAAGGAAGTCTACAATATTTAAAAGTAGGCCATGAACTGAATTACTCATGGAGTTCAGTGACTTATTGTCTGGACTTATAGTGACAGGACTTCTGAGTGTGTTACGTGACTGGAGTCTGCTCCACCATTCCCGTCTCTCCAGCATTTTAGGTAGGACAGTCTGCAGTTTCCCCATTTCCATGTCCTTTTGCTTCTTCCTTTCCTGACGTGATATCTCATGTGCTTTCCTTGCCTGAGGTGCCTGACTATCTCCTGGGCCTCGGAAATGTGTGCTTTGGTCTTAAGGGAAGCACGTTCTATCATTTACTGCCTTCTCCTGGATCTCCAGCAAGCCCTGCTCAAAGGACCACTTTCCTTTCTATGTGTTCTATGTGTGGGATTAGAGGCCTGGATCATACCTTGCAAAACCATCTTTTTCTATGTCGAGTCCAAGACTTTTGGTGTTTGCAGTGCTCTCAGATCCAGCCCTGTGCTCATGACTAATGGGAACTTGGGCAGACATACTGTTAACCTGACCACCTGAGTGCCCGTCTCGGCTGCTCTCCCTCACCACACTAGCAACAGCTCTGACCTTTAGAACTTACAGCTTAGAGCTTCCACGATTACCTCGATGACCCAGTATCTCTTTTTGTGAGATTATATTTATTTTCCTTTTATTTGCTTTGAACCAAAATAATCTCCCTTGTTAAATTCAATTTCATGTTAATAGAAGTGACTCTGTTCTTAAAGGGAAGTTACATTTAAGTTAAGAAGATACGTTTTAAGGCTTTCATCACATATTTCAAACAAAAGGTGTGATTTCGGTAGGAAAATTGTTTCCCCTTGTGAGTGACTTCAATATATGAGTTATTTTGAGGAAAATTTTGCCTTTCTTGTTTTATTGCTTTCACTATACTATATCCAGCCTCACATATAAATTATTTATTATATTTTAGAAATACAGTTAGAGGAAAAATTAAAACTACTGTGACACCAACAATATCAATACAGAAAAAGTATTTGGGAAATAAACATACAGCTTTTAAATATGTGTAAATGCAGCATTTATATCAGAGGAAAACCATATAAATATATCTTTTTATTGCATATGCCGACTAATATTTGCACTTAATAAGAGTTTAAATACTATTTGACACATTAATGGTCACTACAGGCAAATAGCAAGAAATTCCATATTTATGCATTTATCCACAACTAAAATTAAAAAAATACAAGACAGGATTAGAACTGGAAAAGCAATGAACTTTGTTTTTGTATTTGTGTGATTCATTCCTGTTACCTACACTCAATCTTTTCTCCTCCCCTCATAGTTAACATTTCTTGTTCTCTTTTCTTTGTGTTGTAGGATACCTACATGTACATTGGCTTACATGTATGTATATATACATATATGCTGTTTCTGCATATAAGAGAGAACATGTTGTTAATGACATGAGAACAGAGTAGGTGAGGTCACTGGTAATTATAATTTTACTTTTTATTCTAAATTTAAAGGTGAAAGCATAATCGTCTTTCCCTATCATGTGATTCTGTCAAAGCTGGAGAACTCACGATTCTAAAAAGCTTGGAAACTGGAGCAGGGTGAAGACAAGCATTAAAATTTGGGAGAGAGTTTAGGAAGCATAACACATACATATCCAATCCTGGTAAGCGTAATAAATTAAGAGTCCTGTTAAAAATACATGGCCACCACTATAAAGAGAGTTTATACATAATTAAGTGTTCTGTGTATATTTTGTTCCTGTGCCACAATACTTAGGTTCACTCAGAAGCCAACTGTAGAGTGACTGGCAGTAATCTATACACTGACATCATTTATAGCTGGCTGGTGCCGTCTGACCTGAAAGATGGCCACTTGCCTATTCTCTGTGGCTCCCAGGATGGAGCTGACTATCAGCAAGAGTGGGATGCAATTATTGAAGGCTACTCAGTCTAGTTTCATGGAACCCCAAAGGAACCTCCCAGGAATTACTTGCAGAAATGCAAGGATGCTAAGAACAATAAAGGAGTGATTTAGAGGACAAAAGCACACACTATGTACTGACAAGTGTTTTCACATTTAAGAATAGGGATTTTCCAAATGGCAGATCAAATTGTTGAAAGAGCAGAAAAAACATATGAAATTTTGTGTAACCTAATTATTATAAAGATGTTTTAATTTATATTATAAAGAAAGCCATTTTGTTTGGTTTGGTTTGGATTTCTGAGACAGGGTTTTATGACCAAAATAAGTTTGAACATGATTTCATTGATTAGAAAGCAACATCAATTATATTTCAATAATTTCCTAAATAATATAGTAATACATTTTATAGTTTGTGACATAATTAGAATGCATCTGTAGAAATTCTTAATTAAAAAAAAACAGTAAGTTAGACATTCTTACTACTTCCCATATAGAGATGAGGTGAATATTGGTGAATGAGGCTGTGAGGTCAACCCCAAGACTCTTGGACGGGAGTTGTTACACTCAACAAATGGGAGATGTTTCAGGGCCCAAAACAAAGCATTTGTCTCCAGGATGGCCACTCTCAGTCTTTTCACTGCTCTCCACAGTGCCCTGCATAAACACGTTCAGCTCAGCCTATCTGCTCATCCTGGTAGCACCAAGGTAGATTATGAGCCTTGAAACCCAATAAACAGAATCCAAATTTCTAAAGGTACTAAGCTATGGATCATCAGAAATTTACTTTATATGGTTCATTAATAATATGTAAATTAATAGCTTTATGCTTTCCCCATATATATTTCTGTACACATAGCCTTACTGTGTGTGAGAAACATTTTATTACTGAAAATAAATATTAAGGATAGCTCGGTGTGGCTGTCCTCTCTGTGTAGAGAGGAAATTTGAAAATGATCTCATAGTATTTTACTGTTTTTGAATAATGTAGGTGAGTTATTGTCACTGTTTTATGTTGGACAAATACCTAGGAGACTGCTGATGACACTTAGCACTTATAGGCTACCCGGTCAACAAGAACGTTATAGTTTCTATTAATTATCTCACTTATTCTTCACAACATCCCATAATGATGGATACTTACACTGTGACACCATTACACAAGATTAAAGAAAAAGACAGATGTGTGTAAAGGTATTAAGAGCACACAGGACAAGGCAGTACCTGTTCTGCGGAAAGTATCGCTTATGATGTCAAATAACTTGGTTCCCATAGATCTGTTCTGTCTACTTTTCATACAACTGGCAGTCTTAAAAACACCACAGAGAGTTTATCACTCCCCCAGAACACCATAATTCAAGGATTTTGAACTGGAATGAAAAGCCCAATGCTCAACACGCCCTTCTCCTCACAGCCCTTCTACTGGTGAGCAAAGTCTGCAGGGAGGATGGTTATGGAGGGAGAGTTGAACTTTGACTAGGGAGTGGTGGGGACTACAGCTTCCTCTAATGCAGTAGGAGCTAAACAATTCTCTTGCTGCGCATAAAAGTGAGACTAATGTTGCCTGCTGTTCTAATTTCTTTAAAAGAATGCAGATTTTAGGGCAAAAAACTTAAAAGTTGGCTTACATCATTATTATAAAAATAGTAGCAAAAGAGCAGTGTATTCTCAGCACCCAATATGAGTGACAGATGAGAAACCAGGCTGTGGCGTCTGCCCTACGGAGCCTGGATCTGCTTGCTCTGTGGCCACAGTTTCATCTGGCCTTTCCTCTGTCCTCCACATCCTTACCACAGTGTCTTCTTTTCAGGTTCTCAGATATCTCAAGCCTCTTGCCACTTTAGGTCCTACTTGCTGTTCTGTGATTACATTTGGAGCTTTTGCATTCCTCAAACCTCAGCTCATCTCTCAGTGTCTCAGAGTGATGCTTCCTGGACCCTCACCCTGTCTTAAAATGACTCCCAACCCATGCCTTCAATCTCATTAACACATACTTGTGGTTTGCGAATTGTGCTCTGGGGAACCCTGTATGCTTAGTGATGGAAAACACCAATACCAGTTACATGAAGGAGCAAGACACAGCTTTCACCTTTTTTCCTTTCCTTCTGTTACAACTAAATAATTATCCAGAAAAGAAACACACTAGACATTGAGACAGACTGAATAAAGACATGATGAGAATTACAGTCTTCTAGTAAGCCAGACATTAAAGAAATTGGTGAAACCATGAAACATTGACAGCCTTCCCAATAACTGTATTTAAAATTCAGTTTTCACAAAATTTTATTTTAAGTATTATGATGGTTTTAAGGCACCTAAAATCTTGTTTAGTTTTTTTTTTTATCTACTGTGATGAAGTTGTCTTCATTCCTGAAATGCATAGATACTTGAGCACACACAAGTCAATAAATATAATAAACCACAAAAAACATTTTCAAAAGAAGACAAAAATAACATGATCATCTCAAGTGATACATCAAAATTTTTAACGAAATCCAACATGTCTTAATTCATTTTTTGTCTTTTCAAAGTTCTTTTTTCTAATTTTTAAAAATTATTTTATTTTTGTACATATACATTTATATTATTACAAATATATACAATAGATTGCCTATGGCAAGAAGAGCTGTGACACAAGCAGTAATTACATAAAGGTTACATTCTTAGTGTTTTGGCCATTTGTATTTGATAGCCATGAAGAAGACATCTTTCCTATTTATTACGGTTAACAAAATTCAACAAGTGTAGTTGTTCAAAGCTTATCTATTAAACTTTCAGATTAAAAACAGGCTTGAGAAGAGAAATTTTGAAAATTATTTTATAGAAACAAATCAAATGTTAAGGTTCAATTACTTACCTTTTTATTTCCTAAAATGTAAGAAATATCAGGAAAGGGTTGTCTACCACTTGCACAACCCATGACCCCTCAGAAGAGCACCTGAAGCATAAAGCCACAGCGAGGACATGAGAGTGAGCAAAGCAAGACACCTGGATGCGGGGCGTAATGAGCAATATGACTTTAAGCTGCCTGTGTAGGAAGCTTTGAAATCACAACAAACACGAAACTGTGAAATCAATGCAGAAAACTTAAAAGATCCCCAAACAGGAAAGTTGCAAGATTAAAATGGCACATAAGAAATATTAGTTTATAGTGAAAGGGAGATGACATAAAGTTTCCATTTTCGCCCCTTTTCTACTCTCTGTAGCAGTTGTTGACCCATTTCCCTATGGACTTTCTGAGTAAATGGACATTTCTGAAATTGTAGTGTCTTTTTCCCCATCTGTAAATCCACTATGTGCTAAGGAATGAGGTCCCATCAATTTAAGTGCACCACTGACAGAAAACACAGTTTAGCTCATTAGTTGAGCATGATAAATTTATAGGCAGAGAAGAGGGTTGACTTTTACAGGAGAACATAAATTCACAGTGGCCAAGTCTTGTTCGGATCCAATAATAAACTCTGTTCTCACTGAGGCAAGATCACACATATCCTTTCAAGGCAAACCCTGATTGTAAAGCTAGGAGCGGAGGTGCCTGCATTCTGGGGGCATTGCGCTGGGGAGGTCTTTCTCCTTCCCATGCAGGGGCAAGAGCACCTAAAGTCACTAGTACAGTTAGAATGTCATTAGTGGGTCATTCTCCAAAGCGCCTCTCTCTGCTCTGCTTTGATCATACAAATCCCATAATATAGAACATTAAGAATTTGGAATCTGGTGCCAGGAGACTCTATTTAATGGGCTCAATGATCTTGGGTAATGTCTACAGGTGTTTGTGCTTCATTTTAAGCATGTGGAGCCCAGGGCTTCCTACAACTTTCGAGAAATAAATGGAAATCTAAGGACTGCCCTAGACACGCAGGACATGTGTGCCCTTCGATAATAGTGGTTCCCTTCATGACAGGATGAGGAAGCCAAGGGTGCCGGCTCTCATGCATTGCTAGCTTTACATCTCAAAAGCCAAGGGACCCTGAATAACTCATTGCATGTGTCTGAGCTTTGGTCACCTTGTGTAAAAATTAGAGCAGTAAAGACATGTGTGGTTTTTGTGCTTGAAAGAAGAAAATCTGTTTATCAAATTGATTTCTTGCATGAAGCAATAGGGTTCTATGTTTTAGGTAGCTCCATATTCTGCAGAGGACTTTGTACAGCCTAAGAGTGTACTCACTCTTCTGAGACCTCTGAGAAGCACTGATAAGATGTCATAGAGGAGAAAAGAATCGTTTCCACTGGTGGAAACAGACAAAATGTGGGAGAGAAAGCACATTCCAGCTGGACTTTGGACACAGCAGAAGGACACTGCCATTGCCCATGGCAGCTGGTGTGATTTCAAATGGGACAGCAAAGAATGATTGAGTATTTTGAATAAAATGCTGAGAGCTTACAGTAAGAGGTGCAGAGGAGACACAGGGGAGAAAACTTCAGGACTTCTGACTCTCCACATCAAGGATTGGCCTTAGTTCTACAAGAAAGAGGAAGACACTGAGAACTTGCAAGCGTGAGAGTTTTGATCTTTTGTGATCTAAGAAAATAAAGGAAGACCTAGGAAGAAAAGAGAGTAACATCTGAGAGAGTAGGTGGAACAAGTGCCTGCAGTGGCCAACTTAGAAACCATAAGGCATGGCTTCCTCAGGGTTTGAGAGAAAAGAATTAGTGTTAAAGATGAGACTAAGATTTGAAATCCAGAGCTGCTGGAAGAGCTGCTGTTAGCAAAAGGAAAGGCTGTTTGGGAAAGGAAATAACACATATATTGTTAACATTCTTTAATATTATCCCATCCTAAATACCTTCTAAAGAAACCCCTGGTGAAGTAATAGTGGATTGTCCAAGGCTCCTCTGGTCAGTCACAGTGCCTAGTGTAGAGAGTGGCACTAACCAAGAATTATTTTCTCTTTAGTACTGATTGCTTTGGGGTGGGGTCTGCGAAGGCCCAGAATGTAGAGAAGGGAGCTAAAGCTATGTAGAAAACTACCTTCAACTCCACATTATTCCTTCTGTGTGATTTTGTGTGTAAATCTACACAGAGACCCGGCAAATGCCAGTCTCTCACATGTACGAACCGAGCTGGGAACTCCTAGGTCTACATCTCAAGCTACCCTTGTAATGAGATGCTGATTGTGACTGTGGCTGACACATTTTCATCAACATTTGCCAGCTAATTACAGTCAATTGTGAACATTAAACTCATATGTGATTGCTTGTAGCACTGCCAAATTGCTGTGTGTGGATAAAGAGGAAGGAGCTAACTACATAAATTCACTCATGCCTGTGAGTGGGTGCTGTGATCATTTGGAAACCTAGAGTTTTATATATATATAAACTTTTGGAAACTTGCCCTATCCTTCATTGTAATTAAAATTGTAGTTATTTGTAATTTATTTCATTGAAATGTACAAGAGGTATTACATTTTTAAATGGAAGCTTAACTTGGATTTTAGAAATAGTCAGCCATCTTTCCAATATGTCTGGTTCTAAAAGTGCATTTTACTACTTATATTTAATATTACACATGTTTATTGTTAATATATTAAATGTGTTAGTGTATTATTAATTGTATTATACTAATGATACTGCCTTGATGAAAGAACTTGATGTGGATTCCATAGGGGTAATTCCTGATGTACAGATAAGTGGCTGTCCACAATGTCACTGGATGTCCTCTCCAGCACTTCTTGTGGAACATGGTATATTGGCAGCTTCGGAAACCATTCAGCTTCTCTATATAGGATTTTGTCAGACTCTCAGTGGCCCCTTCCTCATGCCCCCCCCAAACAACAGTGTTTGTTTAAATTATGAATAGTCTTTGCTTTCAGAAAAGGTGTGTGACCATCATCTGGATATAAATATAGGGTCATTGGATATGTTAATAAATCAAAATTACATTTTGCAATACAAGGGAGGAAGCTAGGACAGGGAGGAATATCTTTTGCTTTGCTGCTTTCCCAAGTCTACTTCCTTTTTCCTGTTACTGAGAGAGAGGAGTGCAACTCATAGATGCGCGCATGGTCTACACCGGCTAATGGCAATGATTTAGTTGTCAGTAGTTTTAAGTGATAAAGATTTCATAGTGAAAAATATGTTGTCTATTTTCCTTGAAAATCTTGGAGAACTGAGAAACCAAGAAGTTATTATTCCTCTTTGATGAGGCATGCTTTCTAAGTTCTACTGTCTTCTTGTTGGCATCTCTGCCATTTTCTAAACAGTAAGACACTGCCTATTTGTCATCAATTATACCCACCCTTGGCTTGCTTAAACAGTATCAATGCTACTATCGCATGGCAATGAACTGGTGAGTTCCATAGCAGGCATAGTTAATGTCTATTTGGCAAATGCTGAAACTGAAGTAATAGCAGTCAAGCACATAAGCTGGCTATTATATACTAAAGTGATGGCAAGTCTGGTAAAATATGTGGATTTGGGAAAATCAAAAATATATTGTTCTCCTCCAAAGAAGTTTACTGACTGAAGAAACATCAGAGGAGTGAGCCTATTGCTAATTACAATGGAGATCAGCAGGAGAAAATGAAAGCGAAAGGCTGTCAAGGAACTAACTAGAGAAATTAAAAATAAAAATGACAGCATTTTCAAATTCAAGACAAAGAAGTTTTTGAAAAAGTGGTAAAAGAAAAAAACATGGAGAAAATTAAAACTGAAAAACCAGATTTTTGGATTCAGCCTGAAAGAGGTTCTTAAGAATAAAACATTATGAATGTAACATTTATGTGATTCCTGATTGTTTTGTGGTTCTTTTTGCTGTACGTACCTTATGTGCTGTATATGTGTGTAATAATATAAATGTATACGTAAAAAAACAGTAAAAAAATAAAACAATAAAATATTCCTCAATTGAAAAAAAGAATGTGATAGGCAGAATGAGCATTCCTAAAGCCACTCACATCCTCTCCTGAATCTGAACATGTCATGTTACATTGCAGGGGGAAAGGGGTAAGATTTAGTGTAAATTTAAATTTTCCAATCAGGCCCATAAAACCGGGACATCCTGGAATGTCTGTGTGTCCCCAAGTAATCACGAGGGTTCCAAGATGAAAGAGGAATGGGGGGAGTTTAGAACGGCGCGGTGTGAGAAAGCTGTGACCAGCTATTGCTAATTCTGGGGACAGGAAGAACAAAGGAAGAAAGATTTCTTCTGGCTTACATGTGAGAGAGCAGAGCCCATCATGGTGACACAGGCGTGGCAGGAGTGAGACCATGAAGCACCTCAGTCACTCCCAGGATTCAGAGAAGCTGTGGACAGAAACAGGCCTGGGGTGACAAGACCTGTGCACAAGACCCACTTCCTTCAGCTCTGGTTGGGAGCTGGATTGTTCCTCGCTTTGTTAGTATCTGAAGACATAATGAGGAAAGGATAGCACTGGTCGGAGAATAGAGTCCCGTGCCCTTGAGAAACAGTCTGATTGCTACCATTGCCACTCAAATTGGAAAATCTTAGTAGCCATGTCCTTGTTCTGAGTGAGATACTGTTGTACCTTTCCGGCTATTCCATATAAGGATCAGGTGAATTTAATCTCATCACTGTTTTCTGCTGTAGACATACTGTTCTACAGACAGAGATTGTAAGGCACAATGGGTCTGCTTCTCCAAGGTCACACTACAGCACAGTAGAAAAGGAGTGGGTGAGATCTTTTACAGTTGTGTCCAGTATGAGGATTTTGTATCCTTTTGGAGAAATTGCAAAGTTGCAGGGAATTTAAAGAAACAGTGCAAGAAATATTCATGTACTTAGACTCAGAAGTTGTTTCCTAACTTAGAAGTTCTTTGTACAGCATAACTGCTGGGAAAGAGACCAATTTCCTTCCAAATGACATCAGCCACACTTTGGGGCAGGCTGCATGCCAGGGCGTAGTTGGCTAACAAAAAAATACTCCATGTTTCTGGGGTGCTTTTTGTCTTCATTTAGTTTGGTATTTTTTGTTTTATAAAGTTTTGTTGTTTTGATTTCTGTGAGTTTTGATTTTATTTTGAGAAATAACATTAGGGTGAATGAGTAGGGTACTGCAGAGGATCTGGGAAGACTTGCAGGGAAGATAATAATATTCATTATAAATAAAATATATTGTATGAAAAATTCAATAATAAAAATTTGGTAACATTGAAAAAAGAAAATAAAGAATGCTTTTTAATGATTTTTTCATCAGGTAACAGGCAGTGTGAATTTGCATTTGAATACACATAGTGATATATATTATATATTATATATACATACTATATATATTATACAGAGGTCTGATAACATTGTTTTTATTATTACATCACTACACTGCACGACACTGCAGCTCAATTCCCTCTCAGAACCCACTGGTATGACTATGAACTCTATATTCATAGAACTCTTGAGATAACAAGACACACAAGTTTCTGTAGAAGGGTCAAGGATGAACATTATAAAAGGATGTGAGGACATGGTTACCACCACAATTAAAATATTTTGTTAGTCTCAGTAGGGTAAAAAAATATATCTAATCTGTACTTCAATAAGTAGTTCTGACTGTTATTAAAGACATACTTTATTTAAAATAGTTAATAGAACATTAATTATAAGATATTATAAATCTTATAATAGCATGTTAAATTTGTGATTTGTCCTATGTTTCATAAGTTAGCAAATGAATATTTTCCAAAAGCAAGATTTGAAAAATTGCCCCAATGAGCATACCAACTTGTTCCCTTCTCTAAATTTCTCTCTTTTATCTGTTGTCTGAAATCCATCCAAATTTCTAGCTTTTAAAGTCCATTGTTTCTAGCATTGCAACCTCACATGGCTTCCTGTACTTTTTATAAGCACAGGGATCAGCTATATAGAGCAAAGATTTGCTTCTGTGCAAAGTTCATATCTTTGTTAATTTTTCTCCCATAAGTGGTTGCTAAAACTGCAGTGCCCATAAATAACCAGGGATATTTCATGTAAAATTAATTCCTCCCATTAGTGCTGTGACTGATGAATTAAGGCTCATTTAAGAGTAAAGAAATGGTTCTGGGGAGAAGGCTCAGCTGCTGAAGTCTAGGCTCACAACCCAAAATATAAGAATAGAGATGTAAAAGATTGAAGGTAAGATAATGCGATCTGGCTACCATATACCAATTAAAAGTTATATCTATAAAAGTCATCATGAAGATCCTGAGTAGGCATTTGGAGAGTGAGAACTAAATAGCTCAGGAGAGAAGTGGATTCTAGAGCACTGGACCTGTGTAAACCAATGTTTCTGATAGCAGTTCTGTGTGACTGTGTGTGGTGGAAGCTGTCATATGTGTTAGGATGCTTCGATGTTTATTTCCCTCCTTTACTGTATCTTATCTACCTCAATATAGTTTTCTAATCCCTGGATAACTGAGCACTATGCTAGCAGTACCATAATACTCCTGCATCATTTAACTAAGAAAAGGGCACACTGCTTAGTTCAATGTAGTGTTCTCACAGTAGTTGACATACACTCCATGCAAGAATAGTCTCTGATGACAAATTACTTCTGCTGTGTCAATAATTGTTTAGTTTTTTCATAACTTTGTAGATATGCTCTCCAAAGTATTTTATTATTTAAATTTATAGCTATTTAATATGTGAGGACAGAGCAAGATTGTGTTTAAAGTTGGCTTGTTGTATGTTTATCTTGATATTTTGCCATATGTACTTCTTATAAAATATTATGCAGACATAAAATTAAGTAACCTTTAAATTGTGGATGTTGTAATATGTGTTCAGATCATGATCTGTAACACTGAAAATAAGTATAGAAAATTATGATATTGAATGGCATGTTTAACTGAGACCAACATTATTGCATTCTACTGTAGAGCCATCAAGGTTTTAAAGCCCACTAGTTTCAGAGAAGATAAATTGAAATAATTTGATAGTCAGAGGGATTGATCCATTTCAAAAATAAACTTTTGCTATGCATAAAAGAAAATACTGTTTTTATGCAAATGATACTAAAAATTAGTTCAGTGGTGTTGGTTTCCAGAAAAAAAAAATTCAAAGTAACATTCTTATCTGTGTCTTTTCATGTTCTCATGAAGTCATTTAGCCAACTGGATAAAGGCTTTGTGAATTGAGTGGGGGGGAAAAGTCTGCATTACATTCAGTGTGCCTTTGATTTAAAGTCATATGTCAAACTATGTCAATGTGACTGATGGTAAAGCAAATATTTCTTAAAGAAGAATTAAGAAAACCATGCTTCTGAAGTACACCCCAAAGAAAGCAGTCACCAAACCAGTGGATCTCCTCAATAGAAAATTTCAAACCGCACAGCACCTGCCTTCATTGTATCTTTTGAAAGGAAGCAAATCAGCAAACGAGTGTTGGCATGGGTGGCCTTGTCCTGCTCATCCCCTTCCTTTGATTGAGCTCACTGACCTTTTGTTGCTGCCACTGCAGAAGAATAATGGGCATGGGCCTCTGACCTCTGCAATTTGAGATCAGACCCATCTAGTCTGGATGTCTCCACGTTAAGCTTGGAGCCATCCCCATCTCTCTGGAGCCTCCCTTTTCTCTGACTGAGAATATCAAAGCCATCAAATGGGCACATGGTAGTGTCTCGGTGGCTACTCGGTAGAGCTACGTTTCCCTATGCTACACCTGGGGTCTTTCCTGGTTGTAGCAGCTTTTTCCTGGTCATGGCTATATCTATTGCACATGTAGGACTTTAGCTTTGCTATCAAATACATAGTGCTGTGCTTCTCTATAAAAAATATATAATAAAAATGTGAAATATTGGAGAAAGAAATTAAGTGTTCTATACATTCTCAAAATCATAATGAGGTAGTCAGAAATACCCTTCAAGGAAAGACTCATAATCCTCTCTCTCTCTCTCTCTCTCTCTCTCTCTCTCTCTCTCTCTCTCTCTGTGTGTGTGCGTGTGCGTGTGTGCGTGTGTGTGTGTGTGTGTGTGTGTAGCGTAAAATCCAGGGACTTGGGAATGGCAGACAAATGCCCTAATATTGAACTATATCCAAAATGCTCACAATATATTTTTAAAAACTGTCTTATAGACATAAATATATACAGTCAGACAAAGGCCATGTTTTATGAAGTAAACACTACAATAGTTAATATGTGCTGGAAAATAGAACGACTGGTAAATAGGAGTTGGCTTAAAACATTACATTTTATTTTCATATGGTAATTTGAGGATTATGTGAGCTGAATTAAGATACTAAAGTGAGAATTAGTGGATGCCCCCTTAAATAGACCATTGTGTTTTATACTTAGAAGTGTTGTTTACCAAGGTTAAATATGGATTTGTAGCCCAATAATGAGGTGTTCTTGAAACCTATTATTAAAAAAATAATAATTTGTGTCTGGCAGACATACAAAGGACTCTTAAATCAAAACAGATGTGAGAGGTGTTGCGGACTTCCCCACGCAGGCTCATGCAGGAATACCCTCTGCCAACTGCGCAATTGAGACTGAGCGTTCATCACCAAATAAGGGGCTCAGCTCTGCCTTGTGATGGAGAGGAGACTACCATCAGGGGACCTCAGAGTGAGCTAAGTGAAGGCTGTCAACAGAGGTGCCAGGAACAGGGGCTGTGTCTGGAAATATGTGTGCTCTCACCAACAGCCACCGGAGCTTCACGGTTGATGTAACTCCCTTTGGTTTCCTCATCTTCTGTGCACAGAACTCAGTCCTTGAGGCTGTTTTGCTGGAACAAAGCCCTTCTTCAGTTGCTGAGCTGCTCCCTTGCCTCAGACAGGCTCTGCTGAGCGTCCCTGGCATCATTTGAGCAAATCTCCAGGGAGAATTTAGAAATGATAGGACACATGTGATGTCCCAAGAAGAGAACCTGTGGATGTATTCCTAAAACCATCCTATAACCAAGCTTAGTCACTGAGGAAGTGATTTCTCTGACTCTAAACATTAATATAAAAACATGTTTGAATGAGTATGCTAAACACAGGCTAACCTGTTATCATGTCCAATTTCACAACTTTTTTTCATATACAATTTCTCCCTTCCTAGTATTTATTTCTTTTTTATTGTTCATCTAGAAATTAAAGTGTGAGGAATTAAAAAAAATTGTTTCCTTGAAGTCGTTGGTCATGTTTGGTTCTTGCGATTTCTACCTCTATTTCTGCATAGATCCCTGAGTCTTGAGAGGCAGTGTTGATGAAGATGTTCTACTTAGGACTGAGTGTTCCGAAATCTCTGACTGTGTGCCTGATGTCTAGTTGTGGATCTCTGTGTTCATTTTCTTCTCTTGTAAAGACAGCTTCCCTAGTGAGGGCTGACTGAATCATCGGTCTGTGGTATGGTGGTATGCTGGTTATTTTATTTTGCTTTCTTTTATTTCTGCGTGTGCCTCTCTCTCTCTCTCTCTCTCTCTCTCTCTCTCTCTCTCTCTCTCTCTCTCTCTCTCTCTCTCTGCGATATTTGTTTCATTTTGTTTTGGCCTTTTTATGGCCTCATTTGTCTTTTACTTGTTTGTTATGATATTGTTGCTGTACCTTTTTTTAAAAGACAGACTATAAAAAGTTGCTTGGACGGGGAATTTCTGTGAGGAGTTTAGGGAAGGGAAAATAGAATCAAAATATATTATATAAATCAATTTTAATTACAAATATATAGCAACTAAGAATGAAATGTGATGAATGTTTGTATCAAGAAGGATCTTGGGATTATCTTAAAATGAAGAAAAGTGGCAAAAGGTAAATTTGAAAACTTGAGTACTAAGAATGTCTTCAGGTTTGGTGTGGCAGTGAAGAACCAGCACTGAGGAGCCCAGATTCCCTGCTCTTTAAGGACTTTCCTATTCTGTCTAGGAACTTCTCTAAAACTGTAGAGCAGAAAGATGGTTCCTCTCCAGAAGGAGAATCGGAAATAAGTAAAAATGAAGACGAGAGAGAGAGACTAACGACTAGACCGAGAAAATAGAGAGGAGAGAGAGAGAGAAAATAGAGAGCTACCTCTAGCTAATGCTTGCCCTGTGAAGAGCCGTGGGCAGACATAGCTGAAATGCTTTGTCCCTAAGTACTGGCCCCGGAGTTCAGGAGATGACCACTGAAGGACTTTTTGAATACATGACCTGACGCTTTCAGCTTTGACTGCTCAGTCTCCTGCAGCTCTTCCTTATGTCTTCACATGCTTTATTTGCATTTGATTCCTAATCGTCCTTTGAGCATGGGCCACTTGAAAGCACCGATAGATTGTATCCATCTTTATTTAATACTCTCCTCACATATAAAGATAAGGATTTCCTCCACTCCAAATTATGTGGGACTATGAATATGCAACCTAAAACACCAATGTTAAACTATTTCAAGAGAAAGAGAGGTTTCCTATGCATTATTTAAAGAGTTGTTTCAGTTTAGATTATGTCCACATGACTGATTTTTTTTTCTCCTAGAGACTCTTCTGTGTTGCAATCTTTCAAACCCTGTGGGAAGCTCTGCAAATAAATGCCCCTAGCCTGTCAGTGTTTCCCCAAGTCACTCAAGTCTCACTATCATCTGGAAGATGTGCTGAAAGCATGCGCTTCGGAGCTCCAGACTGAGGAGTTGGGACTCCATTGTTTGTAGTGGGTCTAGAAATCTACTCTCATAAGACTCTTCTGGAAGCCATCATCCTAAAAAGCTACTTTAACAAATCCATCCTATCTTGAGTAACCAATGCATAATACAGTTTTTCTTCAATATGGCAGGTTGTAAATATGGTTGAATATGTTATATATTTTAAAGTAAAAGCAATATTAGGTAGCACAGAAAAACTGTCCATATTATGTTTCAATTTTAAATCATTATGGACATTTTGAACAAACATGTCTATTTTATTGAAGTTTTACATGTTACTATAAATTATGCTTACTTATATTTTCAAATGTCACACTGATAAATAGACTCTCATGTAACTAAGGCACTATAAAATTTTAACACACTTTTGAGTTAGCCAAAAGTCCCAGGGCAGTTAATAATGAATTTTTGAGCTTCTTATTATTTTCTTTAAGTTGACTCCTATTTGTAATCTAAACATTTCCTTGAAATATTGGTAAATGTCAAGAATTTATATCTATACTCTATAAAATTATTTTCTGATAGGTCTAAATATTTATAAATATATGATATTAGGTTTTAAGAACTTTTCTTGAATGGAAATCTATTTATATCAGGCTATGACCTCTAACTAAAGGACCAATTCTGATGTGGTGTGCAGCTTAGTGGTAGAGCTCTGACCTAAAACACACAAAGCCCTGGGGACAGCCCCAGCACTAAAGCCAAAAAGTTACCATGGTGTGCAATGCCTACTACAGATATTTTTAAAAATATAAATAGTTCTAATATAGACTGGACAAATTAGCCATGAGCCATTCTGGATTTTGGAGGAGGCTTCTTTTTTTTTTAAAGGAAAACAACAACACACTTTTTTTCTTCTCTTTTACCTGAAAAATCCTTCAGATATTCTCATCTCAGAGGAATAATAACATATGAACCATGAGCCTGGCCTGAAACTCACAGGCCTATGTCATTACAGTAGGACCCACATTGCTTGAAGTATTTACCAACTTTTCTGTTTATGATAAGAATGTGCCCCTACAGGAGAAATATGCATATAGAAGGCGGCAAATGCAACAATGATATCTTTCCTTTCAAGAGCAATAGGTGGAAAGGTGGAGGTGGATGTGCAGAGATTTCCTCCTTAGCACAGACTGGTGGTGAAATATGTCAGGTGAGGACCACCAAGGAGACATTGCCTCTCACTGAAGTGGGAGGCATGAGGCGCTTAGGATGAAATAAGAGGGAGGAAGAAGGGAGGAAGACAAGGGTAGAAATGGTGTTGATTTTTGCATGAAACACAATCCCAAGGGCCGTGAGTTTCATTCCACAACATAAGGGAGGAAATGGAATGACCGTGTAGAATGACAACACCTTGAACTTCAGCCATGGCTGATGGTATGGGGGCTAAATCACTCCATGTTCCCACTGTGCTGGGGCTTGAGGCAGATAAAGGGTCAGATACGCATTCTTGTCAGCAGCACAATTAGATCCCAAGAACTTGTGCTGGGAACAGAAGCTCCAGGAAGATAATAAGTTGTAACATATTATAGAAAAAAAGTACACTCACAATGTCCCTTTGTTTATTAATCCTTTAAACCCTATGCCTAGTGAACAAAGACTATTTTCAGCATAAATTCTTCTTCTGGCCTGTTTTCCCCAGTCCTGGGCTGTTTGCCTTTTGCAAACACCTTGCAGGGCTGTCACGATTGCTGTGATTCTGTGCGTGCAGGTAGTGACCCCCTCTCAGCCTTCACTAATCCATGTTCCCCCGGGGTTGTCATTTTGTTAGTTGATAATTAATGAATCTTTCGTGTCCTTTTGATTCTTGTTTGGGTGTAATTTTCTTGTCTCAAAGTAAAAGCGCTTCACCTACTCTTTCATAGAAGAAAATGGATAAAAACCATCAAATGTCCCAAAATGCAGCTTTGAAAAGTCTAATTTAAGGTTCAATGCGCTGAGGCAGCCATTATAATCCTGACATTAAAAAAAAACTGCAGTGGTGAAATTTCCCTGAATATTTATGGTAAGCTTGTTAAAAAAAATAATAAAAATGGGCTTGCTAGGAAATGATAAAAATAATGTTAAAAAAAAACAGCTTAGATTTAATTAACTACACTTGATGGAAATTTCTTTTTCTAACCAGCTGAAGGCTACAAAGGTTGTATTATCTGAGCTTGTATAGACAAGATATCCCTTTACATCTGCCCTCTTTTAAGAAGCAAGGAATAGATTCATAAAATCTAATCCTGTATATACATACATGATAATGTGACTGCTAAATACACATCAATTCTAGTGGAAATATAACATAATTAATTGGAGGTTTGGTTTTTGTTTATCTGTTTGTTTTCAAGAATTTTATGTTGAAGTGAAGGTTAGCACAAGCAAAAAAAGCTGCTGTAGCTCTGGATCAAAGTAGTACTTAACTGGGTGGCTCACAGAAGGTAAACTGCCAAACTGTTGCCTTGTGTTTGCAGGCTTGCCTCTCTCTGAAAGTGGATGCATTATTGGAACTTCTGTGCTCCAGCCTTTTTAGCTCTTACCTGAGACTAACAAGTCATCATAGTTTACTAAGAACAGTCAGACCCTAGTTACACTAATTATTGAGAAGCCATTATTGCTAACTCTGTCGCCCTCCACAATGGAAAAATGGTGCTGTGTTCTATTGATGATGTTACAACCTTTATTTGATGTTAATGTAAGGGTTAAATGACATGATTTGTAAGCAGGAAAACGCAGAAATATTGTTACTAAATAGTTGTTAATTACATGACATATGTATTATAAGTCCAGTGCAAAAAAAAAAAGTTACATGGGAATTTGTAGAGTCGCATGCCCCTGCAGTAGACACAACAGAAAATGGTAAAACGTGAGCATCTGAGAGGCATTTAGAGTGTCTACAGGACATCTGATAATGTCTCACATTTATCTACATTTAAAAACTATGTGCTCTATCAGTAAGCCTACATTCCAAGAATTTCAAAGCACGACCGTAATAAAATATGAAAATAGGAAATGTTATCATTATTAGAAAATATGTACCATGCTTTTCTTGATCTTTCAAGTAGATATTTTAAGCAAATAGTATGCTGTGTCTCGGGTATTCCTTAATTGGTTTTAAGTGTTGGACAAAATATTTTTCACTTAAAGCAGTGTAAAACTGGATAAATGGCCAGCCAGCGACGCAATGGTTGCCTACTTGCTGTCCAGCTGATAAGCATCAGTATACCTGACCAGACATTACAACATTAGTGCTAGCGTACTGAAGAACTGGGTGCATACGAAACCTCACCGGAAGTTGAGTGTATCCCATGTGTTGAAGGTACTCAATCTGATGAACGTTACAGGTCATAGCCTACCTTGACTTAAACATGCTCAGAACACTTAAACTGTAATTTGGAAAGTTATGTAACTCAAAGCATACTTCAAATGGAAGTGCAGAGGTGCCTTTAACCTCACGGTTACATGGCAGATCTCGAGCTGCACAGCTAGGCCACACATCCCACACATCCGTAGCCAGGAAACCATCGGAATTCGAAATGCAAAGCGCTCTCTCTACTGAGTGATTGTGACTTTCACACCATTAAAATACTGGGGAAAAAAAGTTTGATGTACCAGAATTGAGAAACCATTTATGCTGAAAGACACTAGGTGGCCTCTTCCCACACTGGTGCCCCCTGCCATAGCCAAGAACTTTGGACTAACTCAAAGCAGACACATAACAGGTTCCTTTCTAGCTCAGTATGTGGGCTTGGAACTTAGTTACAACCCAGGGCTGCAGGCTTTTCAGAGGAGATCCTATCCCATCCCTGAACATCAGCCCATGAATGTAGCATAGGAAAAGGGGGGGGTCTCTAAAGCAAGGTCAAAGGAGAGAATAGAAGCTCTCCCTTTTTACACACACACCATGATCTACTTTTTTATTCATGTAAGGTCGCCTCCAAAAGTCACCTCAGCCAAAGACAGACAGATGGAAACTCTTGAAAGGCTTTCTGTTGTTTTAGCTCAGAGCATTTTGTTTGAGCTGCCACAATGTTGCATAATAATAAGAGAGATGAGAGTCTATTTTTTCCTTTATTTTAATATAATTTATTCACATTACATCCAGATTGTATATTTTAAATTTAAAAAAAAAACCCTCTCTAAAAACACAAACGTGTCCCTTCAGCAGTTTTCTTTATAATTTCATAATTATTATCAGACCATATGAGTGAGAGCAAAAATTGCTTCTTCAAAGTACACTTGGGTTTTCATTATAAATAATATAACATTATATTTCACTGACAGGATACCAAAAACAAATTTTCTCTCTAGTTCTTTTTTTTTTTTTCTCTTTTATTCCCACGAATATATTTGTGAATAGCAAGTGGCACAAGCTACTGAACAGGAGGTAAGACAAAGGCCATGAATGAGGCCAGGGATGAAGCTGTCCTGTGTAACAGTGCAGTGGAGAGCTGGGACAGGAGAGGGTCCTGTCTCTCCATGGGAACTTCTGGCAACACATGGTCAGCGGCTCTGACCTAGGAGCTCATCTATTGCCACGGCAATGTGTCTGTTAGTAGCTCAATGAAGAAATGCCCCAGTCTAGAGACACTGTCCATTGTGCTTGCATTAGCTGCTCCGGCAGCTCCACGTGACAATATTAATAGATGCATTTGGGGCTTCAGAGGTGTGAGGAAGCAAGCCACACCGAACCATAGAGGCACAGAGTTCTCCTTCTGTCCTTTGTTTTCTCTATATGCATTGTTTTCATCTAGCTCAGGACCATGAAAAGGGTCTTCTGTATCACAGTTTAGATACTTTGTTGTACAAATGTTCACATTTCAGTCCTTATCATACTTGTCTTCCAGAAACTAAATTCTAATGTGTATTTTCACCAACTCATCATATTTCACCTGTATCCCCACATCTGTTCATCTTTCTTGTCTTGAGCATCTCTCTTAGAAAGGTGAAGTGATTTCTACTACAATTAGTAGCTCCCACCATTATGGAAATACATTTTATTATTCATGATGGAGAGGCATTGATAGAATATTGTACTGTCTACTGACTTAAAAGTGAAATAGTAAGCCTTTAAAGTCAAAGACAGTATTTTTTTTCCGTAATGGTAATTTTTATATATCTACTCAGCAAAAGCATAACATTTAATTAATTTCAGCCATTATGAAAAAGTTGACATTGCAACTTCAGTGGTGTGAAATTCTAAGTGGAAAAAAATCTCATTATAAGCGCTATACAATGAAGGTCAAATAAATAATCTTCTATTTTTTTTTCCTGAAGAAAAGTAAAGAAGATTAGTGTACTTTCTCCTACACTGTAGAAAATTGAGCAATTATCCACTCATGACAGAATTAGGTAGACAAACTTAAGTTAAATTTAGAAGCTTAGCTGTAAAATGATGTTTCAATGACATTCAAAAGCAGGATTAAATGGCAGTAGCAACTGCTGCATTAAGAAGCTTTTGCTGTGAAACAGGCCGAGGGAAGGTGATTGAGGTGGGTTTGTAAGTGAACTTATCAACTCCTGTGTAAAAGTCTGGTTTTAGTTTCATGGGAGAATGTCCACATTTAAAGAAAAAAAAACCCAGACCTCCTGGATCTACATTCTGCAGCGAAAATTGTCATCAACCAATTTTACCCAACATTGAAATATGAGTGCAAACATAAGATGTGAAATGACAATCTTCTATGGAGTCCATGGCTTCACAAGTTATAAAGAAAAGAAAGAGTCACCAAATAAATAATGAAATAAAAAAAAATGATGGAGAAAAGAAAGTTAACTTTGTGGAAAATTTTTGGCTTCGCTGCATTTTGTCTGTTTCTAAAGATATTACAGACAAATAAAATCTTAATGCTTTGAAGAATAAAAACATCGTTAACTATAAAAACAGAGGGGATTGAGAATTTATTTTAGTCTAATTTAAAGGGGGTACTGAATTTTTCCACAGCCATGCTAAGGAATGAGTACTTGGCAGAGTGGAGCAGAGTGTCTGCCCACTGACGTGACTGAGCTTAGTTTTATTCAGTGTCTGTGGAGTCATGAAGACAGTAAAGTTATCACTGAAAAATCAACTTTTACACTATTTGGCTTTCTGCATATCTACAGAGTAAATATAGGAGCAACTTAGGAAACATTATACTCTATGTATGTAGAACATTTTAATCAAGGAATAAAATATAAATAAAATTATTTTAATTTCTTGACAGTTGAGTGGAGAGTGGGGTATGACTTTCTCACAAACTCTGGTGCCCCATCTTTGACCACATCCCATGGATGGGGAGACATGGTAGCACTCAGAGGAAGGATAGCAGGCTACCAAGAAGAGACTTGATACCCTATGAGCATATACAGGGGGAGGAGGACCCCCTCAGTCACAGTCATAGGGGAGGGGAGTAAAGGGGAAATGGGAGGGAGGAAGGAATGGGAGGATACAAGGAATGGGATAACCATTGAGATGTAATATGAATAAATTAATAAAATATATTAAAATTTATTTTAAAAACCTAAAGGTTTATATTATAGTAGGTTTTAAATAATGTTTTAGTGATTCCTAAGATGATAGAAATATACAACAGTAAAACTTTGGTATGTACTTTATCTTGTTTTTGTTGTTGTTGTTGTTGTTGTTTATGTCAAACTTTTTTATTTAAATATAACTAAAATGGAGGCTTAGGTGGCATGACCAATGGTACAAAGCTGGCTCTAACAGGCAGACAGTTGCTACACTGTGTTGTATAGGGGGTGGTCAGTACTTTGCGGGATAGAACATGGCATCTCAAGATATGCTCAACCTTAAGCATGCACTGTCTCTCCTGTTGCCTATAAATGTCTTAGTATGAGATGGGTCCTAAAAGATCATCCTGAGTGAGGTAACCCAGACCCAGAAAGACATGCATGGTATATACTCACATATAAGTGGATATTAGCCCCACATAGATGTCCTCTGAGAGACTCCACCCAGCGGGGGATCAGGACAGAGACTGGGACTCAAAGTCAGACTCTGGGTGGAGTGCTGAGAGTGGTATGGAAGAATTGCAGTGGGGATGGAAGGACCCTGAGGGGTCAGAAGCTGCTCAGGGAGAACATCAAGGCCAGCGGATCTGGACATGGGGGGCCTGCATAAATTGTTGCCCCAAGAAAGTACAATGCAGTGAACCTAGACCTCCTGTTCAGATATAGCCGATGGATGTCTAATTCTCCACAGGGGAGGAGGGGGAACTGCCTCTGACATGAACTCTGGTGCCCATGATTTGATTACTGCCCCTTATCAGGGTGGCCTTGCCAGCACACAGAGGAAGGGGACGCAGACTATCCTGATGAGACCTGATAGGCTGTGGCCAGATGGTTTGGGAGGAGGGCCCCCCTGTCAGAGATCTAGGGGAGAGGAATAGGGTAGAAGAAAGAGGGAGGGTGAGAACGAGAAGACAATCTGAATGTAATGTGAGTAAAGTATAATAAGCAAAAAATAAATAAATAAATAAATAAATACATTGGGACTAAATTTTAAATTCTGTTTAAATCTGGTCAGTATTAACAGTTTCAGATTTGTATAAATAATTAGAAGTCTCTTAAAATTGTATTCCCTCCTTTGACAAGTAGGAAGAGAATTCTAAGTGAAGTTGCTGATAAAACTCTAGGAAAGAGAAAGACAAACCTAAAAACTTTTATGCCAAGTGTAGTGGGTCTCTACAATTGACAGTGCCACTATTGTCACCAGTCCATAGACAACAAGTATAGGAAAAGGGACATACTTTCAGAAGATGGATAGTAGTTTGGCAGAAATAACAAGTCCAAGGTTAAGAAATTTTGGCTTGTATTTGGATGGCTGAATTTTGAATTTTCCAGTGACCTAAAAATTTAGTTTTACTGTGTGCTACAGAATTGAAACAAAGACACCCAAAATATTTACCCTTCACCACAGACCATCTGACAGTAGTCTACACTGCTTTGACCTTAACTTTCCTGCCTGGAAACTTAAATGAAAAATGTCAGACAGCACTGGGTCCTGTGATAAATAGCTCTTTCTGGTTTCTTTTCCTTGCCCGTCTCCCAAATAGAACAGAAAATTAAAGACTTTACCAAGGTTAGTTTAAACAATTTTCAATAGTCCCTTAATGTATTTGAGATGTTCTAAAATAAAGTCCCTTGCATTTTAAATTGACCTACAGGTATGGATAAAGGAATCTATTTTCTATAATATGAATACAGTGTGTGACACTCAGGGAACAGGAGTTCTGCAGGGATTGGTACAGTGAGAAGAGTCAGAATGGCCTTGCATAGCCCTACTAGACAGTCCTAGTAGTATGTTCTAGTGCTAAAAAGACACCTTTTCCATTTTCTCTCCTCAGTCATGTTACATTATTAGTTGACTTTGAGAACGTTTGACCACTCTGAGGATGATTAACAAACACACTTGCGTATGAGGGTAACGACAGTAGTTAGTTACAGTGCTCAGGACAACACAGCGCAACTGCAACTGTTCTGCTTTAACCTGTTGGCTTACTTTAGCCAAGAATTCAGGCATGAGAGATGGATAATATCACTATGCTTACTTTAACAATGAGCAAATTAAGCTTCTGAGACCAGAGACCAAAGTAACTGCTAGTTGATGCAAGAGAGTGCACCTTGTCCACAGGGCACACATAGTAGACTACTCTATACCTTGTAAGACTATAGTAAAGAGAGATGATACTTCATGCAGAGTCATCTGGAGAAATATTGAGAAAACATTTTGTCTATTACTGTTACTGGTAATATTTAGAGGATTATTCGCCACATAGAATTTTGTAAAGAGAGCGGGGACAGGGGAGGGTGTCTTAGGGTAATATAAACACTATATACTCTGTAGGAAAATAGATTTGAAACTCAAATAGTTGATCACATCAAGGACTATTCAATGGATTTTCTATGTACAGTTTTTAGGAACACATCTGAGTAAAGAGCTTGTCAGTGCAGAAGTTTGCACTGTCTACAGGGGCTTCTGGAACTGTCCTGTTTTCATCTCACACGTGGTGGAGACTCTTGCCAACTTCCTTAGGGAATGAGGAAAGTTGTCAACAGTAAATTATCACTGATCTTCACAAATTTTAATGGATCTTGGTTTCAAATATGCAGCTCAATTACCACAGCTCACAAAGGTGTACTTCCAATGAACATTCTGCGAGTCACTCACTGGCCCCAATTCTACCTCAAATCAAATATGTAAAATGAATTCTAGTTAAGTCCAGAAATAGCTCATGATAGTGAAATACAATTGTGATAGATAATATTATTAGAATGCTTCCTTTGCATTAGAGGGTTTGGGGTGGTCTCCTCAAGTAGATAGCCCTAACTTCTGAGTCCCATAAAAACAACAACAACAACAAAAAAAAAAACTTGGCATACGTAGGACAACTTTGAGACCTTGATACTCAAGCTAGGTTGATATGGTCAACAAACAGTTGTAAAAAGATCATGTAAGTAACTCTTTGTGAAAGAGTTTTTTAATCCCTAAGAAATCTTATAGCCATTTGCATATCTCATCTTCATTGAAATCTGAAAATCGTTACCCTCAAGGCTAGTAAAGGAAATCAAGCCCCTTGGGTGAGTCTGGTCAGACTCACCTTCCACAAAGAACAAGGGAACTTGCTTTTCCAAGATATCTGCACTTTGTGGGACCAAGATGGTAGGAACATTGTGGTTATTAGATAAGACAATGCTTGTCAAATGCTATTAGGAAATATATGTATTTTATATGTGTCAATTGCCGGTACAAATTTGATTATGTGAGTGGTAGATCAATACAGGGCATATTGTATAAAATCAAAGAAAATTATTTTTATTTTTCTCATTTACTCTTATGTTGGAAATAAGAACTATTTTTGTTAAAATTCTGAGCTGTTATGATTATTTGTATTGATAAGACATTTTTATTGCAGCTTTTATATAGTAAGAATAATACTAAAACAATTCTACATTACTACTTTATAACTCGAACAATGCAGAAATATCTTATGTAAAACTGAAACTCCTAACTTGATGTGAAGATCCCCAACTATAATTGAACAGCTACGAGGCTGAAGTCCTTCACACTTAGCTTCGCACTCTATTGCTTCCATAGTCACAGAAGACTATATTCATCTTTCAGGTAGGGATGCTTAAGAACCCACAGTTAGAATAACTTGGCTCAAGCCACATAGCTAGCCAAATGAATAGCCAAATCTGAGGATAAATCTGACTTCAAAAGCCAGACTTTGTTCGAGGAAAATGTATTAGATTAGAAACAAAATCCATTTATCTGTGTGCTTTTGAGTACATTGATTTTTAAACTTGGATTGTCTAAAACTTAATTTTTTATGAGTGTTTCTTAAAAAGCAGTTTTTCTAATTTTCACATTGATATTTCTGAAGTAACAAAGCTTGCAGTGTTTTTCACATCGAGGAAGTACCAAATGTTTGTTTCTGGTGAAATTAAGCCAGATGCAAATGCCTGACGGGAAATTTATCTGGCTCTTCCTCTGGCTGCACCAGCAAGGTGGCTTACTGGTCTTAATCCCATTACATCACCAAATGGTTTAGCAGAAAGTCCTTCACCTCATCTCAGCTATTTAAAGATGCTATTTTGACTAATAAAATAATTTTGCCTTTTAAGATTAATGGATTAAAATGGCTATAAGTCAATGAAATACATCTCCACACGTCAGTTAAATGTATGACCTTGATTCATTAATATTCAGATTAAATTTAAAATTTCTGACACTTGCCGTATCCTTTTTTGCATATCCACCACTTTTGAGTGCACTTTATTTCCAATTGTATGTTAAAAATTAAAGAGACAGTCATGACTCATGTTTACATCATGATGGCGGAAGCATTTTGTAAAATAAACTTTGAGTCTCGCACTCTGCTTTTCTCCTTGAATCACATGAAAAAAACGATAAATATTATGTTTCCAGAGCAAATACAAAGAAGTGTAGCATTGATGTCCTCTACCATATCAGATACCATCCCATGAAAGGGAAAAAATCAATGACTTTCCAGTGTAGCATGAAGGAAAGTGAATTTTCTTGTGTATGCTTTAAAGAGCAAATATGTATGTGTGTGTGTGTGTGTGTGTGTGTGTGTGTGTGTGTGTGTGTGTGTATGTGTATGGATACATACATACATACATACACACATGTATACACACTCTTGAAAATAATCAAAAGACACTGAAGTGCACTCTTAAGGACTAAGCAGTGAACACTGCTATAGTCACTGAGTTTGCATTTTAGATTGTGTCAGGAGAGACAAACAGAAGACAGTATGAAAAACAGAACAGGACTGTGTATTGAAGACTGACCAATGTGTTTAAAACAAAATGAACTTGTTCTCTGCCGCTCTCCAAACTTGTGTCTTGTTTTGAAGCCAAGTGCAATAACTTGGCTAAACACTGAGTCTCATTGAACTGAATAATATTTAGATAATATAGCTGTCACTTTAGTGAAAATATCTCCATATCTCTTTGTTCATAATGTCTGGCCTTTTAAATTTGAGATCCTGAAATACTCAGTTTATTATATTTTTCCTGTACTCAAGTTAAAAATGGGCTTTAAAAGGCATTAAATGAAACAGTAGTTCAAGAATTTGCAGTGGTTGGGGGTGCCGGGTTCTTCAGTTCTGAGTAATTTAACTTAATAAAATCTGGGTGGTCTTCCATCATTCTGAAGGAATTACAGATAGAGAATTGCTGGCAGTATGTAACTTCTTTCCAGTCAGTAATTTGCATTTCCTTCTTCATGTAGTTTAATCATCTGCTAGGTGCCATACAAGTGGAGCCTGCTAGAAATTATATGTGCACCCACAGTGATTTGAACAGAAAGCTCACACATCCTGAGCCTTTATCAGAGAGTAATTGCAGCTTTCTGAACTCACAGAACCCTGAAAGACCTCTCAGGTACCCCTCATTTCCAGTTGATCAAATTATGAAGAAAATTATTAATAGGTCAGATTCTTCCAGTGTTTTCCTATGTATATTTTTCTCAGCAGACATACAGTAATCTTAGCATTCACATTCTTTATGCTCTTAATAGTTCATCAAAAAGCAATTTCCTCCAGTTTCTTCATTAGTCCTTATACGTGACTGTCCTGCACCCTCTCAGGTTTGTCGTGTTACTGTAGTCTGTATACCTCAAGTGACTTGGAAACAATTCGGCAACCTAAGTTTGACATTTAAGAGTTTGAATCTTCACAGGCTGTTTGTGGCAGTCAAGAAAGTCAAGAAACGTGTAGATTTTCTTTTGCATTTTGATGAATTCCCGCTTCTGCAGAGAAATCCTATTATCTTTGTCAATCCCAAACACACCAGCCTTTGACTCTTTCTCATCCAGTCAGGGTTCTATGCAAGCTCTGCGTGCTCTCTGAGAAAGACTTTTCACTTGATTGGCTTATATTTGTCTTCAGGTCACCGTTTTCCAGACACTCCTAGAGCCCTGGTAAAAGTCAGCCATCCTTGCTTTTAAACTCCTTTGTCTTTTACTCCATTTATTCCTTTAATACTGTGAGCTTTCATATTGACAGTGGCTCAGCTAATATTTGTTGAGTGAAGAAAAATTAACCGTTTCCTTCTGGGTACTTAGGGAGTCTTAGTGTTTGTTCTCTAGTATTTCTGATTTATCTTGTTCACAGTGTGTGTGTGTGTGTGTGTGTGTGTGTGTGTGCGTGTGTGTATGTGTGTGTATGTGTGTGCATGCATGTGTGTGTGTGTGTGTGTGTGTGTGTGTGTGTGTGTGTGTCTTTCCCAGACTGTCTTCTTTGAGGATAGCACCTAATTTCTTTCATTCATTCATTCTTTCATTTTCTTTAAGTAATCCATTGACTCAAGTATCATCTGTTGAAAGGTGAAATACTTCAAAAAATAATTTATTATGTAGTGCCGAATACATTATGTATAAAGTCAGGCTTTGTGTATAGAGACCCATGGCAAGAAGTACTAAAGGCTTTCATAAACGTAAACTGGGCAGACTTCACATAGCATGTGAGACCTCTTGCTTTTATGGCTATGAAATCATCTTGCTTGAAGTTCCAACTCAAGAGTTACCATGTGTCCAAGGAGGCCTAACTCAAATAATGAAAAACAAACCACTAGAAGGAAATGTGTAATAGACGAATGGGAAACGTTGCTGGATTGCTAATGTTGTCAGAGTGGAAAGTAGAAGGAAATGGAGTCATGTTTCTTTTCAAGGGCTTTGTTCACCAGAAAACTCAGGTGCAGTTCTCATTCCTTCCCAATGCGCGTGCGCACATGCGTGAGTGCGCGCGCGCACACACACACTCTGTCATTAAGTTTGTCCTACTACTCAAGGACTTTTTAAAAAATTTTTTTATTAATTTATTCTTGTTACATCTCAATGGTTATCCCATCCCTTGTATCCTCCCATTCTTCCCTCCCTCCCACTTTCCCCTTATTCTTCTCCCCTATGACTGTGCCTGAGGGGGATTACCTCCCCCTGTATGTGCTCATAGGGTATCAAGTCTCTTCTTGGTAACCTGCTATCCTTCCTCTGAGTGCCACCAGGTCTCCCCCTCCAGGGGACATGGTCAAATACGAGGCACCAGAGTACGTGTGAAAGTCAGACCCCACTCTCCACTCAACTGTGGAGAATGTTCTGCCTATTGGCTAGATCTGGGTAGGGGTACTCAAGGACTTTTAACATTCACATTTTGCACTATTTCTTCAAGATCTTCTTTGTAATTGTAATTCCACCTAAAAATAACAGTATGAATAAATGTTCTACAAATCTCTAAGATTATATAGAAGCAGATATAATAAGAATGTATTATATTTAATAGAGAACTAATCACTGACGCTCTTCCTAACTTCCACCACACAACCGTCTGTGTGTCTTTCATTATGTTTCTACTTTGCTGGTCACCTTGGGACCACTGTTGCTTGGGATACCTTGCTCCACTGCATCTCTTCCAGAGGTGTCCACAGCACAGCAATAAAATGCTACTTTCAAGGGAAGTGCTTCTCTCGCACAGGTTTGTTTCTATGTTTTTGTCTAAAATGGGGACGCGGAAGCAGGTGTCTTCTGAATGAGGGCCATGATGAGTGCTGATGACTCTGTACATCCATGCCGTCCTCCTACAGTTCAGGAATAGGTCAGATATGAGTCTCTCTTCCAGAAGTCAGTTCCTGCCAGCTAAGCGTCTCTGAAGGTGTGTGAGAACTGAGTCTTCTTTATCTCAAATGATCCTGACAGTACACTCCCCAAAGAGGAACCTAAAGTTTGTTAGGTTCATTTTTTTCAAACTTCCTAAGTGAGCTTAGAAGAAAAGTCAGACGTTAAAGCTCTTTATTGAATTGAAGCATACAGCAGAATTACAATATGGATTTGATAGAAAAAGGAAAAGTCTTGTTCTGTGTCGTAGCTTCATTAATCTTGAGGAAAACGCACAGTTTTAATGCTATAACTGTATTTCAAAGAAAAGGTTTTAGAAATATTTCTCAGTCCTATGAGATAGATAGAGGAATAGAAAGGGTATTGGACTTATAGATATTCTTTAATGATATAAATAAATAAATGTTTATTTATTAATTGGTACTTACAATCAATGCAGATTGAATTGATTTCATGGGAATTTTATTGCTGCAGGAAACAGAAGAGCTCATTCTGGTTACCAAATGTCTGTTATGATAGAAAGAAAATTAAGAGACAAATTGTTTGACTTGTAATTGAAATGGAAATATGCCATAGTTTCAGGAAAGGCATAGCAGTCAGAGCAGGAGGCTGCTAGTCACAGTTCCCCCACAGCTGGGAGGCAGGACGATGGATGCTTCTGATGAGCTTGCTTTCTCCTTTAGTTCTGTGGGGAAACACAGCCCTAGTAAGGTACTGCCATCTTTAGTGCATGTCAGCCCACCTCAATTAGCCTAATCTAGATGGTCCCTCAGAGACAAGCCCAGAGGCCAACCCATTCTGTATAACACCTCAAATGCACCGCAGAGCATGTCCCCTTGCTGATCTAGATTGTGGCCAATTGACAACAGTAACCATCCCTCCAAACGATATCATTCTCTCTAGAAAATTCCAGATGCTGCTTTGAAGATATGAGGTGTGTGTGTGTGTGTGTGTGTGTGTGTGTGTGTGTGTGTGTGTGTGTGAGAGAGAGAGAGAGAGAGAGAGGGGGGGGGGGAGAGAGAGGGGGGGAGAGAGAGAGAGAGAGAGAGAGAGAGAGAGAGAGAGAGAGAGAGATCAGTGAAAGCCAAAATTAGGCATCCATCCACTGCAGCCCCCTGTAACGTTGGTACTTCCCATGTTCTGTTCCGCAGACACATGCTTCCTCTTCATAATGATAACTTCTTTAATAAAGATCATTAATTTTCTAAAACTTGATGGATGGCACTTTCTCATTTTACTGATTCATGACCAAAATATTAGATTACACACATTAAAGTACCTTAATAGGCTAAGCAGAAAAAAACCCAATATGAATGGACAAAGACTTTTGTTTCATATTTGAAATCTTTTATATTTTCTTCTTTTTTGCATATACATTTATATTATTACACATATATAAAATAAACTACATATAGCAAGAAGAACCACAGAGCAATCAGGAATTTTATTCATGTTATATTCATAGTGTTTTGGCTATTTGTATTTGACAACCTTGAAGAAAACCTTTTCCTATCTCAGTGAGTCTAAAATTCTGAATGTAACTTAATATCTATTATATCTCATCTCTATGAACTTAATACATCTACCTAGACCTAAAATCCTCTTAACCCCTAAAAAACTAAACTTAATTGTGAAACTAAACTATTTGGTCTTCAAGACCATCAGAGACCTGAGGAGTAAAATTAATTAATTGAGGAAACCGGAAGTTCAGGTTAGCTGCTATCCAAGAAACAAAGTATATTTTAGCAATCAGGGACTGTGTCCTCTTCTAACTTCCAAACATGGCATTCTGATCCTTTGCAAAAGTTCTGCAAGAGAGAAAAGCCCAAAGGGAAATAAAGAAATACCAGCAACTCAAAGACCGGTTCTGATCTGAAAACTACTCAAGTCAGTTTTAACAACTCAACCTCATTGAAACTATCTTCAGATTTTTATTTTGGTTATGAATATAGTTAAAATGGAAGGAAGAATCCTGTGATCAAGAGGAATAACATATTTCATGGCCTTGAGGCATACAAAGGAACAAGGCAAGTTTGCAGATGGAAAAAAAAAAAAAAAAAAGGACAAGAATACAAAGAAAGTACACTAGGAGTGAGGACTGAGATTTTACTGCGGTAATGGAGCTAGCTCACACCAGGCCTTGAAGGCCAGGTTAAAGTCTTGGGCTTGGTTCCAAATGTAATAGAATGCCATTTGACACAGTTGGGTAGTGGGAACTTTAAAGTACAGTAAGAACATAACTTTCATTGAGACCACGAATGTTCTGAGAATCAAAGGGGCATTATTGGCAATTATGCTGGAAAAACAGTCACAGCCTGGGTCTGTCTGTGGCAAACTAGAGTAAGACTCCTTCATAAAGGCTCCTGTATGTTTGCTAATCTCCCTTATGCAATGCCTGGGAAATCCATTTTGCGTCACCGTTGCCTTCCCCTGGCCAGACTCACTGAGCAGAATTGTTTCCTTTGGTCCTTTTTTCATGCATGTGCTGCATTAGTTCCTCTGCTGTAATCTTATTCATCCATCAATAAACAGAAGAAAGAACCTTTTTAATCGTGTGATGAAAACTGCCTGATCATACTGTCTGCAGCCAGCCTCGGGGCCCTGGCATAGGATAAGGAGAAGTGCATCACATCACTAAGCTGTGGCACGCTTGGGTGCCAGGTGACTGTAGTGTAGTCTCTGACTTTTCCAGAGAAAATTCAAGACCACATTTCTATTGCATCTTTAGTTCTGTGCAGACTCCTGTGCAGAATGAGAATATGCCAGAACTCCAAATGAGCGGTCTTTAAATTTAGGAAGACAGGGGACTATGTGGTTCTGCTCACAGATTAAGAACTATACTAGCTTTGCAAGTAATTCCACTCTTGTGACCTTGCTTAGGATGACCAGTGAGAGTCCCTGAATGTTAACAACTTGGGGGGACCTGGGGCTGAATACAGAAGCTTTGAATAGAAAGTGAGAGAGGAGTGTGTGTGTGTGTGTGTGTGTGTGTGTGTGTGTGTGTGTGTGTGTGTGTTTAAAGCTCAGTTCCTTACTCTACTGAGGAGCCCACAGATGGCTGCTATTTAGGGCTGTTAATTTTGAGCAAATGTGGTTTTAACAACCTGCCTGCTGCTCTCTGTTTACATTAGGCATTAAGAACTGTAATTTTACTGAGCTGCCCTTTCAGCTCCTTATCTACTGGTTATTCCTAAAAGGACAGGTAAACTTCTCTTGTTAACCCAGCTTCAAAACATGAGCCTCAAGGAGAGGACGAAACATGAAGCCCCCTCTATTTAAAAATCTAAGATAAGACATCCAGGAGAGAGCATTATCCTGTTAGAATCACTTCCTCTGAAGCGAAAAGCACCAAAAGCTTTCAAAGTTGCCCTGTGTTTTCTGCCCAAGGCTCAGTAGATGTTTCTCCCAAGAGTCTTTCTGCAGGCTAGCTCCATAAAATAATAGAGCAGAGGTGAGGTTTTAAACTGTCACACAAGCTTATCTTCTTACCTGGTTCATCTATTTGAGTGACATCTCTAGCCTACAGTGTTAAACAGGCTATAAATATGTGCTGAATAAATAAACAGACAACATAGCCTGAGCTTCAAAAATAATTGACAAGTAACAGTTACTGAGAGAGCCCTGGGAACTGATTTTCAGTGCAGTAATTCTTTACCCAGTCGGGACTGTTATAAAAGACCAAAGGCTGTGTAGCATTCTTGGTAAAATAACTTCTTTCAGGATGCATGACTAACTAACGTTTGCCATTGATAAAAGGATCCCCGTGCATTCTACCAAGATCACATGTCTGAACATACAAATGAAATTTTTTAATGAAAAGAATCTTTAACATTACAGCTTAAGGCCCCTCGACACTAAATTGCCTTTCTTGGTGTTAGCAATACTGTTTTACTAACAAACACAGTATGTTAAATACTGATCCATATTCTCATTGCTGGAATATCATGTTAACCTCTGCAGAGATCTTGCCAGGGGACCCTGTTGTTCTCACACTTTTAGTTAAATTCTGGAGGCTCACAAGTTATTTCTATTATGCAGAAGTGTCCATCTGAGCATGCAAATGTTAGGTAAGCATATAATTCTGGAAAGTTTCTCTGAAAGAACCTTAGCCTAGATGGCGTTACAGTAATTTTCCATCATGGACATCTACTATAATGTGCTTATCAGGGCAGAAATATGTATTTTTTTAAAATGTTCTTTCCCAGGAGATTTTCCCAGGAACTTGGAGACTTGTGCTGCCCTTTGTGGAGCCACTGGGTTTTTAGCTTTTCTAACCCTATATGCTGTATCCTCAGCCAAGCTCATTCCCGTCCATCTCGGCACGGCCTGAGAAACAGTGCAGTGTCCCTGAGGTACAAGAGGATGCTGTCATTATTGGCATTTAAAACAAACTGAGGGCAACCCCTTTCTTTACTTATTTAGAGGCAGTTTTTACTCAAGTGGGCAACTTCTTCTCTTCACTGTAGTCAAAGCATTAGGTCAGTCATTTCCCCAGGCTTCTATCGCAGAAGTGACACCTGTGGAGTCAGTCTTCTTGGTTAGCAGCTGTCAGCTGCCAATGGGCTGCAGACAATTAAATTTGAAGACTCTTTATGGCCAAAGCAGATAGATAAAAGCCTCCGACCAGAAAGGTCTTTGAGTGGATATGGTTACTGCCGCCTCTGGCACTGAGTCTCGTGTATGACTGTTTTCTGATGAAACAGGTAGAGGAGCACTGCAAATTGCTTTCAGTGTTTTATTTCCCAGATAAGAGTACATGCTTGTTTCCATGTTAATGCAGATTGGTGACAGAATCTAAGGAGGGAGGGAAGGAGAGAGAAAATGGAGGGCATTTGCGAAGCCATCTACACTGTATTTTATATATATATATATATATATATATATATATATATATATATATATATATATATATATATACTATATTAGGCAGATGAGAAGGTGACAGTTAAGGACTGTACCTCCAAAAGTTAGGACACTTATTAAGGAAGCCTAATCAAGGTTCCTAAAAACATGCAGATGTTTTGATAGTGAAGTAGTCCATCAACTGTGATACTCCATGTTTTTTTTTTCCTGTATTGCCAATCCAAAGTTAATATTACTATTACTAATTTTACTATCATTGGAATTTTAACAGTTTCGCTCAATTTAAATGTCTTCACATATTATTTGTTTTTTGGGAACATTCATTAGAAGTTATTATTGCAATATGTTTATGTGAGTATATGTATATATATATATATTGTAATATATATATATATATTACAATAAAAGTCACAAGTAGGGGCTATCGTTTGGATGTGCATGGGAGAAGTTGAAAGAGGACATAAGAAGAGATGGAGAGAAGACAGGAGGAAGTGATATAATTATACTTAATCAAAACACAAAAAATTAAAAAGAAATTTGGCTGAGCAATCCATGAGTAAGCCGTGCGTTTACCAAGTGAGCAGAACTTCTCTATGGTTCCTACCTCAGTCCTTGGCTTACATTCCTGCTTTGGATTCTCTTGATAATGCCCCATCACATGAAAGTGTAAGATGAAAGAAGTAATCTACTATGCACCGACACACATCATAAAAACTTAACTGTAACTCACTGAGAGAGGAAGGTTAGTTTGTTTATTTTTAAACACAGCCAAATATGCTATTTTTGTTATCATTCTATATTGACTAAAAGTGCGTGAACTACATCAGGACAGGCAATCACCACTTCTGGTGAACTGACGAAATTGGCCAAACCTGTGCCTGCTTTGAACTGCCGTGAGGAACGTTTGAGTATTCTTAGATGTGATTCTTGACTTCCTCTAAGAATCTACGTTTTTATTTTTCTGTAAGCCAAAGCAGACATTAACAACTGTTCTAGAAAATGGCTTGTGTTCCATGCCTACAAATGGAGAATCAGTGTCAAGAAATCAGAAGCCTTAGAAAGAATTCACTTTGAAAGCTTGTCACTGTTTAAGATCATCATCACAAGAACATAGGACTTTAGGAAAGTCTGACTAGAACTCTTCTGTTTTGCAAAGGAGCTTTTTTTTTTTGCTCTGCAGAGAAAGCTGCATGTATCATGAATGTTGACTTTTCTTATTGTCCCAGTGCCTTCTTGGGCTTAAAGTTCTGCTCACATACATATAGTCAACGTAAAAGGAGCATAATGAGTATGAGTCACTGATCACTGGGAAGCTACAAACCTGAGTGTCAGAGGTTGGCTCTCTCGTGTGGTGGTCAGCCCACCCACAAAATCTTCAACCCAAAATTTACCGTGACTATAAGATGCTCAGAGATAAAGATAGAGCAGAGATTGAGGGAATGTCCAATAAATGCCTGGCCCAACTTGAGACCATATGGACATTTATTCTCAACATTTTGACCAGTTGTGGATCTCTGAAGTATTCTCTACCTGTTGCAAAAAGCTTATTCAAAAAAGGAGAAAAATTAAAATTATACTAAATATTTTATAATCCTGTAGAAATTACATTAGTTTAGAGCAATGGTGTTAGGAGATTCTCCTCTAGAATCTGTGGCTTCTCCAACCACCAGCAGGTGGCAAAGTTTATAGTAATGGTTACGAATTCCCTTTTACCTAGTGGGCCTTAGGTCTAGTTTGACAGCTATTGGTTATCCTAAAGATATTAAGTAGCACTTTGGAAAAATTATTATCAAAGAAGAAAAGTTTATGTTTTCTTTTTTTGGTTAACTTTCATCTATGAATTTTCAGTAAAATTACAGATTCAACTAATCCTGTTTAACATTTCTTGTTTATTATTTAGAGCTTCGAGAAACCAAGACCTCTGAGTACTTCAGCCTGTCCCACCACCAGTTAGACTACAGGATATTGCTAATGGATGAAGATCAAGACCGGATATATGTGGGGAGCAAAGACCACATCTTGTCCTTGAATATCAACAATATCAGTCAAGAACCACTGAGTGTAAGTATATCATTTTGATGAGGGAAGTCTTGACAGTATACATATTGCAAAGAATTCAAATACATCGAAAATGATGTATATAGGACTAGATAAACAGAAAATGCTAGACATATGGATGCACACACACACATGCATATGCACATGCACACGCACACACACACATGTAACATTTTACTTCTCAACTGAAGAAGATATTTAGTTCAATTCCTCCTACGTGGTTTCAAAACTTTTAAAAATCAGTTTAAACTCTTCAAATGAATAAAAAAAAAACACTTCTTGTATATTCATGTATTCAAAAGGAAAGGGAGAGTGTTGAGGGGCAGTTTACCATGAAAAGCCTAGTTAGAGTAAAGGAAATAAAGTACCATGTTATCTATGTGTAATGCAGAGTGTGGGGAATACAGCTATCAGTTGCACGGATGGTTGAATAAGCATAATTTACATTTTTGTTGGTTTTTACAGTAAGAAAGCAAAATTAAGCACCAATAAAGTAACTCTAAGTTACTCTAAGTTTATTATAGACAGGAAACTTTGCACTTATTATATTAAATGCCATCAACTCAAAAAGTATATATCTCTGCCAGATGTGATCTAAGACAGCAGTGATTTAAATACCAGCACAGTGCTTCAGGGAGACTCTGATTTCCCTTCCTGTGCTGCATTGTTGAGGAACATGGAGGCCCAAGGAAATCTGTCAGTCTGGCTGCATGGCTTACCAAAGGTGGTATTAAACTAAGATAACTACATAAACATAATTTACAATGATACTAGCGTTTGGTAAAAGCAAAAGCCTAAATGTGCATTGTATTTTGGACATTTATATTTATAAATACTTTCTTTAAGTACACCATTATAAATTTTCTTGTGTTACTGAAAAGGTTTTGTTAGTGAAAATTTTATTTGATAATCAAAAATCAAATGGGATAATATCATAGTAGTTCAATAACTTGAATTCAGAAGATACAAGGATAATTTAAAAAAAATAGATAGTAACACTTAAAGAAATCAGGGAGTCAAAAGAAAATGAAGAATATTGGGTTTATATGTACCTGAATGAGATTACACAAACTTTAATTTTCTTTTTGTGCAGGTTTTCTGGCCAGCATCAACAATCAAAGTTGAAGAGTGCAAAATGGCTGGCAAAGATCCTACAGTAAGTAGCTGAAACACACACACACACACACACACACACACACACACACACACACACACCAACTAGTTTGTCTTCAGATGGACCTAGCTTGATAGCAGATGGAGCTGAAACTAGTGGTGTTGGAGAATCCTTGGCAGGACAAAGGTTGAAATGTAAATGTGAGCGGAATGGAATTTTTGTAGCATCTGTAACTTTAGAGCTCCTGAATGGTTAAACTTTCCTGCCTTGCTTTCATTATTTAATGCAGAGACTTTTCATGATTGATGTCACCAATAAATCTTGTACCAAGTGGCTCCAACCTGCAGAATTCTCAGCAGGCTGCAGAAATAATGATAATGTGAGTGTCTGGAGTAACTCCCAGATACCATGGGAACTATTCCTGAGATTCTTGGTGAAAAATCAGTCATGAGCCTGCATGTGGTAGATAAATAAGTCAACAGTGATGAATAGTACATTTGTTAATTAAAACAATAACAAAGCACAATCAAAGGAGATATGCATATTGACAAATGTGCAGTGCAACACTTGTGCAAATTAGATTGCCTTAAATGGACTTCAATGGAAAGAGTCAAGTAAGGAAATTTCATTGATTTTGGTAATGTATATGTATATGTGTATGTATATGTATGTGTATGTGCATATGTATATGTGTATGATATATATGTATATATATAACCTTTTTGCTCTGAATCATGAAAAATATCATAATGAAACTAGTATCAAAATTATGGACTCTCCTGAATAATTTAATAATAGTTCACTCTGTTCATTTGTCCTTACTATCAATCATTCATTTGGTAAAGAACATTAAACAACAATTGTATATCGAGCATAATTCTAGTTACTAAAGACATAATTTGTGTAAATACAGACGTGGTTTTGCATTTCTTCACCATATCTAGTTGAAAAACAGCTGACCTATTTTAAGAAATCAAGGAAATAGATGCAAAATAAGGAATGCAATAAAATATGACTGTTGTATTTTTACATATATGCATCTGGGTTTGAGATCATATGAAGTTGAAGCTTCAAATCTGTGTCTAGAAAAGTTAGAATGAGAACATTGCGGCAGAGACAAGAGGTGCAGAAAGTACTGATGTCTGTATGGACTATGAAATCAAGCACTCTAGAGAAGTGTCAGGCTAGACCAGCCCCAGGGTAGACTAATACATAATGACATGATGTTTTCAGTGTGACTGACTCTCATGACATTCGTAGATATGAACTTCCATAAAGACTGGAAAAAGTCATAGCAACAGAAAACTGTAGGGCAGTGGTTCTCAACCTATGGAGACCAACCTTCACAGCAGTCATCTAAGACCATTGGAAGATACAGATATTTACACTGCAATTTAAACAGTAGTGAAATTACAGTTGTGGAGTACAGTGAAAATAATCATGGGTGAGGGTCACTACCACATGAGAAACTATATTAACGGACAACAGGATTAGGAAGGTTGAGGACCAGTGGCCTTGAGATCTCTGCGTGTTATTCCACAAGAGCTCTTGCAAGCCATTACCATGAATGTCTCGGGCCTTAATCTTATATTTTCAATTTTATATTTCACCCAGTTAACAAAACTTAAAAGAGGGAGATGAAACATGGCAATACCTAGTTACAATCTGTTGGAAAATTTGAGGGTAAAAAAACCAGAAAAATGTGCATTGTGATGGCCAACCAGGGAAAGGATAGAATGAAGTGCAGTGCTGTGGAAAGTGATGGTCTCCTGAGGCTATTCTTTCAATAATTGGGCAAAAACTGAACAATTTTCCTTCATTCTCTAAAGAATACATTTCCCTACTGATACATGTTTGATTGTGTCTTGCCTTTTATCACAATAATATGCCATAGCAATGTTACCGAGTTTCCTGAAACTTTGTTCAAGAAGATGTGAATATGTAATTCATAATAATGGAACAGGGAGAATATGTAGACTGTAGATAGATACTTTTGCATATCCAGTTTCCAAAAATGTCATCTTGATTTTTCTAAAGAGTCTCAGCCTAGTCACTTGACCCTGTTCTCCCTTAGGTAAAATAGAAACCCATTGTGAAAATTAAAACTTATGTGATAAAAATTTTCAATACATGCTTACATTTTCTCATAATTTTATTATGCTGTAATATCAATCATGGGCATTATTAATTCTTCTTTAAGACCACTTGCTATCCACTCTACTGTGGAGAGTGTTCTGTCCATTGTCTAGATCTGGGTAGGGGTTTAAGGTTTACCGCCTATATTGTCCTTGGCTGGTGCCTTAGTTTGAGCGGGACCCCTGTGCCCAAATCTGCCTATCATAATGTTCTACTTGTAGGCTTCTAGGACCCTCTGGATCCTTCTACTTTGCCATTCTCCCATGCTTCTCTCATCTAGAGTCCCACTAGAATTTCCTCCCCTCTGTCTCAGTTTCCTGGTAAGTGAAGGCTTTCGTGGGACATGCCCCTTGGGCTAATATGCAGATATAAGTGAGTATATACCATCTGAGTCTTTCTGCTTCTGGGTTAACTCACTCATTATGATCATTTCTAGCTCAATCCATTTATCCACAAATTTTGGGAATTCCTTGTTTTTAATAGCTGAATAGTATTCCATAGTGCATATGTACCACAGTTTCTTTATCCATTCTTCTACTGATGGACACTTAGGCTGTTTCCATGTTCTGGCTATTATGAATAAGGCTGCTATGAACATGGTTGAGCAAAGGGATGGTATAACCATTGAGATGTAACAAGAATAAATTAGTAAAGTAAAAAAAAAAAAAAGACCACTTGCTATACACTTGGGAAGTCATCTATGACAAATTCTGTTCTATGAATTTTTCTAGGTACAATGTTGAGTTCTTGGAAATAATAATCTATGAAATTATTTCAACTATCTAGTCTGTGTGGATAGAAGAATACACAATCTAACAAATATATCTTATGTTCTATGTGTACATGTCCTATATACAAGAGCTATACTTCAGCTGTTACAGAGACCTCTTGTTAATTTGACTTCAAGTGAAAAGGTCAATGGGAGCAGAACAATGAACAATAGATAAAATAAATGTGCCATAGACACACTATTTCATTTTACTTCTCACTAACACAAAGTGCTTACAAATGTACTCACAGTGTTGAGGTAGTTGTCATGCAAAAACATAATATTTCATTTTTTATAATATAAGAATGGTCTATTTTTATTAGTTCTTTGAGAATTTCATACATGTTTTGATTATATTCCTCCTCCTCCTCCTCCAACTCTAACTCTAATGACACTTGAAATTTTCTATGAACCAGGGACTGGGAAGAAATTAGAATGATGAGACCTAAATGAAGAACAGTACTCAAACTTAATAGACCACAGCAGGCACGATTCTAAGTGCTCCATCCTGGGATGAAATCTAGGCAGTTATGCAAGATAGAAACTGAAAAAGCCCATGGTTTTAAGATTTAGAAACTGAACAAGGAAAGGGGATGAGAAGCTTGTTCCAAGCCTTACACTCTTAGAGGAATGGTCTGCATCAGACAGAAGAGAGCAACCTCAGATCCTGTGTCTAAATCGCATGACCTCCCAGGAGAGAGAGATAAAAACTAAGGGAACACAAGGCAAAGGAAAACAGGGGAGCTGGGATACTTTGGAAAGTTTGCTTGGCTTGGCAGGCACTATATGAGATCTGTTTATAGTAACCCTTGTTTTATATCAATAATACAAAGATTCACATAAGTTAAATCCTGCCCCCAGACACACACACACATACACACACACACACACACACACACACACACACACACACACACACGTGTGCGCGCGCACACACACACACATACACACACACACAAACACACACACATACACACACACACACACACACACACACACGCACCATCTTTTTTTATATTCTGCATCTGAGTATCAATTCTAATTGCTGTGGAGTTTTGGCTTTCCAACTGCCTTCTGATCCTTTCTGGTCTGATACAATGGCTACTTCTCTGGAAACTCCTCTCCCTGCCAGCACTGTGCTGGGTGCTCTTCCTGTGTGAGTATATGAAACACCCTACCAGTTACTGCATCGATTCTTAGTTGTATGTCTTGTTGATAAGTTGGAAACACTGTGTGGCAAAGGCCACTATCCACTGTGCTAAGATCTGCGTCTAGTAACATCATTAAATTTAAACAAGCTCTGAAATAATATTTTTTATTAATTTATTCTTGTTACATCTCAATGTATCTCATCCCTTGTATCCTCTCATTCTTCCCTCCCTCCCATTTTTCCCTTATTCCCCTCCCCTATGACTGTTCCTGAGGAGGATTACCTCAGTTAATATTGAGTAAAATAATTAAGCAAGAGACTTTCCAGAGAGTTTATTAGGTACTGGCAATGGGACATGGCAGATGATGAGTTTACTAATGCTCTCTGATTAACACTGTCTACAGCTAACATGGGCATTTCAGAAAAAATGTCTTGTTATTTTTTTAGGTTATAGTCATCATCTCTTAAAACAAATTATGGTAGTAAAAATCCAGTTACAACAACAGAAAAAAACTAGAATTCATGATTCAGAAATTTCATCTCTAGCACATTTTAAATAAAGTTATTTTTTTAAAGGAGGGTACATGAAAGTAGCTCCGTTTGTGAGTATAGTACATCCCTAGCATGTAAGACATCATTTGTATTCAGTTTCAACCCCATGTAAGCCCAGCATGGTGGCACCCACCCGGAACCACAACCCTTGGATCACAAGGACAAAATATCCCCAGGAAAAGAACTAGTTGAAGGTCTGCCAGTGCTGTAGGAGACACATTCCCAAGAGATGGGACAGGAGAGTCAAATCCAGCAGCAGCTTAAATTTTATTCCAGATAACAAATATTATTCTACAGTAACTATTTTTATTAAGATAATAACTTATCATGGTGGAAATACAGCAAATTTTCTGCCTTAGTTAAAGAGGATACAGGTTATTTTGTTTTAATCTTTTACATGACAGAAGCTAAATGTAAAGTAAAGTTACAAAGTTACAATTAGAGACTGTGGACTGTGGGTCCAGTGATGGAATTGGCTCAGCATAGATGGTGGTCTTTTCCTACCTAGAGCAAGAACGGAAGTGACCAGGGTATTTGGTGTTATGGCTGCACTCTACAATACCCTCTACCAGTTTATGATTTGATGGCCAAGTCTTTATTTTGTGGCACCATTTTGAAGGTTACAGTGCTTTTAGGAGGTAGGCCACCTAGCATAATAGGTCACTAGACTTTGAAGAGTATACCCATTGTTGGTTCTGGACTTCTCTGTTGGATTCTTGGTCCTTGCTGTGTGAACACTTGATACTACAAGCTACCACTGCCACAGAGCCACGATGCCATGCTTTTCATACAATGTTACACTGAAACTCCCACATGTACAAACAGCCCATCATGGTTGGGAAGTCTCTTGAACCAAACTGAACAACAACTCACACAAATAGGGGGATGCTCCTGGTACCACAACCCTAGTCAAAAATTATGTCAAGTGATTATCAGACACCAATTGGTCAACCCTGAAAACATACATAAAAATAAAAATGTTCATAGGAAAGCAAGCACACACACATGCATGTAACAACAAAAAAGGAAAAAATACCCACAAATTGTAAAGAGAGTGAAGCAGAGGAATACAGAAGGTATTGGAGAGAGAAGGGGAAGGAGGAAATGATGTAATCACAGTAATCTCAAAAAAATATTTAAAAATTTAAAGTAAACCTTAAACCCCTACCCAGATCTAGACAATGGACAGAATACTCTCCACAGTAGAGTGGAGAGTGGGATATTACTTTCTCTCATACTCTGGTGCCTCACCTTTGACCATGTCCCCTGGAGGAGGAGACCTGGTGGCACTCAGAGGAAGGACAGCAGGTTACCAAGAAGAGACTTGATACCCTATGAGCATATACAGGGGGAGGTAATCCCCCTCAGGAACATTCATAGGGGAGGGGAATAAGGGGAAAATGGGAGGGAGGGAAGAATGGGAGGATACAAGGGATGGGATAACCATTGAGATGTAACAAGAATAAATTAATAAAGGAGAAAAAAAAGTCATCCTTAGTATTTACTAAAATCTCCAATGCCTTTTTTAACATACTAGTATTTTGAACAAAACTAGTACTAATCTATGAAGGACAAATAGCCTGCCCAAATCAGAATTTCCCCACTGCCTTATTAATATATTGCTCAAAACAAATGTTATTATTTCCATTTTCCTTGGTGCAAAACATGAACAATAGAAAAATCTAAATAGCTGACTTAATAACATCTAGAAAGAGATGAAGGCAAGGTTTAGATCTAGGTTGCCTGGCTCTGTGAACTGAATATTTGGCTATTGTTTAGTCTTGTCAGTATCTCTCCTGCCTACATGAAGACACAATGACAGGCCAACTGTAGCTCCTTCCTCCTTTCATGACACAGAATTCTATATTCAATAAAATTCTAGGAAATTCACTCTATAATAAGAAAATCCCCCCCACTCATGTACTTGTTTTTCTTTCTCTCATTTTCATAAATTTTATTTATTCTTTGTATATGTGTGTGTGTGTGTGTGTGTGTGTGTGTGTGTGTGTGTGTGTGATCAGTGGATGGTTATGTGCATGTGAGAGCAACTCCTAACAGAGGCCAAAAGATGATGCCCAGTCCATTGGAACTGGAGCTACATATGGTTGTGAGCCACCCAAAAGGCTTCTGGGAACCAAACTCAAGTCTTCTGAAAAAGCCACTGAGTTATCTCCCCAGCCCATGCGTTTGTTGTTTGATTATGCTGTTTTCATTTAGAAAAGTCTTTATGTATCATGATTATCAAGATTATTCTTCAAGACCAAGATGAAATTATATCTCTTCTAAATCTTTATACTGAGTTCATGTATGCATGTATGTATGCATGTATGTATTAGTATATAACCTTATGATTACTTCATGCATTCTACATCAGCTTTGGTGTATACACTCCCTTATCTTTGAAAGGAGAAAGCAGTCTAGCATTCAAGTGCTGCTAACCCTATACACAGTGCCTTAACAAATATTTACTGAAGGGAATTTACACAGCAGTAAACTGTGTAAATCTGGCACTCTGCAATGGAAAGGCAGAGCTCAACGTTAATGATTATCAATAATTAACTCAACTGTTCAGCATCACTTTTGAATTCTATCGAGGAAGAGGAGATAGGTGCAGTGACTATCACTGTGTAGTAATTTGTCTACTAATAGTGATATGGCTGGAGAAAAGCTAGACAATGACAGTGGCCAGTTTCAGTCTGAGGTGAAGAAACTATTTATCTCTTTTGGATATGAACCTCCTTATACTAATTTGAAGTTCAGCCACTTAATCACGAAGCATTAATGTGAGAGTAAAGGCAATAAAAGTCTATAGATAGATAGGCTTGAAAATGTTAATAATATAAAAATTCTAAGGCTGCATAGGAATTAATAACTGTGGAAAGAAAATGTGGGTTTTTAATGCATGGGACTATGAGAAAATTTAAATGTATGGATAATTATTATATTTGTGTTTGAAAACCTTCCTTATTGTATCTGCCTGTAAGAATGTAGGCAAATTGAAAACAATGAAAGCCTCTGTTTTCTGTTCTCTATCGGGAACTTAGTTGCTAAAAGAAAAATCTAATGAATTCATATAAAGTCATTAAGAAGCATATACTGAATGGTCAATACACATCTGTCACAAAGTTAAAAACTGAGAATCCTGGGAAGTAGTAATGGTAAATTATATAAAATAATTTCCCCATGTCTCCTATTACATAGAAAAAATATTAGCCACAATAAAGATGTATGCACATACTTGAAATGAGTATAATTTTATCTTAAATGTGAAAATATGTTTTTGACATTATCCTTTTACTATAATAAACATTTAACTGGATAAATTATCTACACACTTCAAGATAAGACAGAAGCAACATTCTTTTTCTAAATTTTCATCGAACCATATCGTATTGGAAAGTAATCTATACAGAATTCCAGAGTGACTGAACATGAGTATGGAAAAAAAATAATCAGAACTCTTTTGTCACAAGATTTGTTACATACAGACCACCCTCCACCTTTGCAGTTTCTTCAGGGTATTATGCTGTCATTTCTGGTTATATAAGTAATCTCCAGGTACCTCCTAAAACAGGTATCACAGCACAGCATTGTATATTTAACAAAGATTATTACCGTCATAACTTTAGAATAAAGTGTATAGTCTGCACTGAAAAGATTAATCTCTTTGACATTAGAATTAAAGACTGATTAATAATTCATAGCAGAAACATCTGCTTAAAATCCCCATGCAGAAAAAGAAATATATACTTACTGACAAGTAAAGATAAATATGAAAAAGATGATGGAATATATAAAATAATATACATGTTTACATTATTTAGCTCCTATTTTTAGCATGTTGCTTTGTTGTACTGTGTAGTAATATAAATAATAGATATTCAGTATACCAAGAAACCATAAAGAAGAAATGTGTATTATGGTGCATGCATGGAGACACTACTATTAAATTTGATATATTTTATAACTTTTATTAAACAAAATACACTTCAAATGATAAAAATTATTTTAACAGAATTATTTGAGAGAAAAATGACTTTGTAAAAGGGACATCATTCCATCTCCAGCTTGATTAACATACAATCAGCAAAAGTAATGAGCATATCAACTGTGGAGTCTGGATGATTAATTTGGCCACAGAGTCTCCTGCAAGGTCACAGTTGATTTAGAAGTACAGCACTGATACCCTTGCCTATTTAGTTAGAACAAAACCAGTTGAGAAACAGGTTTGTGAGAGATAAAAAGCATATTTGGTAGGGGAACATTCTTCATAGAAAGCTGTAGTTAGATGTGTGTTCCAGGACTTTCATGTCTTAGATTACCGTATCCTTGGTTACCATGGTTACCATGGTGAATTTATTATGTGTTGGAATATGAATGATCACTACTTCATTTCAAATGTGTGTGTGCATGTGTGTAACATATTAATATATTAAGTGCTAGTTGTATGCCTGTATTACATTTTTGCATCTATTTATTTACTTGTTTTGTTGTGTATATAGTCGTGTGAGTAATAGCAAATGCAATTGGCATCTGAGAACAAGTGTTCAGAGTTTTTTTTTTTTCTTCTGTAACACTGGGAAAATGCTCCACCACACAACAAGAACATGTGCTCAACCATGTTCATAGCAGCCTTATTCATAATAGCCAGAACCTGGAAACAGCCTAAATGTCCCTCAGTTGAAGAATGGATAAAGAAACTGTGGTACATTTACACTGTGGAATACTACTCAGCTATTAAAAATAAGGAAAGCCGGAAATTTGTGGACAAATGGGTAGAACTAGAAATATTCATACTGAGTGAGTTAATCCAGAAGCAGAAAGTCTCACATGGTATATACTCACTTATAATTAGGCACTAGCCCAAAAGGTATGTCCCATGAAAGTCTTTACTTACCAAGAGATTGGGATAGATGTGAGGACATCCTACTCGAACTCTAGGTAAGAGAAATATAGGAGATGGGGGAACAGAAGGATCCAGAGGTTTCTAGAAACCTATAAGAAAAACATCGTGATGGGTGGATCGGGGCCCGGGGGTGGGGGAGGGGTCTGCTCAAACTATTGCACTAACCAAGGACAATACAAGTAGTAAACATCGAACCCCTACTCTGATCTAGCCAATGGACAGGATATTTTCCACAGTTATGTGGAGAGCAGGGACTGACTCTGACATGAAGCTATATTTGACCAGCTCTCCTTGGTGGGAAGGCCCGAGTGCACTCAAAGAAATAATAAGCAGGCTACCAAGATGAGACTTGATAGCCTATGACCACATAGTTGGGGAGGAGGTCCCCCTCAGTCATAGACCTAGAGGAGTGGAATAGGGTGAGAGCAGGATGGAGGGAGGAACAGGAGGATACAAGTGATGGGATAGCAATTGAGTTGTAATCTGAATAAATTAATTAAATAAAAAATGAGTTATAAACAAAACAAAACACTGGGTTCTGGGGATGAAACTTGGTTTTTCTGGCTTGGTGTCCAAAAAAATCTTTCTCTTTGATCCGTCTTGCTGGCTGGACTTTCTACGCCTGTATTTCCGAACTTGCTTACCTAAAAGAGTACACATAAACACTATAGAGTCTAAAGGCTTACATAGGATCGGCTTAGGTGATAGTTGAACATTTAAAACACTCAGCATGCAAGTAGCAAGCATGAGGACCAGAGTTCAAATCCAGAGAAGCCATGCAAATGCTATGCTGGGTGGACATGGCAGCCCAGATATCTGTCATTCCACTGCTCAGATGGGGGCCATGAATTTCTCAGAATAAGCTGTCTAGGCGGCAGTTTATGCGTTATCAGTGAATGCTGGGTCAACTGAGAGGCTCTGCCTCTGAATAATGGGAAGGGTAATTGAAGAAGAGACCTGGCATCACAATCAAGTCTCCACACACAAGCACACATATGTGAGCAGGCATAAACTCAACCACACACCCATACATACACATGAAAAATACTCATACAGCATATGAATATTTAAATAAGCACTAAGTCATTATAATTGATACATGAGGTAGAATCCTTGTTGCCAAGACAGATGAATGGAATGGACCAGGTTGTCCCCTTACTGTATCTTCGAAGACGCCTCCTAACAATAACATTGAAGAGCTAGAAAGGAGATGTGCAGATGAACATGTCTAAGAACGATCTGTGAGCGTGTTGAGAACAATAAACTTGAGACCATTTTCACATGAAGTCTGAGAAAAGACTGAATTAGAAACAGTAAATTTTGTATGGATTCCCACTTTGTCCAGCTGAGCACTGTAAGAAGAGAAGGCTTCGTTCAGTTCCCTGAAAATGCCTGGAGTTCTGAGATCACCTGATTATGTTTGGCAAATCTCAGTTGAAAAAAACCCTTCTATAATAGTGCTTTATGTCTGAAGAGCTGGATATTTCAGAATGTAACATTCCAACATTTGTTTTCTTCTTTCTGTAAGTTAAATGAGTGTTTCTAGATTGCATTTACAAGCTGCACTGTTTCTACAGGCTATAGGCAAGAGCAGATGTCACCATATTGCCACCTCACACATCACGCATTGTATCTCAGGCTAGCAGAGCTTCTGTAGACATCAGGAGGAGGTGCCCTCACTAACGGCCTTTCCTTTTGCCAGCATGGATGTGGGAATTTCGTCCGGGTTATTCAGACCTTCAACCGTACTCACCTGTATGTCTGTGGGAGTGGAGCTTTCAGCCCAGTGTGCACTTACCTGAACCGGGGAAGGAGGTCGGAGGTAAGCGTGACAGTTTCATTTTGTCAGTTTCGGTATTAAAGTCAGAAGCTTGAAGGTATTTTAGAGTTATAGATTTGGGCATATCAGTGACAGTAAAACATTTTTATATTTTTCAACATGTGAATGTATTCCATTTTGATCTTGTCTGTGAAGGCAAGCTAATTAACATTCTTTGAGCCTTCAGATAAAATGTTTACTTGTTTCTAAACATACAAGCTGTAAAATAAAAGAAAACTGTAATTTCATAACTGTATTAAATGTAATGAACTAAAGTACAAAAATAAGAAATACTTTGTTTACACTTACTTTCATAACTATATATATATTCTCACTTATATTTTAATTTCAGTACACCTTTATGGATATATACTTTAAGATAGGATTGAAGCAGGATATTAAATGTTTTGTTGAAAAATAACTTTATAAATTGATAAACCATGCTTTCATTTAAAACTAACATTACCCTATACTAGTTCATTCTCACCTTCCACTTTTATTGCTTAGAGTGATTTGAGTTATTATGGTATGGTGTTTGCTGAATCCTAGTCAAACAGTTAGTTAATGTATAGTTAAACATAATGCTGGCTAGGATTGAGCTGTGATATCAAAGGCTGGCCTTGTCTTCCCTGTACAGCTGCTGAGTCTAGAAGCCACGCAGAAAACCTAAGGAGCCTTGGCCATTTTTCATTCTTTCTGTCACCTATATTATTTCATCTAACATAGTGATTTTTGAAACTGCATTATTTGAAACCATATTTAGTTTGTTATTTAACTTAAATTTAGAATGACCAGTTCCTAAATTATGTCTTAATTGGCTCTTAAAGATCAGAATTTTGGGGAAAACAGATATTGCTGTTAATATTCTTTTTGAGGTTATTTTTCTTTCCTAAGAACCAATGTACTTTATCACTAATGTAGTGGGACAAGGATTCCTCTGTACTCCATTTTATTTCATTGCGGTTCATGCATATAATTTATATATACTCATATATAGTTAGATAAATAAAAGCCATTAAAGATTAACTGAATGATTATCATTGGACCTCAGATTGAGTTTTTTTTTCCCAAATGAAACTCAAAATGCTACTGAAATATTAATACTCTTAAAGAGAAAGCTAGGCTTCTGGGGAGAATGCCATTGCATGCACTGAGATGATCATTATGGCCACATGCCTGTGATCACCAAGTAAATAAACTAATGCCGTAGCCACGCACCACCCTGAAGTCCACACAGCCACTATGCAGGTCAACACTAGCATGGCAGTTTTCAGAACACAGATTTCAAATGAAAGAGCCTTCCCACGTAAAATTTACCCACCATTCACTTCACACCCTAATTAGAAAGTCTGTCCAAAAATAATCTCCTTTCGAAAGCAGCATGAAATCATTCTAATCCCCTTGGGAAAATGGAGTCACACGAGTCTCACTTCACCAGCATATGTTTCATAGGCACCTGGCAGTCCCATCCAGTCAGACTTTTAGATAAAAAGCTGATATCTTAGGAAGTAATTCAAGTATGAAGGGATTATGCTTCTTAAGTTCTATATGTTTGTCTTGCTCTTAGTCAGCAAATTTAAAAATGGAATTATCTTGTATGTCAGCATATAAATCACAACTAGCCAATGGAGAGGACGTTCTTCACAGTTGAGAGAGTGGGGACTCATTTTCACACGAACTCTGGTGCCCCATATTTGACCACGTCCCCTTGAGGGGTGCCTGGTGGCACTCAGAGGAAGGATAGCAGGCTACCAAGAAGAGACTTGATACTCTATGAGCATAGGGGAGGGGAGTAAGGGGAAAATGGGAGGGAGGGAGGAATGGGAGGATACAAGGGATGGGATAACTATTGAGACACAATATGAATGAATTAATTTTTTAAAAAAGTAAAAAAAATCACAATGTAAATGTTCCTATTTTTGGTCACATTCAATTGGTTTTAAATGTAGGGAAATGGTATGATTTAACATACATGCAGGATGTGAAATGACAGTCCTATGCTCTGTTCATTACAAAGTGCGAAATTGGTGATAAAAGTGGGAGATTCCCTAAAACTGAGGTGTTTGCATTGCACAAACATTTCATGCTAGGAACGGGAGATTTTTTTCCTAATCTTCTCAGCAAGTTTGCTGTTTGCATACAGAAAAATGTTGTTGAGGACATGAAGAAAACGACACCCTGCTCACTGCTGATGGGAGTGTAAGCTCGCATAGCTACTAGGGTCAGCTGGGGCTTTCTCAAAAGATATGAGTAGAGATACCTATGGTCCAGCCCTCCCACTTCTGCGTATACAGAGGGACTCGGCCTCGGTTTCAGTCAAATTCCTCTGCCAAGAGCGACATAACAGAGAACGGATTTAGTTAGCTCATCGGTCCGGTCCGTCATGGTAGGGAAATCACAGCAGCAGGAGCTTGAAGCAGCTATCACGTGACATTTGAAATCAGAGGAAGAGAGACAGCTAGTAAATAGTTTATCCCATGTGCACATCGTAGGATTTAATTGTTATCTGTGAGGGAGCTGCGTGTTTTTAAAACAAGAGGAGCACGAGAGGGAAGATAATGGAATACGTGAGACATGAAAGCAGGAGGGGAAGAAAAGCTCAGTGGGTGCGGGGCACAGGAGCAGGTGGGTGCGCTCAGGGGAGGCTTAACAAGGTGTGTGTGGAGATGCCGTAATAAACCTAATTCAGAAGTTATTAAAAGTGGAGCTATGGGTAATCTTATAAGGTCAATGCAAAAAGGCTAAGGAAATAGGAAGGCAGATTGATGATCAGGGGAGGCATGGGCTCAATTCTTAGGAAATGAGTGAAGAGTCTTATTTCTGCTTGAAGTAGATGATTACGATTTCGCCACATTTTTTCTCAGTGTTGACTATAATTAGACTGTAAGTAAGACCATGCACTGAAGAGAGTGCTCAGTAATGGAGGAGTGGGCCTTCAGAGAATGCCTGGTGACCTAACTATTTCATGAGTTCCTCCACTGCCAATGATGGCTTATCTAGGGAAATCTATTCCTGGGCCTAGAATCACAGCCAAGATTATTAAATTTTCTTTCATCTCTATAATTACTTTCTTTGCAAAGCTGATGTGCTAGGTGCCAGGAGGCAGAATTTGGATTCTGTTCTTATCTTCACTCAGCTATTATTATCTTGATGATATCTTCCCCTACAGCAGACTTTATCTAACCAAAACAAACTACTTTTATTTTCTTTAAGTAAACAAAACTTCTGAATATTTACTTTCTCCTTATTTAATCAAGCCATTTCTTGCTATTCTCGAGACACTGATTACCACCACACAAATTATCTTATACTTTAATTGTTTTCACCAGCACCATCGACATCACAGAATTGCAGATGACTATCCACAGACTTTTTAAAATTAAAGTATAATCATACAATTTTCCCTTTCTCTCCTCCCTGATACTCCTCCCATGTCTATCTCTTCCACAAACTCTCAATTTTATGGTCTCATTTTTCTTTAGCTATTGTTATTACATATACATATAAGTGAACACACACGCATGCACACACACATATCTATGTGTGTCTATATCTATGTATCTTGCTAAGTCACTTCAGTGTTGCTTTCATGTATATGTTTCTAGTGCTTTCTACTTGGTATTAGATGAACACAATCAGGGGGTCTCATCCCTAGGTAGAAATGTTCCCTCTCAGTAGTTGTTACTGACTTGCTGCACTTCATTTAAAGGTGAATTCCTGGGAAATTTCTCCTATGTATATTGGGATGCCCACTGCTCTTGGAGATTTTCCAAGATAGTTTAGGCAGTTATGTTGGAGCTATCTCTAGGGTGTAGCTTCTCTATCACAGTGAGGAGGCACAACCACGCAGAAGACCTCCCAGTTTTCTTAAATTCCATCTGTTCCATCTTCTATAAAGTTCACTCAGGACTTACATTGGATGTGTATAAGTTGAAGCTGGGTAGCCCATGATCGTTTTGGCCAGTTGTAGCTTTAAGTAACAATCACCTTCTGCTGCAATCACTTGCTTCTTTGATGAGGAGTGAATGTTACCATTGTCCTTGAGTATAAGGATAAGTACTTAGAGCTCAGATATGAATTACACTGGCGGAGAAAAGATTGGTAGTGCTCTCCCCTCTAAAATCCATGAGCCCTCTAACTATTGCAGTTGTTTAGATATAATGCTGGGCACGATGTCCCTCCTGATAAGATGGCTAACATTGAGTCCATTGGACAACTGTTGGTTATAAGACGTAAGTGTCACTATTAAACCCTTAGGGCTTTCTTACCACAGTGGACATTGTAGTGGTTCCTAGAGTTACAACTGTGTAGGACTAAGTGTTCCTTTCCCGTCTGAGAAGTTTGCACATCACTGTCGCCTACTATGAAAGCAAGTTCTCAGCAACGATGCTTTCAGGTCATCTTAGCACATTGTATCCTCAATAGTAAAGGATTCCATCAACTTCTGAAGGCAACCAGGGACACCATCTGCAGCCTATGTTGTTTGGGGGACCTCTTAGACTCTCCTGACCAAGAACTCAAAGGAATGTGTCTAATGCCTGCTACCGGGGTTTTTGTTAGATAGATTGTGATACTTTGGGGAATATTATCAGCTCAAGCAGAAGTATGATCAATCATTTCTCAAGCAAAGTTCTGGTCATTTTATCTCTACATTCAAAAATATTATGAGACTATATTTATTCAGGATAGCTTTCAAAAACTTTAACTTGATAATTAAGGTTCTCCATCATGTGATGTAATCCACCAAAGTGCTCATTTTTTTGCCCTTGTTATTTAGTAATAGCTTGTAGTAAGTTGATATATGAAAATGTCAGTATGTCTATTTATAAAATGACTCCCTTAGTGCTGCTCACTGAGCACCATATAAAGACTGAATTTACTGCTACATAATTTCCAGTCTTTCTTACTGTATCTGTCCACACTCTGTTTCTATTAAGTGATGAACAGACTCTTATGTAACCTATGATTGTATATTATTTTCTTTAATTTCTATCTTTCTCATCAGAATATAAATCATTCAATGACCAAGATTTCTGTATGCTTTACTGTTTAGTTCCTCATCATGTACACAGATAATTGAATAAATTATATTAATGTTATAATTTTAAATCTTATAAAATGAGTTACACAAAAATTAAGCAGTAACATAGAATTTTTATTTTTAAAAGCCTAATTTTAGAAACATCTAACTATATATATAAAGATATTAGATTTTTAAGTAACTTTTGATGATGTTGATTTAAGTAGAACTCAAGCTCCATCAAGGGTGCTTGGGGATGCTAAGTGGGATGAGAATTCGCTGTGCTGAGGCCAGAGCCTAATGAATTGTTACAGGACAGTTAAGTTTTAATGTAACATGTTGGAAGCACGTTGATAGAAACTGCTTTTGAAGATGAATTGTTTTGTTAGATAATAATCATTTGAGTAAATTAATTATAATTTTGTCTTGTTGTGCTTATTATACTGCATTATTATCATCTGATACATTTTTCTACTACAAAGGACCAAGTCTTCATGATTGACTCGAAATGTGAATCTGGAAAAGGACGATGCTCTTTCAACCCCAATGTGAACACTGTGTCTGTTATGATCAGTAAGTAGGAAATGAAAGAAGGATGGGGTTAAATAATAAATAACACAAAACTTACATGTTAGTTAATTTTTAAAAAAATCTAAAGATGTACATGAGAAGATCACAAATCTCTTTGTGTACTTATTTTCCTTCCTAAAGTGTCATCTCCCTAAAATTATCTCTCATAATTTGTGTGAGTCTCTCACTGTATTGTAAAGGTTTGTTAGTTCTGCTTGATTGATGTCACCAAATAATACAGATGTTTGAAATACTTTCATCAACTAAGTGTGAGCAAATGGTATGAATTTAATAGCTTGGTATGTTAAAATCCACTTAAAACATCTAAACTACTAGCAAGTCCAGGAGTCTTTCCTGTTCAGGGTACTTAATATAGAACTGTGAGGAAGCCAGATGTTATCTTTTTAAAAACTTCTCACAAAATTCTTGAAGCTTTTTGAATGTGTTGTAGTACAGTTAGAAATCAAAATATTTTTTGAGTAAAGTTAAAAGGCACAAGTTTATCTGCATATAACCCTACAAAGAAATACTGAAAACTCTCAAAATTCTTTCCAAAGTGTTATTACTTAAGAATTTATTATTTATACAAAACAAAGCAGGAATTTTCTATCTGCTATTAGAATCACTGAGAAATGAAACAAGGACAGAAATCAGTTTGAAATGCAGGGTTTTGTAAGATTTAAATTATAACTGATAGTGTAGTATGCAGTAGGGTTAGAAAGCTGTGAGCTACCTTCTGAGTTTCTACCCCCTCCTGTACAAGTATATAGAATTGGGAGGTATACTCTTCAATGTTATTGAACAGTAGGGATTACAACCCATGGTTTATGACTAATGAGCTGTAACAAAATGGGAAATAACTATGTATTATATTGACTTATTAGCCAAATCTATATACACAACAGATATTCAAACAAATGCTTAAAGAGCTGAACTGTTTTTAAAATGTCTCATTCTTACCTTCGTTATCACCATCCAACACGTTGCCTTGGGCTTTGTGTCCCACCTGGGAAGGAGAAGTGGGTGACGAGGTGCCTGTCACACCAGCTCCATCACGGGTAGGGGTAGAGCTCAAAACCAGAGGAGCTCATTTCAGAAATGTTTCAATCTGCAGTCTGTGCCATCCAAAAGGTATTACTAAGAGTGCTGCAAATGCCCCAGTCCCGCCACAAGGGCCGCAGCTAGAAGGCAATCCTGAAAGCAATCTAGAGCACAGATTCATTTCAGGTCAGCGGGGCTAACCCAAGGAACTTGATCTTTCCTCAAATAGTTGTTCAGCTGTTCACTACTAGGTGGTCACATTGCTTCTCCCCAAGTCAGTGTTTACTGCTCCTTACTTAAGTTAAAAATGCAAATGACTCTTCCCAATGAGTAAGTTTCTAATAATATATATTTTAATTATAAATATATTATGTATACGTATGTGTGTATAACCTAGTTGAATTGGGCACATATGTCAGACAAATTGTTTAATTTTAGACATACTTTCTTTCCTTCACTTTATTTTTTACAAAAGAGTTAGTGCTGAGAAAGTAAGCTGTGTTTATGTTACTAGGAAACTTGTAGCCCTAAAGACCAAAATGTAGATTTTTTTGAATGATTAGTTTGTTCATCAATAATATTTTTACAATATTAATGTAGTTTTATGTAATCCAGTAATAAAATTAGTAAAAAACATTCTTAATGTCATTTAGGTATAATCTTAGAAGTGAACATTTAATGAGTACTATTAGGATCAAAGCTCATTTCTTATAATTTATAAATGAACTATTAAGATACCATGTGTTAAATGACATAGCCCTGGATCCATGTATGTTGCTTGCTTGAGAAAATTAGGACAAGTAATTCCTGGACTTGGTTTAAAAATACAGTATCATCACAATAAGAGCATATTAAAATCAACCCTTTGTTCATTTGGTCAGTCAATAGAAACTAAATTACAACTATAAACCTCTTCTAGTAATTAGGATAATGTGTTAAGTTAAACCTTCTTGAGCTTAGAGAAAGCTTCAAAAGGGATTAGAATTTCTCTAACAATTTCTCATTTTTCATAGATGAGGAACTCTTCTCAGGAATGTACATAGATTTCATGGGAACAGATGCTGCTATTTTTCGAAGTTTAACTAAAAGGAACGCAGTCCGAACTGATCAACACAATTCGAAATGGCTGAGTGGTAAGAAAACATTTGCTGCATTTCCCCCTTTGACACCTTGCTTCAAATTAACATTCAGCCTTATGCTGATAATAGAGAAAGTAGTTAAAAACTAAAATATCAGGCTTTGACATAAGTAGTTATATTTCTATACACTATGTGACAAACACCTACGATAAATGATTAGCCATCATTAATATTTCAGTTGTTTGAGCCAACAATTATAAGCCAACAGTCATAGAACTAGGTAAGTACAAACGTCAGTGATACTCACCATGCGTACCTCCACTTGGTAAATGGTGGTATAGCCCAGTTAAATATGGTTTTAGATCTCTTAATTGCTTTTATAATTTCATAATTCTAAATCAAGGTGTCATTCTAAATTCATGATATAAGATAATGAATGGATCATATAAAGAAGTTCTTTGTGTTTGTTTATGCTAAGAACCTAAAACTTAGACTATTCCTTTTTCAGAAATTGATGAACATTAAATGGAAATCAAAGTTATGATGATTCTATGATAATCATTGTTTAGTTGTTTCAACTTCTCAGGGTTATAAGAAATCCACACCCTGAAAGAAGGCTAATTTGATTTTTCTGTAAGATTCCAATCAGTTTCAGTCATGTGGAGGGGGAGGAAGCCGCTGAGCACTTGCCATTCTCCCCTCAGGCTTATTAAGTTAGTGATGCAATTTAGCATGAATCATCACAGTTAAGCATTTTATTTCACTGATGGAGCAGCATATGAAAGCACTGATTGTCTTTTTTCTTCTTCAAATAATTCTGCCAGTACATGTAGAAATTGAATATTCCAACAAGTTGTTTTGTTCCTGAAATAAGGAAACTCTCTATGTCTTCACTGACTATGATTTTTATTTGGGAAGTATCTTCTTAATTTAATTTGCTGTAGTTTAAGGGAAAACTGTATCAGATTTTTGGTGCCCCATCAACAATTTCTTCTTCCTCCTTTTCCTCCTCCTCCTCCCCCTCCTCCTCCTCCTCCTCCTCTTCTTCTTCTTCTTCTTCTTCTTCTTCTTCTTCTTCTTCTTCTTCCTCTTCTTCCTCATCTTATTCTTCTCCTCCTCCTTTTCTTCTAATTCTTCCTACTTCTCTTCCGCCTTCTCCTTATTATTTCCTGGTAAAAGTTATATCTTGTTTCCTTTTATTGAAAATATATTTTTATACAATATATTCTGAATAGAATGTCCCCTCCCTAACTTCTCCCAGTTCCTCTCCATCTCTTTCCCATCAAGATCCACACCCTTTCCTTTCTCTGGAAAGAAGACAAACAGGAATCTGAGGAATAAAAATATAATAAAATAAATAAAATGCTATAAGATAGAGTAAACACAAACTAATTGGAATAGGACAAAACAACCACTCATGAAAAAGAGCCAAAGAAAAAGCACAAGAGTCTAATGTAGATACAGAGACAAACACATTTGCACACACAGGAATCCCATAAAGACATGAAACCAGAAGACATAATACATACGTAAAAGATATGTAAGGGAAAACAAGCACAAAATCAAAACAACTCCCTGACTTAACAGTAGGAGACAAAGACCCTCCAAAGATGTCATTGAATATATCTTGTGTTAGCCATATTAAAAGACAAGCCCCATGCCTAACAATAGATGGCCAACACAAGATGAATTTGGGCGAGGCACTGCAAGCTGTATGGAAGAGTTGGGGCATGGAAAGGCTAGGGATGGTGGTTTGTCCGGAGCTCCACAAGGAGACTATCAATGCTGGCAGATGTGGACCCAGGGGCAGGGGCTGCACAGACTGATGCATCAATCAAAAACATTTCAAGCATAGAACCTAGACCTCCTGATCAGATATAGCCAATGAACAGCTCATTCTCCACTATGGGAAGAGCTGGGGACAGCCTCTGACACAAATTCTGGGACCCTCGATTTGAACACTGCCCCTTGGCAGAAAGGCCTTGTGAAAACACAGAGGAAGGAGATGCAGGCTATCCAGATGAGACCTGATAGGCTGTGGGCAGATCATAGGGGAGGAGGACTCCATGATCAGAGGTCTAGGGAAGAGGAAGAAGGCAGAAGAGAGAGGGAGCATGGGAACAGGAAGAGAAGAGAGAGGGGATTACAATCGGGATGTACTGAGAATAAATTATAACAAAATTTAAAAAAGAGAGAGTGGTTTGCTTCTCCTGTGAGACTGCATGGAAGAAGACAGGATTTGGTCTGTTAAACTAGAGCTATAGTTTGTAGTGTTTGATACCCTCCTTGAGGTATATTGGTATATAATTATTGCTTTTTGAAATCTTGCCTATGGATTATTCACTGTTGAGAAAGGAGTGTATCAGTTGTCTATTTCAAAGAACAGTAGGTGGATTATATCATGAAACCATAGTCTGTTGTTTCTTTTGTAGAACCTATGTTTGTGGATGCACATGTGATCCCAGATGGCACTGACCCAAATGATGCTAAAGTGTATTTTTTCTTCAAAGAAAAACTGACTGACAACAATAGGAGCACAAAACAGATTCATTCCATGATTGCAAGAATATGTCCTGTAAGTCCACTGAAATTTCTATTTAAGGAAAAAATTCAAAATTGTAATATGTTTTCCTATATTTCTTTATTTTTACTATTTGCTGTTATCAATGAGAATGATAAAAAAAAATGCAGACATGCAGTGTAGAATGCATCTTACAGTTCATGTGAGGGAATTTTATCACATTTCAGTAAAAATATTCAGGGAAATATTTTTGTTGTTGTTTTAAACATAGAATTAGTTTTCACTAATTTTACAACTCCATACTGGGATGCATTCAGAAAAATGGGAAATTGTACATTACTAAGGAAAACAAAATAATTCTTGTAAGTAAAATACATTCAAATCTCAGTAAAGCATAATTATGGTGGAGCCACTTGTATTAAAGGAAAATTAATGCCTTCACTACTCTAATGAGCAAAGTATCAATATATTAGCAGTACATATAAAACAATTATATAATCTTCCATAGGCTCTTTATAGGTGTCCTTGGCTTATTAATGATAATTTTGTAAGCTGTACTCATTAAAGTATCCAGTGTCTATCTATCTTTAACTGTCATATTCTGTTAACTAGAACTTCACTGTTTCTCAATAATTTGGGTAAATATACCAAAGTCAACAGAAACAAGAAGGCTATTGGACACAGAGTAAGACAAAAGTCATCAGTAGACTGTATGAAGGAGCAAAAAGTGTGTTCTGTGTATTTTCTAGGGAAACGTATACAATATACCATCCACTCAGAAATACTAAGGACTAAAGGGAAAATGTCAAGGGACTGGAGATAGAATAGAAGTATCTGGGTCCATCTGATGTGGGTTATACCCACTCTCCTGAACACAGTAAGCTCCAACAGCCAAACGCATGCAGTAAATAGTATTTATATTTTAAAAAATCAAAATTTACCTCAGCAAGGGGAAATGGTAGTTTATTCATCACATATGAATGTTGATGTCATGTATGGTAAAAACTGAGCCATATAATTATATCTCCACATAGTTCAGTTTGTGTTGACATTGTACTATATAAGAATAAAATATTATAGACCCTAGCTTTTCAAAAATTGATGAGTACCCTTTCTAATCTTCAGATTATTATAAATTATGAATCAGAGTTTTAGTTGAACTTTTAATGCACAAATTTTTTCCAATTATCTGAATTGTGTTTACAAAATTGTTTCAGAATGACACTGGTGGACAACGTAGTCTTGTCAACAAGTGGACCACATTCTTAAAGGCAAGACTTGTGTGCTCAGTCACAGATGAAGATGGCCCCGAGACACATTTTGATGAATTAGGTGCGTGGATGAGAGACTGAGCGTTATTTCTAAGAATGCTATTAGGAGAATCATGTGCCTTAACAAAGAAAAGATGTGTCCTCCTTGGATATTTACAGTATAAATGGTGTTCCAGTTTGGATGGGGAACTGCTCACTGTTCCTCAATGTCTTTGAATATTTAGTGATTTCTTTCACCATTGAGTGCACCGCTGCAAGACTAGGACATGAATGGGTGTAGGGTGGAAGGACCTTTATAATTTATATACAGGTAATGGTATTTTTACAAAAACGAACTTAAATTATACTTATTTGTAATGTTCTGATCTAAATAAGTCTAAATTTAAATATCTTAAAATCAGATTATTATGTAACATTCTCTTTTAAATTCTGATATTATTTAAATCAATTTATATAAGGATATACATACATACATACATACATACATACATACATACATACATATGTTCAGTAGAATATTTAATAGAGTTTAAGGAAAATTATTTAATTATAATTTACAAAGGTTATTTTCCCTGCTTAGTTTTCTTGGTGATCAGACTATGAGAGAAGGCTTATGATCTCCAGATAAAATAAGGACTAATAGTCTAACAAGGAATATTTTTCTGTGCTTGAAGTACCTTTTTATATACCATAGTATTGTGGGTAACTAAGCTACACTTAGAAATAACTCTTTTAAACATTACTCATTGGAATGTATAATATAGCCATTCTCCGAATTTGAAGCATGTGATAAGGTAAGCAATAAATACTTCTTGCAAAATGCAAAAAAAATTTAGTGATTCTAACCCTTATAAACACAAAGGAGGCTGTCACTTTAAAAAGCATCTTCTATCATGTGGTCTTTGTTTCTTCAAGACCCAATATTTTTCTTTTATTTTATTGTATTATAAATATATGTGTCTTATGATATAAAGTCTTGTTGTTAGAGGAATTGTTAGGTAGGGTAGTCTGACAATTTTGAGCATAAACACAAGTAAAGTTTTATTTATTTATTTATTATGAAGGAAGGGCTCTGTGCAAAATGTTATCCTCAGGATTACAACTTTAAATCATAGATTGAGAGGAATTAGAGAGTTGTGTTATTATAAAGTTAAAACTACGATATCATCAGTAAAAGATTTTGAGAAAACACAGACACAAGCAAGAGGAAAGGGTGTGTGGCACTCTTCCCATGGGCACGATGGTTAAGCTTTGTGTTCTCCTCCCATGGGCACGATGGTTAAGCTTTGTGTTCGCCCCTCACTTGCACAATTAAGGTTTTTAAACTTCCAGTCCATATTATCAGCCACTTGGGGCTTTCCACTTAATATTTATACATCATCATTTCCATAGAGATAGATCCTTCATAAATGCCCTCAATTCCAGGCTAGCATTTTAGTTAGGTTGCCAAGAACTTATCACCACCTTCCACCGAATTGTAGGGCTTTCCAGAAAGACACTTCTGAAGACTACTTTTCATATTTGAAAATATTGCCTTAAGACAATTAAAAATAAGCAATTAAAATTCTGAAAACTTCACGAGCGTGTCCTTTTCCTTTGTATAGAGGATGTGTTTCTTCTGGAGACTGACAATCCAAGGACAACACTCGTATATGGCATCTTTACCACATCAAGGTAATTATTAAACAGTTACAACATTTTCCATTTTATGTACTTTTGCCAGATTACTGAAACATATTTGATCCCAATGAACATTTGAAAATACTTTGCAAAGAGCATCTTACACAATTACATGTAGTTCTCTAGGGAAAAAAACAAAACAAATCAAAACTATGAAATTGTAGAAGTAAAATGCTTGAAATTTTTCATTTAAATAAGAAAACTAAGAACTAATAAGTCTAATAAACTTTAGAATCTTAGGTTTTGGTGAGTGATGAATATGTCTCTTTACTGGATTTTGGCAGAGGTAGCACAAGTATGTGCATTCTCATACAGGTGTGCATTTTTAATTATTTATAATCTTATAGCGAATATGTACTGGGAAAACTAAAGCAATGTTGGAATTTGTATTAAAATAACATTGATTCATTCATTCATTCATTCATTCATTCAATTTACATCCTGGTCATAGCCTCATCCCTCCTCATCACCCAGCAGCACCCTCCCTCCTTCCCCCCACCCCCTCAACCCCTGTCCCCAACCCCTATATCCCACCTATCCTAGCCCATAAAGTTGTGCCAGGACTGAGCATGTCCTCTTCCCCTGTTGTCTGGCAAGACAGTCCTTCCAGGAGGAAGTAATGTAAAAGTTTGCAGAGAGTCCATATGAGAGAGAGAGAGGCCCCGCTTCCCTTACAAGGGGACCCACATGAAACCTTAGCTGTTCATTAGCTATGTCTTTGCAGGGGATCTAGGACCAGTCCATGCATGGCCCTTGGTTGGTGCTTCAGTCTCGTCATGCCCTCTGGGCTCTGGTTACTTGGCACTATTGGTTTTCTTGTGGAAACCTGTCCCTTCCAAGTCCTTTTTTCCTTCCCCCCACTTTTCTACAAAGCTTCCTATGCATCGCCCAATGTTTGGCTGTAAATCTCAGCATCAGTTTGATAATACTACTATAAAAAGATATAATATTCACATATTCATGGGAATTATTTCAGAATGAAATTGTAATTACGTACAGGTGGTGTCAAATTAAATTTGTATTTTGTTTATGTGTTTATTTTTATTTTTCCTCTCTCAAAAATAGATTTTTTTCACACATAACATCTTTTTTCCTGTTTTAAAATTAATTTATTCAGATTACAACTAAATTGTTATCCCGTCACTTGTATCCTCCCATTCTTCCCTCCCTCCCACTTTCTCCCTATTCTCCTCCCGTAGGTCTATGACCAAGGGGGATTTCCTCTCCCACTTTATGGTCATAGGCTATCAAGTGTCATCTTGGTAGCCTGCTTATTCTTTCTTTTATCTTTTTTTTTTCACTTTATTTTTTAAATACTTATTAATTTATTCATATTACATCTCAATTGTTATCTCATCCCTTGTATCCTCCCATTCCTCCCTTCTTCCCGCTTTCCCCCCTACTCCCGTCCCCTATGACTGTGACTGAGGGGGACCTCCTCTCTCTGAATATGCTCATAGGGTATCAAGTCTCTTCTTGGTAGCCTGCTGTCCTTCCTCTGATTGCCACCAGGCCTCCCCATCAAGGGGACGTGGCCAAATATGGGACACCAGAGTTCCTGTGAAAGTCAGTCCCCACTCTCTACTCAACTGTGGAGAATGTCCTGTCCATTGGGTAGAGCTGGGTAGGGGTTCAAAGGTTACTGCATTAATTGTCCTTGGCTGGTGCCATAGTTTGAGCAGTACCCCTGGGCCCAGATCCGCCAGTCATATTGTTTTTCTTATAGGTTTCTAGGACCCTCTGGATCCTTCTATTTCCCTATTCCCCCATGCTTTTCTTACCTAGGTTCCCAATAGGAAGTTTTCCCCTCTATTCCACTTTCCTGGTAAGTAAAGACTTTCATGGGACATGCCCCTTGGGCTAGTGCCCAGATATAAGTGAGTATATACCATTTGAGTCTTTCTGCTTCTGGGTTAACTCACTCATTACGATAATTTCTACTTCAATCCATTTGTCCACAAATTTCGGGAATTCTTTGTTTTTAATAGCTGAGTAGATTTCCATAGTGTAAATGTGCCACAGGTTCTTTATCCATTCTTCTACTGAGGGACACTTAGGCTGTTTCCATGTTCTAGCTGTTATGAATAAGGCCATTATTAACATGGTTGAGCATATGTCCCTGTTGTGTGGTGGAGCTGGGTATTGAGGAAGCCCTATTCCCTTTTTTCCGAGAAAGGGCCAGATAGATTTCCAAAGTGGTTGTACCAATTTGCATTCCTACCAGCAAAGAAGGAGTGTTCCTCTTTTTCCTGACAAAGAAGCCAAATCTATTCAACGGAAAAAGGATAGCATCTTCAACAAATGGTGCTGGTGTAACCTGTACAAAAATGCAATTAGACCCATATTTGCCACCTTGCACAAAACTCAAGTACAGGTGGATTAAAAACCTCAACATAAAACCAGAGACACTAAATCAATTAGAGGAAAAAGTGGGGAAGAGCCTAGGACACATTGGCACAGGAGACAACTTCCTGAACAGAACACCAATGGCCCAGACCTCAAGACCAACATTAACACATGGGACCTCAAGAGGCTAAGAAGCTTCTATAAGACAGGAGACACTGTCAACAGAACAAAGTGACAACCTACAGACTGGGAAAAGATCTTCACCAACCCTACATCTGACAAAGGTCTAATATCCAAAATATATAAAGAGCTCAAGAAATTAAACACCGCCAAACCAAATAACACAATTGAGAAATGGGGCTCAGAACTAAACAGGAAATTCTCAACAGAGGAATATCAAATGGCTGAGATACACTTAAAGAAATGCTCAACCTCCTTGTCATCAGGGAAATGCAAATCAAAACAACTCTGAGATTCCATCTTACACCCATCAGAACGGCCAAGATCAAAAATTCAAGTGACACCACATGCTGGCGAGGATGTAGAGAAGTAGGAACACCGTTTCTTTTATCTTAATTATGGTTCTCCTTCCTCTACTCCTTCTATTTCTTCCCACTTCTCTTCCACCTGGATCCACGCCTTTTCCATCACTCATTAGAAAACAAGTTTGTAAGGTATAATAATAAAATATAATATAATGAGATAAAACAAAATCTAACACAGCAGAATTGGACAAAATAAAGGAAATCGCCCAAGAGAAGACACAAGAAAGAGAGAGCCACTCAATTGTACACTTAGGAGTCCTATAAAAACCATTAAACTGGAAGCCATGCTATATAAGAAAAGGACCTGTAGGGTGAAGAAAAAAAAGAGAAAATATATTTATGTAAATCAATATTAAAATATAAAATAATAAAATCAATTTTTGTTTTTAAAAGGAAAAGCCCTGACACATTACAAGACAAGGGACCTCCAAAGATGTCCTGGAGTTAGTTTTCCATTGGCCATCCACAGCTGGGCAGGCAATGTGCCCTTCAGAGTAGTTGTTTTCCTAGTAAAACTCCCTTAGAGAAAACTAAATTTGTACTTGCAAGTAGTTTTCAAGTGGAGATTGCTTCTGGGCAAGGGATAGGGGTGCACATCTACTTCTTTCAGCTCTTGGTCCCCATCTGGTGTAGACCCGAGCCTCATTCTCTCGAAGTCCATTTGTGCCTCCATGGTGTTGATTTAGAGGAGCTTGTTGTCTTGGTGTTCCCCTTTTCCCTCTGGCTCTTAATCTCTTTTCCCCTCCTCTTACACCTTCCACTGGATTTCCTAAGCCCTTGGGGGTGGGACAGAGTGTTACATGGTCTTTCTCTTTGCATAATACCTCGCTGTAGGTCTTTGTGTTTGTTCCCATTTGATGGAGGAGTAACCATCTCTGTTGCTGACTGACAAGACACTGATCTTCTTTCCTGGCCAGAGAGCTCAAATTCACATTTCTCTGCAATCATTGTGGAACATTTGCTGTTGCTGCTGAAATATAATAGGAACATTTTTGGAAATGTTCAGAACTTAGCTGCAACCTACCAGTGTCTATTGCCTATGTGTAGCAATTAAATACAGTGATGCTTTATGAATCTATGCCTTATTTCAAAATAACTGGATTTTATTAATTTTTTACATATACAAAAGTATCTATGGAAAATACCACCTTTCAATTTAAACATTACTTACGTGTAGTATGTATATTTGTGACAAGCTTCTTTATTTTGTATGTTATATATGTGTGTGTGGTTACATGCATGCCACATCACACAGGCAGGATCAGAGGACAACATGTGTAAGTTGGCTTCCTGCTTCTATATTGTGTGTTACTAGAATCCAAACCAGGTTGTGAGATTTCGTGGCTGGTGTGTTTATCCACAGAGCCATCTCACTGAGGCAACTGTAATACATTTTTAAGAAAGATAAAACAGATTCTTTGTGTTTGTTTTCAGCTCTGTTTTTAAAGGATCAGCAGTGTGTGTATATCATCTGTCTGATATACAGACTGTATTCAATGGGCCTTTTGCTCACAAAGAAGGACCCAATCACCAGCTGATATCCTACCAAGGTAGAATTCCGTATCCTCGCCCTGGAACTGTAAGTACCCAGGAAATTTGCTTTCATCATACTAAAGCAAATATTACATTTACATTTATTAAATATAACTCTGGTCTTCTTGTTATGCTCATTATAATTTCTCAGCTTTATGGTTCCAGCTTAATCCTTTCCTAATTTGAGAATTTACTAATATGTCATTTATGTTATGTTATATTTTTGTAGTGCTAAAATTACTACCAAAATCGTCCAAATAACTTAGTTAACTATGGCAAAGATATTTTTTCTAATTTTAAAGCTCTTTGAAAACTTCAGTTGAAGACTAAATATGCTAACATTAGTGCTAGCTCACTACCACCACCACCACCCTCCCCCCTGCCTTCCCCAGAACGCCCCAGCACTTTTCCTTTCTTTTGTTGGTAGGGTTTCTATGTAGCCCTGTGGCCAGCATAAAAACCACTAAGTAGAAAAAGCTGGTCTTGAACTCACAGAGATCCTCCTGCCTCTGCTTCCTAATATCTGGAATTAAAGGCATGCACCACTATGCCCAACCTGCTAGTTTTTTAAAAATAGTACTTCTTTACATTTTTGTGTTAAGCAATTCATCATACATAATGATACTCACATGAATATCAACTTAGAGATAACTCATGTTAACTGCTCTTTTAACTAATGTGTCTACTTGAATAACCAGTGGTTAACTGAAAAAAAAAAATTAGTGAGGAAATTTTTTAAATCCTTGAGCCAAACCAAAAGGAAAGCATATTTTCCCAAAACCTTTGGAGATATGGCTAAGTGAGTTCTAAAAGGAAAATTTATGACTGTGAATGTTTGCATAAAAATAAAAATGGCCATAGAGAAATAGATCAATTTTTTAGACCACTTCTTGCCCTTGCAGAGGACCAAAGTTTAATTCCCAGGCCTCACGTGGTGGATCGCAATCATTTATGCATCCAGTTCCACTGAATCTAATGCCCTCAGCTGTGGGTACCAACTGTGCACATGATGCATGTACATACATACAGGCAAGACTCTCGCACATAAAAAAATTAATAAATCCAATATCCTTAAATGGGCTGAAGGTAAGACTCAGTAGTTAAGAGCATCTGTTGCTCTTGCAGGGGACTCAGGTTTGTTTATCAGAATGGAGCCTCTGCTTACCAATGTGGAGCCTCACTACCATCCATACCTCGGGCACCAGGGGCTCCAATGCCCTTTTCTGAAAACAAGAACACAGGCTACTCACGTCCATACATACATACAGGTAATACACACACAGAGATCAAATAAAATGAACAGATCTAATAAAATATCAATTTTGATGACCTACCATGTGCTTAAAAGTCATAGAAAAGTAACACCAAAGCAAGTTAAAAGCAGTAGGCAGCAAGACTAAGAAAGACCACCACTGCAGATTTTGGGATTTTTGTTTTGTTTTGTTTTTTGAAAGACTTTCTCTGTGTAGTCCTGGCTGTGCTGGAACTCGCTCTGTGTATCAGGCTGGCCTCCCAAGTGCTGGGACTAGAGGAGTGAATCACTGCCATTAAGTTTCCTGGAAGATATTAATGAAATGTGCATTCAAAGACAATACATTCAATCAAGCACAATACAGTCAATAGATCCACAAGTCTGACTGATCCCTAGCTGAGTTACTGAGTAAACAAAACAAAACAAAAAAGAGGAAGCTTCAAAATAGTAAAGCTAGAGAGCTCCCCAAAGAAATGCACAACTGTTAGGGAATACTTTTATATCCCAGAGATCTTGATAATCTGGAAGAACTTGATAAATTATGAAACACGTATGACCTGCCAGACTTAAATTATGAAAACACAAACAACTTAAACAAGACATAACACACAAGGAGGCTGAGGCAGCAATAAAAAAAATCTCCCTAAGAAGAGAAGGACCAGATGTGCTTACTGTTCCACTCTACCAAACTTTTATGGAAGGGCTGACAAGAGTACTGATCAAGCTGTTCATAAAATTTAAAACAAAAAAGAAGGAACACTACCAAAATAATTCTACTGAAGCAGTATTCTCTTGAAGGTAAAACCAGATGAAAGCATAACTGCTCTCTTGGATAAACACAGATGCAAATATTCTTTTTCCCCCTTTTTGTTTTTATTTATTCTCCTTTTATACAAAACATCTGAACCATAGATTCACCTCCCTTACTTTTTCCCATCACTCTTCACCTCCCTTCTTCCCCAGATCCATGGCTCCTCCCTTTCCCTTCAAGAAACAGCAGAGTTCCTAAGGATATATTCATTACAAGATGCAATAAGACTAGGTACAAACCCTCACATCAAGGCTGGATGAGAGAAGCCAGGAGGAGGAAAAGGGTCCTAAGAGCAGTCAGAGGCACTCCCACAAAAACCCCAGGCTAACCAACCACATCATGTATGCAGAAGGCCTAGTGCAGACCTGCGCAGGGTCAGCTGATGGCCTCTTCAGTCTCTGTGAGGCCCCTGGGTCCTGTTTAAATGATCCCATGGGCCATGTTGCCCTTGTGTTCTTGACTCCCCTGAATGCTGCAATTGCTCCTCTCTCTCTCTTTCCTGTGGATACAAGTATTCTTAATGAAAGTCTTATAAAATATACTTATATGTGCATGTCACAAAAGCTTCCAAATGTTGGTTCACTTTATTTTTTTTATATCAGAAGGCATGTTTTATATTGCCAGTCTTTTGTTTCCTTACTGTCTTAAGATATTTTACTGCCTAGCATTTTTAATCATCCACTAAGCTTAGAGGGATTCTGTACCTCCTGAAAATTGAAACAAACAAACAAACAAAACAACAACAACAAAAAAAAAACACACACACAAAAAAACTTGAGTTTGATTCTCTGGCTATGAAGCTCAAAGTTTGAACATTGACTTTTTATGCAGAAGAAATAACTTTTAGTTACTTTGTAAAATTATGAAAATTGTTATTGATCCCTAAAAACACCACACTTAAAATGTGTCTATCACCTAGCTTGATTATAGAATCAGTGATTCCCTTTACAACAGCACCTCCTTGATGTTCCCAGTCCAAAATAACTTGGCCAAAATATGGACTAATTTCTTCTAATGCTAAGGCAAACAATCAATAGATGCAGCCATCTCAGGGTGCTTCAATTGTGACAGTAGATCTGAAGTGAAAATGGCCAAGGAGGAGAGAAGGGAGAGAAAAGCTGAGAAAATGTCGTGTGAGAAAACCCCTCTCTTTATTTTACTCAAGTTAGTTCAAATATTTTCCAGAAGGCTCACTACTAACTGATTTAAGAGTGAATTATAATTTTTTAAATGACAGGAAATTGACCTAATTAAGCTTATAATTTAATACAGAAAAGGAAAAACGGTGACTGTGATCTGGCATGCTCTCTCCAGTATGGGAACAGACAGGACAGGAGCAAGGGACTTGTGAACTCAACAGAACTCCAGACCCTTCCTCCTGTAGCTTAAGGGAAACCTCCAGAAAGCATAAATAATTGTAAAAGGGGCACGTTTGTTAAACTGAGGTCTCAGAATGTCATGAAGAATGTTCGGAAGGCATCTTGTTCCTGACGCCTAAAAACTGATTTTGTATATTATCCGCACCTTCCTCAACTGAACACATTGCATCAATAACGTGAAGGTAACCCTAGTGGCGTATTTTTGCAGCTGAATTCAGCCTTATTCCACCTTTGGCTCTTCACCCATGTGGCATCTTAAAAGTCACTTTGACATGTGCACAGGGCTTTGAGGGCCACACAGAAAACCGCTGTCTAAAAGCAGTGCTTGTGTACACTGTGGGAAGAGATCAGCCTTTCTCCACATATAAACCAAGGCCAAATTAGAAAATTCTGCTAGCAGTCCCATTTTTGAAAGCCCTTAAGAATAAGCATTTTCCTCTGCTCTAAAACAGTGTGGAGTCAGCCAGGGATTAGTGACACACATCTGGAACGGACTCTGTGCAAAAAGGGAGTAGTCAGTACTTAAGACATTTTTCTATAATGTGGTTTCTTACATCTGGTATTGAGACCACAACAGCTCCTTTAAATCCAGAAATTGTCAGATGAGTGGTCCTTAGGGAATCAAAGGGGCAGGGTGGAGGAGTGACCCCGAAACTCTGCCTAGAGAAGTATGCTTCCCCGAAGATCTGGTCACCCCACCCTGAGCCCAGAAAAACAGCATGAAGTCAGCTTTCTAACTCAGTTGCCAGTGGCTGCCTCAGCCCTGGGCTTCCTGCTTCTGTAGCCAAGAGCTCTTTAGCCAAGTGAACTCAAACAGTCCTTTTCCCCTAGGGTCAGGAATGCTGTCCTTGTGTCTGAAGTCTTCCCAATGAGGGATCAACTGTGATTGTCATTCCTTATGTCTTCACACAGTAGTCGGGTTGCCAGGTCAACCTCATAAATACATAACTTTGTTTTTAAGTAAATGACACTGGCCGAAATTCTATACCCTCATTCTCATGTTCCCTGTAGGTGATTCCTTCAAAGTGGGGTGTATGACTTTGCTAGCAAACAGTCCACCCAGCAAGCACAGGCTGGGAAGGCTGCCAATTGTGTCCTCATGTTTTCCCATAAGTATCTAAAGTCTGTGGAAGAAACAAGACACTTTTGGTATGTTGCAAAGGGCATCCAGAGACTTCAGGCTCTCTGTGGCTGAGCAAATGCATTACATTATCTTGTTGCAGTGAGGGTAAAGCTTCTGTAGACTCTTTGTATACCCTGTACATCCTGCTGAAGCAGAACCGAATAAAGTGTTCATTTTTAACTCCATTGTAAAAGCATACCAAAATCGTATCCTCTAGTAGTATCCCAAGGCGGACGTTCCCTAAAAAGCACAGCCTCTGTTTACTCTTCTACACATTTACTCCCTGATACTAGTAGTGCTTTTTCCTGCTGTCCTAAATTCGTTTTCTTTTTTTCTTTTTGAGTTTATACTTTAATGGCATTCCTTCCTTGCCTTTATTCCCTCCTAGGTCTCCCATATACCACCCCTTACTTTCTTTGAAATTCCTGGCCATTTTTTCAGTAATTGTTGTTTCATGCATGTTTTTAAAAATTGTGTGTGTGTGTGTCCTTGTGCACACATGGGTGGGTAGGTAGAGGTCAGTTTAAAAGCTTCTATCATATAGATCTTGGAGTTGGAAATCACCTCATCAAGTTTGGCAGAAAATGCCTTTACCTGCTGAGCCCTCATTGGCCCTATACACTCATTTTAAAAATACTAACTCTTTCATGTGTATGACAATGGGTCCTGAACCATGGTCTGTCATTTGTAATTTATGAGTCTCCAGCTAGTACTTTGTTGTAAAAAAAAAATGTTTATCTTCTTTGTTAGTGTATTTGTATCTAGAGAGCCATAACAATTTCTTGTTCTAATGTTCACTACAGGACTCATCAAATGACATTTGAGTAAAACAAATGTTCAAAGAAGGTAGACATATGTATTAGTTTAGAATTGTTTTGACTTGGAAACTTCCATCATAGAACTGGGGTAAAACACATGGGAGGACTAGAGGCAGCAGTCCTTATGAGCACCTGAGTGTAGCCCAGGAGTTAGGCAGGATGCAATTGTCCATGCTCTCTTCCACATGACAGTCATTGGTCTCAGCTTTTCCACTGCAAGGTCAGCATAGTCAAAGTGTCTGAGAAAGTGGCACTTAACAGTGCTTCATAAGAGCAGGACAGAATAACTGGGAAAACAAGCACTGCAGGAATTTAACTAAAATGATTTAATGATGATCTGTCTAATAAAAACAACTCACAGAATGAGGATGTTTATGTTATGACAGGGCGTACTGACTATGCCATCTTTTTATTTTTGTATTTACATCATGTCTACTGTCCTTCTTCCTCTCCAAATTCTCCCATACCCCAGCCTTCTGAAATTAATGACCTTTTTTCAAATTATTACAATCTCTCTAATAATTACTACACACACACACACTTACATGTGCCACCTACTGAGTCCATTTAATGTTGCACTTACGTGCATGAGATTATGGTCTAATCTCTGGATAAAACTGATTCTCCCTCTCTCGGGAGCTCTTCATCTAGTGGGACCTTGTGAAATTTCACATCTTCATATTGGCATGTCAGCTGGTTTTCATTAGGCAGGTCTTATTTATGCAAATGTATGGTTGAGCTCTCATAGGATCAGCCTTCCTGTCATGTCTAGGGGATACTAGACAGTTGCCTTCATCCTTTTACTCTTATAAACTTTTATTTCTTCTTATTTGGGCTTATTCAATTGTAAGGGTTATATTGCAATGAACTAACTGGGATTAAGACCCTAAAGTCCACAAATTTCAGGAATACCTTATTCTTAATCGCTGAGTAGATTTCCATGCTGTGAATATACCACAGTTTTATGGGACATGCCCCTTGGGCTAGTGTCCAGATATAAGTGAGTATATACTATTTGACTCTTTATGCTTCTGGGTGAACTCACTCATTATGATAATTTCTAGTTCAATCCATTTGTCTACAAATTTCAGGAATTCCTTATTTTTAATAGCTGAGTAGTATTCCATAGTGTAAGTGTACCACAGTTTCTTTATCCAATCTTCTACTGAGGCACACTTAGACTGTTTCCATGTTCTGGCTATTATGAATTTTTTATCTTAGCCATTCTGATGGGTGTAAGATGGAATCTCAAAGTCGTTTTGATTTGCATTTCTCTGATGACTAAAGACTTTGAGCATTTCTATTTTTAATTTTATTAATTTATTCATATTACAATTAAATTATTATCCCATCACTAGTCTCTTCCCATTCCTCCTTCCCTCCCGCTTTCACCCTATTCCACTCCCCTAGGTCTATGACCGAGGGGGACCTCCTCCCCCACTATATAGTCATAGGCTATCAAGTCTCATCTTAGTAGCCTGCTTATTCTTTCTTTGAGTGGCACCAGGCCTCCCCAACAAGGGAAGGCGGTCAAATATGCAGTACCAGAGTTCATGTCAAAGTCAGTCCCCGCTCTCCACATAACTGTGGAGAATGTCCTGTCCATTGGGTAGATCAGAGTAGGGGTTCGATGTTTACTATTGTATTGTCCTTGGTTAGTGCAATAGTTTGAACAGACCCCCTGGACCTCGATCCACCTGTCACAATGTTCTTCTTGTAGGTTTCTAGGACCCTCTAGATCCTTCTATTTCCCCATCTCCTATATTTCTCTTACCTAGAGTCTCAGTAGGATGTCCTCACATCTATCCCAATCTCCTGGTAAGTAAAGACTTTCATGGGATATGCCTTTTGGGATAATGCCCAAGTATAAGTGAGTATATACCATCTGAGTCTTTCTGCTTCTGGGTTAACTCACTCATTATGATCATTACTAGTCCCCTCCCCTCCATTTGTCCACAAATTTCATGATTTCTTTTCTTTAACTGTTTCTCAGCCATTCGATATTCCTCTGTTAAGAATTCTCTAATTCTGAGCCCCATTTCTCAATTGGGTTGTTTGGTTTTCTGGTGTTTAATTTCTTGAGTTCTTTATATATTTTGGATATTAGACCTTTGTCAGATGAAGGGTTGGTGAAGATCTTTTCCCAGTCTGTAGGCTGTCACTTTGTTGTGTTGACAGTGTCTCCTGCCTTACAGAAGCTTCTCAGCCTCATGAGGTCCCATTTATTAATTGTTGACCTTAAGACCTGAGCTGTTGGTGTTCTGTTCAGGAAGTTGTCTCCTGTGCCTATGTGTCCCAGGCTCTTCCCCACTTTTTCTTCTAACCGATGTAGTGTCTCTGGTTTTATGTTGACATCCAAAGTTTGTGGACAAATGGATTGAACTAGGAATGATCATAATGAGTGAGTTAACCCAGAAGCAGAAAGACTCAAATGGTATATACTCATTTATATCTGGCACTAGCCCAAAGGGCACGTACCATGAAAATCTTTACTTATCAGGAAAGTGGGATAGAGGGGAAGACATCCTATTGGGACTCTAGGTGAAAGAAGTATGGGAGAATGGAGAAATAGGAGGAGCCAGAGGGTCCTAGAAACCTACAAGAAGAACATTATGGAGGATCTGGGCCCAGAGGTCCTGCTCAAACTATGGCACCAGTCAAGGACAAAATGTGCAGTAAACTTCAAACACCTAACCAGATCTAACCAATGGACAGGACAGTCTCCACAGATGAGTGGAGAGTGGAGAGTGGGAACCGACTTTCATATGAACTCGGGTACACCATATTTGACCACGTCCCCTTGATGGGGAGGCTTGGTGGCACTCAGAGGAAGGATAGCAGGCTACAAAGAAAAGACTTGATACCCTATGAGCATATACAGGGGGAGGAGGTCCCCTCTCCAGTCACAGTCATAGGGGAGCGGAGTAGGGGGTAAGCGGGAGGGAGGGAGGAATGGGAGGATACAAGGGATGAGATAACAATTGAGATGTAATATGAATGAATTAATAATAAAAAAGGAAAAAAGACCTCATAGTCACTTATTTTTTGCATTTTGACCAATTATGAGTCTCTAGACTAGTACCCATCTTCTGAAAAAAGAAGGTATAAAGACACATACTTTTAATACAGTTAGGAATTTCATTACTTTTTGAAAATATCAAAATAGGAAGTTCTCCTGAAGCGAGATTGGTAGATTTGTAGCACAGGCCCTTATGTCCAATTAGGTAGCTAAAACTGGACATATATCTATTATCCTAAACATCAACCAACTCTGAAGAAATAAAAACGCTTAGTGTGCTACTTAAACTGCTGAAATATCTAGAAGAAAACATAGCTTGTACTATTTCTAGGTCCCTGTATGATACTTACCTGTGCTAGAAGAAGATAATAAAACTTTTATGCACTAATGGTTGTCATTATTATGCTGAGGAACCTCGCCAGTGCAGATACAGTTTAAGAGGAAGAAATCTGTTTGTTTGTTTGTTTGTTTGTTTGTTTGTTTGTTTTTGTCACCATTTTTACAACTTGATTTGTCTTGACTGGTAATCTTATGACACGAATCATCAGAACGATCTGTCACCAGAGTTACTTCTTTTCTAAATTTGGGAGACTCTTATTTCTAAGGTCCATTGTGCATACATCACAAAAGTCTGAGTGTGAAAATGTAACGATCCCTGATTTGGGGATGACAAGATGGCCAAGCAGGTAAAGGAACTTGTCATAGAAACCGTATGACCTTAATATGAATCCTGGCACCTATGTAAAATGGAAACAGATAACTGACTCCACAAAGTTGTCTTTACACTACAGTACACAAATACACAGACACACACACACACACACACACACACACACACACACACACACCACTACCACCACCACCACCAATATCAATAATAAGGGTAATAATAAAGATAAAGTTTTTTAAACTACTGGTTTGTGTTACCTATTTAACCAGCATGATTTTAACAACCTCAACAAAGTTTTCATTACGAGTTTCTTTATCTTTAAGTATAAGTTCTAAATAGGGCACTAATCATTTAATTAGAGCATCACATTTATGTATATAACAATGAGTGAAAACAAAGCTAATAATTTGAGAGAAATCAAGCAGAAACATATGGGAGAGTTTGGAGGGAGGAAAAGGCTAGAAGTAAACTATATAATTATAATCTCAAAAAAAAAAAACCAAAAGAAATACTTTTAAAGATAATCACAAGTTAAATTACTAACTGAAAATTATACAAATTGCCTAGGGGTATGTGCTAACTGGGTTCGGGTTTTTTTTTTTTAAGAATATACCAAGAAGAGTCCTTACAAATACTTAACGAGATGGCTCAACACAGCAAGCCATAATTAGTGGTGTCTTCTGAGTGTCTCGAGCTGCAGAAATTCCCCTTGCATTGTTCTTTCCATATTTTCATTCCGTGGCAGCATATTGCCCCTTTTCCACTTTGTGTGAGGAATAAGGGATGAAAACACCATAACCCACACTTTGAAGACATATGGAACACAACTGTCATCTTAGAACAGCCTGAAATTAAATTGTTTGTCCCCATTTGGCCTTCATTTTAGGAAATTTATACACAGAAATATTTAAAAATAATGTTTTTTTCTTGTAATAAAAGTATATTCCCAGCTCATAGGATAATCCAAGGACAACCTTACTTTTTATTTTTTTAGTCAGCCATTTTATTATTTCCATTTTTTTTTCAAAATAGAGAAAGTGTGTGTGTGTGTGTGTGTGTGTGTGTGTGTGTGTGTGTGTGTGTGTGTGTCTGTGTCCTATAAAAAGTTTTCGGTTAAATTGATCTTGGTCTAAAACTTATATTCATGATGATAATAGGTTTGTATTTGAATTTTGCTGATAGATTTGTGAAAATGTTTGTCTCTCTGTGTTGTTCCAAATTCTCTGATGTCATTGGCAAGATATAGCAAGGGTTCAACACAGAGGCTGGCACATTTTGCTTGGTTTCTAATGCTGTTTCTCTTTATTAACTAAATTGGAAGTAGAAATTGGACAAATTTCACACAAAACTCCCCATTTCTGTCTTCTGTTACAATCTGGCCATGTTCACCTTATGCTCTTGTTAGGAATAAACAGTTGGTTTTAAGGGTTCATTGTCAGCTTTGAACGAAGCACAACTTTCTAGTGGGTCACAGTCCTTACGGCGTACCATAGTCACCAAGATGCTAAGAACAGCACTTTTGCTTTGTTTTTTATTAATGCAAAACCTCCTTAACTATTAAGGAAAAACTAAAGTGGAGATATTTTATTTCAAGAATAATATAAAACCCAGTTTTGTTTCTGAAAGTAGTTATGTTATGAAGTATTTAATAAATTGAGGTACATAGCATTTGTACATGCTAACGTATTGTATTTGACAATTTGGCTCACAGGACTTAATACTTGGATGCTCTTTATGAATGAGTTCAATTTTAACCTGGACTTTGGTCCTGGGTATCAGAAGAACTTTCTTCCTCTGAAGCCATTGTCAGGCCCCTTTCCAGAACTGGAAAACTTTCTAGTTATCTGTTTTTCCAATATCATCATTGCTTTCTACCTCTCCCTGAAAACTTCAGGCACTAACCATCCCTCTAACAGACAGAGGAGACTCTCCCATTCCAAATGGTCCTTATACCAAAATTGCAGGCCAGGTCATCTAATGAAGAATATAATCACTCCTTCAGCTATGTTCATGAGACATCAACTATTGTCAGTTTTGTTATATGACAAAAGAATTAGCAAAATATATAGATCCACTTGCTCTTAATAAAACTTACAATCCAGACAACAAGCTTGCAATACAGATGAAAGCGATCAATATGTAATTCGCCATTTCATAAAGAGTGTGTGAAGGAAAATCCAGGTATGGAGACAGAGGAAAGAGCTCGTTCCCTATATGTGATCACACAGAAGGAAGTAACTTTTAAATAGAAAACTGAACGAGGAAACAGAGGGAGCCCGAGCCTAGGCTGGAACAGTGGATGTCAGGTGGATAACACTAACCACAGTGGCAAGCTTGATTCAGTGCAGAGAGTAGCAGGCAGGCCATTCTAAGCTGTTGGGGTTTTGCTCTAAAGCTAATGGACAGGAGGACACTGTCTTCCAGCAGGGAGGCAACAGATCTCATCCTACACACTAAGCTAAACTCCAACCTCAAGATCTCTCCAGGGAAGGGAAGTCATATGGAAAGAGACTCTTTCTTCATCAGAATTCCCATTGAGTATGATAATATATTCTAATTTGTATTAAAGTGATAGCAGCATTAGTTTGTGTCCATAGGTATTTTTATCACCAGTAAACTTCCTGGTACAAAATAGAAAATAGAAGAATGACTGATGAAAATAGTTAAACGTTGGAGTATAGGGCAAAGTGCATCAACTCCTCTGTGAAAACACTCCAGAATGAGGGGATAGAAGTCATTCAATTATCTAATGAAGTGCTTGTTATATGTTAACTTTCTACAGATAGCCATCTCTTTCTCTAAGGCCAGACTACTCACTTCTTCTCAGTGGATCTCCAATGTACCTAAACCAAGTAGACTTTTAAGTGTTTTTGGAAATGACTATTGTTAAGACAAAGAGCCTGTTTTATTAATTTATTTTCTTTTATTTGTATTTTTTTTTTTTAGTGCCCAGGAGGGGCATTTACACCCAATATGAGAACCACCAAGGACTTCCCAGATGATGTTGTCACTTTTATTCGGAACCATCCTCTCATGTACAATTCCATTTACCCCATCCATAGACGGCCTCTGATTGTCCGCATAGGCACTGACTACAAGTACACGAAGATAGCTGTGGACCGTGTGAATGCTGCCGATGGACGATACCATGTTCTGTTTCTGGGGACAGGTAGGTGTTTGAGCTCAAGTGTTACTATAAATGAATGTGCAGTAACTTAGGTAGAAAAGTAAGACCAAAATATTGAGAGTAAAAGGACACCAATGTTTCCTTTGGTTTAGCTTTTAGTAAAGGATATAATCTCCCCCTGCCTCATTCTCCACAACTGTAAATGGAGTTAACAAAATAAACTACTTATGAGATTATGAGATACAACTGAAGTTCATATATTCGGCATCCAAAATAGCTCCCTAATGATATTAAAGTCAAAATTAAAAATAAAGAACTAAATTAGGGCTTAGAAAAAAGTTTTATACAGGAATATAGCATTCTTCTGAACTGGAACAACCTCTGTGATTTTTTTAGTCAATACTTGGAGTCATTTTCATAGTAATAATGATAGATCAGATATTTTCTGTAACATTGGCAAGTGACTTTAAAGATAGATAAATGTTTGGAAATATTATACATATTTGGAAATTATTATTTTAATAGAACCAGAAATTCCTAAGTTTTCAACTTCTTTTTTTTTTTTTTTTACCAGAAATGAAATGAAAATAGTCTTACTTACTTGCCTTACTCTGGATGAAGAGTTCTAAGTGTTTTATAGCATTAGTTCTCACAGTGTGGTCCTCAGACCAGCAAGATCAGTATCACCCAGACCTTGTTAGAAGTACATTTGTAGGCCCTCCTCCAAGAACGGCAGACATGAAACCCAGCCATCTGTGCTTTAGCAAGCCCTTCTGGTGCTTCTAATGCACGCTATGTTTGCAAATCACTAGAAGGGAGAAGGGAGCCTTGGCCCACTGGGCTGACAAGATCACAAATTCCATCCCTGCTGGTCCCCATTTACACAATGTCTGCAAGGTTCCTCCATATTGTCCAAGCAGCAGAATTTCACACACTTACTCCCTTGTAGGCAGCGATATGGATTTCATCAGTTGTCCTTCTAGAATATAAAAACAACTCCGCGAAGTTACACAGTGTGTCTTCTAATTAAGGAAACAGATATAAAACACGCCTGTGAAAGCCATTGTAAAATGTGGCACTTGTGGAATATGTAGTCGGAATTGTGGGAGTTGCTCTCAGATTTCAACCAGCTTCAAAATGTGGTAACTTCTTCTTGGCTAAATAAAATTTGCAGCCTGCTTTTCTTAGGAAATTCTTATTTTACCCCTTCTTATAACTAAAACCCTGGATCTGAATCTTCCGTTCACACATAATTTTTCGTTTGAAATCCTAGAGACAGAGAATCTTCTAAAATGTATTCTTTGGCACGTCTGGAAGGTTCTGCATGTTTGCTGGTCCCGCTTTGTTTTCCACGACTTCCATAAAATCCTTTCTCCCCAGTCTAATCACTCCTTACCCCTCGACTACCCTGGCATCTCTAGGACCTTTGTCGTCACTTATAGTCTTAATCCCTAGATTCTTTCATTTTATCCTGCACCAACATTGACTTAGAAATCTTCTTCCCACCCGAAAAACCATGAGTGAGTATTCACCCCCCCTGCCAATTCTATTTCATTGCAGATTTCTCCAGAGCCTTGAATGTTCCCATTCTGTAACCACCAAAATGCCTCCCTCCTCTTGTACCATTGTACCATGACATTTCAGGGCCTCTCCCTGTCTGTTGCTTCAGCTGTGTGGCATACATTTCATGTCCTCATTATTCTCTACCTGGAGGCTCTCTCCATGCCCTCCTGTTCTTATATATTCTTTGACCACTTTAATTATGTATCATGTGCAGACAAATCTTAAAAGTGTGCCATTAATCCTTGGCACCCTAATGGTTGCATTAATAGTTCAACTACTGTGGTGCAAACTCAATTTATGCTCTTCCAAGACATTCTAACTACTACTTAAATACTTTCCCATATTGCATTTACTATGGTACATTCTTCTCTTGCTTTGATCTCTGTATAATCTATAATTTCTATATAGGCACATCCCAGGGTTTTGATAACTCAATAAATATTTTCAGGCTGATTTTCAGAGTATGAGTATGTCCACTGTTACCCAGGCAATAAAATGAATTTGTGCATGTTCCCCCCCCCACCCCATGAAGACAATCTTATTTGCAAATTCATATGTTCTAATAATGATTCTTAAATTACTACAAAGATGTGTATTTAAACTAACAATATATTCAAGGTGGTATTTGCATAAAAAAAAGCCCTACATTTCTGGAAAGAAAGCTGCAGGTTAGAGTCCTGTTTATCTCATTTATCTCAGTGGGTCCTGTTAGATGATGGTCATCTTTTTGCCTCCTTTGAAGGTTGTTTAGAAGGTGGATGTTGGTGTCACAGTGGGATTGCTTTGTTGTGAAAAATCTACATATTGTATGTATCTTTCATGGATGGAATGTTCAAGTCTTTTGAAACTGTTCAGCAATGTTTATTTAAATAGTAGACAGTAAGAAGCACTCTGCAAAGATGCTTTGGCTTTTCTCCCCACAAATTCTGGCACCTTGACATGGACTTTTTATATGTGTACTTAAACACGTGTGCTATTTCAAAAACTGTCTTTGGGCATATGCTTTTAATTGTAGCAGAGGCTTCACTAATGACTGCTTGCAAAGCCTCATGAGTGGCCTGCGGATTCTGTCCAAGTAGGAGAGTGCATGTTGTGGCAAGGCTTCTGCCCACAGCATCTTTCTGGAAAGATGGTCACTGACTGAGCCACTGATTCTTACATGTATTATCCAGTCAGACTGCACTGTAAGTTTTGAACACAAATTTCTACATTCGTAAAGCTTGAATGACTAGTACAGTGATACAATATGAACATTTTTTTTTTTAAAAAAGATCTCTTTGTGTATATCATTATCAGGGAACCATCTAACCTCTTCTGAAATGGCTTTCAGGAAAAATGGACTATTGTGCTATGCAAAACTAATTCTATGTGTAAGTGGGGGAATATCAAATTTTTTGGATGTTGCCAAGTGTCTAAGTACAGGAGAGTATTTTCATGTCATGCATTAATAATGGTGCACCAGTTATGGTGACAATAAAGGAAGATATAATCATGACTTCCATTTTTACTGCTATTTTGAAACCTTCAGGGGGATTCAATGAAAGTGCCTGTTGTCAAAAAAGTTTTATGTAATTATGTAAATTGCTAAACTTGAGCATTATAAGTGACAGTGTAGTTCACAGGACTTCCAGTTTGGCTGTGTGGGGTCAAAGCCTGACTATTATACAACTCGTTATCTTTAGAGAATGGATCTGAGTCTCAGATGCAGATAATCTAACCTCACCATCAGACTGTCCGGTTAAAGGCTCACAACCCAAAGCATCAAAATAGAAATGAAAATTTCTTTTATATGTCATGAGATCCAAGCTATATAAGTAAGTAAAAAAAAAAAAAAAAAGAAAGAAAGAAGACAGGGAAGGTAGGAGGAAAGAGTCAGCAGGGCAAGGTACGAAGCTCTTCAGCTAGCAAGGCCTTGGTCTTTCCCAGAAAAAGATCCCTTCCTTTTATTTGGGTTGATAAATATAGAATTTTCATAATACTAATCTTAAAGAAGTTATTTTCTAGTTCATGGAGACTACATAGGCATTCATGTTTCCTCAAATAAAAATTTATTTTCTGAGCTGGGCGTGGTGGCGCATGCCTTTAATCCCAGCATGCGGGAGGCAGAGGCAGGCGGATCGCTGTGAGTTTGAGGCCAGCCTGGTCTACAAAGTGAGTCTAGGATGGCCAAGGCTACACAGAGAAACCCTGTCTCGAAAAAAAAAAAAAAAGGAAAAGAAAAAAATTTATTTTCTGTTGAATTCTATTACATGCTATTTTGTGAAAATTTAAGTTGACTGTATATAATTATTTTCATTTAACTCCTCTTTCTACCTCTTTACAAATTCATTGTATGTATGTATCTTTGTGTGTGTAAAATCAACTATTTGTTTTATTAATTAATATTCAATTTCCTTTTTTACTCTTTAGGAAGTTCATAACATGCAGGCAAAAACTATCACGGGATTAATATCTCTCTTTTCACTTTGCCACCTACCAGTTGTAGCCAGGCCATTGGCCCAGAGCAGACTCTATTACACACTCAAGAGATTTTAGCCTACTTTCCTTTTGCTTCTGGAGTTATGAAAATATTTAAGTATCTGGGTCAAGTTCAGACACATTCTGTCAAGTTTCCGTTCTTCGCACTACACATGAATCTGAATGACACCATTTTTGATGAAAGAGTTAGTGTTCTTGTGAATGGTGTCAAAGATTTAGCATGATTTCATAGCCTTGTGGTTTTTTAAGGTAGGATTCGTGTGAGTGGTCCTCTGCCACAACTCCTGTATAAATATATCATTTCATGCTTTTTATTAGCTGCCATGTAGCTGGATGAGTACTGAGTTGGAATGTTGGCTCAAGGAAGTCTTCCCAGTATGCAGAGTTTGGAAGTATATGCTACATGTGTGAACGGAGCCTGAAAATGTCTGCCTGGCAACACTGGAAAACAACTGCTTTCTTCATAACTGGAGGTGTTGGCAGTTGCTGCTCTTGAAATGGCATCTTGAGTGAGCTGCTGCGCCAGGAACACACTAAAATACGGGTGTAAAATTTGATAGCTGCAGAAATGTGTTTGAGTTGGGAAAAGACTACCACCAATTGAGAGCTACGCATAAAAATACCCTAAGGATGATATATACATTTCTTCCTCATTTAAGAGTGGAGAACAAATCTCTTTAAAATCACTGGGGTTTATAACAATGTGGGTCACTGCTTGCCAGGACAGAATCTGAAAACTTTTGAGAGTTTATCATCAGTTCAGCAGTGATTTTTTTTTCACAGCAGGCAGTACTGATGGGGCACAGTGGAATGATGGCTAACTTGAGGGGAGAAAAATGATAATTCATGATGCCACAGCTGCTTTATCATGTGAAGAGTAGCAAGGATGAGAGTGGTGAAAAGAAATAAATAAGGAAGCCGATAATCACAGAGTGATCCTCTGTCCAAAGAAAGTGCTCTCCCATGAACTATGCCTCGTAGGATGAGGAGCTGGTTCGGTGCATGTAGATCAGCCTGACAGCTTGAGCGTGGATCCACAGGACTCACGGAAAAGCCAGAGCACTAGCATGCCGTTTGTTGTCGCAGAAACTGCTGATGAGATAGGAGGTGAAAGTCTGTTTGTCTGGCAAGTCTGGGCCCAGGAAACCCAGCAGCGAACAACGGAGAATGTCTAAATGAAGGTGGTTCCTCCACCTAGGAACCAGGGCTTACTTGTCAGCACTCCTACATACACATGAAGGGCCATATATGTGCACACATGCACACACACTCATATCATGCACACAAGAAAACTATTTAAAATAATAAATTATTCAACAGGATGATAATTTCCTAAAACCAAAATGTATTTTTAATCTCTGAAAAATCATTATTTCAAATGGCAGAATATCTTCCTATAAGCGGCTCTTTGAAAATGCATTCTTTGAAAGGCAGAAAAGGGCTCATAGATCATTTAGAGTGCTTAAAATTCGCATTGCATAAGCACCATAAATAGTTAAGCAATTATTTTAAACATTGTAAACAATTAATCAAGTAAATAAATAAACACTAACATTTCTTTATTTTATTATCATTACAATGATGCTTGCTTTTGGCAAGTACATGAATAGTTTTATCTAATTCTCATAAATATTCTCTGAGTAATTATAAAAATACAAGCTCCATTGGGCTGGAGAAATGGCTCAGCCATTAAAGGCTAAGTCTCATAACAACAACAAGAACAAAGTAGGTTTTGTGCATTCAGGACACTTGATATAGTATATTTATTATTGAAAACCCAGTTCCTGGACTACTTTATCATGCAGAGTAGCTGTTCTATCGGAATTATTTGTGTGAATGAAAAAAATGTGTTTTGTGTATTATTCAGCACTGATTCAGATATAATTCCAGATCACATAAAGTTATTTCTGTATTGACTTCCACAGATTCAGCATGCAAGTACATGGTAACTAATGGCACATTCTAAACATTTATCTTCAAATTCCTCTTTTACTTAGTATAGTCTATTTACATTTCTCTTTTACTAATGTTAATTTCATTTTCATTTTCTCATTTGACTTCAAACAAAGCATTTTATCCACACATGTCAAACTGTTGTTGCAGATGAGTTGACAGGACACTAGCCTTGGCATTTCGTTGTGTGGACAATATCACACACTTAACCTCATCTAAATGTTGTCACCAAGTCCTACATGTGAGCCAAATGTATCTAACAAGGTGACAGAGAAAACAAAGTCAAACTTTTTGATGAAGCAGACTGAATTTTTGTGGAACAATTAACTGGGCTAAAAGTCAACCTGTGAATTTGATACCTCCCTGTCTGCCTTTTCCATTTTGACATGAAAGAACTCATTTTCTCGGACAAGAGAAAGTAGGACTTCACCCCGAGTTTTTGGAATACCACTACCTTTACTGATTTTAGTTTTGTTTTAGAATTGAGATTATATCTGTATCCAAAATGGCTAACATAGTTAACAAAACACATAGGAAACCCTGCCACGGTTCTCTTTGTTAAATCTGAATGGGTTCTGTGCGTGAAGTGATCCATTTGAAGGGTTTCTGAATATGCAAGTGCATAGCACTCTCAGCAAGAGACTGGCTGATTTGTTCTGTTTCCTACTTAATCACTGATATTTTTCTAGTTGGCTTGAAGACAACTGTAGCCAACCTTCATCACTGTGTTGTTTCTGTTTAGTTCTCTTCTCATGGGCACATGAGGATGTTTTTGAACCATCGTATGTTGATTTATGAAGTCTGTTGTCTGTGTTTTAGATGTAAATCACCGTGCTGGGTTTTTGTTCTTCCAGTACTGCCAGCTTCCTGGGGACAGCCCTCAGGACAGCCCTTGTCTTAGGAGAAGAATGCACAGCCTCCTGTGACTCCTCATAGGCCACTAGCTGTCTGTAGTGCTGGTTGCTTTTGTGGAAACTAGCTCTGGAAAAAAAAATGATTGCACTGGGAAAACTGTACATTTTAGGAAACTGGAGGAAATGTTTTATTTAGAACATAAAATGCCGTAGACCTTGGACGTTTTAAGGCAGATCTGAGCAAAGTGTGTGGGGTTAACATTGTATGCTTTACTTTCCAAATGTGTTTGCTTAGCTTTCTTTTCCACTGATGGAGCAGCAGAATGGCGAGCATCCACTTACTTCCTTCTCATAGTTCCCTGCACTGGACACAACAGACCTTAATTAGCAAAACGATCTCCCAGGTGTAGTTAATGTTGCTAGCCTTGAGAAGGGGGCATTTTTCCAAACTTTGTGCGTGTACTCAACACAAACATGTGGCTCTTAGAGAGAGGAGAGAGAGAGAGAGAGAGAGAGAGAGAGAGAGAGAGAGAGAGAGAGAGAGAGAGAGAGAGATTGTCCTTGGTTATAGTAAAAAAAAAATTGAGAGTCAGTGGAAACATTGTCTGAAATGTCCCTGGAGATGGAAGAGAGGAAGTACTATATGGCGAAAGATAAAAGACTCTAAAGATTATAAAACACAGGAAACAAGTTCTCCCTAAAACATACAGAATATGATGCTCAAAATACTGATTTTGGCACACTGAGATCCATGTTGAATTTCTAGGCGCCATAATCGTAAGAGGAGCAATGTGTTTTATTCAGAAATACTAAACTGCTAATAATATTTTATGTAACAACTTAAAATTAATTCAGCTTTTGAATTTTAGTTTTATTCGTTAAATATAAATAACTCAAAAATAATGATCAATCAAATTTCTGTTTTTAAACCCTGAATGGAAAGCCAATAATAACTAATGCATAAACGTAATATCCATAATATCATGTTTCAAATTAAGCTTCTTTCTCAGTCACTGAGATGCAGCACAGTAACAAACCACAACGCCTTGTGACCAAAATGCTTAGTTGTCTGCTTTAAGGCTGGCAGAGTCACTTTCTCAGTCTGTTAGTACAGCACAATCATGAAACTGAGGTCCAATCAGCTTGCATTTTGCTGTTACCTCAGGTAAATCATACACACCTCCATGATTGGAACAAGGAAGTGCCTTATACAGAGTTAACTTAAAATATGCCAGCCACAATCATATTCATTTTAAAGCATTTTAATGTTTACTTTGCAAATATACATGTGTGTGCTTTCATGCCATGGCATGTATGTGAAGGTCATAGGAGAGATATTTGGAAGGTGTTTGTCTCTTCTACCATATGGATTCTAACTCAGGTGGGCAGTTACTATTGCCCACGCAGTCATTTAATCTACCCTATAATACTGATGCAGAAGGAACATTAAAATGGCTAAAGGAAAAGATAGCTTTTTGTATCTTGCTATTAAAGGCAAGCAATGATACCTGTTAAAATAGGAGTTGGAAGTTGTAGATTAAAGGGGGTTATCTGCATCAAGAATTATACAGAGGAATTGATGAGATGATAAAACATATCATTTTCATCATATGTGCATTTGAATATTTTTTAATGACACATTTAGCCTTTACTTTGATCTATTATTCACGGGTTGACTAAGTATCCCATCTAAATTACAACTATATAATTTAATTTACAATACAATGTACACTCAATTTACATCGTATTTAATAAATATTATAATTTTCTATGCTTTGTTAAGATAACAATCAGCCAACAAAATGAAATTCTCCTTTCCCTTTATACGTCTATAAACTAAGAACTTTATGAACTGAGTGGCTTGTTTAGGATTATGGTGTCATTGGAAACAGTATTGAAATAAATAGAGAGTCCATCTCACATTCGATGGAAGTTTTGGTGGACTATCTAGATGGATAAGTCAAGAGGGTGTTACTACAGATACACTTCAGCAGAGAGTGCTGTGCTAGAGGTAGAGATAGGAGCCTCATTAGCCAAGAATGTGTTAGGTGAATCCCCGACAGCGCTGAGGCCCATCTAGGAACTTATAAAGATTTAACTGTGAGAGTTCCCTGAATGAGTCAGAAAATTAAGAATATTTTCTAATAAGAATGAGAAACAATCATGAAGATAAATGCATAATGGAAGGAAGTGATCTTATGGTAACTTTGAGAAAGGACAGAGGCAGGGAGGAAGAAGCAGTGGACAGGATCATTTTATGTGAATGTCCTTTTTATATGCTGCCTTCCACCTTATACTATCGTCCTATATTCTAGTGGCATTGAGGGGACAGTAACCAGAAAGAAGGGAAAGGTGAGCAAGGGTAAGTTAATGGTGAGCCTGGATATGACCGCAGAGGAATGAGCTTCCTTATCTGTAAATGTAGAAACACGGCTGTTCTGAGCCATTTTGTGCAAATGATTTGAAGTTCAAGTCTAATGCCAATGGAAACGTTACTAAACAAGATGTCATCAGTGACCAGACAGTTCATTAATTTCAGGAGTCGTTTTTTCCCTGACTAATATAGGGCTAAGTAGAAAGTCTGAGTTTAGAAATTTATTGTTGCATCCTTGATTGAACCAGAAGAACCTTATATAATACACTCACATTGTTAGTAGAAAGTGTATTTGTTTTAATTTTGAAGCTGGGTTTTAAAATGATTTATGTATGTGTATAAAGTGTGTGTGTGTGTGTGTGTGCGCGCGTGTGCGTGCGCCAGATATAGAAAGCATATGTTGCCCTCTATCACACTTCTATTGTTTTATTTGAGACAGAGCCTCTCATTAAACTCAAAAATCACCAGGTGGCTAGCATGGTGGTCTGGTGAGCTTTGAGAATCCTCCTGTCCCACCTCAGCCCCTCACCAAAGTTAGAGTAATAGACGCTCACCATGAGGCATAAGAGGGAGGAAAGCAAGGGTAGAGACACATGAAAATAAAAGGAACAGCAAGAAAGAAGAGAAAAAAGAAAATAAAAAGAAGGAAAGGAGAGGGAGATAAAAGGAGAAAATAACTGTAGTGACAGGTCACAGCTGGAGCAGTTGGTGCATTTTAGAAATTAAAGAGCCAAGCAGTGTTTTATAAGATTGGATTGCGTGGTAACATGTGGAGACTAGTAATAAGGAGTGGGGCTATATCCAGTCTCTCTAGAGTTCACAGTGAAGGTTCACCCAACTTGTCTCCTTTGATCTTGAGCAGCCTGTTGGGTGTGTAAGAAAAGGCAATGTACACGTTTCAAAGACAAAGGAAAATTTGCAGGTCACAATTTTGGATTGCATGGGTACGGACACAATTTACTGAGCATCCATTCAGGATGTGGTGTTAACTGGGATGATAGGCAGCACTTCGCCACTGAATGCTTACTACAAGCAGCCATTGTAGAGCAGAGCTGGACTCATCACAGGATGTAGTTACAGGATGCATCTCTTCTAACAACTGCTGCTAGGGAAACACAACTGTGGAGTCCTTAATGAGCTGTGCATCTTAAGCCATTCTTCTTCTGGGGTTCTACCAGCTACAAAGTGAGTACAAGACAGCCACGGCTACACAGTGAAACCTTGTCTCGAAAAAAAATAACAAAACAGAACAAAACTGTTTACTTTAAAACATGTCATGATTTAGCTCTATAGTTTTATGGGACTCAATCTCTTAATTTTTTTTGTTTATATTAAGTTGCAAATGCTTACTGTAAAAACATGTTTATAAAAGAAGAAAAACACATTGTAGTTTACCATCCCTTATTTAAAATCAAATTGTTACCATCTAGCCATCTCAATCTAGCTTTTATTTTCTTCCAGTTAAAGAACTAAAAGGCTGGAAAAATCTCAGGAGAATTATTAGACAGCAGACTGAAGCAACTGGTGAAGAAGGGATTTTATGAAGATTGTGGGAATACAGAGAGGGAAAGAGAGAGAGGGAGGGAGGGAAGGAAAGAAGGAGGGAGAAGGAGAGAGACAGACAGACAGATAGACAGAGACAGAAAAGCACAGAGAGACACAGGCAGGCAGACAGACACACAGACAGGCCAACAGGCAGACAGACAGAGACTAAGGGAAAGAAAGAGCAAGGCACATAGAGACAAAGGCTTTTTCAAGCACCCGGAATACTGGGAAGCCTGAAATCTGGACTCTCCTTGAGGCTGGGGGGGTCTGAAGATTCTTTACATTAGTCTTTTCTCCCTAATTTAGGGTTGTTCAGTTTGACAAAGACAGGTGGACTGATAAGGTAATAATTTGGAGGTAAGTACATCCTGACCCAGCTTTGAAGTAGTCAGATGTGTCCATTGGCAGGGTAGCCCTCCTGAACAGGAGAAAGAGGGTTCTCGACTTTAACCTTTGTCTCATGTCAGAAATGTGAGGCAGGAGTGGGACGGTGTCTGTCTTTATAATCTATCTGTGGTCCCTCTCTTGATGTGTCTGCCTCCCAGGGATTTACTCAAACCCCTAGTCCCACAGAATATACTTTAAAAATCAGAAAAAATATAAAGAGGGAACATCAATATGTATATATATAACATGTCTTGTAAGGCCTTGATGATACTTTGTAATAGCATGAGCTACTATTTTCCATAAAGTCTTCAACCCAAGCAAAGTAAATGCCTTCAAGGCAATAGACTTAAGACATTGATTCAATTAAGGAAAGATTTGGTACCATAAAAAATATATTTTAAATAGAAAAAAAAACCTGCAAAGCTTGAAATTTAGGGCTGTATATAGACTTAATGAATGGCCTAATATTAAAAAGGGAGTGTGATCCTCTACTCACATGCATGTTATGTTATAAAGACAAATTCTTCTTACAGTGTCAGATTTGCAAGTAGCTGCTTGACTATTTGGGGCCCAAGTATAAAGTTTTACAGTGTGTTGCTTGTGTACTTGTTCTATTAATCCAAACTTAATGGTCCCCCGACAGGAAGAGAAGCTAGCACGGCATGTCTCAGATATGGTTTGAGGCGGTATCCAGAACTTTTAGTGGGAATTGTTGTTGCTTTTCCCTTCAGGAAGGGAGCACAGTGGGCTGTTTCCTCATATTAGGCCTGGCCATATTCCTGATAGTTTGCAGTGGTTCCATGTGCATATTCATCTCCTGTATCCACAACCTACCTCATCCTGAGCCCACCCTGTGGCTCCAAGGTCCTTTCAGTGCTGTTTCCCTGCAGACTAGAAGAGGCCTAAGAAGCCTTTCTACCCAACATGCCTTTAGGTGATACTTTTAAATGAAATAATTGTCCTTACTTCTATTTGCATAGTATTTTCTGTAGATTCAGAATTCTCTCTCTCTCTCTCTCTCTCTCTCTCTCTCTCTCTCTCTCTCTCTGTGTGTGTGTGTGTGTGTATGTGTGTGTGTGTGTGTGTGTGTGTTAGTGATTAGAGATTAAAATATTGCTTGCATTTTGGTTTTCAAATATTGTGCTAAACTGTTAACCATCTTTTGTGGTGTTATTCTCTCTATTGGTGTGTTGCTGTTAGGTTAACGGTATGGCCTAATAAATGTTTATAAATTAGGCTTATAATTATTATAGTGGTGCTATCTAACCCGCTTTCTCAATAAATAAAGACACAGACACCTGATGTATTACATAATAGCTTATTTTCACCTGGGACAAGGCAGGTCTTGCCTCCTAAGTTATTTTCATTTATAACCCAGCCTCCATCCCATGCCATTTGCTTCTAATAATTTCTATTTGTGGGTACCGCCAATCCATAAACCCAAAATATTTGTTAAGGTTGTTCCTTTTGGCCATCTCTCTCCATGTAGAACTTCAGAGCTGCTCTCTGGGCCCACATGGCTCGTTCCTATCCCATGGCGATTGTCCTTCTTCCTTCTCTGGTCTGTCTGTCTCTCCTTCCTAAGATTCTTCTCTTTCAAAGCCCTGGGAACCACACCCCTTTCTCCTGCCTTGCTCAGGCATGGGCTTGTTATTCAGACAAGCAGGGAGGCAAGCTTCAGGTCAGCATCTAGATCTTGTGAGCCAGTAATTAGTATCAAAATACATAGTATCAGACCAACCTCCATAACTGGTGCGCTTTTTGTTTTTGTTTTTTGTTTTTTTTTTTTTGCTACTTTCCAAGTTGCTTCCACTTTTGTTCCTTTGCTCTGTTTTCAGAAGTTTCCATACAATGCAGGGCCCTTGACTCGTTTTCTTCAACTTAATTCTTGGTAACATTTTTTTTACCAAGATAAAATATAATGGGCATTTTATAATTATTTTTTCTTTTTGTTCCTCCTTTTTAAATTTATTCTCTCATGCAATACATCCCAACTGCAGCCTCCACTCCCTCCACTCTTCCAAACAGCCCGCTCCCTAGTCCTTTCTCCTCAAATGAACTGTTCCTCTGGTTTCCTTCTGTACCCTCTGGAGAACAGGCCTCCCAGGGATATCAACTGAACACAGTATAAGAAGATGCAATAAGACTAGGCACAAACTCTCATAGCAAGGCTGGACGGGTAAAGCAACCCAGTAAGAGAAAAAATCGTCCAAAGATCAGCCAAATAGTCATAGACACTTCCAGTGTTAGGAGTCCCACAAGAACACCAAGCTACACAACCACAGCATGTATGCAGAGGTCCTAGTGCGGAGCCATACAGGCTCCCTGCCTACTTGATTCTGTGGGCTCTGTTCTCATGGGGCTTTTGATCCCTCTGGCTCTTACCATCCTTTTTCCTCCCTTGCTTCTGTGAGGTTCCATCTAATGTTTGACTGTGGGTTTCTGCATCTCTCTGTATACCAGAAAATCATTAGGAATCATTTTATTGATTTTTTTTTCATGTCAATGTATTTAGGTCTATTCTAGGTCTCTGGTCTGGGCCATCCAGCTTCAGGTTTCTGCCCATCCAGGCAGTGTCTGTAATGTAGTTTATTTCATCAGTTTTGGAACTTTTAGCCATTAGTTTGTTCATGTTTTTTTCTTTCTGGGTCTCTTTCCTTATCCTTTTGGGGCTCTATTCACAGGAAAATGTACAAGCATTTAATCCCACATGTGTCACAGGAGCCTGAGCTATGCTTTTTTTTCCTTCCAAGTCAGGCAAGTTCTTATTGAACTTCATTTAAGATTATTGACATTTTCTTCATGCAACCAAAGCATACTACTCTGGTATTTAGCTGGTAGATTTGATATTTTATTTCTATGATTATACTTTTGAAAACTAAAATTTCTGATTTTCCAAATAGGTTTATCTTCTAAGTTTATCACCTTTCACTCATTAAAACCATGCCTTTTAAATTTTTAAGATAAATTTCCTTTTACTTCTTTAAATTTACTTTTGATTCTTTGAACATATTTATGAGAGCTAATGGTCATATGTACTGCTACTTTCTATTTTAAGACATGTTTTTAGAGTACTGTTTAGGCTGATCCCATACTGGTGTCCATCTCAGGCTCCCTAACATGGCACCATCTTCAGGTATAGGGCTTAAGGTTATTATGTACTAACTCTAATATTGGTTTCAGCTTGACTTTAGTTTATTCTTGCTGTTTAATCACGATTTCCTTATTGTTGCTATGTGTAATGAATTTTACCGTTGATGTCTGGACCTATGAAAAAGACCTTATTGCCCTTGGGTCTGATAACTTCTACTATAGAGAACTCAGTATAATTATAGAGAGCATGCTATTGTTTTCCCTTGACCATGTTGGGTCTTGCTCTCCTGGTTGTTAGAGTTTATGTACTGCATGTAAACCTAGTTTGGCAGGAAACCAGCTGCAAGTTATTTCCTTAACTTTTCTTATATAGTCAAGTTACTGTTTCTGATTGTTTTTAGGTTAGACCTAAACAAGGTCTTACTTTCAAACATGATCTAATTAAATCTCAGTCTGTTGGGGGAGACCAAGAATTCATCAAGGTGTTAATGAGATCTGGGTGAGGCTAACATTTTTGGCCTCAAAAACAGTGGTTCCCTTTTCCCCTCCCCACAACTGCAGAGCCCCCAATATATCCCCTCGACTCTGCTCATAGTAGTGACCAATTATCCCATCCCACACAAACCCTGGCCAGCTGCACTAAAGGACAATCCCACTGCTCTTCTGCTGCTCCCAAATCCTAGATCTGTCCCTTCTGTGTGATCTCCAGGCTGCACTGTGCTCTCAGAACCTCCTGAGGAAATTGTCACCAGGCAGGGAGTGCACTGCTCTCGAGATCACCTAGTGGGGATCCTAACCCATATGATCTAAAACAAAAGAAGGGTCGCCTCTCAGTTTAGCAGGACGGTTCAGCAGGAAAAGGCATGTGTGTCCAAGCCAGTAGACCTGAGTGTGATTCTTATAAGGCAGATGATAATCAGAGTAAATCTACTTCCACAAGTTGTCATCTGTCCTCCTCACTCACACCAGGGCAAGAGTATACACACTTGAGCACACATTCATACACATCATTAATTAACTAAATTGGAAAGAGTTTATCATACAGTTTTCCCATTCTTACGTTATTCACTGTGGGAAACTTCTTCAGCATCCTTGACTCTATTATAGCCGTTGTCCATAAGCACCTTCCAGAAAGATTTCATATTTCTTTCAAAAGTATTTGAAATCTCTTATTCCTTATTGCCACATCCATTCCAGTTTTAACCATTAACAATAATTTTACAAATTGGATATGCTTGTGAAAATTCATAAATTATATGTTTGATTTTTTAAAAATATTTGAAATGTATTGATTATAATTTTTCATAGGAGTTTTACATAATGTTTTCTTACATTGTGCATAATCTATTTCATACATTAGTGACAAATGTATTCTTTCAGCTTAATGTATGCCAAATGGAAATAAAGTTTGACAAATATATATCAGAATTGATTTGGTGGTTCTACCAACGATGAATATAGACAACTACATAGAGGTTAAAAACATTTATGACAATTATACTGTTTGTCACTTGAGAATCTCAAACACTTGAGCAGGCATATGTTTCTCTGTAAAGTTTATACATATGCAGTACTTCTAAAAATTCCTTCTGTGATTTAACATGGGAAGCAACATCTGTATTTTTAGTAAACTCTGTAGGTGACTTTGGCTGAGGTAATCTGAGGGCCACGTGTTTGAAATGTTATATAATTGAACATGACTAGAGGTGCTAAGGAGCCAAGTATGTTTAAATGCTATCAGCAAGTGAAACTGAAAATCAAAGAATCCTATTTTATCTAGGTTTTTTTTTTCCTTACAATGCAGCGAGGTTTTTTTTTTTTTTAACTTTCTGGAAGGTTCTTCCCCAAGGAAATGCTTTTTAATTTGCATGCACCCAATGCATTTGCAGTGATGTGCCCCTATAAATTCTCTCATCAGCAAATTTTGGAAAAAACTGAGAAGGTAGCTTTGATGGACGCGGCCACCCTAAGTATGTCCCCTTCAGTGGAGACACTTAAGATGCTACTGATGGCTTAGGATGGAGTAGGGCCAGCACCTGTGGCTGTGGCTGCTGAAAATGTCAACACCACCGTTCTTCAGTTATCTATCAGGAGTGAGAATGACGCTTGTTTCTTCATTTATTTTTTCAAATTATAAAAGTAGCAATAAAGGAATACAGCGGTAGTGGTTTGGTAATCAAACAGGAAAATGACTTCCATTTGGAATGGATATCTCACTTGACTTTAAAGGAGGCAGCCACTTGATTAGATCCAGTTTTGGAAACTGCTGATGCAGAAAGCTTAGCTACACTTCCTTCATGTTTCCATAAAGCTCCTATTTGCCTGCAATTTTACAGCTTTGCCTTGGCTTTGCCGTTTTGTTCTCTCCATAGGTGGATTGATTCTGAAAGTGATAGTGTGTGGGCGTTTAACACATTTGTTTATTCTTTTCTAATAAATACTTTTAAAATAAAATTTAAAAATAAATACTAGAACTTACACGACAGCTATCCCTGAAATTTTGTACTGTACTGCAGAGTTTGACACCTCAGGTGACTGAAGAGAAAACAGAAAAAGAAGAAAGAGATCAGTATGTGATTTGGGGATGCGTGTTTATCTTTTCTAAAAGTGAGTCAGGCTGCCTTATCTGATGTGAATGATTGATTACTAAGCTCTCAGAGTCACAACTGTGTGCATAATTTGTAGGGTATGGCATAAAACAAAACTCAGAGTCCCTTTCTAAAACAATTAAGACTTTCAAAGAGGCGATGAAAGAGCACTAAATCAAACTTGTACCCTCCCTTAGCAAAGGTGCCTATGCAATTGTGTTGGTCACACATGGAGGAAGCCAGCTTGAGTAGAATTCTTTCATGTGTTAGCAACCACTGAGAGGGGAGGACTAGATCTGATTAAGGAGGCAGAATTTCTCCAATCCAGTGGCAGGCCCAGCTTGTTTCCAGGGAAACCGGAGGACCTCAGTTAAAATGCAACCAAGGGATAAATACCAATGGTGACTCCCGTGACCTGCTGAGTAATGAGCTATGCTTCATCACTTGCTTGAGACAGCCAACACCTACTGTGTGATCCATGTACGCTGGTCTCCAGGTTAGAGACAGGAGAGCGCTTGAACAATTGCTGCTGTGATCCCTAATATTGCAATTTCAAAAAAACCTAAGTAGTGTAAAATAAAGAATCAGAAAGAATGGTTATTTAGGGAAGTTTCTTTAGATATTGGGTAAACAGAAGGAAATTAAATAATCAATGTGTGTTGGTGATTCCGCTGTTTTCCTTGTGTATAAATTTACATTACGGAAACCACTTCTAAGATTTGTCTAGGCTCTTCACACATATCATTACTGCTTTAGTCTATTCAGGGATCTATTCTCTATGTCATCTAGATGAAGAAGTTGAGAGTCAATAGAAACAAGCTACTTCCATATGCCCAAGGCTTCATAGGTGGAATGCATAGAGTTAAATTGCCTTCATCAGCTGAGAATGCCCTTTGTACCACCCCAGACATAGGTTTCAATGATTTCTATATAATTGTTTCTTAATAAAAACAACTGAAAATGGCCTTATACCTTACTCTGGCTAATTAAAACAACAAAAGTCTTCACATTTGGGTGTTTAAACAGCAGAACTTCACTGTAGCATATTCTACCTCTGTTTTCTGAGTTGCCAGCTCTCCAAAGGGTTTCTTGTATAGTAGTTGGAATGACTCTAGCACAGCTATGTGAATGAAATTAATACGCTGATGAGGGAGGTTCATGCTGTGGCTGAGTCCCAGGCCCTGACTTGTTTATTGGCCCACTCCTGTGTGAGCACAGAGGCGAGGATGCTGTTATGAGATGGTCTCCAGGAGCTGGTGAACAGCGGAGGCCCCCTTTACTATACAGACTGAGAATGGAAGAAATGTTGTTTCCAAAGCTGCTTATAGATATTAATGCAAGACGGGAAATGGTTCAACATAAGCTATAGTAACAGACACCCACTGCAAAAGTATTGGCTTTGTGTCCACAAGCCAAGTGACACTGGAATAAAAGTGAGACTGCTTCACTATAAGGTCATTGTGGCCATGATGCCTTTTTCACAGATAAAAACCATGGGTTTATTACAGTGCATAATTTCAAAGAGAACCATTCTCAGCACCCCTTAAAGAAAGATCTGATAACCATATTTTCTTCAAAGGAAACTTTACAGAGATGGCTTTATGTGGGTGTCACTGCTGTGGAACTTTATGGCCGCTATGGAATGTATATCTCACAATGACTAACATTTTAATGTGAACACAGGACTTAAACACCCATAAATTTTAGACTCTGAACACTTGAGTATTATGTCTATTTATCTTTTTATCTCTCCTGTCTGGCCTACTGGAGATCCTCAATATTTTTTTTTACCAAGTCAATGAGTTCAAATGGATGGTGTGTAACCAGAATTTACTTTATTTTATAGTGAGTTATACAGCCTGCGAAACTGAAAATACATTTTGTATGCCTTCATTAGAGTAAGATAAAATTTAAAATATCTACAATAAGTAAAACAAAAGACAAGTGATATTCTATAATTTATTATAAATGAGTCAAATACATGTTCTTCCCCATATTCTATCAGCTAATTTTATAGTTTTTCATATTTTACCAATGTATAAATTATCTCTACCAAGAACCTTTTAGAAGAGACTGATGATTCATAAATTTTTGCTCTCATAGTACATTGACATATTAGAAAAAATCTAGAGGGACCTGACTTATATGAAAAAATACAGTGTTTTTCTTTTATATGGAAAAACATGTATTATACACGTTTTATAAACAATACGACCATTTGATATGTGTTTACATTATGGAATGACCAAAGCAACCAAACTATTTGAACTTCTCAGAGCTTCCTTATATCTTTGAGAGACATTACAATCAGGATACACTTTTCTTTAATTATTCCTGGGACTGGTCTAACAAATCCTCTCCCCATCTTCTCCTCACGCTTCCATGAAGAAAGCGGAGATGCTAGTAGTCCTTACACACTACAGTAAGGAGCCAGGAGAAGGTTATAACCTCTATCATATTATGATGTCCATCAAATCAGGTATTTCCATTCTTGTCCTGATTTTCTAAACATTTAGGATTATTGCGTCACATATTCAAAAGGAGCATTTGCATACATGTGCATACGTACACTCAGAGACAGAGACTTACATACACCTATTCAAACAAATATGAGGGGAGAGAGAGAGAGACAGAGACAGAGACAGAGACAGAGACAGAGATAGAGAGAGAATCATCTACCTTTCTCTAAGATTCATAACCTAAGTTCCTCTAATGTCTCATTATGTCAAGTTTTTCTGATTAGAACTTCTGGTCACATGATATTCTTCTACATATCTCCACTGCTCATTTTGATGGGTTGTCATTCATCCATTTACCATTATGGCATGATTGTACAGTATCTCTAAGAGGATTCTTACTTGCAATTTTTACTTATATTATCTATTAGAACAAAAATAGCACAAGGCATCACCTGGGCTGATTCTAAGGGAGCTGCAATATTGCCAGGTTGTAAAGTACACACAGAGTCTTCAGTACTGCGTAGCCATTATTAATTTTTAGTTCGCTTTAAGCAGTGAACTGAACTTAAACACCTGTAAAGCCACAGTCTCATATGTTGCATCCTCACACGTCAATGACTGTGCCAGCAAACACTGGCTTTTAATGTTCTAAATATTATCCACTAGTTTTCTTTCTTTTTAAAATCTTTCTACTGGTTTGTAACGCTTTGTAAGCAATGGCATTTTAATTAAGAACTTTTGAAACTCTTTTGATAAGGTTCATAAAATGCCAATTGTCAACATGAGTACAATTTCTATGTCAAAGTAACTCTATTTTATACACTGACAACAAATTTTAGGTGTTAAGATTTAAGATTTGTAGGGTTAGTAACTAAAAGGTTCCTAGTTAGAAAATTCTTCACAATCAGTTTTAGATAACTTATCTTCTGGGCATTTCTTAAGAACATTTGATAAAAGCCATCTTATGTGCTGATGGGATGGACAATTATAAATTGTAAGTTCACAGTCATAAATGAGAATATTTATAACTTTATATTTATGATCCAACTTATGAAATATTTTAAGAGTAATATATTTTAATTAATACTTACATATTTTTCTTTATCAAATTAGTTACAGTTTTTTCACCTTCTCTTGGTTAAATCTCCACTAATTTTCTTAAATGTAAACTTCATGTAACTGGTAAAGTAAAATAATTGTATACACAAAAGTGCCTACAGGATTCTTTGAAACAATCTGAATTTTATATCTCAGCCTAAAAATCATTTACTGTGTATACTGTTAGTATTCACTATGGCTATGGATACAAGAACATTTTTATTTTGCATTTCTTTGTTCCATGTAATTTCAAACCCTTACGTTTTAAGACAATACAAAGCAATTTGCCAAATGATAAGTTAAAAAGCAGTATGATTATTTTACAACTGGTTTCTTTACCTGGAATAAACCACATTTATGTTTCTAATTTCAACTCTACGTTGTAATGGGCATAAGATATTTCACTATCTCTAAACTCCAAATCATAGATCAAACATTTGCTTTCCAAGACTAGTGATTTTATACTATTACAATATCCAACCATTTCTCCTAGAATATCCCTCAAAATGAAACCAATTCACATTAAATGTTGACAAAATAATAGGAATATCATTGTATAATCCTACCTTAGAGAAATAGGAAAGTTTTAAATGACAAAACTTAAAAAGATTTTGATTGTACTTAAGGAATATATACTTGGCTCACAACTTCTTTTCCAGGTTTATTTATATATATGTGTGTGTGTGTGTGTGTGTGTGTGTGTGTGTGTGTGTGTGTGTGTGAACAAGGGTGCCTGACTCACAACTTCTGATTTAAGACGTATGGATGATCTTTTCTTCTTGGATAGCTACGACTCAACATTAAGTAAAATATAAGATTCCCATGCTTCTCTGGGTCTCAATTTAAAGATATGGGATTAGCCATGCATTCAATGAGTTACAAATGCTTGACCCGTTTGATGGCTGGCCTCTGCGTTGACAACATCCTGGGTCTTGAGACGATACTCTGCAGCATCTCCCATCTCTCTCCCATCTAGATCGGGGCACCGTGCAGAAGGTCGTCGTCCTTCCCACCAACAGCTCTGCCAGCGGGGAGCTCATTCTGGAGGAGCTGGAAGTCTTTAAGGTTTGATTCCCTTCTCCTATCCTTCTCATGCCTGATGACCTCATTCCTTCACTCCTCCAGCCAGTAAAAACACCCAGTAAAAGATTAAGTAAACAAATGTAATAAATTTTAAGAATAGGAAAGCATCAGATAAAAGGAGGCACAGAGAACAAATATTATTTTGTGAAGTATTCTCTTATACTTCATGTTATCTTCACATGAAAGGGTTACATGCTTTTCAGCTATCATCACAACTCGAAAGAAATTTGTTCCTCATTTTTTTTTAAAATGAGCCCCTATGGTCAAGGGCTAGGAGAATCTGTCATGGAGAGGGTTTTAGCATCCCCTTCACAAGCCACTGTAACCCCAATGCCTTCACATTAGTAATTATAGATAAGCTCCTTCATACTTTTGCAGCCAGTCATTTCAAGAAAAGCTGTTGTTTGATTGCTTTCCATTCCAACGCCACTCCAGTTAAACAAAACAAATGTTCCTTCTCAGCACTTGAAGCATTATGTTCGATCTGTACTTGGGATTTCACTGTTTTATTTATTCTCCCTGAATTGGAATTTTTTTTAAAAAATGGAAGAAAAACAACAAAACCAAACCAAAAGGTGTACACAGGAGACTTTTGCATCTATAAGATCTCCACTATTCAAGACACAGGCCCAGAGGCCCTTTCTTTGTTTTTACTTTAGACAGTCTGTCTCACTCTAAGCTGGCCTCCAGCTCTGGGCATTCCTACCTCGGTTTCCCAAGTGCTGTGATTACAGCCTGCAGTTGGTCACTGCAGCACTCAGCTCTTCTTCCCTCAGGTATTTGGGAACTAGCAGAACCAACCAGGTAGTGCCACCTTGCTGCTTTCTTCCTAGCATGACTGCAGCTGTTGGACAAGAGTCCTTATCTGCATTTGGAAACTAAGGGAAAACAAAGAAAGAGGATCACAAGAACCTTTGTCATGGAACCAATCTTTTCACAGACCATTATTTCCATTAATTAAGATAAAATGGCTCCTGGAGAACAGAGCCAGCCTCTGCCTGAGGATTTTCCTCAGTTGCACCTCAGAACTCCCAGAAGTAGACTATCTCTAGTCCAGTTAGTTGTTTAGCTTAACTGACATTTCAGGATATATTGACCCATTAAAATGAGTATTGTAATTACTAAGACTATTGGTTTCATAAGCATCTAACTGCTTAAGATACAATACTGCTAGATTTTTGTGATTAAATTTTCATATTAAAGAATGTAGCAAAGTATGAAGTCTAGTATAACTTGGAGTTTCTCCAGCTGCTTTACAGTGTGTGATTAAATTTATAACTTTTAATACTTGACTCTAGTTCACACTATGTTCCTTATGACTATCGTATTAAAAATATGCCCATTAATAAATGTTAATTTTCAGGGGTTCTGCTTGATATAAGGTACCAACCAAGGACAAAACATGCAGTCATCATCAAACCTCTACCCAGATCTAACCAAGGGACAGATCATTCTCCACAGTTAAGTGGAGACTGGGGACTGACTCTCACAGGATCTCTGGTGCCCCATATTTCGCCATGTCCCTTTGTTGGGGAGGCCCAATTGCACTCGGAAGAAGGATAGCAGACTACCAAGAAGAGACTTGATACCCTAGCACCATATTCAGGGGAAGGAGGTCCCCCACAGCCACAGTCATAGGGAAAGGGGATTGGGGTAAAAGTGGGAGGGAGGGAGGAATGGGAGGATGCATGGGATGGGATAGAAAATGAGATGTAATATGAATTATTTTATTTTTCAATAAAAATGTGTTATTAAAAAATGTTAATTTTACCTATCCCAATAGGTTTTGCCTTTATAAAGAACTTGAATATTTCATTGCATTAACTAAAATTGTTTTACGTATTATACGTTTGTATCATGCAACTAACTAGGAACAAGATGTCATTCTTTGATGATACCAAAAAGTTATATAGTACAAACACTTCATTTTTTAATACTGAAGCATTGTTTTCAGTTATCGGGAAATGTTAATGAAGTGAGTTTGACACAAGTCTAAACATATATGTATGGAACAGCCATAGAGACATGTGCAGTTTTCTGAAGTAGTGAGAACTATGTATGGGCTGTTACATGATTTGCTCTGCTGTTATCATCAAGCAGAAGAAACTCAGTAGAAATGCAGTCAGCCACAATGCATGTGGGGCCATTATTCTAAAAGGTGTTTGAGCTTCCTTACTGATGCCTGTGTGGTTGCTGATACAATAGAGCCAAAAGCCACTGTTGGCAAATGAAGTAATTGCCTTTCATGGATTTGTGTCACATTTTTGAGGTGAGGTAAAAAATAATTGGGTGTGCATGATCTATTGTGATGGTCATGTAAGGATATAACGGATTTAGGGAGAAAATAATCCTTAGTTAAGTGTCATATAGACAAACTGCAGGAATATCAGTGTAGCTGTTAGAAGAACAGAACCACAGTCTCTTCTTTAGTCCTATATCCATGTTTCTGAAGGTATCTAGTTTCTTTAAGCTTAAAGTGAACTGAGAAACAACTCTAATAGTTTATTCAATGACTGTAAATTGTCCCACCTGTTGCTCATGTGTATGTGTGTAAACTATTTAAGGATACTTTGAATTACTGAGAGCGATACCACCATTTTTTCATTTTACATTTTTTACAAATATATACAATCCAAAGGAGCTGTAACAGTGGCAATAATTGAATTTAAGAGTTTGCCTGAATTATTACAGTCTTCAAGAATCATCATCAGCTTATGAGAAATTTACTTTAAGCTTAAAACTAATTGAAAATACTTAGGAAGTAAAGCTATCAAGTGGCTTTCAGAAGGATTAGTGTCGCAATAAATTCTTTCACAAGAAGCCCCCTTCTAACTGTACATGTCTTTGTTTCCACCAGTGAGAATGCAGTAGCATGGTTTAGCCCAATACATCTTTCCTAAACAACTCTTGTCAGCTTAACAATATCTCAGGCAGACTGAGTGGTGGAATGTCCCCTACCACCGCCTCCAAATACTTCTCTCAATTATCCCAATTGTCAATTTTCACTTTAATGCCTGCTATGATAAGTGTGTGATAATTGTACTTCTTTCAAGGTTAAGCACATGTTATACCACAAGTCTATCTGTAATTCCAGAGAGTCTATGCACTGACTGAGAAAGAAATATGACATTTGAATTTTTATGCAAAGCTTGAAGTTTTACGTGAAAAATTGCTTTTAAAAATCATAGGACCTACTAATGTACATTTTCTAATCTTTTAGAATCATGTTCCCATAACAACAATGAAAATCTCATCCAAAAAGGTAAGAACGAAGGCGTTTTTATGATCTTTCAAAGACAAAATATTATAATCAGGAAAATATGTTTTTTTACATTCTGAAAAATTAGTTTTACTATTACCAAACAACCATACAGAATCATCTCTGATATGATGTAGACCTCTATGTTTATTAGTGAAAATGATATGTTTATTTGCATAAAAGCTAATGAGAGCAGACAATAAATACAGAAAGGCATTCCAGCTCTTTGTATACGCTATACTCTCAGCTATTGTGGCGTGTTCACTATACTTGGAAAAAAAAAGCAACATTCTAAAAGAACTGAGCATGATTTTCAGCTACTGTAATATCAAGGCATCCTCAGGGGCTAGAATGAGTGATCCACCCACTTCTGCTTTTCTGCCACTGTTACTACTTTGAGGTAATTATTCAATGCTGTTTCTTAGAGTTGATATATGTCTACAGAATGGTTAATGTACCCTATTTTGGGGATGTGGATTTGGTAAAGGAGAGAATGATGGTGCTTATCAAGACTTTAGTTAATCTAATTTTCTTGAGCATGCAAATATTCAGTGCTCATGTGCAGAAGATGGTAAGTCATGCACCCCGCCCCAATTCCCAAAGCCCTAAGAGCTACCTCCCTAGAGTCAGTTGAATCACCTTCACATGTATTTAATGTGACTTGACTATAAACTACAGGCAAGTTGTTTAACTTCCCTGACTTAAGTCTCTACATCTAAAATGCAATGCCTTTCTCACAAATGATGTATGTAAATTGCCTAAAGTAAAAATGGAATAACTAGTGCTGTCTGTAAGAACCTTGGATGCTATTTTTCTTGGAACAGAAACTGAAGATTTTAGATGTTTGAACAACTGACTGTATAATTGCAGTGCCCTTTGCCATATCCAACGTACTAGACATGATGTGGTATTCATAGTTGCTCTTGTGCTCTTTTCACTTGACCAAATTTTATGAGAACAAATAAATATGACATAATGGAGTTAAAGATCTCATCTGTAAAAATGTTTGCATGGTGCCTAACAAACATTTTCCCAAGTAACATGAAGTCATTTGTCATTTTGCTAATGTCCTATGGAGCTGATCTCAAGTCAGAACTGTCTTTGAAGCCAGCAGGGAAGGCTTTTGTTTACGATGGCTTAATGGAAAGAGACAATATAGAAGCAAGATTCAAAGTCTTCACAGCCATTTGTGTGTCATAGTAGTCGTATATAAAATGGATATCTCAGCGTCTTTATAGGTCATGTGTTATGCTGGTTTCAACATTCTACACTGTAGATAGCTCAGAATGTTTCAGTGGAGCAGTGAGCATCGCAGCTAGGGGAGTGACTTTTCTGAAACGCCTTAGCTTCACTAAATACCGTGTTATTTTCTGAGGTTGGAAGACTATAATTTGTGAAGAGACTATCATAGGTGTTTAGTTTTCATGAGTTTGGTACTTTTCTTAGTACTCAAATTATTTAATCTTCTGTTTCTTGCATTCTTTTTTTTTCAATTTACTCTTGTTCCTGATTCCAAGAATATTGACATTACTAAAAAAAATTAAGGTATATAGAATAAAACTGTTTTTTACCTTTTCCTCAAATAAATTATTGTTAAAATATTTTAATGACTCTGACATTGACACTTGCCTCTCTCCTTTAGATATATATTTAGTTATGTAATAAACACTTACAGGGAATGGAACCAAGGGGTCTACTGCATACTAAGGATCCTACCACTGGGCTACATCCTGAGCCTTCTTTTCTAACTTTTCATTTTGTGACAAAGTCTTACTTAGTGCCCGCTGTAGCCTTGGGAAGCCACTCTAGCCAAGCTTTGAACTTGTCACTCTCCTGCTTTAACTTTTCAAGAAATTGAAATTACAGATCTGTGCCACAGGGCCCTGTACTTCGCCATTTATGTCCTGTGTTCTTGGGAGAATGACAATTGACGAAACACAGAATATGCTGCCATCTTCTCAGGATTTAAATATCTATATGGGAATTCATCAATTTCCAATAATTTCTCAAAATTCAATTGACTTGAATAAAATAGCAATATTAGACACAATACACTGGCATGATTCATGTGATTGGAACTGAAACTTACAGATTAATAGTCTGTTCATTGATATTTTCCTCTACTCTTGTAAATAATACAAATTCATTGTCAATTCACTTCCCAACATCTAGTCAGAACATTTTATTATCCCTATAACATTTTCATCTTAGAAGAACACTACAACACAAGTGCTCCTACATTACATAAAATTCTCAAATAATTAATAGAAATGTGTATTTACATTTTCTCAGTGTCTTACAACTGAAACGGGGTAAACTCTTATTTTTGACTTTGTTAGAGTAATAAAGATTGGTAGACAAAGGAGACATTTTCAGTCATGTTTCAGTGTAAACCCTTATATTAGGGCTGATGAAATGACTTACTACATGAGAATGCTTGCTATCCAAGCATTTGAACCTCACATTGCATTACAACATCCACATTAACTAGCAAGAAGTGGCCATGAGCATCACTGTACCACAAAGGGAGAGGATGGCTGGGATTTGCTAGGGCCAGGATATGTCCGGTTCAGTAACTTACTCAATGGAATATAGTAGAGTGTGAATGAGCAGGATACCCAGTCTCCTCCCCTGGCCTCTGCATGAATACACAGGTGCACATGCATGTGCATGTGTCACATAAATCCACATACAAGCAAAAATACACACATAAAAATAAACATTAATTTTTTCAGATAATCTAAACAATAGCTTTAATAAGCAATGTGTTCCTTTCAAACATGCATATTCAAATGTTTTCTCTTTACCTATGACTGAGTGTCTAGGACCTTTTTCTTCTAAACAAAAATGTTTTTTTTATTTCAAAATTGACTTGTGCTCTTGGACTTGAGACATCGGAAAGCTTCCTTGTGATTTGGTAGGATACAGTAGTCAAAGGGGAAAGAAAACATAATTATTTAATATGCAATATATTAGCTCAAACACTAGAGAACAGTAGATCCCAAAGTTTAAAGCAGGTTACCATTCTGTATGGCACACTGAGAGGTATTTTATTTTTTTTTAGCAGAAAGTGGTAATGTTATAGTGGTGTTAACATAAGAAAATTCTATTTATTTTGGCATTGTACTCTCTTTGCTTCTTGTTTTGAGTCTGTTTCTAAATGAATCCATGGGTTCGTGGCCATAAATACTGCTACAGCTAAAAAGTCTTTTTCTTTTACATCTGAAATAAATCATCCTGATTCTTCTCATAGCAACAGTTGTATGTGAGCTCCAATGAAGGCCTCTCCCAAGTGTCCCTGCACCGCTGCCACATTTATGGCACAGCCTGTGCAGACTGCTGCCTGGCAAGGGACCCGTACTGTGCCTGGGACGGCCACTCTTGCTCCAGGTTCTACCCGACTGGGAAGCGGTGAGTACCACACATTTGTGTGAAAATCCAAATGGACTCCACAGGGCAGTGCAGATGTGGATCAGTTCTGTGGCTGTTTTTATTTTAAAAGATAATGTGAAATGAAACCACGTTTAGCTCCACACAGCCTTTCAGGGAAGAAGATGTCGTACTTCAATATTTGAAGTGCTCTTTCCATACTTTTCTTCTTCATGGAGAAGTCAGGCTGAAGGACCCATCAAACATCTGAGATGGGATTTAAGCTCTATCTTCATACTAGCTAATGTGTGCCTCTGGTTTGTCCTCTAGGTCACTGTAGCCTTAAATTCCACACGGCGATGAGTGTCTATATTGCTTAATTGTCTTAGGACAAAGTTTTTACCCATAATATAATTAATAATTTAGATTAATTTCAAAAGCTAGTAGTTTGGATAGAACTGTGTATATCACTCTAGCCACAAGAACACTGTTCTAGGAAGGATACCCACATGGCTTGTTTGCAAAGCCTAGCAGCACAAGCTTCTTCCTATTTAAGGACTCAATGAGTGATTGCTGGGTAGGATAACAGTCTAAGTAAGGGGCCCTAGTCCCAGGTAAATTAAGTGCCAATTGGAGGGGATTTCCAGTAAAAAGCACTGATCAGATAGCAAAGAACATGCAGAACTCAGAGTTGGTTGAGATCCTGAATGTTTGCAATAGTTTTGAGATATAGGTTATAATAAATGAGGGCACCAAAACCTGTTTGAAGTTAGGGCCAGGAGAGAAAGAAAATGATGTCAGTCTTAAAAACCAATGAACTACCCATGAAAGCACCAGATGATTTTTAATTATATTAATTTTTATTATTTAAAACCATTTTTACATTTAAATATATTTTTACCATATTCTTCGCCTCCATCAAGTCTTTTCACAACCTCCTCCACCCATCAAACTTGAACTTCTTTCTCAAAAAACAAAACCTCAATACAACAATAGACCCTCTGAACCCGAGAAAACAGAATAAAACCATGCCCCCAAAGAAAGCAAATAAATGGAAAACTAAGAAAGTAACTAAATAAAAGCACACTCAAAAACTTTGGAATCCATCATAGATGGTTTTTAAGTTTTACAAGACTCCTGCCACTGAATTTTCATATCAAGGCCATCTTGACCCTTTTTGTATGCTAATTCACCAAATGTTTATTTTGTGACAAATGGATTTTAGGCATCGTTGTTGAAAATGGGTTTAAAATATGAAAAGGAACAACAGAAGAGTTTGAGTATAAAGCAATCTGAAGACAGAAAACACACAGAGAAGGCTGTGAATATGGCAAATAATTGCAAGGTCTCTGGATATGGGAAATAAAAGAGTGTTAACAATAAAGGCTACACAACATGTAGAATCTTTGGAAAGGTTGAAAGGATGATCTGAGAGGGCCATGGTGAGCACAGAGGAGGGAAACTAGGACAAAAATGTCAGAAGGTTAGCACCAAGACATCCTCAGGAGGAACAGGACTCCGGAAGGATGCTGAAGAACATGCAAGAGATAAACCAAAGCTCATGATGGAGCTTAGTAGGCCATGAGAGGAGAAGGGAGGCTGGAAAGAAGTCCGCAATGCCAGACAAGGTTGGACTTTATCAGCAATTTATCAGCACTCAGTCTTTTTGTTTACAATGGAAGTGAGGGTGACTGGGGGATTTGGAGGCCCATGTTGACACAATGACTCTTGGTTCCAAGCACCAGCTGGGTGTTGCTTTTCTTGGAGCACTGGCATTGGAAGCAGCTGGAACAGAATCAGGAGAATAAAGGATTTAGGGTTATTCTCTAGGTCCCATACAGGAATGGCTTACACGGGGATAGTAGAGGCAGAGGTGACAGAAGAGTGCTCTGAGCTGATACACTCACATAATCACTCTGTTGAAGTATTCAGTGTAGGACCTTGGAAAACTAAAGAATAAGAAAATTCCCAATTTCTCAAAACCAGAGTAGTAGAAAACATATATTGTTTGAGAATGAACCCTGAAATAGGAGCAGGCGTGAGGGAGAAAGAACACATTATACCAAGAACGTCTATGAGACTCTCCAATTTGTGTGTAGCATAGAGAAAGAAATGCAAATTTGGAGTAGAGAGCAGTGCCCTGGACTGGACCCCTTCTTTACAAGCATAGGGGCAAGGATGAAGGTTAAGGTTAAGGTTCGGGATCAGTCTTGCATCAGTGCTCAAAGACTTACTATTCTCCCCCATTAGCCGTAGCAGCTGGGCAGGAGGTCCTAGACTTCCATCAGCTTTCCTTCACTTTTAGATACGTATTCCTAGTCAATTGTTTCTATTTGAACCGGCTGAAGAGTTCAGAACCTGGGCACAGAGTGTGTGGAATTCAAATTTCAAACACAATCTCAAATAAATTTGATTTTTTGCAGCAACTGTTTTCAACAGTATGTGTCTTGTAGCTCTAAGTATAATAAAAGTAGTATTTTAAATGTGTTCCCACAGCTATTTGCCAGATGGTACATTTTTTTTTTTGCTGGTACAGGCGGTAAACCTTAAACCCCTACCCAGATCTAGCCAATGGACAGAACACTCTCCACAGTAGAGTGGAGAGTGGGATATGACTTTCTCACATACTCTGGTGCCTCACCTTTGACCATGTCCCCCAGAGGGGGAGACCTGGTGGCACTCAGAGGAAGGACAGCAGGTTACCAAGAAGAGACTTGATACCCTATGAACATATACAGAGGGAGGTAATCCCCCTCAGGAACAGTCATAGGGGAGGGGAATAAGGGGAAAATGGGAGGGAGGGAAGAATGGGAGGATACAAGGGATGGGATAACCATTGAGATGTAACAAGAATAAATTAATAAAGGAGAAAAAATAAAAATAAATTAAAAAAAAGAGCTCTAGAGCTAAGCATGGGGTCATTAGCACCAGAGTTGGAGCCCTTGACCTTTTACCCAGATTAATGGCAATGTTGGCTCATGATTCTTTCTAAAGAGCAAAGTGAGGTGGGGATTATAAACTGGATATAATCACCAGCCTATAGGTAAATCAGAACTCCTTCCTTGCAAAGACTTTGTCTGAGGCCTACAGGAATCTTTAGTTTTCACACAAGCAGTGATTCTCAATTAAAATTCCATTCCATGTGTGGAGCATCATTGGACATTGAGATTTATTTGAAATTTTGGATGTCTCTGAGTATGTTCACATGTTGTCTCACCTATTACAAATCCAGTTGCATTTTCTAAGATTCATGCTGAAACATCCTCACGCATTGCTCTTATGTCAGCACGCATTGTGAAATTAGTCATGGCTCATTATATACCAATTAATGAACCTATCTGAGATTTGGTTGCTCTTACCATATTGTGCTAGCATTAAATTATGTGTGCTGGGCTGAAAAATAAGTATCAACTATTTAAATAACTGTTTTCACTATATCTACCAGTTTCTTGGTTCTATGATGAAAACCTGTAAAATGCAAAATGCACGCAAACACACACAGTGGATAAGCTTACCAATATTTCCTTTTGGCTAGTGCAATACAAGTTTCTCTAAAACTATCTGTCTATACTGCTTAAATATTCCAATTTATTTCCAACTAAACATGCTGTGAAATATGTAAAGTATGTTTGTAGAATGAATTGATACAGGTTTCCCTATTGTTTTCCTTCAGACATTAAAAAGTAGTGGTGGAAAATACCATTTATAATATTTTAAGTATTAACTTTTTAAAATTAGTGTTATCTGGCATTATTCTCTTGGAATTATCTGTCTGTAGCAAATACTACATAGATGAATTAATGTAACTAAAACAAAAATATAGCCTTTGTATGTAAGCAGAGAAACACAGCCAGAAAGCAACAGAAAGAAGAATACATTCACACAACAACATTAAATATTGGCTCCACGGTTTCTTTCTTATAACTTGGTACATAAACAATATATACTTTTTGTTCACCACTTGGAAGCATCTAAAATATCTGTGTGTATCAATATTGTAGTGTACTTTCTAATGCTATTCATCCTGAATTCAGGCAGATAGTTAGAAAATGTAAGATAGGGTAACCAGTTCAATTTTTATAAATATCCTTTCTGTGGAAGTAGAAAATGATTTCATTGTTTATCCAAAAGAATTGAGAATAATGGTGCCAACTCCCCAATCCTACATGTAATGTAATATCACACTGCTGAGCAGCACGGCTCTGTGACGCTCCAGGAATGCATCAAGGGAACGGACACACACCAAGGGCTCTCGCTGATCTCATTTAGAAAGAGCAATATCAAGGTTTTCTATTTGAATGTCTGGACGTTGATGTGGCAGGCTCCCTTCGCCTAGCTTGAGTGGTTATATACTGTGAACAAGAAACACCCCATAGTGCTGGCTACAGGACAGTACATATACACACTGTGGATAGAGTGAGTGTCTAGAAGGCTAAAAGTGATCAGGTTAACCATAAGAACACTCACAAAGTACTGTTTGAGTATACATTCTTAGGCTCAACAGTAGTAAAAAAAAAAAAAACAAATACTTGGCAATAAAACTGTACATGGAACTTGTCTTTAAAAGGATGCTCATTGTTTTTCTTTACCGGAGAGTGACTGGTACTTCCACTCTGTGTGTAATGCTATACAGATGTGTAACTGAATGCTACAATTCATATACTAATAGTTGATAAAAAAAATAAATGTGACCATAAAGTATTTACCATTTTCAATAATTTTAAAATTAGGTTTTCAAATCATGAATGACTGAGATTAGTATTCCTTTGTATGTTTAATAATAACTGTGTACATTTTTATTTTTGTTAGTTTTGTTCAATCTGTTATCATCATGCTAAAATATTAGGAATTAACATTTAATTGAACCAAGTGGTATTCTCACTCATAAGTCATTTAGCTGTGTGCCCCCAATATTTAAACTGAGTACCCGCACGGCTTCTCGGTGTAGTCATGTGCAGCCAACTACTCTCTTTGGTTTATTCTTTTCTGTTGTGAAATTTAAAGTAGGAGAACTCATGGACATGAGCATCACAGAATGAAATCCTTAATGAACAAATACTATAAAATTTATGTAACTAATTTTCCATTTATAAGGATTATAGCTTGAGTTGTGAGATGCTTTTTCCATTGGTATTGTTGTTTATAGGGTAAGGCAGTATAATTTTATCTCATTTTCTAGAAGATTTCATATGTGCCCATATAACATTAAATATGCTATTGTACTACACACACACACACACACACACACACACACACACACACACACACATATTCATGAGAAAAATACAGCAAATATGGAAAAATTGCATATAAACATTTTAGAAATCACTCTATGTATATACCCATTTTTGGAAACCTGAAAATCTTTTAAGTGTATTTTTCTTTGTATTCAGAAATACTACTTAGCTTTTTAAAAAAAAAAAAAGCTTAAAACATCTATAGGACACTGACGTTTAAACAAAAAGCATGTTTCTTTAAAGAAAACTTTTATAAAAAGAAAAATGCTGTTGAGTTTATTGTTTAGCAGTTTTCATTTTAGTTCATTGTGGATTGATAACTGTGCAATAAAATTTAATACAGTCATTTAGAAAATCTAACCTCTACTTTGTGAGTGATAAGAACTAGGAATTTTGTGGCTGCCTGCTCACAGATGACAGAAGAGAGAGACTGACTAGTTATAGATTAGACGTAGGCCGCTTATCACTGGTGACGGCCAGCACTGTGAGGTCAGGTAGCTGAGTGAGGTAACGAGACGCTTCCATTCGCTTTCCAAATTAAAGGTCAGGTTTAAACAGGGGTGTTTTTAACGTGGAATAGCTGTCATTAATGCCTAATCCCGTTGATGTTTCTCTGCACTTACAGAAGGAGCCGAAGACAGGATGTAAGGCACGGGAATCCACTGACTCAGTGCCGCGGCTTCAATCTCAAAGGTATGAGAAGAGCAAGTGTTTATTACGATGCAAACAGCGGCGCTCCCGTTTCTCTTCTACCAGGGGATCTCCACCCAAGCAATTCACTTAGAAATGCGTCATCCTGAGTCTGTAAAATATTTCTTAGTGCTAATTAAATTTAACTACTATTCGTGTGAACACTGACACACACACACACACACACACACACACACACACACACACGGCTGCTCTGAAGCATGTGGCTGCCACTGTGTGTGCGGGTAGGTCTCTATACAGATGGCAAACACAGATTATCTTAGCTTCTTAGTTCTTTCTACAGCAAAAGAGTTACTTTTGAAATTTGCTGACAAACAACACAACAAACATTATTTTATAGAAGGAAATAGACACAAAGTACTCGTGATTTAAATTATTTTGAACCATAGACCTCCCTGCTAGAACATTCACACTGCTTGACCATCTGCCAGGCTTCTTACGAGGCTTATTGTCTCACAAACGCAACCACTGCCTGTACTGAATATTAAATCCTCTCCTATTCCCTACTGCCTGACCATAACCGTCCTACCGTATTAAAAGTTTGCTCATTCTTGATGCTTTTATGGTGGAATCACATGGGATCTGTGATGTTAGGCGTAGTTCTTTCCATGGTTTCAAAGTTCCTTTACTCTTTAACAGGTATATGAATTTTTATTATTTCTGAAATTAATTATTTGTAGCACATTTTGCTTATCTATTCATGCCTGTCTAGAGACCCGCTTCTACAAACACAGAGAATAATCCTTCAGAGATCCAGGCTGAGACTCAATTCTAGCCTGCCCTGTCTTAAAGTTAACCCAGCCCCTTCCTCCTTATCCTGACTAGGAGATGCCATGATAATCCTTTCCTTGCACCCCACGCAGCTCTTCCTCCTCGCTCACCTGGTGCTCCAGGCATATGATTTTAAAGATAAAATTATGTGCACATTTGTATATTATACAGTTTATAAAATTAAAACAACCACAGTATCTGAAGAGAAGAGTGTGGGCACAGGTCTGTGGCCCCAGCCCAGTGTTCAGGGCTGTGGGGCAGCATTCCCCTGACTGCTCAGTCTACCTGAGCTAGAGATGCAGACTGACATTTACCACCCATGTGAGCCTGGGCCTTCTTGAGTTAAGAACATCACTCCTGTTCCTTATTTAATTAACTCCGAGATATAACTCCAAGGTAGATTTTTGTTTCATTGTTTCATACATCTAATTCAGGGATGATATGCAGTTTGCCATTTGCTGCTAGTCATGGAGTAATTTTTATAAAACATAATGTCAGTTACTGCTTATAATGCCACTTGTCACGGGGATGAGAATGGTGGTACTTGATGTAATGCCAAGTAGCCAGGCTGATTTAGCCTTGAGCTTTGGTTCAAGTGCTTTCTTGGGATTATCTCGTACATTGTTTAAAATCTGTACCCACATTGATTTCTATCCCCAACTTATAAATAAAGCTTTCTGCTCCTGTTTTAACATCTGCCTGATTTCACTAAGTGTTTTATTTTCCATAAAACATTAACTAAAAAGTTTTTAAATGTTATAATCTATGTTTTAGAAATGAATAAAATGAACACAGAGGTGGTTCAAGAAACTTGTCTCATGTTGGGTAGCCAGTGAGTATGATTTCATGGATAGCATAAGCTAAGGTCCCATTTTGCCTGACACTTCACACTGCATTTACAGTGTGTTATCTTTTATATATGCATATTGTAAATATACAGCTATTGTACATATTGTAGTATTTTTCATGGCTTATGGCCTTACTTTTCATAATTGAAAAAAATCTCACTAAAATATTATAATAATTAGATAATTAATGCTATGTTACAATACTCACTACAGAACAGTAAATGTTAGATAATTTTGTAGTGTGTCTTTTACTTTGCATTTTAAAAAGGCGCCTCGCCCTACAGAAGAGTTTGCTCATTCAATTGTCCCTCCTCCCTTATGGTGCGAGGCATCCCGAGCACAATCTGAGAGACAGAAATGTTCATCGAGAAGAGTAACCTCTAAAATCAATTCTCTTTCCCATTCCACCTGACTTGATTTTTGCTTTTCAGCATACAGAAATGCAGCTGAAATCGTTCAGTATGGAGTGAGAAATAACAGCACTTTCCTTGAGTGTGCTCCCAAGTCCCCACAGGCATCTATCAAGTGGCTGCTGCAGAAAGACAAAGACAGGAGGAAAGAGGTAAGTGCCTGGCCTCGCTCCATCCATCAAGGTTGGGGGGTGGGGGTGGGGGGCTAAATAACCATTCTTCAGCGAGGCACAAATGAGACTGGGAAGGAAAGACGACGAAGTGGAGGCATCCCTTTATGTCAATGGCATGTCAAGTACCATCTTCTTTAAGACCCTTTGTCCTTAGATTTGAGGGATTAATTGGAAATCCTTTCTGCCAGCCACTTCTATAGCTTCGTGTTGGTCACAAGAGCTCAAGTGCTGAAGCAGAGAAGTGATGTTAAGAAACACTTGTGAAAGAAACGAGATGTGTGCAGAGGCAGAAGCTAAGACTTCGTACAACAGCACCTTTGTGTGGCTCACAAGATGAAAGGGCTTTAAAGATGTGCCGCTTTCCTCAGCAAGAAATCATGCCACGCTATAACCCTTTGTAGCAAGTAGCATTTTTTTTCTGCTGTGTGGTCATGTGTTCATTGCATTAGCATTCATGATCTTTATATGTCACTCAGGTAACTTATCCAATCCTTGTTTATGAGACCACTGCCTTTATTTGTTAGTATGGAAAAAAAAGATCCCTAGATTTACAAATAGGTACATTCCTATTCAAAACTTTCATTGATTATAAAGAACTGTTTGAAAAGAACAGCATTGTAAACTGACATTACAGTGACATATTTAAATACAGAATCCCATAATATTGATGTCACACTGTTCTGACAAGTGGGAAGAAAAAAATTATATGCACATATATGCATCCCCTAAATTTAAAATGTCATGCTGTGAGTACACCATCAATTTTGATGGATTCAAATGAAAATTGGACACCCTCCCCCTCCTCCCTGCACCTGTGTGCTGCATTCTATTGTAGATGATTTCCGTGCACAGCACTAGAAGTTGTAGAACCCAGACATTGTATCAACATGGCTGGGACCTTGATGACATAGGAAAAGCCACATCCAACTCTCACGCGTGCCTATTCAAGCATGTTATGTGGTCTTTTATAACTGGGAATTTCTTGAAGTTGAAACATTAAGTCATAGGCTGTGACCATTTACATAAATGAGGATTCAATTCTGAAGAGGAAAGGATTGGATGGATGGGCTTTGGAGCTCTCTATTTCCCCTGACTTTATTGATAGTTTAAAATTTTTTGATCAAGGAATCTTGCAAAGGACCCAGTTTCAATTCCATGCACCCACATCAGGAAGCTCACAAACCCCTGTAACTCCACTTCTGGGAATCAAAATCACTCTGCCCTCTGCTGGCTGGTACCTGTAGGTACATGATGCCTAATAACTCCCTCAAGATTACACATTTTAGATGTAAATACAATCCTCATTTTGTTTTATTGACAACGAAATGTGTTTTTGTACAGAACTTTGATAATGTAATAATATTCTCATGCATTGCATTATCTTTCTTGAATTTGGTCACATTTCTGTTTTCATTGAGAGAGATAGAGATAGAGATAGAGATAGAGATAGAGATAGAGATAGAGAGAGAGAGAGAGAGAGAGAGAGAGAGAGAGAGAGAGAGAGAGAGAGAGAATCCAGATTGTAGATATAAGAACACTTCCTACCACATAGATTCTCAATCCTTCCATTGATAATAAAATAGCTACGAACGTAAAGCAAATTCATCTCCTGTATGTAGCCTCTACTAGCCATTGATCGTTTTCTACTATAAGCCTTATGGTAACTAAACATTACCACATGGTTTTATTTTATTACCTGTGGAAATAAATTTTCTTGAAAGTCTTGTAAGGTAATGTCCTTGCAACATATTTTTAGACATTCTGTAGTGTGTGATAATTGGACAAGACTTTTGAAAACATTCAAAATTCTGCTTCTGCATATGTATGTATGTGTATGTGTGTGTGCCTGTATGTGTGCACACATGTGTGTGTATGCACACACTGAGACTACTTATGAACAAAAGAATTAAATCTCATAAAAGTTTTTTTGTGCTTCTACAAGTGAGGAAACTTGTAAAACTAAAAATAATTTCAGGACTAAATAGACATCATGTAAGAATTTCATTAATATAACTATTCCCTGTGAATTAAGAGCCAAAACAATTACCAATCTTTTTATATTTAGAATTAAACTGCATTTGTCTGAAGGGCACTGTCTTAATTAGGATTATAGTTACTGTGATAAAACACCATGACCAAAGCAATTTGTGGAGGAGAGGGCTTTTTTCCTTATATTTGCGAATCACTTTTCACTGTCAAAGGAAGTCAGAACAGGGACTCAAACAGGGCAGGAACCGGGAGACAGACGCTGATGCAGAGGTTGTGGAGGAGTGTTACTTACTGGCTTGCTTCTATAGGCTTGCCCCACCTGTTAACCTTTTTCCTTTTTTTTTTTTAAACCAGGGACTATTTATTAATTTAATTTTAAGTCTCATATAAAGGATATAACCAAAAATGATGACATCACTTTGATGACTATTTTCTTTTTTCTGTTTATTCTTCTCTTATACAATACATTCTGTTAGAAGTTTCCCCTCCCTTCATCCCTCCCAATCATACTCCCAACTCCTTTCTCCCGCGATCCACTGATTTTCCATTTCCCTTCAGAAAGAGCAGGAATCTTATGGATAGCAACTGAGCATAGCATAACAAGAAGCAATAAAACTAAGCACAAACCCTCATATCGATGCTTGGTGAGGCAACCCAGTAGGAGGAAAAGGGTCCCAAGGGCAGGCAAAGGAGTCAGAGGCACCCTTGTCCCTGTGTTAGAAGTCCCATAAAATTCCTAAGGTAAACAACCAGAACATATATGCAGAGGACCTAACATAGACCATACAGGTTTCCTGATTGCCTCAGTCTACTTTGTTATAGAACTCGGGACCATCAGCCCAAAGATGGTGCCACCCACAATGGGCAGAGCTCACCCCTGTCAAAAACTAAGGAAAGGACCAACAGTGGCATCTTCTGGAGCCATCTTCGAGGCTCCCTTCTTTCAGATAACTCTATTTTATATTGATATAAAACTAGCCCACACAGGAAACCACCAGATTTCCAGGTGTAGGTGGTACCTTCACTATCTCTTTTAGTAGTTCAGTTCCCTGGGGACAAGATTGTGCTTTGCAGAGAAAGGGGTGCACGTGTGCAGTGGAACTAACCACAATGCTGTGTGCTCTGAGAAGAAAATCTGTAGCTGTGAAACCTTTTCTCTTGCATATATTGACAGTGTTGTCTTAGAAATACAGTTTTCCATTTGGGACATTCACACTGTTTCTTTCTTAGGTTAAGCTGAATGAGCGCATTTTAGCCACTTCCCAAGGGCTGCTGATTCGCTCTGTTCAAGACTCTGACCAAGGCCTGTACCACTGCATTGCCACTGAGAACAGCTTCAAGCAGACCATAGCCAAGATTAACTTCAAAGTTCTGGATTCAGAAATGGTGGCCGTTGTGACAGACAAGTGGTCCCCATGGACATGGGCTGGCTCTGTGAGGGCTCTCCCCTTCCATCCAAAGGACATCCTGGGGGCATTCAGCCACTCTGAAATGCAGCTCATCAATCAGTACTGCAAGGACACCCGGCAGCAGCAGCACCTAGGAGAAGAACCCCAGAAGATGAGAGGGGACTATGGCAAACTGAAGGCTCTCATCAACAGCAGGAAAAGCAGGAACAGGAGGAATCAACTGCCAGAGTCATAAACTGTTCGTCCATGGGGCTTTGCTTCCAGGAACAAACGCTCTGTCTTCACCGGTCAACTACTGCGCAAAGACTTGTGCTTTCCCCATGAGAAATCCCTGACAAAGGCTGGAGACTCACTCTAAAGTGCGTTCTCTGTGAACTGAAATGAGCATGCATCTTCTTGTATGATACAGACTAGCACTAGACATGTCATGGTCCTCATGGTGCATAGAAATATTTAACTTATCCCAGATTTTATTTATAACTTTATGTGTCTTCTCTTCAAAAGCATCAGTGCAGCCACAGAAGCAGAACTGTTACACCCTCGGTTGAGCGAGGGCCATAAATTACCCTGTGCTGTTCCTGCTCTAGGGGCTTAGATTTCTAATTGTCAGTGGTTTTTTTTTCATACATGAAAACGAATTCCAATTCACAATTTTCACATAGTAAATGTCATATAAATGCATGTGACAGAACAGCCATCCAAAGTCTTGTAGGTTAGACAAATGACAGGAAAGAGAGCATCCAGATGTTATATAAGAGCAAGAGTGACTCATAAAGAGAGTGTGATGAGTTCATATGCTTCCAGTGAGTTATATTCTTGCTTTTTTTTTCCCTTTGTTTAAGATTGTAAGATGTGTCAGTGGCTGCTATCTGCCATCATTCTTCCTTTTCTTGTTTCAGAAAGAAAAATGAGTACCTTGTCCCATCCAGGCCTTTAGTGGGACATGTATCAGCAAGGCACTGGCATTTCTCCTGTTACATTATCATCTTCCAAGCAAAAGCACTTTGTTTTGGGGAAGTTATTTAAGTTATTGTAGACTTACATGTACTCTTGCGTTATTTAATTGATTTACTGTTTTGATTTTAATTTCATAATCTACCTGGCAAATTAAATGAAACAAGGATGACGCGTTGCTAGGACATCCAACTTCGCCATGGAGAGTAAAGCTATCAAAAAAGAAATGTAAGATCAAGGTATAAAATGTGCCATGTGAAGAAAAGTGTAACACGTAGCTTGTTTTCAACTTTAGTAATCAACTTCTATGATTAAATCCTATATTTGAGGAACCAGTTTTACATATCACACTGATTTTTTCAAGCAAGATATCATGGTTCTGTAATCATATGTGTGTTAAGGAGAAGTTGTTATTATGTCAAGAAAGACAGTTTCAACACAGTATGAACAAAATAGACTTGTTATAAATAATACCTATTTTTACCTACAAATTTTTCCATTTGATAATACTTCTTTAAGAATGTTGAGACACATGTTAAGGGATCTGTGTAACCATGAAAAATTTAATATTAATGATTATCTTCTAATTATATGTTTGGATTTTTATGAGAAAAGTGTAAGACTAAATTAATTTCTCCAATTTAAAAATTAAGTGGATAAAACATGGGAAATTTTCTCCTACTTCTTTTAATTATACAACTTTCATCTTTTATTTAATTTCATTTATACATGTTTATATTTCCAGAGAAAAAGAGAATTTTTTTCCAAATACTATTGAACCATGCTTTTTATTAACAATTCATGACAAGGGTAATTAAAAGGGGCGCTACCTCCTTTCTTAGTGTTATGGACAAATCTCCAGGTGGTAAAATTATGGGTAGAGGTGTGAGTTGGTGTAGATTACACGTTGGCACATACAAGAACCTGGGCTCAAACTGAAAGAGATGAGCAGAGATAAGGAGGAAGGGAGGCAGGCAGGAAGGATGGGCAGAAAAACATGAAAGAAGGGAGGGCAGGAAGGCAGAAACTGAAGAAAGAAAAGATGGGGTGAATACATTCATTATAAGAAGATAAAAATGTGTTTAGTTAAGTGATGGTAAGTTTTGATGTTCTAGAGGGCACTTCAGTGTTGTGAACACAGAGAGCATAAATGTCCCCCAAATGTGTACAGTGCTGCAATAATCTATAGTGTTCTCATATGTAAATTGTTTGCATGCTTAAAATGCTCACCTCCTTTTTTTTCTGATACATGCAAAATCAGCAGTGTGTTTACATGCAACATTAACACCACCCTCTGTGTTTGTGATTAGTCTGTTGTATGACCAGGATTAAAGTGAAATGACTTCAAAGGCGCGGTTCCCCTCGCTCCATGTAGGTTCAGCCTGGTGACAGTGCTGTTTCGTTCTATGCTATTATCTGTCCTATTTAATACCTCCTGGTTTTTACCACAATTACATTTTAAATACTCATTACTTTTCTTTTAAAGTTATAGATATTTTTATTCAACACAACCCTGACAAATGTTAAATATATGTATTTCTCAAAAACATAATTAATGCATATTGATTATGGGGGACTAGTTGGTTTTATTTTGTGTACTTTGACAATTTAATGATTTAACATGTTTTTATTTTCTAATGTACATAAAAGTATCTAGAGATGCACTTGCCCCCCCCCAATGTAGGTTTGTGAATAGATTTAGCATGATGAAGCTGTCATTACAGTGAATGCTCACCCATTGTTGAGAAAATAATCTAGAAGTAGTTACCACATGAAAATTTAATTAGAGATTGAAGAAATCATTTGTCTGGCAAAATAAAACATTGAACTCCCATGAGGATGTCTTTCACTTTCTTTTTAATATTGTAAATGTTAATGTGATAGAAACAACTGAATTGTTATTATCATTTAAAGATTCAATTATCCAGTTTATGAAAACATACCTTTAAATACTTCAGAATTTAATAATTACAGACAATGTCTTATACCAGCAGCCTTCATTCAAGTACAAACTTGCATCCATCCAGTGCCATCCATTTTCCATGTATATTCTTATAAATATATTAGCATATGCAATCTATACATTTTAGAGTCGGTATTTTTCCTTTACCCATGCCTATATACATTATTCATAATATATCTTGCCTATAACTTTAAACATTTATAGTTTGGGAATGAATATAATTGAATCTATCTACCTAGATTTAAGTCCATCCTCATGACTTTATTTTCAGAAAAAGTATATATATATATATATTTTCCTCAGTATTCTGCATAAGACCCCACCTGGAAAGTGTCAGGACAGAACAAATTTTATATTCACATGTTCAGAAATAGTTATGACATTGTCTGGTTTTGCTAAAACAATAAGGAGTCCTTCATTTGTCTTCTATGTCAAATTCAACATCAATCATCCAGGTAGAAAATCTGATGTCAAAGGAGCAGCTGTCACCTTATCAAGTAAGAGAGGTCCTCAGAAACATGAAAGAAGGAAGCCACAGATTAGCACATATGGTACATAAAAGTGAGAGGACCATTGCAGTTCTCTTCTGTCTGTTCTTGGGGTATCTACCTGCATCAGTACAAGTTCAAAGAAACAATCATTTGCTGCAACAGCTCTTCCAAGATAACTCTGCTTTTACTTCAGTGGCCTCATTGCCTCTCAGTATCTTGTTCACACTTGAGTAACTAGTTAGTTTTTAAAATAATTTAATGTGATTTTTTTTAAAAAGCTTTAATATATTTCTGATCTTTTATGCTTCTTATATAATTGAAAAAAATTTTAAGGAGCCAGATAACAATTTCTGGCATGCATTGAGCTAGCTAAAGTCAGAAGAGGCAGGCAGCTTTGCTGTGTATTTAAGGCTGTGAAAAAGCTGACGTCTAGATGAAGACATAAGCAGACCAAGCAAAACACGCTGTTTATTCTACTTGATATTTAGAGCTTTGTTGAATTCTATGCATAATAACACAGTCATAGATCATTGTGGAAAAAACATTTTATTCATTTTTTTGTAAGAATCTATCTGCCATTCTTTGAACTGACCAAATTCTGCACAAGAATCTAAACCTTTTGCAAAAGTAAAACAGAGCACAAAAGAAAAACCAGATGTACACTCCAAGTGGATGATTTTACCATCAATAAGCTGTTGATGTAGGTAACCTCTGATGGACATTCCTATTTTTATGGTTCCATGATGATATTATCTTCATTATCCGGACATCGGGAGATAGAAGACCAAGCTTCATCGTTTAACAAATGTCGTCTTCCTTCTAGCAGCCCTAATGTATTTATCAATTCACCTCATAAAATCCTACTTTCAAATAGTTAGAATTGTGTATTTCCCAGGGCTATTATGTTGCCCTGCTTGAGTGTTACTTACATAAAGTGCTATTAAAGAATGACATTATAACAAACACATTAACATTGTTTATTCTATGGAAGGTTACTTCTCAACCCCCAAAACAGAAAGAGGGTGTGCTTTTATTCTTCAAGTGCTTTTCTTCCTCTTGAGTTATCCATGCAAAAGGCCATCCAAAGAGCTTGTGAGACCAATACTGAATTATTTGTACAGTCCCAGTGGGTATTTAATGAAATTGTTATGAAAATAAGTCACCACCATTACTTCTCCGGGTATCTTTTCATGCACATGTGACTCAGTGGCTCATCACATGAAAAGATTTCTATATTTTCTCAAGTCTTGTCATAATTTCATTCTACAATTTGAAATAGGACAAGCAGGCTACGCCTTTTAATTTTCTATGTATTCACTTTGAGAATAAGTCATAAAAATCATAGACTTTTTTACTTATCTATCACATCTCAGATACTGGGACACAGGATGTCACTGATGAAGTCACTTGTTTTGAAGCAATAGGAACTGGCAGTTTATAGCAGTGGTGTGAGGCCAATGGTTTGTCTCATGGAAAGGGAAAATGACCACAGGAAACAAAATGTAACAGTGATCCACAAACCTGGACACTCCTAGTGATTTCTTTATAGACCCATATGTATATTTGGATCTATGTATTATGTACTTACATTTAAAGACAAGCCACATTTAATTTACTAAATATTCAGAATAAAATTTAATACCCACTTCAAATCTCTATTACATCTTTTATACTTAGACATATTTCTAAATTCTTTTCAATAAGTAACTGCATTTTCTTTTCAAATTCAATTTTGTCATAATTATATGTAGATAAGTGTTTCTTTTGCATGTATTTATTTACAACATGTGCGTTCCTGGCACACAAGGTGTGCAATAGAGAGCATTGGCTCCAATGGAACTGAGCCTTCATACAGACCTTTGTCAGCAAGCCTGTAGGTGCAGGAGATCAAATCCAAGCTTTTTAGAAGAGTGGTGAGTACTCTGGACCACTGAGTTTTCCTCCCCTTCCCAGCAGGTTTGCGTCTTGACTTTCACACAGTTCAATACTCTTTTCTAGAGCCTCGTGAAGGTTTTTTCCTTGTAACTATCCAGGTCTCCTGGAGCATCGCCTGATTTCACCCAGGGAGAGAAACAAAACACTATGATGCAGATCTTACGACAGCAACATGAGGATTTCCATTCTTCTTACTAATGTCCATGTATAGAGCTTTTTCTGTAACAGTTTCCACGTGGAGCTCATGTGGTCCACCATTTTCTGTTCTCCTCTCAGGATTTTATATAATACCACACCAATGGGAATTGTGTTCTATAAATGGCAAACATATTTGAAGTGCTTGGATGTGTCTGATGCATTTAAAATAATTAAATGATTTTTTAAATGTGGAAAATGAAATGTATAATTATAAACTTTAAGCATCTTCAACGTCCAGTAGTATTAATTAGAAAATAAGCACATTTGGTCGAGTTTTCTACACAGCAGGCTTTGTGATTTGATTTGCAAAACACATGAACTAATGAATTTCAAGGCTTTGTCTTTTCAACTCACTACTTTTACAATTATTAATTAATTAATTAATTAACTTTACACTCTGACTCAGTTTCCCAGTTTCCTCTCAGGCCATTTTCCTATATCTCCTTTCCATCTACTCCTCTTTTTCTCTTCAGAAAATGGGGGGGGGGCCTTCCCATGGATTTCAACAACTCTGGCCTATCTAGTTGCAGTAAGACTAGGTGCATCTTCTCCTACTGGGGCTGGACAATGCAGCCTAGTAGGAGGAAATGGTCCCCAAAGCAAGCAACAGAATCAGAGACAGCTCTGACTCCCACAGTTAGGAGTCTCACATGAAGACTAAGCTATACAACACTAACATATGTGCAGGGGGCCTAGGCTAGATCCATGAATGCTCCCTAGCTGGCAGTTCAGTCTCTGTGAGGCCCTATGGGCCCAGGTTACAAGCTCACTACTCTTATCTGTGCCAATCTACGGTTATCTAAATACAAATCTCATGGCCCTGTAGTCAAAGTTAGTTGAGATCATTCTACCTAATGTAAAAAGAATAACATAAATTTTGGCCATTATTTGTATTGACTCTGCTGTTAAAAATTATTTTACTTTATTAATCTTTATGAAACACTCATTACATTAAAAGCCCGATACATAGACACAGATGTTGTAATAGGGAATACAGTAATAACTCTTATGGCGTGACATTCTCCACAGGCAGAAATAATTGGACAGTCTCTCAGGTATCTCGTAAGTTAGGGTAGGTGTATGAAGGAAATGAAAGAATGGTGCAAGCATCTTGTGTACATTAAGGGACATTCCAGATAGAAGAGCAGACTAGTAAGGCTCTCAATTAGAAACAATTCAAAAATTAAAAAAAAAAAAAGTCACTAATCCAAATGTGAGATCAAAAGCAACATGTCTCATATCTATCAACCAAGCCACCAGGGTCAAGTTGACCACAATGATATATTTGTTTGTTTATAACATAACCAAAGCCAAGGAAGTGACAGTCGGGATTTATGCTCTATAGAATATACATCTGGCTCTGTTAAGAGGAACTTTGAAATGGGAAAAAAATAGAAAATGAAGAAAACATCCAACTATGACCTAAGACAGACGATGTATTGAAGTGTTGTCTTCTATCCATGCAAAGAGATAACCAATTGTAACAGTCCCCTTTGGGGTGCACATTTGAAATGGACAGAAGGGTTGAAAGGCACTAATACCATCCACTGGGATTTAGGAAGAGTTGCTCTAGGGGAAACACCAACATCAGAAAAGGTCAAGAGAGCTCCAGCCATGATTCTGGAACTAGAATGTGCAGAAACTGCCAAGGGGAATTTTTTATCCAATAATTTCCATAGGAATAAATGGCGTAGGTTTCACTATGGGGGACCAAAAACAACCACGATGCTGTACAGATGCAAGGATCTATGGTGAGCTGTGTCCCATGCGAAGTGGATCTAAACCTTGGTGGCTGCGGTTCCTTCATTGGATGACAGGCCACTATAAACACTAACTGAAGATATAATAGGAAGGATCAATGCATCATCCCTCTGTAAGATCTTGGGCGTCAATACCCTATTAATCCTGGTATTATTTACAGGGAAAGAAGGGATGCAGTTTTTTCAGGATTTGGAAACACACTCTCTAAATGAAAGGTCATTTATACAATGGAGTTTGTGATAAGATATCCCTTTTTTAGAAGAGCAACATGCTTTCTTTGTGTCCTCAACATTGAATTAAGGATTAAGGGTCAGAACTGAAGCAGGGAGCCCAGACTGTTACTTCTCAGTGTACCTCCTCCACAGATGGCTACTCTCCTTTGCCAGGTTAATGAAGGGGAACGATTTCTACAAAATGGTCTCCAGACTCCCCTGAGATGCCTGCACCAGAAGTTGGCATTGAGGATGGAAACTGGAGAAGAATCTAGTTTCCTTCTCTGTAATAGAATAATTATGAGCTTTCATACATGGGCAAACTTAAGGAATATTAATCCCAGGAAGAGGAAGAACAAATGACAGAATTATGTGCTTGCCTGGTTTTGGTTTTAGCCTCCATTGTCGCCAACTTCAAAACCAGGAGCTGGCACCATACATACTATTACAGCCATAAATTATCAGGGGAGACTCTTAAGATTGTCTCAAATTGTCAACAATTTTTCTTTTAACTTGGACGGAGGAAGACATGCAAACTTTTTATAGACTTCTTTTTAATGCCTTCATTAAAAAATGGAGAAAATGGTAATCGTAGCTTTGTTAAGCTCATCTATGGCCTCTGACCCTTTTTTGTGGTCACACACGGCAGGCTCTGGGTTATGTTATAGCATCACACTGCTTACATACAATCTGTAAGTTTTGTCTCTTCCCTAGTAGTGAATAAACTTGGTATCTGAATTGTGTGTTATTCCTTGCCTGGAGTAAGTGCCAGCTGTGTAACAGCCTGCTAATTGCCTAAAGCATATGTGTTGGTTGTACTTGAGGTTTTCATTCTGTGAACTCTCATAGACACAAATAGTTAATCAACACAGTATTGCTGATAGAATATAAACACAAATATGAACAATTATTGTTTTAAAACATCTATAGAAATGCATTTATGGTATGCTAAACACAAAACTCACTAATCAAGTAATTCAAATACTATTATGGGCCCCTATGAGAAACTGCACTGTGTCTCTTCTAGAATAAACTGTGACAAAAATAAAACACAGTTAATATAAGATGACAGGGAAACAATAGGAGCAATATTTAGTGCACAACACAGAGAGGGCAACAGAACATGATTTAACATTATGTTTTTTCTTACTATGCTATTTTCATGGTTTTTAATCTATTGATCATGGTGATATTTCTCTGATAAACATAATTATATGAATTTTTAGGTAAAAAAGAAGCCCCAAATTTAACAAGGACCAAACTGCTGAACTAAGTACTTGGAAACCACATTGGCTTTAACCAGGATAATCAGAAAGGTTTCTAACTACAGGGAGGACCTAGGAATGGGAATACTAGTTTTAAATACAGTAAAGTTTGTGTAGAAATAGAAGATGTTTTCCATGGGTTTACAGAAGAGCAACATGAATACTCATACACACACGCAGACACACACACACACACAGACACACACACACACAGACACACACACACACAGACACACACGCAGACACACACACACACAGACACACACACAGACACATACACACAGACACACACATGCAGACACACACACACAGACACACACACACACAGACACACACACACACAGACACACACGCAGACACACACACACACAGACACACACACAGACACATACACACAGACACACACATGCAGACACACACACACACAGACACACACACACAGACACACACACGCAGACACACACATACAAATAATCTACAACTTATCGTAAGATACAGTTCATGGTTTTTATGTGGGGTGTGTGTGTGTGTGTGTGTGATATGAGATGATATATAGATATAGGCTTTATATATATATATATGAGAGAGTAAAAGTATCGGCCCTTGATTGTTGAAAAAGGTTGATCAATGTAGAAAGTTTCAGAGTCTATTTAGTAAGGAAAAGATGAGAGGGAAAAATTTACCATGAGTAACTAATTAACTGATTGCTGTCCAGTCTAGAATATAAGTTTAGAGAAACCAGCCTCTATGGGACAAAGAGGTCTATGAAGATTAGTCGTCACACATTTGTTTAATACAGTTGCCATGGCACCCGCTTCTAGGTTTGACAAGTTGTTTGAAACCCTCTCATGTACCGTTGCCTTTAACCTGGCAGAGACTTTCTTTGTGATAGGTACCCTATGGTGCATTTGCTCCTCAATTCATTCCCTGATAATTAACATACTGCACAGATCCAGGCAACAGTAATACTGATGAGGAACACCACGTGCATGCAAATAAAGCCTCTCCTTTGCAAATGCTTCCTGTGAACAAAAGCAGAATGCCCAAGTGCTCCATCACTTCCCAGTTGGCTGAGGCACAGATCACAGCAAGATTACATGGTTTCCCATTCCTGCTCCACCTCTGAGAAACCTGTGAGAAGTGTCCTACGTTCCAGCATATTGAGCTTGGCAGTCTCATTAGCTCTTACATCAGCAGCGACTCCAGGCTGAAATCCTATCTTTCTGTGATCTGGTCTCTCCCGAAGGTACTCTTTGGGGTAAAGGAGATCCTAAGACCTCAAGACCAAATGATATGGAAACCAAACTAGCAACACTCATGCTAGTAACAACAGGCTACCCTTCTCCACAATTCAGCAGGGACCTCGAAACTATGCTACTCATGTGCATATTGCCAAGCTGTGAATGTCAGATTGGACTAAATTAATAATTTCTGAATGCAATTTAATTTTGCCATTTTTATAGTTTGAGAGGTTTAAAAAAGAATAAGCTTTTAAAGTAAAAAAAAATGATAATAAAGCTAATTAATTGCTGGGGGTTGTACTCTATCCCATGATCTTGTTTAGTTTTCATGCTCAAACCTATGACTACTACTGCTACTATTTCCCTTTACAAATGTAAGAACATAAAGGTAATACAAAAAAGACATTTACCAGAAAATAAGCAGAATGTTTTAAATATGGTGATTATTTCAGTATACAGAACTACTATGTATGTTCCTTGAGACTGTGGTAAGCTTTAATGCTGGTGCTAAGACAGGAAACATCAATGTGATATATATAAATAAAGACTTCTAGCAGATGCTCACATTTGTACAAAATGATTTTATCATTTGTTGTTAGAATATCTACTGGAAGTATAGGAAAATAATTTTAAATTTTCACATTATTATTTTGCCATGAGAAAATTAATAAATAAGATAATGTTTACAATATGAGTTTATTTGTGAAAACTGCATGCATTTTATTCAAGAAAATCTTTGAGGCAAACCTAACTTAAAGCTTACAGTTTAAAAAAAAACATAAAGGCAAAGCAAATATGTTATCAGGATGTGTTAAAATACACAGGGCAAGGGAACAATTTGTTTTTAGTTAAGCAGTTCTCATGGAACAGAATTCTGTGTGGTGAAAAGTGTGAGGGCAGGTGGGAAACCAAGGTGGTCCCTAGAGCTGTCAAGGCAAGCATTTTGCAGATGATAAAGTTGAGGCATAGAAAGAGGCCACACATTCTGCAACAAAGCCAGACTCTCAACATCTCCATGTAGTGCTTTTTCCATATACATGAGTGACCCAGAGGCATGGTTATGTAGCAGAAAAATACACACATGACCAAACAGTTATTCTTCTAGGCTGTCAGCATTATATTAAGAAAGGGCTTGAATTCCTGGAATTCCAGTTCATGGCCTAGCAGCTGTTCAGTTGCCCTGTAAAACTAGGCCAGATTTTTTTTTTTTTTTTAGTCAGTCTCCATTGGCTACACTCAGCTAAACATGGCTTAAGTGTAAAACAGGCCAAAATGACAGGAGAATATTGTTTTTCATGACTCTACATCTGCTTGAGGAAGAAGTGAAGAGTCTCGGCCTTTAGATCAAATTGACAACTTTTTCTAGATTCCTCAACAGTAGTTATGGATTCTCTTGTCAGCATCACCTTCCTTTTAAATTGATGTCAAGAGGGAGATGAACAGTCACAGCTGTTTAGGATAGAAAATCATCTGAAAGTAGCTCTTTAAAGAGCCAAGGTAGCACTAGTGTTTGCCCTGTCTTTTCATGAGAGGCAGCATATCAGTCCCTGATTGGAACCTCTGACATTACCCAATATTCAAGATGCTACCTTCTTCTACCTCTGCCTTCCACCTCTTCCCTCTATCTCAACTGCATTGCTACTGAAAGCTGACTGTAACCACAAATCACTTGTGAGCCTTGATGAAAGGTAGATTTTCACACAATAGGTCTGAGACTATAATGAAGGTTCTCCACTTCTAACACCATCCTCACGCTGCCGATCTCCAGGACAAACATTTAGTGACAAGACTCTTGCTTTTATAATTGATGATAGAGAGAATGAAGGGAAATTATGGGAAAAAAAGAATAGAGTTCATCCCCCTTTTTCTTTTATTCCCAGTACTTGTCAAATAAATGTTATATATTTTCTCTACAATCAGAGATAGCAACACCAGAGAATGTAAAATTCTCTTTTTCATTCAATTCCTGGTATCTTTTGAAGTCACAGATGGTGATGATTTTGCCAAAACACTCAATTTAGCTTACTCTTCTTAGCAGTCACTGAGTAAATTAATATTATTTTGGTGTGCTCATTTTCAAATACAACTGCTTTCACTACAGTACCGTCTGAATTGAGTTGAGCAGGATTGTAAACATTTATGAAGTAACAGCAGTCTAGTTGGTCTAGTAGACAAATAAGGGGACAGAGCTTTCAAATGTAACATTTGCTTGCTTTATGGTGTAAATGTCACTCTCCTGATCAAGGTCAAAACACCTAGTGTAGAAAAACCTAATATAGGCAAACAAAGGGAATGACTCAATTTGCCTTCCAGCTTAGAGAATGGACTTTACCTTGAAAAAGAGAGAGAGAGAGAGAGAGAGAGAGAGAGAGAGAGAGAGAGAGACAGAGAGAGAGACAGAGACAGAGACAGAGACAGAGACAGAGACAGAGACAGAGAGAGAGACAGAGACAGACAGACAGACAGACAGAGGTAAGAGGGGCTATTCAGATGGGTCAAAGAGCCTCTTCCAGAGGTCCTAAGTTCAATTACCAGTAACCTCATGTGGCTCATAATGATACATAAATGAATCTAATGCTCCCTTCTCACACTCAGATGTAACTGCAGACAGAACATAAATACATTAAGAAAAAATAATACATAAGTAAATAAATGTTTAAAAATATTGAGGGATTGCTCAGCATTTGAGAACTCTGGTTCTCCAGAGTTCCTGAGTTCAGTTCCAGCACCCACAATGTGACTTGAAGCCATCTATAACTATTGCCCCATGGAATCTGATGTGGATTTGATGCCATTTTCTGCTGTGTGAATGTACATGCAGACAAAACACCTACGGACATAGAGTACATAAATAAATAAAGACAAGCTGGATACCTAAGTCATAGTAGACTCCCAGGGGGATATGAGAGGGACTCTAGCAGAGACTCCTAGTAGCAGGAGTCATAGAGAGAGATTAGACACCCTCTATCTAGACAAGTATCCTATAGAGGGAGGGAAACAGCCACCCACCCACAAAAACTTCAACTCAAAACCCACCCAGACTACAAGATTTGCAGGGATAAAGATAGAATAGATAAAGTAGAGATTGAGAGAAGGTCCAACCGATGCCCAGCGCAACCCAAGACTCACCCTATGGGACAGAACCAACCTCTGACACTATTAATAACGCTTTGCTATGCTTATAGACAGGAACCCAACAGATCTGTCTTCTGAGAGGCTCCCCCCTGCAGCACTTCAAACAGATGCTGAAAAACAAAGACAGACATTGAGTGATACATAGGGAGCCTTGTGGAAAAGTGGAGGGAAAGAGAAAAGGACATGGAGGTGAGAGGAGCGTCACAAGAAGACCAATAGAGCCAACTAACCAGGTCCCAGAGGGGACTGCTAAAACTGAAGCACCAATCAAGGACCTCACAGAGACTAGTCTTGAGCTCCTACAATGATGTAGCTGATTAGCAGCCAAGGCTTCGTGTGCATGCCCTAGTAAGGGGAATGCGGGCTCTCTCTGATATGGACTCTCTTGTCAGCTTTTCCATTACTTTCCCCTGGCAAGACTGCCTTATCAGGACATAGGGGAAGAGGACAAGCTCAGTCTTGACTTGATGAGCTGGGGTTGGTGGGAAGAGGGGGGCTTCCTTTTTAGCGAAGGGGGGAAGGGGATGAACGGAGGGAGATAGGATGGGACTAAGAGGTGAGGGAGGATGGGCCTATGACCAAGATGTAAAGGGAATAAATAAATTTAAATTAAAAGAGAGATGAGTCTACAAGAAAGAAAAAATAACAGAAAAAATACAGAAGAAAAACAAGGGGAGGATCCCATCGTCTCTACAGCATTATGTCCATATCAAGGCTTCTATTTCATTGACTTCTGTCTCAGTCACTTTCTGATATTTTCTTCAGATTAGAACATAGGACTATTTTTTAAATTCTTTGGTTCTTTATAGTAAATGACTTTTAGAAATAAATACTGGATTGCAGATGAAAGCAAGTATAAATATTGACCCTATTTAAGATTGTTTTCAAAGAAAAAGTCGGAACCATATGTCCAACTTTTTAATTAAAAATAGAGTGAATGTCTTTGAACATATTGAATGAATAAAGTTTCATAAGGTGTAGATCTTTCTAGGAATTATCTACACTTCTGAAGTAATTTTACCTGAAGTGGTAAAGTTGTGGTGATACAACCTTCAAAATCTAGTTTGGAGGAAAGCTAGAGAGTAGAATCCTGATGAAGCCAACAATCAGGATTGTTGGGTCTACCAAGGACTCTAAAGTGTTAGAAACTGGCTAATTTAGTGCAGAAGATTTCTGGAAATATAAAAGGTTGAGACTATGATCTAAAGTAATATAGCTTTTGAGTAATATGCCTGACAGTTTTGTCGATAATAGCTAAGAACCGGCATAGGCATAGGTGCATATTTAAGAATGAAAGTGAGTAACGTTGATCTGTATTCTTCTGTGTTCTATGCTTCACTTGCCAACAGAGGCAAAGCACCACGGGAAGACTCAGGAACATGAAAAAGAATTGTATCTTTTGTCATTATCTTTAGACTATAATTCCAAACACATAGACTCATGTGCTTCACCTCACAGCTACCTCCATGGTAACAGATATCCAGGATGAAGGTTCAGATCTGCACTAAGATAAGCAAATAAAACATTTTCTTAGTTAATAGATGGGTAATGATGCCACCAGTTTTATCACTTCTGCAACCTCATCTTCAGACACAGTGTTCACATTACCTTCAAATGTGCACTTAAGTATCAGATACCACCTAACTGTCAGGCACGGAGAGAGAAATTAGACTAATCTTGGCAGTCTGAAAGAAAGATGTTGTCAAAGGTCATCAGTAAGTCTGACAAAACAGTGCTCATTAACAGTGTCTGTCAGCACCTCCATTTGGAAGTAATTTGGATATTTTCAGTGACCCAGTCAGCTCCCATTGGCTGGGCAGTGACCTTGGCCAGGGTGAAACCTGGTTGCTGTAGCTCCTACAATATACTGTAGGTGGAATCCAGGATGACAGACGGCAGCAGGCCAACAAAGAGGAACTTGTCCATCACTGCTATTCAAGATGAAACTGCTCAACAGTGTAATTCAGCTGGCACAGGGCTTGTGGGTACACATGCCACGGGAGAATTGTTAAGTTCCCCTAATGTTACAGACATGCTGTAGTCTTATGATCTTAATGTTTGTGAGTTTGAGGAATACACAGAAAACTGGCATTGCTCTTCAACTGTAGTTCTCAAAAATCAATACCCTCAGCACTTTTGACTATGCACTTACCATGTATTCAGTTCCTGAGCAAAGCCTAGTTCTTCTGACATTTTTTTTCTCCATGCTTATTAACAAATTGAATTGATTTCTAGGTGAGACAGTACCTTAGTCTTCTCCTGGACACGGCCCTTCCCATATCACAAAAATCAGTATGAAGTATCTCTACAATGGAGTAAATTATTCTTTTGAAGTAGCAGTTTAACTAGATTTTGAAAGTAATTAAAACAATTAGAGAAGCATTAACCCCTTAGATGATAAAGTCTTGATCTATTTTGCAGTTTTCCAAGTTGTATCAATATCTATATATTAATGAGTGTGTATCTACACACGTATGCACATATAGATATTTATGTATATATGGCTATATATACATATATATATGAATGATATTTTGAATGACATAGCACAGCATTTCATCTCTGGAATGTGAGTCTTAGTAATTCTAGAAATAAGGTACATTTATAATCAGCAAAGTTCTTAATGAAAATGAGAATGCATGTAAACTCTGATGGAAATGTATGCATGGAAGGATTAATCAGTATGAAAATATGCATAACTTTCAGATTCTGAAGGACTTTTTAGCCTTTGTAAACTTTTTAAGAAATAGAAAATGTGTCTTTCTTTTGACTGCACGGTCCAACACTTTCTCCCTTATTTTTCCCTTGGCTTCTTTGAAATGGTTTTATTCCTAATAAAAGGGAAAGAGAGAAAAGGAGGGAGGAGAAAAATAACTGATAAAAATATTAATAATCAACTTACTGAAGAATAGAGACTAACATGAGAATTTATGTGCTTCACTCTTAGAACTTGTAAAGTTGCCAGATGTTGCAGGTACATTCTCTCTGCTGTGGACCACTTAGCATCCACACTCACTGTTTAAATAAGGTTCATGGATGCTGAGGACACAATTCACATCCTTGATAAGAAATCAAGAGACCATGTAGTGACTACACAGATGACACTCTGCTATTCTTATTCTTTCCTAGAAAAGCAAATGTTCTGCCAAACATAGCAAAACCCTTTGCAAATAACCCTAGCATACACCACACTGGGGTGTGTGTGTGTGTGTGTGTGTGTGTGTGTGTGTGTGTGTGTGTGTGTGTGTGTGTTTGTGTGTGTGTGTGTGTGTGTTACTGAATTTCTCTTTAAATATGGTTACCTTATCCATAACATATCATCGTTCAAATGGCTTTTAAGATGATGCATCTCATTCACTGAAACTCTTTGTCTAACTGTATTTGTGATACCTCCCATTTAGGTGAAGGGGGCTTTTATAAAGATTGCCTTAGCTCATCAAATTCCTGCTCTGTTTACATCACCCACTTGACTGTACACATTGTCATGATCAGCAGAGACTACATTAAATAATTAAGAGACTGAGGACAAGATGCCATGAGCTGCCTTGAATCCGTGGATGCAATCAATAACTATCTGAGAGATTGTAGAGTGACAGGAATAGGGAATCCCACACTGAGTCATTAGGGGTGGTCCACATAGGGATGGGGACAGCTTAATATGTGGCACAACCATGCAATTTTCAGATTTAAGAGAAAATGCAAGATGGAAAGAAATCCAGTTGATTCAGAGCAGGAGAAACAAGAATCATATTTGTCATTCTAAGTCATGGTTTATCTCCTGAAGAGGAGCTCCTAACATTCTCACTTTTTCAGTTTGAAAGAACTGGCCGTTTCTGAAGTGCTAATACCACTGTAAACACGAAACATATTACTTAAATTTTTTTATAATTCCATTGGCAAAGGGGCTATGCAGCTGTTGTTTGCTAAATTGTCATTTCTTGGGTTAAAAGTTCATCCTACACAACCAGGGTATGGTCACTGCCCAGGAATCAGATGAGCACCCCAGCGTTGCATTCTACATGCATCATATAATTTGTTTTGGATGGCCTTCCTTCCAGATGCTAAAATCTGGTGTATTTGTTAAGAGCTGGCTGGAGCCTGAGTCACTCTGGAGTTCCTTCGGCTTCAACCAACTAATTAGATGGAACCCATCCCAACACATATGTCTCCTCCTTGCTGAAAGTGATTTAGGCTGTTGATGTCAGAGAGTGACCTCTGGGTTGCTTTCTATCTACAGTGAGCATGCAGCAGTGTTTCCACCCTGCAGGAAAACGTGAGCTAAAGATACCACAGATGGCTCTTTCAGACAGAATTCTCCTAGACAAGAATGAAAGAACACTTTGGTAAATTCCATACAGCAGTTCATATTTAAGAGTCCCCCCCAGCCTCCACCCCCGCCTTCTCATTCTTTCTCTTCTAAGAACACATTCAGAGCTCTGTTCAAGCTCCATAGGGTGCTTTGGGAGTATGTTTGGAATGTAAACATTTGCTGGAGTTGCCATGCTGCCACCTGGTTTAGTATGTGACCTTTCAGGGAGTCCCTAGTAAAAAGGAATCTTGGTAGTCACCAGCAGGGGGTTCACCCTTTACCAAAAGAACAATGAGGTGTGTGAATTGAGTGATGTGTTCACATGGTTTTGACTTCTACCAGGCATTGGCATATTCCCGCTGTGCAGAGGACACATCACAGCTGTAGCTGAGCCATGTGGCACTTATGACCACTCTTCTTCTATTGCTTTTATAGCTGCCTGTTCTCCTTTTTTACTCTACATCTTCCTCTTCCTTCTCTCTGAATTTTCTCCTGCCTCCTTTTTCAAGTCTTATTTTTAAATGCTAGCTTTCAATCTTAGCCCTGAAGATTATCCATATGGATGGCTTCCTGGAAACAAACAACCACCAGACATTTGAGAGTTCATTTCTATATGTTCAGTTTTTACTCATGTTGAGGCATCACATCAAGTGATTTTTGAATCCTTCATATAGGTAATGTGACATAGGTGAGCTACTTAAAGAGGATGCATTCTTGTCTCCATCTTTGCAAGCATTTTTATATTTAAAAATGTGTCAGTTGCTCATGACTAGTTTAAGCATAAAAGGAAAAAAGATTACTTCTAACCTACAGACTTATCTATTTCCTGGATATGATAAAAATTTAAATTCTCCATTTGATAGCAAAGTGAGCCAATTCGGGGATTTCACCAGAGCTTCCTGAGATATTAAAATGTATGGCAGTTGTGAGAAGTTAGTTTTCCTTGTCCCTGCTTTAAGAAAGTATTTTATCCATCCTTTACTTCCATGACATACATGGTGAAGAACACATACATACAGACACACAAAGACACACCCACAAAGACATCAGACGGTATACAAATGTATTAAAGAAATAATCCCATTTAAATAACAATAATGTATTAATCTAATCTTCAGTATTACATCTTCAGAATTAGTATATAGCTACAACAAAATGAATGTTGAAGAAGCTATGATGAAATTTCAAATATGTCTTTTGGTCTTCATTTATTATCATAGAGTCTACAAACTGAAAGAATGGAAACAAAGCCAGGAAAGCAAAAGATCCATGAGAAACCCAGAAACAAGCAAACAAAAACAAAAACAGTTAATGTCAGTTGGAAGAAATAGGCAGTATGAGCTGCAAGTTTGTCTAGCAGAAAGGCTGGCGGCCCCGATGACTAGGATGAAAGTATAATGTGGTGTGCGATGAGAAAGCATTGGCAAAAGGGGAAATGCCTCATGCTGACACAGTGGCTGGAAGAAACCACAATGGAGCTGATTAAGCAGCATCAGCAAGAATCACCACTCACCGACATGGGTCACAGGACGTGAATGGTCAGCTATGGTTAACAACACAGCACAGGTTGTTTCCTGTAACTACGGAAGGATTAAGAGTATAGTGTTAGAAAGCGAGTTCAAACAAGGCAGAATGGATTAAATGTAATTTAATTTGCGTCCACCTCTTTTTCCTTCCTCTCAAGCCATGGTGCCCCCTGTCAGCTGGGGAATTTGGAAAGCCTGATTAAATGTATATTGCCTTGGAGAAGTCGGTGATTGCTGGTTTAGCTTTCTGAAAGAAAGACTGGACTCTTTATGAAGACTGTGCTGAGACACAAGAATGGCATGAACTGTGGTAGGAGGAAGTTGAATGGTGTTTCTAGAAAGTAGGAAGGAAGGAAAACCACTTGCTCCCAACTACAGGAGACATCTTGGTTCCTAGGGACATGACAGGCACCTATAAAGTGGCTGACTTTTCAGACAAAGATCCTGTTTGATCAAGGCTGCTATTTTGAGTCATCCAGGCTTGAACAGGAGAACCTCACAAGAACCTCACCCATACTCTGGTACAGCCCTTACTGGAGTTAAGGCTGCCAAAGTAATACCACCATAATTTTTCCTGCTCCTGGCGTTCAAAAGAAATAATTTCTAAAAATGTGTGTTACTAAGTGTAAGTGAGATATGACCTTTTTGTGGTGATTTAGAAATTCAGAAATATGACTGGTATGCTTTGACTTTTTGACTTCAACCATTAACAGCTTTCTCCTCCTCCTGCCCTTTTTCTTCTTCTCCTTCTCCTTCTTCTTCTCCTTCTCCTTCTTCTTCTTCTTCTTCTTCTTCTTCTTCTTCTTCTTCTTCTTCTTCTTCTTCTTCTTCCTCTTCTTCTTCTGATTCTAAACTACAGCCTACATTTCTAGGCATATTTCACTCCAGTGATTTATAACATGCTGCCACATTGTGTCAGGTCCAATATAAGGCAATGAAAAATAAACTTATAATTTGCACTTTTCAAACCAGCAGGACCCGAGCTTGGCAGAAACTGTTTCAAATAGTTCTAACATCAAAAACAAAGTATAGCTACTGTCAACAAAAGTCTCAGAAATTAAAAGAGAGAGAAAGGGAGAGGGACAAAGAGAGAGGGGGGAGAGGGCAAAGGAGAAAGGGAGAGAGAGAGAGAGAGAGAGAGAGAGAGAGAGAGAGAGAGAGAGACTTACCAAGATTATCAAAGAGAAGTTGGAGTTACTTGAAGACTAAAGACATAAAAGAAAACACTTGGAGTTTATTTAAAGTATCTCACCATTCTTCCTTTAGTTGTTACACAAAGACCTTTGAAACACCATATAACAATTGTGTATAATGATCCTATGATGCAAAAACACTCTATTGCATGTATGGCTTTTTTGATATATAATATGTATACTACCTGGTCCACCCATCTAAATGTATAGTCCAGTGGTTTTCAGTATATCTACAATGTCATCATCATCTAGTCCATTTACCATGATAAATTAGCAACTTACTCTCACTATGAATTTTTACCGGTTCATGTTAACTTCATTATCTATTTCTTTCAATTTTTAATGATGAAGTTGTGTTCAAATGGATATTTTACTAAATATATTATTTTATTATATAGTATATAAATTAAAACTTAATATCTAAGTGTAAGTTTTAATGCATGTTATATAAGACCTCTGACAACACAATTTAAAATCTGTATTGCCAAAATCCCAATGCTCAGATTTCTGTTTCAGCTAGTTGTTTTTTCAATAATGAAACCACTCAAAGATAGCTGAGTCTGAGAGAGTTCAGCTTTTGGCTTCTTGACACAATGTCTTCGATAGATGGGAGATAAAGTCTGGATTGCTTTTCTTGTCCTTTCAGTTTGGGGCACTGGACACTGTTCTCAGGAGTGCTATTACAGGCCACCATTGCTCAGTATGGCAACATGGAAACAGTACACCTACAGGACCAGAGTGAGCGCTACTATCCCAGTATGTAAGAGAGCAGCTCGGCCTGCAAGCAAACCACTAGAGAGATTTACCAGGACACTTCAGGCAAATGTGTTGTCCTTTCTAAGAACCCAACATCCTTTCACTCACAGATAGATTTCTCAAGGCACAGCACTGAAGACTTCTGGGCACACCCCTTTCTGGCATCTTTATGCCAGCCCCCAGCACCTCTGATAACAACATGACTCTAAAAACTTTGCTCCTTTTTGTGTCTTCCAAACATGAGTCATTCTCAGCTGTGTCACTCCAAGAAGATAAGTCATCAGACTCTTGACTTGTACTTTTATACATCTTTCATGTATTCCTTAAGTGTATAAATACAAAAAGAAAATATGGTCACTAGGTAATTAAAGCAGCATTTAACTTTGTTTTCAGAAGGGAATTATACCTTCTCAGGTGCCTCTTTTTTTCACGATTTACATTTTATTGATTGATTTTTTTAGTTTCTTTTCTTAATTAAACATTTTTTATTTTTATATATACATTTATATTACTGCACATATATACAATAAACTACCTGTAGCAAGAAGAACCATGACACAATCAGGAATTATATAAATGTTACATTCTTAGTGTTTTGGCTATTTGTATTTGACAGCCTCGAAGAAAACATCTGTCCTATTTGAGTATAAATCAATCTCCATCACATTTTGTCATTATCAACTTAAAACATCTATCTAGACCTAAAAACATCTTAACCCCTAAACAACTAAGCTTCGCTATAAAACTAAGCTACCTGGTCTTCAACTCCATTAGAGACTTGAGAAGGAATAAACTTGGTTACCTGAGTATGCCGGGAGGGAGTGCATGTTAGTAGCTTTCCGAATGAGAAGACGACAGAGACAGTTTTCTACCTGAATAGCCACCCAAAACTCTACAATGTTGGAGCACCTTCTTCTGCCTTCTGGCCTAGCATATCTGACAGACATATTTGTGAGGCAGGAACCATTGAGGACTTTCTTACCCCATCTTGGCAGAGTTTGGCTGTTGACTCCGCCTGCATCCAAGCCTGCCCTTCTTTAGCCAGAATTCTGTCTGTGCTAGAAACAAGAACATTTTGCCCAGTGGCTTGTTTGCCACATTTGAAGCCGTCCCCATAAGGAGGTTCTTTGATGCTCATCATCCTCTTTGAGGTAGGCTGGGTGTTGCCAGGAGTTAACCTGTCTCATTGTCGGTGAATCTTTAAAACAATAAAAACATTTTTAAATGCCATATTCTGTATGTCTCTGAGGGTTTTGAGGATCTTATATAACTATCCTACCTTATCTTTCCATAGAATCTTATCTATCTGCTGCACCTAAGGTGTATAAATCTTGTGATAAAAGTAGACTATTAATTGACATGACCATGATTTGATCAGCTAACAATTAATTTGTGTAACTTATTTATCTCAGATAGCTTGCAACAACACTTTCAAAGTATTGAAAGTAAACCTTGCCAGCTGTCTCTTATCTTGTACAGTCTCCATTTATATGGGCTCTTTGTCATCATGTCAAGCCAGTTTAAGTACTTGGCTGGGAGGAAAAGACACTAACTGCTTTCAGTCTGGATAACAAAACTGAGTTGAACTTGATATAGCGGGTTCCACTGATTAACCTGTAACTTAATTAAGTCAGTCAAGCACAGATGCTACTGACCTAAGTCCACAAGGGAATCAACACAAAACATGGGTGATGATCACCCTTAATATCCATACTAATGCAAGCCGAATAATCAGCAGGCTGATGGCTGATGCATGAACATGGCTGTGTGAGCCTCTCAGCAGCAATGTCCGAAGAGGAGCATCTTCTACATATTATCCCAGTATTTACTAATGGCAGAAGAATCTAGCAGTAAAGCAATGTTACATTCTGTGCTCTCCATCCAGCATATCTCAGCATTTTCACAGCCAGGCCCTAACTCCTTTCCTTCCTTCCCTGATAAATATCATTAATGGTTGTTGGAAACCATGAGGAGAACCGTGCCTTTAACAATTTAAATTTCACTCATGTCCACAGCAAAATAAGCCTTACAGAATTAGAAAGCTTCTCTATCGCCTTAAAATACTTTTACCTTGCTTCTTAATCCCATGAAAGGATAAAGTTCTTTGCGTTCCATTTACTGTTATCCTCACTGAGTAATGGCTAAAGTAACGAAGAATATGGGTGTGACCCTTGTGCAACAGAATGAGATAGAAATGAGGAATTCTAAGTGTTTAGTAAGCTTGGGGATTTAGGATATGATCAGCTGTCATTCCGGACACCCTTGCACTCCTTAGTTTAGAAAAGCTGAAAGCTTTTCCTGTCCAGCACAGATGTCAATCCCTTTGGCAGTGAGAAGTATCGAGGAATTCTGGGCAGGACTTGTAATTCTCCAAGTCCCTCAGCCTTATGCAGGACCACAGAGGAATAGTGACTCAAGAAGATGAGGAGGAGGTTGGCAAGATCCAGACAACTCTCAAGACAGGGGAAAGAGGGTTCTCTGGGTGTGCCTCACGATGAGGTGTGTGCTGTGCTGAATACACCACAGAGAACGTGTGGGAGCAGAGCCAATGGATGCCCCTGAGACCCGAAGCTTTAAGCTGAGTCACGTATGCACAAAGAGGACATCTAGGTCAGAGAGAAGTCAACTCTGAGCCAGAGCTGTTTGGTTATAATAAATATAAATTCATAACAGGCATGACAGCAGCATTTATCACACTTTCAGCTTTTGCAAATGTTTGCCTTTAGCATGAATCTCTGCTCTGACCAGAAATCCCGTTGTTTGCATATGGTACACTCATGTTTCTACAATACTTCTTCTTCTGTCTTCTTTCTGGCACGCAGTTAGAATATCCCCTGGATCTAATTCTTGAATGGTATGTAGGCTTTTCCTCTTCGGGACAAAGTTGAAACCAATAAAATGCTAATTTAGCATTACCCAGTGCAGGTAACAGACAATAAAGTATAGAGAACTGTGCCTCAAGAAGATAGCCTCAGCAACCTGCAATAGAGATGTGACTGAACCCAACTGAAGTTCTATAAAGCAGTTTAGATTATATAAAACTTATTTCAATTAAATATAGTGAGAGATGTGTTTAAGGCTGTTAGCACGTTTTGCTGCAATGCAGTAAGCAAATTATGCTCAGGAAAGTCCCTTGAACTACCTCAGGTGTTTGTGACACAGGGTAGAGCGAGCGTTGATCACCATCCTGACCTTCACTGGCTGACATGAGTCGACCTCTATGGCTTTGTGCGTTTTAACCAAAATCTTCCTGTTTACCCCAGTTCTTTGCCTACAGAAAAAAAAATCACCCTTAAGATTGCATCCTCAAGTTAAATCATAGTATCTCATTTATTTCTTTAAGACAATGTCTTCCAGGTTTGCCTGTGATATTTCAAATGGCAATATGTCCCTTTGGTAAGGCCCGACACTGTTACGTAGTACCATTCACACCTCCCGCAGTACTCAGGTTATCTTTCATCCTTGTTCTTGTGAGCAACATTGCAACAAACCAAAGGACTATCTGTTTATGTTTAATTCATATTCAATTATTTTAATTAATGTGGAGAATATATAATTGCATGTAGTTACCTTTGTTCTTCTCCCAATTAAACCATCCTGGCAGTGACAGAATGATGCCCACTTTAACAGGTACCATGTGATGTTTTGATCCATATATTCGTCATGTAAAACTTAAATCAGGTTAAACATATCTGACTCTTAAGACATTATCGTTATAATGACTCCATTTAGAACCATTTCTTATAACTGTGAAATTACTACTTTGGCATTATTTGATCTGAATGCTATTCAAGAGCATGCTAAAATGTCTTCTCTCTATTATTAGGGCTCATTGATCAACCTTTTCCCAGTCATAGTCTCTTCAGACATAATTTATTCTACTCTCAGCCTCACTATGATCAAGATGAAAGAAATAATCAATATATATGATTATGCATCACCTCTGTGCATGTCTTATTAAACTTACCATAATTACTTTCAATTTTATCTACATTGTTGCAAATGACAGGAGCTCCTCATTTATGGTGAATGTCATGCTATTGTGGGTGGGTTCTCTGATTATCTGTTGATAGAACATTAGATTATATTTCTTAGATGTTAGAATTGTATGACAATGAGCATAAGGGTGCAAATGTTTATTCCTTTTTGGGAGATAGATTTTAATTAGCTTGACCTATTTATTATCTTGACTTAATTGATATCTATCTATCTATCTATCTATCTATCTATCTATCTATCTCTACATATATATGCCTCATATCTTAACTCATATTTGTATACAAATATTTTATCTCCTTTTTAAGAATTTATGTATAAAATAAATTAAGTAGAATATAGGTGATTGAAGGCCTGGTGGCACTCAGAGGAAGGATAGCAGGTTACCAAGAAGAGACTTGATACCCTATGAGCATATACAGGGGGAAGAGGTCCCCCTCAGTCACAGTCATAGAGGAAGGGAGTAAGGGGAAAATGGGAGGGATGGAGGAATGGGAGGAAAAAAGGATGGGATAACAATTTAGATGTAATATGAATAAATTAATATAATAAAAAAGAATATAGGTGATTGGAAAGGAAAAGAGAATATAAATGGTTTTATGTTGATTTCTGTACCTTTCAGTTTTACAGAATACATTTATTAGTTCCAAAGTTTTGGGGGAAGTTTCAGGCTTTTTGACATGTGAGATTGCATAATATACTAACTAGGATAATTTCAGTTCTTTATGATTGGATATCTTTTACTTCTTACCCCATTTCTATTTTTACCAGAACTTATATTGACAAAGTAGCTAGTGTGGACATCTTTGCTCATATTAGATCTTAGAAGAAGTTTTCAGACTTTTCGCCATTTGACTGTAATGTTACCTACGGGATTTTCAAAACTGATTTTATGGGTTTGAAGAAATTTCTCTTTGAGTCTTTACCTAAAGAGAATGCTAAATTTTGATAAATACATTCTATAGTCTTATCAACCAATCTGTTAGTGTTGGATATCATGTTGAGTTATTTGCTTTTGTATCCAAGGACAATCCAAGTTCTTCATATGACATGATCTTTTGGATGTACTGCTGAATTTTGTTCATACCATTTTATCAGGAACAGTTGGTCTCATGGTCATTGTAGGTATTGGTCTATAGTGGTCTTGTGGTGTCTCTGTCTGGCTTTTTTTTTTTAAATTAGTGTAACTCTAGCTTCACAAGAGTTTGGAAATCCTCCCACTCTATTTTACAATCTGCTGTGTGTGAGGCAGAGGCTCTGGTTTTATATAATATGTCCCAGGCTAAGTTTTTTGAGATGCTGACTCACCACCTCTTACCCTAGTGGATCAGACTCCATGAGTATCAACATGTTAGAGATGAGCAAACTCTGAAAATAGAATGATAAATTTATTTCTCCCAGTGTTACAAACCTAGTAAGAGGTGGTTGCAGGATTTGCATGCAAGCATTTTAGATCAAGGTTGCCCTGATGCTCATAAAAAGATATTAAGTATGTGTCAATTCTTGTAGCGTAGACAAGCCTGAACTTTTTTATGTGGTGCAAAAAAAAAAGGCCTAGCCAGTTGTGTATAAAATTACATGGGCTGTCTACCAAAAAGGAGTTAAAACTCAATTATTGAAGAAATTGAGATTCTGTAACAACATCCAGCTCAACTCATTTTCTTTTTTTCTTAGAGTATCAAAATTCTGGTATCTACCAACAGCCTGATTGTTTTGAGCAAACTTTATTGTTTGTAGTCTTTTTTCATTATTTGGTTGAAATAACTTTGGCAGGCTGGCATCGGAGTCAAAATAATCCCATCAAATCTGAGTTACATCACAGGTTTAATCTGGTGATAGTTTATGTTAAGTTGTTACAGTAATGAAGTTGTGCCTTCACAGAACCCCGTAGAGGTAAAGACAGGGGTAAAATACATTACCAGGCGTGCTTGAGGACAGGTAGCCATGCATATTGATGCCAGCATGATAAAAAAAAAAAAAGAGCTCAGTTAAACTATCTGGAAAACAAGCTTGAAACTAATTTAAAACAAACAAACAATCAACAACAACAACAACAACAACAACAACAACAACAACCACTTCCTTTCCTGGTAGAGGCTTGCAGAATACCTAAATGCTATAGTGGGCAGGCCAAGTTAAGGTAATATTTTAGTAATGTCTCCTACAGCTCTAAAAGTCATTCTTTAAACACATATTCTTCTTATCTGATACCAAAAGCGAGACTTTTGTCAATACCTAGCTTGAGTCACTTCCATTCCTTTACCAGTAGAAAATTCCAGTCTTTGATGTTTGAATGAGGAAAAAATGAAAAGGTATTAGAATTTTAACACAACAGGGCGTGTTAAAGAGACCAGATTTTAGGTGGGTCTCAGTGGGTAATTAATGCTGAGTTGGAATGCATGAGCTCTCTAAAACTTGTCAATAGATTTTAGTACAAGGTCACTTAGGCAACACTGAAAATGTGGCAGTAGAGAAATGGTCGGAAAACCCTACATACTAGCTTTTAAAACTTTCAAGGTAGGCATTTGGTAAAGGAAATCATTATTGCGTTATTTGTGTGTGCGTATGACATGTGCAGGTCAGGAGACAACTTGCAGGGTTCGGTTGTCTCCTTTCACCTTGTAGGCTGCAGGTAGTAAAGTCAATTGGCCAGGCTTTGGGAAAAAATATTTTCCCACTGAGCAATGCTGCTGGCCTGACATTTTAGACTCATCTATATGATGGGACTTTCCCAGGCTCTTGATAGAATGGCATACTCTCTCTTCTACACTTAGCATTTTAGTCACTCTTTGGATACTACCTCTGCTTGCCATTGTCACAGATCCTCTACAGGTTTCCCATGAGATGGGGGCTGTTTCCCTCCAAGCCTGCTTTCTAATGCTCCTTTCTCTTGGCTTCTGCGGCTGTTCTATTCGAACATTCCTTCCAGACTCTGTCACAAGCGCTACATCTTCCAACCCGTCGTTAAAGTCAGTGCTCCTCAGATTTCTGTTTAGACTACTTTATATTTTTACCGATTCTCGTGCCTTTAGTACTTTTGTTCAAGTCCTTGGCTTCAGTTGCCTCTGTCCAATGAGTCATGGGGAGATGCCCATTTTCTATCACTTTCTTCCTCTAGACTCCGTTCCCATTACAAGTTCCATACATACCTCAAATTATCAGCACTTCAAATGCCAGGCATAACTAATCTGCACTATTCAGTCCCAATTATTTTTACTTCTACGACGACTATGTAAAGGATTTGGCATGTCAGTCTATCCATTCATTTACACGAGGGACAACTTTTAATAATTATAAGTCTTGATTCAAATCCCTTGGTATTTCTTTTTTTTTTTTTTCAAGCCAGTCTTTCAGGGTCTCTCTCTCTCTCTCTCTTTTTAAATATATTTTATTTCCCTTGGTATTTCCTGACCAGAATTAACCTCAATTTCAAATTTCTTTGTCATAGTTCAAATTGCTAATATCTTACATCAAACTTGTTAAAACATCATCCATTTAATTCCCTATAATCGAATATTTTTGATATAATATCAATGGCATCAATCTCCTTTAAAAAAAAACCTTATATCTCAATATTGCCCCAAGTAAGCCCAACAGCCATTAGCCTGCTTCTTGGAGCCTTTCCCTGTTCCCACTTATCCTCCCTGCTCAAGTCAGTATCTAATTTCCTTTTAACACTATTGCAAAGGAGCTTGGCTTGGCTCCTTTATCTTTCTCTGTCCTGTGAGTCTTCATATAAATGTTAAATCTTCTTGAAATGACCCTTATTTGATTTCAGCCATAACTATGTTTTTCATACTTTTTCTTGTATTTCCCTATTCCTTGGTCCCAAGGGCTTCCATCCTGTCTTTATCAGTGGAGGTAAAATATCATTGTGATGTCCTTTTCCCTTGCTTGCATGTCCATGAAATTAGCTTTACTTTACTGATCTACCTCACAATGGGAGGTCACATTCACTCTTATCAGGAAAAAAAGAAAGAAAAGAAATGAAAGATAAGAAAACAGAAACTCAGGATAGGGAGTTGTATAAATGTACTAAACTAATTATCTATCATGTCTCACCTCTAGGTATTTTTCTACTTCTACAGGTATATTAACTTCCTTTTATTTGAATTGAAATTGCCTTACATTTTTATCAGACAAAATTACTAAGTTGAACCTCAGGATAAAATTGAGAACAAAAAAAATAATAATTCTTACTCATAATTTACTTATGGCTCAAATCAAACTTAATATAGTGTTTTTTCTATAAACCAATGGGAAAAAAATTAAAGTCTGAGACTTAAGACAACCAAGGAGCACTTATATATATATATTTTTTTTCTGTTAATTGCTGTAAGTTTAGCAACCTGGCAATTTTGTTCTAGTCATGGAATAATTATTTGCATATACTTTAGATATTAACATGTAAAAATAGAGTCTATTTGCATTTTGGTTTTGCATAGTTAATAGTCTCTGCTAAATCAAAATGCCCAGTTTTTAAAAGGATTTTAATGAATCATACTTATGGTATTGCTATACAATGTCAAATAATTCATGAAGATAAGAAAATGGTCACTATAGAGAAATAAGCCACACCTTGACTACATCGTTGCTGTCATTTTGTTAATGACAGGAGCAGCTAAATCTCAGCAAAAATTATTGATACATAACTCACTGTCATTCTCAGATTGAGTATTTTAGATTAGCCCATTCTATCCTCTGATACTTCACAGTCTGTTTCACCATTTCCTTTTCTTTCCACCCAAGACAACATATAGTGAAAAAAAGTTTTTGAGCTTAACATTAGCCCCTATTTTGGTGGATTCTTTCCTATTTTGTTATAGCCTACCGTAAGCAAGCTATCTATGGCCTTTCCAGAGTAGGGAATTTTGTCTTATCTTATTGCCTAGTAAAGCACTTCCTAGAAAGTATTATTACATGCTTCTTATTTCCTCCATAGCAAATGAAATGATTCTGGACACAGCGGAATCTCAATAATTACGCTTTGATTAATTGAGTGCATTTGGACTCTCTCCTCTGTTGAATGTTTACAGTATTAATCATTGTCTGTGGCTCTGCTGAATTCTTCTGTAGTTACATACAATCTGAGCATGCAGCTTCAGATCTGTGTGTCTATGAAGTCTTCAGATCAATGGAGACACTCACAGTCCAAATTTGTAGATACACATTCTTATGGTTTGTTGTGCTCTCTTCTTTCCTAGTGCCCTCTTGCTAACTTATACTAGTATGAGGATGGTAAATAGAAGTAAACTAATGTTCTTTTATTAGTGCAATATATACTTCCACCAAAAATTGATCCTATGCCTTTAACCTACAACTCTACTCTTCAGGAATACTACGATTTTTTAAATGTTAAACAAACAAACAAAAAACCCCAACACCTTCAAGGGTGTTCTTTGCTTCATGCTTCAGATGCCATGCTATAGAGAAAACATAAAACTGTATTTTTATGTGAGAAATGTTTCATTAAAGCAAAATGAAAGCGAGGGAATAATGATACATATGAAATGCCTGCCTTACATCTGGGTCGAAAAATGAGGAAGGGCAAGTCAGAAAACACATTTCTGCAGTAAGAACAGAAATCTGAAAGATGAAAAGGAGTTATCTGGTTTGGTTATTCTATCTAGGCTCAAATCATCTGCAGTTTAATTCATAAAACCAAACAACCATAGCCATGTATTATTTCTCACAGATCTTGTGTCAAGTAACCACAAATAGCTGCTTACAGGTTGGCTGTCTATACCTACCATGATGCCAATTCTTACGCTGTGTATCTCAACGTAATGGTACATACAAATGGGACCTTGGGGAGGGAATTCAGATAGCATGAAATCATAAGAAGCTGGGATGATGGACTTATCTCCATCTGTAAGAACACCAGACATCCTTTGTTTACTATCTGTCATGTAAAGTCATCATGAGAAGATTGCTGTAATTCAGGAAGACAGCCTTCAACAGAATGTGACCATGGTGACACCTTCATCGCAGACCTCAAGCCTTCAGAATGGTGAATAAACGCAGTTTTTCAAGTATGGCTATCTATCGTGTTTTTTTTTTTTTTTTTTTTAACTATCGTGTTTTATTGTGTTAGCCCAGTTGTGCTGACTACCTAATATCTCTGTCGCAGGAGGATATAAATAAGATTGGATCCATCCGAAAAGCCTCCTTCCACTTTCATGTTAAGGAAGATAGAAAACTCACCTCTTAGTCAGAGTATGGCAGGAATCTATAGTGATTTCCCTCTATATTGTCTTTTACACAGTGTAGCCCAGCCTCATGGCCCAGAATGGCATGTTTCAACAGCAGCACAAAACTACATTATAGGATTTGACCTGTTTAAGCAGTATCATTTCCAGTACATGCTACTTGCTAGAAATTAGTTTCGAAGCCAACACATATTAAAGCCAAAGGAAAACCAGGATCCCTTCTTAGATGGAAGTAGCAAAAAATGTGTACCCTTTTTAAAGCCACCACTAGCACCCTATGGAAAATCATCTGCATATGTTTGCATGGTGCTAATTGGAAGAGGAAGTTAAAAGAAGCTTATCTAGCAAGAAGCAGAGTGAGTGTGATCACAGAATTGTTGAATAATAGAAAGCAGATGAGTGCTGTATTTCTTATATCACCTACCGAGTCTTCTGCTTTGATTTATTTTTTGCTGCAGCGCCAGGAGGAGCCTCTTTCAATTCCCATTTCAGTCCTTACTCTCCTGGGCTCATGTGTTTGCTTCTTCTTAGTTAGTGCATTGGAGAAGCTGAAGCTTTTATTAGTATAAAAAACAGATACGGTGCCCATCTTTTTTGAACTTTTGGGGAGCTTTTGTCCCATCCTTAGGGGGGCAAGGTTAATGATGTTTATATCCACTGACATCCTTCACCTTGTTCCATCTAGGCTGCCAAATCTGCTGCCACTCATGCTGCAATGATTCAAGTACAAAGCAGTCTATCAACACATTAGCACCATGTTTTGCAAGATCTGTTCCTATTGCTCTCACTTCTCACTTTTGGCACTTTTCACATTAAAAAAAAAATCAAAACACTAGGCTGGTTAACTTTCCTGTGGCCATGGCCAAACACAGGGCACAAACAATTGGAAAGTAAAGCCCCCCTTTTTTTTCCTCTCACAGTTTTACATGCTCAGTCTATAGATGCTCAGACAGAAAGAACATCAGTGCAGCGGGAGGAGCAGAGGAGCTCTTTTACTACTGTGGACTGGAGGCTTAAATAAAATGGCCCGAGTTGGCTTTATCTCTCCTTTCATCCATAGCCTATGCAATGATGCTACCTACAATGAGAGAGTACATCCCACCACATTTCATCCTCTTAGCTAATACTCTCACAGACATATGTGAGAAGTTCTTTCCCAATCACCTACATGCTTCTCAATCCAATCAAGATTAATTATCATTAGCTGCTTGGTCTTTCTATATGAAGTGTCCTAATGTGTACAGGATACTGTATCTATGTGATCTTCCTTTGGACTCCAGATGCTTGTGCTCTGGAAAACACCTACTTACAGGTATAAGATGTGCCCCTGAAGCCACAAAAGTCAGTTTTATATACTCAGTTGCCTATTTGGAGGCAAATCCTTCTGAAAATAGTCTTTCATCTTGTTTCTTCCTTGGCTGCTCATTTGTCTCCATAACAAAAAACAAACATCTTGTATATTCACCCAGATGATTGAAAGATAACAGGAGATCTAAGTTGAGTAGAGATTTTATGAATATTTAATGACAATTAAAATGTATGGTGGGATGAGTCTGTGCTTAGCTATACTCGGAGTACTAGATAGATAGAGAAAGAAATCTGGCAATAAATTTGAAAGCTCATGTCAGTCAATATAGTGAATTCCAAGACCATCAAGGTAATATAAGACTCCGTGTCCAAAAAAGGGAGAGGGGGAGAAAAAAGAAAGAAATGAAGAAAGAAAAGGAAAGAAGAGCAAAAAGAAAAGGAAAGAAAAAAATGACAGGACAGAGTAGGGCAGGGCAAGAAAGGAAAGGAAAGAAAGGAAAGGAAAGGAAAAAGAAAGAACTATACCAGTATTTAAATTTCATTGTATTCCCTTTCCAGTATACCAAATAACTTCCTGTTTACATGTGTAGACATTCCATGACTTCAATTAAAAGGTGTTTACAAAGTGCTTTATATAAAGTATATATACATATGTTTGATTACTGCTAGACTTCGTGTAAATGGTAAATGAATTGAATAAACCTTTCAAGTCAGAAGCCTGTTCTTAACATAAAGTGACTGGCTCCCCCGTCCCTTTTCTTGCTTTCTAGTTTATGTTAGATTTTGTCTGCCATCTAGTGGAAGATTGACAAATCACATGTAAAATTTTATAAAATCATCCTGTATCAGGGGTTTAAACCCATTTGTCTACAGGAATAGTACATTTCTATCTTGGTTCAGACTTGTTACATCATACGCCTAGAAACTTTAATGATTTTTTAGATTGTCTTGTTTATTACAGTATCCATTTTAAAACAGTATATGAGTACCCTCTGGACGTCAATGTGATCGGTAACAGTAGAGTTTGTATTTCCGTCCCCCTCCCTGTTCCTCCCTCGTTCTTCTCTATTCTTCTTTTGACTGATTGTCCATGTAACTCCATCTTTGTAAAGAATCAAATCTTCATTTTACTAATTATTTTCACCAGCCTTTAAGCTTCCATTATTCTTTCTATCTTCTGATAATTTAGGATTTGTCTTGTTCTTGCTTTTCTAAAAGCTTGAATTTCTTCATTTGGTTATTTATTTTCATTTTCTTAGTTTTACTATATGCATTTACATATTCAAATAGTCTTCTCAGAAAAGCTTTTGGTACATTTTACTAACTATTGAGTTATGCATTCAATTTCATTTGATTGAAGGGTTGTTGTTGAAATTTTGCTTTTGCTTTTTATTTTTGTTAATTTCCCTGTTGATTTACCAATTAGCTTCCTGACCACTCAATAGTTCATTGCTTAATCTCCACTTGTTTAGCTGTGTTCTGTAGTTCTGTAGTGATTGGCTTCCAGTTTATGTCCTTCTGAACAGATAGGATAGACACATTATCTTAATTTTACCATGTAAATTTTGTTATGTTTTGTAGAACATTCTGTATGGTTAGGAAAATTTATAATATGAGGCAACTGAATGGGATATTGTACTGATGGCCCTCAAGTCCATTTGATCTCTAGTGTCATGCAGTTCTGGTGCTTCTTTTCGTGTGTGTGTGTGTGTGTGTGTGTGTGTGTGTGTGTGTGTGTGTGTATTAGAACAACAGGAACTTCTGGATAGCTATCTTACTGTGTTCTCTCCTGGATGTGTCTCTTTCATCTCCACAATCACAAACTACAGTTAAGACCACTAAATAGTCCAGGTTAATCTCTCTGCCTTAAGGCCTGTCTTCAAGTTAGTTACTTCTTCAGCTCTAGGCCCAACTGTAAGACACAGAAATCCAAAAGAGGAAGGATTTTTTTTACTTATAAGTTCAGAGGGCTCCATTCATCCATGGGGAAGATATGACAGAGATGCTCATTGTGGGCAAGGATGTAGAAAGCAAAACATGAAGGAGCTAGAGAAAGATGCCCATAAACATACAGTCCTGAGCCCTATTTCCTCCAGCTAGCTCGTTTTTTCAAAGCTGCCAGAATCTCTCCATATAGAGCCACGTAAAAGACATTACGGTTTCAAACCCTAACAAACTGAAACTTTTATTACATATCCAAAATCTTTTCCAGTGAATGACACATATTTGCAGTTTGCAGGAATCTTGTAACTCATCATTGTGCACAACGGGAGTCTGGCAATAACAATTTTAAAATAGAAACGCCAAAGCCATTTCTCTCACCACAGTGGACACACTTACCAAAGTCTTCTCGGAATTACCCAAGGAGCGGTCCAACTGCCTTGTGACACCATGTAATTTAGTTATGGCTACATTTCTTCTTAATGTCTCATATCATTTAATATAATATACTTCAAGGAGAATAAAAACTAGGATCTGATGATACTGGAATTTGGTGCAATACAGGTACAAGGTAAATAACTGATGCTATATTTTGTTCAATCCTTTAGGTTTACAAAATGATTACACATGCATATGAGAAACCTAACATTCAGTGAAACAAGGTCTTTTTATATTCTTATATAAACACCTGTCTACACACAATTACATATGTTAACATATAGGTCTGTGTATATACCAAATCATTCTGCATTTCTCAACCAATTTATGTTTCACAATTTTGTATGTAATGGGAAAATTTTGCTATGAGTTAGACAATTTAAGGTGAAGTGAAATTTTTAGATACTGTATTAGTTTTCCTGGAGCTGTTATCTATGTAGACTATGCATGATTGGTGTAATACAGAAGCCTTAAAGTACTGTGTTTTTTCTGTGTTGATATTTTCACAGTAGGAATCCTGTAAGTCACTAGTACAGATATCTGCCAGGGATAGAATGTGTTTCATGCTGATAAAAACACAGAAGTGATAGAATTATGGGGTCAGGGAAAAATCCACTTATAAGTGAGTATATAAAATGTGTATCTTTCTGGGTCCGAGTTACCTTGCCCAAGATGATTATTTCTGGTTCTAATCACTTGCCTGTTATTTTCGAGATTTCCGTCTTTTTAATAGCTGAGTAGTGTTCCATTGTGTAAATATACCACAGTTTCTTTTTTTAATTTTTTATTATTTTTTACGTACACATTGATATTATTACACATATATATAGTAAACTACCTACATTAAGAAGATCCATGAAATAATCAGGAATTATATAAATGTTACATTCTGGTTTTTATTAATTTATTCGTATTACATCTCAATTGTTAGCCCTTCCCTTGTATCCTCCTATTCCTTTTTCCCTCCCACTTCCCCCCTTCTCCCCTCCCCTATGTCTGTGATTGAGGGAGACCTCCTCCCCCTATATATGCTCTTAGAGTAACAAGTCTCTTCTTGGTAACTTGCTATCCTTCCTCTGAGTGCCGCCAGGCCTCCCCATCCAGGGGACGTGGTCAGAAAAGGGGCACCAGAGTTCATGTGAGAGTCAGATCTCACTCTCCACTCAACAGTGGAGAATATCCTGTTCATCAGCTAGGTCTGGAAAGGGGTTCGAAGTTTACTGCCTATATTCTCCTTGGCTGGTGCCTTAGTTTGAGGAGGATCCCAGGATCCAGATCCACCTGTCATAAAGTTCTTCTTGTTATACCACAGTTTCTTTATCCATTCTTCTATTGAGGAACAACTAATAGCCAGATTCTGGCTATTATGAATAAAGCTGCTATGTACATAGTTGAGCAAATGTCCTTGTTGTGTGGTAGAACATCTTTCAAGTATATGCCTAGGAGTGGTATAGCTGGGTCTTGAGAAGCACTATTCCCAGTTTTCTAGGAAAAGTGCCAGATTGATTTCTCAAGTGGTTTTATAAGTTTGCACTGCTACCAGCAATAGAGAAGAGTTCCCCTTTGCCCACATCCTTGCTGGCATGTGCTGTCACTTGAATTTTTGATCTTAGCCATTCCGGTAGGTATCCTCTGAGAGACCCTAGCCAGCAGGGGAACAGGACAGGTACTGAGACAAACAGCCAGACACTGGGCAGAGTTTTGAGAATGGTATGGAAGAGTAGGGGGATGGAAGGACCCAGAGAGTTCAGGATCTCCACAGAGAGACAATCAAGGTCACTGGATCTGGACCCATGGGGGGGCTGCACGAATTGTTGCACCAACCAAGGACAATTCATGCAGCAAACCTAGACCCACCATTTGAGAAATAGCCGATAGACAGTTCATTCTCTATGGTTGTGGGGAGAGTGGGGACGGCCTCTGACATGAACTCTGGTGCTCCTGATTTGACCAGTTCTCCTTGGTGGGCACACAGAGGAGGAAGATGCAGCTATCTAGATGTAACCTGATAGGCTGGGGTCATATGCTGGAGGAGGAGGTCCCTTTCTCTCAGATGTCTAGGGGAGGGGAATAGGGCAGAAGAGGGAGGGAGGGTGTGACTAGGAATATACAGGGAGGGGATAACAATCAGGATGTAATCTGAATAAATTATAATAAATTATAAAAAAGAATTATGGTGTCTAAGAGCATCTATCTTGTTCATTTGTCTGGTGACTACAGTTGCATTTAGTGTGCAAACATTTTATTATAGGGATATTTTTCCATAAAGTATCTGCAATTATTTAGCTAAATACGGTAGGGGACACCACCATGTGTGGGATGTTTTAGTTCTTAAGTATGAAGATTTCATTATGTCAACGTATTTAACACTTTTTAAATTTTTTTGGTAATTTTTAATTGGCTTATGCTCATTGTAGTGATGAGCTTCATAAGACATTTTCATTTTCAAATGTTTCAGGTGCTCTCACCTTATCAACCCTGATGTTTCCTCCTCTTCCTCTTTCTGTAGGTGTGTAGTCCAGAAATGTGGCATACAGTGCAGGAGAAAACTATACATTCGTGGCAAGTGTCAGACAAGTGCCATGTCGGTGGGAGCATGAGAGAAGAGAGCAGAAATGACGCTTCAAATACGGCTATGTTTGTAGGTATGACATACGAATGTATGTGTGTGTGTGTGCGAGCGCACGCGAGTGCATGCATGTGGGCAAACGTGTGTGCACAGTCATAAGTACAGGTGCTCACAGAGGCTGGAAGATGACCCCTTGGAGCTGTGATTGTCCAAGTTAGCTCACTTCACATGATTATATATGACTGCATTATTTTCTACCAAGAAAATAATTTTATTCTATATACCCGAATAAAGCTCCATTGCATACATACGTAGAGAATCATAGATGTAGTATGTACCATATTTTCTTTATTCATCCTTCTGGTGATGAAGACCTAGGTTTATTCCATAACATGGCTATTGCAAATGGGCTACAATACACATAGATGTGACAACATTACCAGGAATGTGTCTAGAAGAGGGATTTTGTAGCTCGAAAGATAACCTGAGAAGCTTTCAGCTTTGAGAGACCTTTTAATTCTTTAAAGTAGTATTTTAAATATCTACTTTTATAACTGTGTATGTTCATAAAATCTCCAGGGCATTCTAATCACATTCCCCAGGTTTCTCTGCCGCCGCTCAGCAGCAAGCAGGCTGCTTACAGCTTCCTGTCTCCTTCACATTGTTATCAGCTGTTTTAACAATTGACATGGATTGGAAAGGTCTTTTGGTCTTCCAGGGATTATTCAATCATTGCCTGATAGGTCCTTGGACAAACATATGCTTAGAATTTATGGTGCTTTTCCTCCTAACTGCATTGGTCTGAACGACATGGATGCAGAGCAATCTTTTAGAGCAAGTCACTGTCTCCGTCATGGTAGTGTTTCCCAACTTCCTTTTGTCGATAAAGTGTCCAGACTATGAACAGAGTAGTGACTGTGGGAAGTCAGGGTAGATTCTCACATGTGTTGTAAGATAGTGACTAAAGTTGGCCATAGAGTGAAGAATTTAAAGGATTATTTGATAATTACAAACTTCTTAGAGATGTAAGAAATAATTTCACAAAGTTACAGCAAGAACTTTAAGGTTATGTTTGGTAGTGAGCTGCCAAATGGTAGCTGTGAGTCAAGAAAAAAATGACATCTAGTGTAAATGAAAATTGGGAAGTCACTATTGGAACTGGGTAGATGATATGTCAATAGAAGCTTGAAAATAGGGAGCACACTGACATTTCAAACACTAAGCATTTTATAGGGACCCCCTTTATATCACAGGCATTGTAAAGTCATGCACAAGTTCAATAAATATAGTCTGTACTTTGTACCTGATTCTGATTCCTATTTAGGGAAGCCAAAGAACATTTTCAATAGTGATAAAAAATCTTACTCAGTATGTGTATAAAACCAAGTCAAATGTAGTTTTACTATTTAAAATTCAGGCTTTCCATAATATACACTGAACTATTGCTTATAAATATTTCTACAATGTAGCAATAGGTCAAATGGTTAATCCTAAATGCTTACCCCACTTGCTGATGTTAGTGATAAAAACTGCACATCAAACTGTCCATTCATGGCTACTCTTGTAGGTGTTTCTTTTACCTTAGACTTACAGGATTTTCTCATTTCCTGTTCAGAGGTTTGTATGTCTGATTCCCCTTCCCCACACATATTTCAGTAGCATCTGCATATCATTTTTAACTAACTAAAGTCCTTCCCAAAATCTTACTCAGTATTCAACCTGTTTTCCTGTATGTGTCATTTGGAATTTGCTCAAAAATTTTAATTTATGTTCTGCATGTTTATTTACTTTAAGCAAAGAGAGATTTTATCTCAATATGTGCCATAATCAGAGTAAAAAATTAACTTGATCCAATGGCATCATCCTGGTGTACCATTAAGAATGGTTTCAGAGGTGTCAGAATAGAGTCTCTCATAAAAACAATGCATTAATCAACTTAAAGGTAGAGAGGAGTTTATAAATATAGATTTATGAACTATAAAAATATAAAAAATATGAAATTAGGTTTATAATTGTGGGACAGAGCACAAACATTTCTCCCTGACGCCTTTGTCTCTCTCTGTCTCTCTGTCTCTGTCTCTCTGTCTCTGTCTCTCTGTCTCTGTCTCTCTGTATCTCTCTCTCACTCTCTGTGTGTGTATGTGTGTATCTTATTAGACTTGTCTTATAAATAGAGAACATTAAAACAAAAGTTTGGGGTTGAGAGAGAAATGCAAAAAATATAGAAGGTGTGTAGCATCAAAATTTACTCTTGAGGTGGAGAGAACATGGATCAGGTACACCTGGCCATATCTGAAGATAACCCAGAGCTTAATATAATTGATGTTTTTCTGTAATGTGCATGTTTTCAGGAGGGGGAAATTGTGGCACGTCTATGACACTTGTGGGTACAGGTGCCTTGCACAGTTCAAATCTAATGTCTATTTCTTGGTTCTATCCCTGGCTATTTCCAAAAAAATTGTACTTTCCTTCAACATTTTATATACTTTTGCATTTTTCCATTATTAATATAGCTAATCTTAAATAATACAACAAAGGAATATGATACATCCTGACAAGTGGTTATTCATGGGAGAAATTCCCTTCTACTTTCCTAGATAATTTCCATGTACACTAGGTATATGGCTAGCATGGAAAGGCAACGTGTAGAGGAGATAATATTAAATTTTTAGCTCATAGACACAGTTGCAAACTTATTAGCTGTAAATTTTCTCAGGAGTTTCAGGTATATCTAGGGGCAAATATGCAGCACTGGCATGTACTGATATTTCAAATTGATCCCAGCAAAAAGAAAACCTTCAGAGTTCTGTTTCTTAGTCTGTATCAGATTTTAAATATGCTCATATGTCTAATTTCATTCTGTGATTTCCATGGAAATCACCAAAAACTAGATTATCTTTTTTGCTTACTAGAAGTGAGAATATGTGAAACTCCCTTTCAACACCTCTTCCCTCTCACAGGTTTATAGAGCTATCTTTCCACAAATGCCTTAGGCCTCAGCTGCTTATAATAAAGATAAGATGAGGGCACAAACATTACTTTTGACTTGGCACCCTCAGCAATCATACATATAAGCTCCCCTGTGGGTTCCTCCCTGGTCACTTTGTTTTTTGTTTTTTTATAATAAAATTTATTTATTTATTTTTAATTTTTTATTAATTTATTCTTATTACATCTCAATGGTTATCCCATTCCCTGGTCACTTTGAAGCTCAAAGTGCCATGTAGCAAAACACAGCAGGTCTCATTATCATTATTTTTTCTTTATTTCTTTGGCTCTTCCTGCTCACTATGCTAATATAGTGACATGAAGTTATAACGTGACAATGTGCTCCAGCCCAACTTTTGACAACATAGAAGCTCTGTTGACTGTTCTGCTATCCTTTATACTGTGCTCTATCCAGAAGTGCTGGATCCCGAGAGCTTTCCTTCCCATGTGGACCCTTTCTGTCTCAGCAAACTTCCAAGGAACATCACAGACCTCAGCATATTTACCCTCCTCCTCGCCAGCCCTCTATTATGTGCAGTAAATACGACAATTTGTCATGCATATTGTCGAGCAAATCACATAACACATTCCAGCAAACCCAGGGAACATAAAGTTAGTACCATTTTATCCTCCACACTGCCATCTACATTAGCTTTATTGCTGCTTGCAAATATCATTTTACCAGGTGAACAGAGTAAATGACACACAGAAAAATATTTATAGTGGCATTCTCAAGTCTGACGGATTTCATTTCAGCTCAATAAGCTTATCCAGCTTTGATCTCTTATGTCCTTCTGATCGTAAATCAAGTTAATACCAGCAAGGGAAATAAAAGTCTTAGAGGTGATCCAGCCCCACCTGACTTCAACTCTCACATTTCAAGGCCGTTGGCATGTGTGAGTCAGTCATGTACTACACTACACTACTAGTTTGGATTAGTATAGGATCTGGGTTTCTTCTTTTTTTTTTTTTTTTTAAGTTCCCAAATGGTTTGGAGTCTGCTGGAGTCCCAGAATTCACATAATTAAAGGAAAAAAACTCTTGAAGATATTCATACGTATAGTAGTCTCCCATCAAAAGTATGTGAAACAGAAGACTTATTACATATGTCTTAGAACATCTGAGGAAGAAGAGAATTGGAAATGACTCCTGAATAGACAATACAGAATTAAGACAGCAACCTCAAGCACACATGAGTCAAGTGCATTATAGAGCAATAACCAGTAACGTCATGTTAATAAGATCAAAGTTTTAACACTTAAATTTAAACAAAAATTTAACATTTAAAAAACTTTAGCAGTCTACCAAGAAGAGACTTGATACCCTATGAGCATATAAAGGGGGAGGAGGTCCCCCTCAGACACAGTCGTAGGGAAGGGAGTAAGGAGAGAATGGGAGAGAAGGAGGAATGGGAGGATACAAGCGATGGGATAACCATTGAGATGTAACAAGAATAAATTAATAAAAAATGACTTAAAAATTTTAGTTACCGTGGAGCCACAAAAAAAAGCCCTCTGCAAAGCACAACTGTATATATTTAATTCAGATAAATATAGCACACCCTTACATCATTGGTGTAGCTCATCCAAATATCATAGGAATAACAATAACAAAAAAGAGCAGAGGTGATTGGGTTCATCTATTGAGGAAACCATGGTGAGAAAGCCATTGGTTGTCCCAGCCAGGAGTCCCATACAAATACTAAGCTGGTAGCTATAATATATATGAAGAGGATCTGGTATAGGCCCATGTGGGCCCCGTGCTTGTGTAGTTGGTTGAGAGGGCCTTGTTCTCCTGGTGCTCTCTATCTCTGGCTCTTAAAATCTTTTTACATCCTTGTCCACTGCATTCCATGAGCTCAGAGGGAACAGATTTGGTGGAAACCTCCAATTTAGTGTCTCTCTCTCCACATAGTGTCTACTTATGGATCTCTGTATGTGTTCCCATCTGCTGATGGGAGGAAGCTTCTCCAACAATGACCACATAAGCCACTTCTCTATACGTATAGCAGAATATCATTAAATACCGTTGCATTGATTTTTTTTTTTGCCAGTATTGTTTGATTTTACCCTATGTCTCTGGGCTATGAAGTCCCTGGTTCTTGGTTACCAAATCAGTGTCAGGGTGAGTTTCTTCTCATGAAGTGGGCCTTAGATAAAATCAGACATGTTTGTTTACTCCCACAAGTTCTGTGTCACCATTGTTATGGCAGAGTTTGCGGGCAAACCAGATTGTAGGTCAAAGGTTTTGTGGCTGTGTTCCTGTCCACATTTCTCTTTCAGTAGCCTGCGGAGTACCTTCCCATACCAAAAAGATTAGAACATAGAGGTGAATGCTCCATGTAGGCTTCAGGCAACTTCTCTGGGTTCAATAAATTGTGTGAGTTTTGGTCTCAGCAATGTGGCCCCACTATCAGTTTGCAGAGAACTGGTCTTAGCAATAGCCTTGGTTGATCTGGGATTTCCATGGGATCCCCTTGGCCTGCAACTCATTTGGCCTTAATCTAGTACTGCCTCTTGAAGCCTTGCCATGTCCTCTGCTAATGAGTTCAAGGCAATTCCTCACATTCTCTTCTGTCAGTTTCAATATGTCTGTTTCTATTTGACATTTTTGATCCACTTGGACTTAAGTCCCGTGCAGGGTGATGGATAGGGATCTATTTGCATTCTTCTACACACAGACATCCAATTTGACCTGAAACATTTGCTAAAGATGCTGTCTTTTCCCATTGTATATTTATGCCCTCTTGATTTAAAAAATGAGGTGTCTATAGGTTTGTGAACTTATGTCTAGGTCTTCCATTGATTACACTGAAAAAAGTGTCTGTTTTTGTGTCAATACCTTGCTTTTTTATTACTTTATTTTTGTGTACAAGCTTATACGTCCAGCAGTTCTTTTATTATTTGTTATTATTCAGTACTATTTTAGCTTTCCTGTTGAGAGTTTCTGAGTGTGACTGTGTTTCCATATGAAGCTGAAAATTATTCTTTCAAGATATATAAAGAATTGTGTTAGAGCTTGTTCGGAATTACATTGAATCTGTAGATTGCTTTTGGTAGAATGGTCATTTATACTATGTTAATCTTACCGATATATGAGCATAGGAAATATTTCCATCTTCTGATATTTTCTTCAATTTCTTTCTTCAAAGACTTGACTTTTTTTATTAATTTATTCTTGTTACATCTCAATGGTTATCCTATCCCTTGTATCCTCCCATTCCTCCTTACCTCCCATTTTCCCCTTACTCCCCTCCCCTATGACTGTGCCTGTGGGGACCTCCTCCTCCTTTATATGCTCATAGGGTATCAAAAGACTTGAAGTTTTAATCATATATGTTTTCAATTGCTTGATTAGATTGCTCAAGATAGTTTATATTATTCAATACTATTGTGAAAGGTATTGTTTCCTTGATTTTGTTCTTGGATCATGTATCATTTGTATACAGGAGGGCTACTGATTTTCCTGCTTAATTTTCTATCCAGCTACTTTGCTGAAAGTGTTTACAGCTTGAGTAGCTTCAGGTGAAATTTTTAGAGTCACTTATGTTTATTATCATATCTTCAACATGAAAGTTTTTCTGGATGTAGTATTCTGTGTTGGCGTCTGTGCTCTGAGTCTTTAGAACATCTCTCCAGGTCCTTCTGAATTTTAGAGGCACCATTGATAAGTTAGGTGTAACTCTAATTGATTTGCCTTTATATATCACATAGTTTTTTGTTCTTGCATCTTTTAATACTCTTTGTTATGTACATCTAGAATTTTGATTATATCGTGCTATAGTTAAATTATTTTCTGGCCTAGTCTATGATTATCTTTATGCTTTTTATGTATTGGTAGAATTGATCTTCTCTAGACTTAGGGATTTTTAATGTTTTTTTTGTGTGTGTCTTTTACTTGGGTTTCTTCTCCTTCATCTATCTGTAGTATTCTTATTTTGGCTTATTTTTTATTTTTCATATTTTCCCTATGTTTTCGTGCCAGGAGTATTTTTAATTTAACAATTTATTTGACATAAATATTCATTTTTCTATCATGTCTTCAGTGCCAGATATTCTTTTTTCAATCTCTTGTATTCTCTTGATGAGGCTTGTCTCTGATGTTCCTGTTTGAGTTACTACATTTTTTCATCTCCAGATTTCCATCAGATTGGGTTTTCTGTACTGATTCTATTTCCACCCTCAGCTCTTGAACTGTTCTCTTCATTTCCTTCTACTGTTTGTGTTTTTTCACAGATTTCTTTAAGGGATTATTCATTTCCTCTCTAAGGACCTCTACTATGTCTATAAAGGCTAGTTTAAAGTTTTTTTTTTTTGTTGCAATACTGTGGTAGAGATGCTGGGGTTCTAGTGGAGACATACTGTCCTGAATGTTATTGATTGTAATTTTGGACAGCATCTAGGCATCTTGGTTTGGAGAGATTGTCATTCTAGGTGCTGTTATCTGGTCTTATCTTTGTTGGGTGAATGTTTTAATGTTTTGTTCCTTGGTTTCTACGGCACTCTCTGATCTTTAGGAGAGTGTGGTGGCTATGTGTTGGCATGTATGAAATTCTTCTGGGATCCTGATAAGTGCAGCCACTGAGTTTCCAGGGAAAACATGTCTCTAGGTACTGGGAATTGACACGTAGGAATGGATATGGGGTAGTAGGGAGGGAGGGGTGCTGAATGTGTTCACAGGTGGGAGGAAAGGAGTGCGTTCCACCACGATCCACTTAGTGACCCAGGAATGCTAACTAGAAGGTCTATTACAGATCTGGGGATAAGAATAGGAATTGGACTTGGAAGAAGGAGGAGGAGGAGGAGGAGGAGGAGGAGAGATAAAGACCTGCAGTTATCCTATCTATTCCTCTAGTCAGATTGGCCTCTGTGTCCCCAGGGAATGCCTGCTGGAGTTGGGGGCTGGGATAAAACAATGAGTGCTCCTCACCTTTGACCATGTCCCCTGGACAGGGAGACCTGGTGGCAATCAGAGGAAGGACAGCAAGTTACCAAAAAGAGACTTGATACCCTATGAGCATATAGAGGGGGAGGTAATCCCCCTCAGGAACAGTCATAGGGGAGGGGAATAAGGGGAAATTGGGAGAGAGGGAAGAATGGGAGGATACAAGGGATGGGATAACCTTTGAGATGTAACAAGAATAAATTAATAAAGGAGGAAAAAAAAACAATGAGTGCTGGTACGAACTCAGAAGAAGATCTGTGCGCTCCACTGGAGATGGGGGGTGGAGGCAGAAGGGAGGTTGCAGCAGGTGGTCTACTGCACAGCTAGGAATAAACTTAGGGAACTGGTTTCAGAGCAGCTGAGGGAGAGATGAAGTTCTACGGCAAACTAATCTGCTTTCCTGGCCCAAGTAGTTCGGAATGTTTTATGTTTTTATTTCGTTAAGTGTAATACCCCTTTAAATTTTCTCTTTTTCATTTACTTAAACATTTGTTTTGTTTTATTATAAATACCTGTGTTCCTTTCATGCCTTTTTATTATTTTCTCTTTGTTCAATTAAATGCTAGAGTTCCTCTTATATACGTGTACAGATCCTGGGACCTCATCTGTAAATCTGTAATGCTCAAATTCCTTATATAAAATCACACACCATCTGCCTATAACTTAGTCAGCTCCTTTCACAGATTCGAAGGTATTATGAGAATACTGATTATATAAATGATAGTTATTATATTGTTTAGGGTATAACTATAAAAATCTGTGCATGCTCAAAATAAATACTATTTTTCCTTTCGTATTTTTGGTTCACAGAAGTAGAATACCTAAATGTAGAGAGATTATTGTGTTTTCTAATAATTTATCACTGAGATTCTATATTTTTCTTTGGCCTAACCAAGCCTAATCATGATTTATTTTACTGAAAAAATTAGTGATTTTTTTTTAATCTTCAAGATTTTGGAATGTTATTTATATTTCAATCTCTATCAATGTTTTGTTTGTCCACTTAGATTTTTTTTCTTACTGAGTTCAGCTGTTTCCCTATTGTTTTAAGTTGCTACACCATCTATAGGTCAGTTATTTTGAATCCTTACCAACCAATCTGTTCATGTCCCCATATTTTCACACTTCATGATTCCTGTTGGTTTGAAGCTTGCGGCCATACATCAATGTCTATACCCTCAAGGAAGCATTTTTTCCATTCTTTATAGACTATCTTTTTTATGAAAATGTCATTAAGTTCTATGTCAAGAATCAGTGCAGACCTGACTGCCTTCATTTGGACCACTTTGTCTGTTTTTGTGTTATAAGATACATTAGGCACATATAACTGAACAGAGAACCCATGTGACCACTGGGCATGTCTGAAGCTCACAACCATGGACATCTCCCTATCTCTGAGTTTCCCCCTGATGTCTAAAGCCACTGTAGTTTCCTAGTATTGATGCATGCTGAGTCCACCTTGATGGAACATTGGGTGCCTGACTGATAGCACATTAGTCTTGAAGATTACCAGCCTCCCTGTGGGACATGGGAGACTTGTGGCTCCACATATTAGGCTTTACTGTGGTACATATGATGCTAATGTCTACAGCAAAGTCCAATGCTTATGTTTCTCTCTCTGCCAGGTTATAAGTCTTTCTGTTCATGCTATTCTCAGTGCCTTTGGTGAGAAAATGGTGCGGGTAATATGAAGTGTTTTTCCCACTTTTTCTCAGTGCATCTTTCCTTAATAGTGTACTGTAGCCATACAGCATCGTATCGCCAGAGTTTCTAAATTCTAGTGAAGGTATTCTGTCAACATCTTAGAGTGACAATTTTCACATCCTAATTAAAAGAAAAGACACCAATCTCCATGCTTTGTGTATCTTCAGATACCAGAAAGATTCTTCCTAAGGTGTTGGCTTAACTTGAGGTTTTTAATAGGATTTTAAAAATAAACTAAAAAACTTACATCTAGATGCTATATTATTATTATTAACGCTTTTTAAAATTTACCATTTATATATTTAAGTTGTTTCTTTGAAGGTGGTGCATGCCTTTTTCCCCAGCACTCAGGAGGCAGAGACAGGTGATTCTTGAGTTCAAGTCTATCCTGGTCTATAGAGCATGATCCTGCACAGCCAGGACTAAATAGACAAACTCTGCCTTGAAGAAAAAAGTGTTTTTCTTACTTTTGAGATTTATAATTACATCATACCCCTATCCTTTTTCTCCCCTAAGACCTTCTCATACACTCCTCCTTGCTCTATTTTCTATTCATGTGCACATGTGTGCCTGGGTGTATATATGTCTGCCACGAGCATGCAGAAGTCTATAGAGGAAAGGAGGTTATTGCATCAACTCTCACATGAGTTGATGATACTGTGAGCAGACATGTGGTTTCTAAGAACCAAACCCAGGTCTTCAATAGGAACATCAAGTGCTCCTAAGCACTGATACAATCCTATTGCCCCAAGCTGTCATTATTTTTTTTTATTTCTTTACCTAGACAGGAGAACTGCCTCCCCATTCTTTTTATATTTCCATGTATAAAACACAAAATGGTTGTTTTTGTTTTCTCTTCTATACTAGAATTTGTTTGAACTAATACCTTTGCAATAGGTTTTTCCGCTAAGGAAAGCAGTACTATCTATCAATGTGTCTCATGCTGAAAGAAAGTAGCCTTCAGTCTCATGTTGCTGCAATAAAATTAAAACCAATTGTCATGTTTCCAGTTTGATTAAGATATGATGAGAGATTCAATAATTCAGAAAAATACATATGGCTCTATGGCTTCAGGTAGAATATTTCCGCACACACACACACACACACAAAAGCATTTTGTGATGCAATAGGAACTACACAAACATTTTAAACTTAAGTAACATCTTTTAATGTTAGAAACAGTCCTTTTTAGGTGACTATGAAAGCAGGAGATATTACCACAAATACATTTTAAAGCTCATTCTAGAGTCTGTAATATTCCATAAAATAATTCCTTTGTTATAATTTACATCTCTTAATACTATAAGAGCTCTCTGAGGTTGAATTAGTTGCAGCTGAGCAGAAAGAGAAAAACCGATTCAGTTTCTAGAAGAGTTATGCAACATGAAACATGACAACACACTTAAAATTTGAACATCTAAAGTGTGCTAAAAATGTCCATTTCACAGCAAGGGACAAAACATATAAGCTCGGTGTTAGAAAGTTAAAAAAAAAACAACAACAATAAATCTCTGTGATATCTAACTTTGCTGTGCCAAGGACTCTCAGGAGGAAAACATTTAAACAATATTTAATCTATGGCTCATATTCCAATTATTCATTTCAAAACGTTTCACACTTCTAATATACTATGTACTGACAGTCACAAGGTACATTTGCTATGAATGAAGGGAGCACCCCAGACATGATAGTGTTTTTCTTTCACTGAGGAAAAAAATTGCCTAGAATGTACACTGTTGACATTTGCCAACAGGGAATAAATCAGTAAATCAGAACCAAACAAAAATAATTGGTTCTACAGAAATCAAAGTCCACTCAGGGGTATAAATGATGGACTTTACAAAGTGCTGGATTTTATTTAAAAACATAGGCTAAAGTGACATATTAATCTTTTTGAAATATGCTGTGACTTATTGCATATATATGCAATGAAAGAGAAAAACAGAAAGAGAGTGAGAGAGAGAGAGCACACACACCATCATTTCTTCAACTAAAGATAGGTGTGTTTTGTAAAACCAAAGCATATATTAAGTCTTCATTTTGTAGATTGGTTTTACCGAAGATCTTGAAGTAGCCAGTGTGTATATGAAGGCTCATTTTCTACCTGTAAAGCAGAAAAAAAAAACCAATCCATTACCAATCAGGAAGCAGTATGATACTAAAACAATAAAATAGTGTCTTCTTCCAGATCCAAGATATGATTCCTTCAGCTACACGGCTCAATATCTTTAAAGAGAAAAGTCGTCTAAGTTTCCTCATCAAGGAGACACATGTTTCCATTCAAGAGTGACAAACAGAACGCTGCATCCTGACTCTCGTGAGCTAAGCATAAGACCAGAGAGGGTAGCTGATTACATTTGCGGCAAAGCATCACCATACACTCAAGACTGTCATCATGAAGAGGTTCATATGCCACAACATTCAAAGTGAGCTTGCTGTATGCCCACAGTCTATTCTCCTAAGCACTCTACCTTATTTCTTTTTGTAAATCTATCCCCTTTTAAATTGTGCACAGATTTCCCCAGAGACGTAATTTTTTTTTATTACACAGAGTTATCTGATTATCTTGTAATCTTATATACTAATTTCCAGACAGTAGTTTTTAGCTCATTATCAAAATGTCATGAATTAACCCATGATTCAGAAAAGCATAAGTAACAAGTACATAGAGGTTTATGATGATGATATATTTTACCTCTGTGTTTCATCAAAATCTATATATTCCTGCATCTGTATCTTTTTGTCTTGCTCTTATGAATTTCAGTCTACTAAAATGTTTGTAATTATAACTTTGATAAAGTATTTATAATTTTTTATAACTGACAAAAAAAGAAATGAGCAAGTCTAAGTTTGCACAGAAGCTGTACTTGTGCTAATTTTACAATGGTCATGATTTCGTTCACCATTTGTTTCTAAATTTACAGCAATCACATAAAAAAATAATGGTATAAATAAAGACATTATAGTTGGCTAAACATGTCCAGAAATATTTGTGACCTAATTTATAATCCGTTTTTGATCAGATGAAATTAGTTAAATAATACATACTTCGTTAGAGCACTTACTTATTTTCCATTTTTGGATCTGCACGCACAGTATGAAATCATAAAAGCAACAAACATCACCACTCCAACCCCAAGTAAGGCCATTTCTACAAGGCCAAGTAGCTTTATTTTTCCAGTCACTTGACTTCTGAACATTTCTGCTTTCTCATCGCCAATGGTTCCAGTCTGTAATCAAGTTTACAGTTAACATTATTTGAGTAAATATGTGAAACAAAAGAATTTTATAGCATCCTCTTCTTTAAACATATGCATAGGTATCAGCTGTGTCAGAGTCAGTAAAACTGACTTTTCAGTAATGACTCCTGCCCTACTTTGATCATACTATATAGAACTCAGCAGTGTATTAGCACTTGTTTGATCCTTTGAATTCTTTGAAATATTTCACAATTTTTCAAATGTTGTTTTGCAAAGGCCAATAGTTGTGCTTGCTTTGAAGATTTATACAATGCAATTTTTAGCTCTGAGACTAATCAATTTAGCAGCTTACAGTAAAATGATTATCAGGCAATAGGATTGTCTATCTACTCTAATCTGTCATGTTTGGAAGTAATTGGTTTTTTAAACTTATCACTCTCATATTTAATGAGTCATGAATTCTGTGGTGTTACATATACACATCTCTTAAATATTATGGCAAGTAAAATAGATAAAATTATTTGTCTACCTGTAAAACAAGCCATAAAACTCTACAAATATGTCTATATAATTTAGTTTTTAAAAACTATATTATTATTATATATGTAGGCAATGTAAATATATCTTCAGATATCATACTACATATGTATGTCATTTAAAACTGAAAGCTTTTATATATAATTATTTTAATGAATAATAAAATACTAACCTCATTGAGCCAAAGTATAGGTACAAGATAATGTCTCTTCAGACTCTTTAATGCTCTATGACACACATAAAAATAATTATCAGTATATTTATACACACTTAAAAGACATTTATAACAAACAAATGCTCAGAAGCCAATTTCTCTTGCATATGGTTTAAGTTCTTTGATTTTGTTCCATTCAATGATTCAGTCTTACCACAGATGTTTCTCATAGTACCATTCACATGTCTAATGTTGATTTCTAATTACATTTTATAGGTTCATTGGTCAACTTTTTAATCTAGGAAAGTATATGACCTAGAAGTTATAGTAGTGATAATTGGATATATGGTGCATATGAGGTACCCTCAAGCATTTCCAACTCTAGTAGTTAAAATACCTAAAGACCATTTTGAGAAGCAACAGATATGATTCTTCATGTATATTGTGGCCTAACCATTTAATAATTCTGTAATGGCTTAAGACAAAGCCCATAAGCCCTTCATTCCACTTTTATTCATGTATTCCCATTCTTATAAGAAAATGCTACTAATTTCATTTAAAAAAAAAACATTGTTAAGGAGACTCACTCTATTTTTTTGGCTGGCTTGACCAGTATGTTGACCTGAAGTCGTTTTGCAAATTGTAGAGTGAATCCAGTTATCTAAAAAGAGCAAAGTTAAATAATTAAAAACTTCTAAAATGTTATTTTTAATGACCATACTTTATCTTTGATACAGAATCATTTTGTATTTAAAATGGAGTAATTCTTAAGGGTAGGAAATTAGAGTCTATTAAACTTTGAGCATAAGTACATGTAATCATTGTCTATGTGAATTTATATACACTATATCTACACATATAATGTGTGCATGTATAGTATGCATGTGTCTCTCTCTCATATATATATATATATATATATATATATATATATATGGAAGAGAAAATTTCTTTGTCTTAGCTAACATTAAAATTTTCTTTAGATTGTGAAATGTGCATAATTTGGTGCAGACTAAGACAACATTAATAAAGCAATATAAAAAGGCCAACTCCGATGGTTAATTTAGTTGCTGAACTATATGTTCAAATATTTATCTAGTTAGAGTCTCCATATCAGTAACAAATAGTGTTGTAGACTTCTTTATTTAAGCAGATCTGTCTCCACAGATGTCAGGTGCTGAGAGTCCATTCCAGAGAATGCATACTTAGGAAGTATTAGACCACTGAGCTACATCTATTGTTTCCCTTTAAAGTGTCAAAAAGAGTATCAAGATAATTCAAATGTTAATAGCAGTACTACTGCAACTCTTAAACATTATCCTTGCTATAGATTTTCTCTGAAACTTATATATAATCATATCCTTTGGTCCTTGATAACAGTGATTTCCCACAAAAGCAATTACAGTTAAGTATAATAATAATAATAATAATAATAATAATAATAATAATAATAATAATAACAGTAATAGTAATAATAGTATATCATTAGAATATTTTGATCCACAGGCCAAGAAAAGCCATATGAAGTCCCATGTGCTGAAAGCACAATTTAATTTCTTCCCATTTATACATCAAAAAAGGAGAAATAAATACTATCCTCATTGATAGTTTCACTGATAGTAAGAATATGATCCAAGGAAATGATATATATTTTATTTTTTAGAAGAAAAAAAATAACCAAATCAAATCAATAAGACAGTGACTTACAGGTTCCACATCTAAGTATGTCTTATGTTCTTCTTCATTTGGATGTAAGCCTTCAATTGGCTCTGAAACATCAGCACTTGCATGTAGGAAATGTGGAAGGGAAATATACACAGGCTTTCCTGAAGACCCATGTTAAAAGACAATTGGAAAAATGTTACTAAACTGTTCATATATTACTTAAAATATCTGCTAGAGGAAATAGTTTTTGTAGGTTAAAATGCAGTTGCTTGTAAAATTCTAATCTTAAGAGCCTTACTTATGCAAACTAACATAAAACTAGAGGACATTTTATTAAGCAGCCAGTTGTTGTCTGTGTCTTCACCTACTAATTTGCAGAATTCAAATATTCCCCATTAAGCCAAATTAGAACATGTGCAAACTTCAAGTGGTACTATGATTAGTTCTTTCTTCTGACTGTAATACAGAGAGTGCAAACAAGACAATGATGACTCGAAAGTCTTTGCTTTTCAATTCTTACTTTATGAACATAATGAAAGATTATTTTAATCTCTGTTTTCTGGCAGGGGTGGGGACTGGTGTACAGCCATGGCAGATGGTGAGGAAACTCATTATATACTGGGGATATTCCTCTCTCTTTAACCATCAAAACGACATGGCATACTAGCAACATGGTTTTCCCAATAACTCAATTTTGCAATCCTGAAACACAATAGAAGCCTTAAAAAGGAACATATAAAGGCACCACAAAGTGCACTGTCACCAAAGGTTACCTTCTGTTACCATTGGTTTATTTAATTTTAAATGTTCAATAAAAAGAAATTATGGGTTACTATTACATTACATGTTATGATACTTTATTCTCACTCATCTGTCTCCTCTTTCTCTTGTATTCTTCCACTCAAGTAGCAGCTTTCCTCTAAGTTTTCTTGTCACATGAATTTCATAACTATCTCTTCTCCAGCTTAAGATCTCATCCTTTCATCTTTCCCACCTCCACATACATGACAACATTTGAGATATTTATCTTTCTGAATATGGCTTTTTCTACATAATACAATCTTCTCTAGCCCTATCTAATTTTATGTTACAGTTCAAAGGATAAAACTCCAAAACATAATTCAATACAAATTTACATGAGCATATGATGAGCCTATCTACAAACCTTCTTTGCATTTGCCAATGTCTAGCACACCATACGATGTGCAGTTTTTTGAGATGACTTTTTCAGTGCAGAAACAGTGGTTGTCTGGATTATCTAGTGGTGATGCAAAGGCCTTTGCTGGCAGAATGAATCTGTACACGGGGATTCCTTTGAGGTCAATCTCAGATCCAAACACAGCGTAGATAGACCTACATGGAGATTCAAGAAAAGGTTCAGACTAGAAGCCCGAATCCTATTCTGAACATCTGATTCTTTTCCTTTAAACGACTTTATATTCTTGTTTTAACTTATAAAAATGTCATGTTTCTGATAAACTTTATTTTTTTTAATTCTTAGATAAATTATTGTTGTTGTTATTTTTACATTGTAAGACACACTATGATTAAAAACATGAGTGTGAAATATACATGTTCTTAAATATATTCTAAGGTCAATTTTACATGTAAACCGTCATGGAGGAATAAATGCAAGATAAATTCTTTATACTTAAATTCTTCTATGCAACAAATATTTACATGTCTTCCTCAAATTATATAATTGTGCTCAATTTAGATCATTTCCACTTTTCAAAAAAAAAAGGTGAAAGAAAGAGTCACTCACTTGATGGGCCTTGTGCATGGATATGCTTGGAAGAGATATCTATCACTTACCATGTGTCCACCATGCTGAACTTGGTGTGGAAGAGCTCAATCAATATTCCTTCTGACCCTCAGCCCCACCATGTGACAAAGCACTGTTTTCAGATATTTTTATACATAGAGCAATGATTATGAGGTGTCTAATAATTGTCTTTAGTCTCATCTTCAGGATAGGCCTGAAGATAAGGGGAGTTGTGTGGGTTCAGTACTCATGGGTATATACTCAACCTCACCCATACAGAACATGTGGGGACAATTAACATTGTTTTGGAACAAATGTGTCACCTTCTCTAGACATCTTCTAAAAGACTAGGCATTCTCATTACATTTGATTGTTGTATCTTGAAAGTTTATCAGCAGACATGATAAATAGTACTCAGCAATGACAAAGAAAATGGCTTGCACTATGAAATGTTGAAATGTGTAGGCTACTTTGAAAGTACAAATAAATATTAATTCCATATTAACACACTTATTCTTAAGAAATCAAGTAAAATATTTGCCTATTTCTTTCAAAGAATGTAAATAATTAGGCTTCTCTTTTTTCTTTTCTTTTTGTTTTTTGTTTGTTTGTTTGTTTGTCTTTTAAGACTGGGATGGAAGAAAGCCATATAAATTTACCTGCAAATATCCGAAGAAAAGAACCTCAGTATCCGCGACTTCTCAACAAAAGGTGGAAAGGAGGCTGCATCTGTTAAAAAATACCAAGCCAGTGACAAGTGTTTTTACGTGATGTGAATCCTAGAAAAATTTATAAATCTTTCTTTCTAGTATAGTCAATAGAAATAAAATATGATCTGCATATACAATTTTAAAGTTATCTACTAGGAGAGCTACCTTCAGAAAATAGTGGTGTATTTCTTTTATTCAAGTATATACAAGTCTTTATTTTCAACATATAATCAACAAAAATATCTTTCATTGTCAAACCATAGCACATGTTCATTTCAATCACAACAGATATCCTAGCTATCTCTGTCAATTTGGCACAGCCTAGAGTAACTTGAGAGGAAAACTTCTACTGAAGGCTGCCTAGATCACATTGGCCCATGAGCATGTCTCTAAGGGAGTATGGTGGTTTGAATAAAAATGGCCACATAGGCTCAAAACAAAATGCTTAGTGATCAGGGAGTGGCACGATTTGGGAGGGATTCGTGGTTGAGGCCTCTTGGAACCAGTGTGTTGTGCCTGATAGACTGTTAGGTTTCAAAAACCCAAGCCTGGTCCAGTGTCTTATTCCTCCTGCTGCCCATGGGTGAGGATGTAGAACTCTAATTTCTCTAGCACTATGTCTGCCTGCTTGCAGTCATTCTCCCCTCCATGATAATAATGGACTAAACCCTTGAAATTATTCACAAGCCCAACTAAATGCTTTTTGTTATAAGAGTTACCATGGTCACAAGGATCTCTTCACAGCAATAGAATATTCACTAAGACCTACGTTGGTAACACAGACAGGGGTATTGCTTTGACAGGTCTGACCACAACCCTTGTAAGCAGAATGTAGATTTTTAGAACTTTGGACTAGAAAAGTGGCTGAATTCTTTAAGGAGGGATTAATGAGCCATCCTATTAGGAACATGGATGACAGTGCTGAAGAAGATTTGAACTTTTGGGTTTGACTAAAGGTTTTTTAGAGGGAAAGAATACTTTAGTAAAGAATGTAGCTGCTTTCTGCTCTTGTCCAAAAATCTGCCTCAGGCTAAAGAAAAGAGTTTTGGATGAAGGGCAATGGCAGAGGAGATTTAAAATTACCATAATATATTGACTTGGTCATTTGGTTATTTTTTATTAAACATTTTTAAAATTTTTTACATATACATTTATATTATTACATTTATTACATTTATATTATATACAATAAACTACCTGTAGCAAGAAGAACAGTGGTGACACTATCATAAATTATATAAATGTTACATTCTTAGTGTTTTGGCTATTTGTATTTGACAGCTTTGAAGAAAACATCTTTTCTATCTTGGTGCATCTAAAATTCTGAATCTATCATATCTCATCATTATCAACTTAAAATATTTATCTAGACCTAAAAACATCGTAACCCCTAAACAACTAAGCTTAAATGTAAAACTAAACTTGTCTAAGGCCATATCACCCCGAACATGCCTGATCTCTGGTGACTCTGATGCAGAGGTATCATGAAAAGGAGAAAGCTAAGCGAGGAAAACTATAAAATGTTCAGTTTGGAGAGAAAAGGGGAAGTATAATTGAGCTAAGTCCAGTACTCAGGAGCTTAAAAAAATGTTAAGAAAAGACTGATGCAAAGTGGATTAAAGGGATTGGTGACCTCAGGCCAAGACCCACCTAGATTCCAACTTGTGAAAAGGATTTAAAGAAAACTTACACAATGAGGGAAACTGTCAACAACAGAATGTTGGGGGAAACTAGCTGAAAGAGAGTGCCAATTTCCAGGCCCATAAAGCAGCACAATGTGGCAGCTTCAGCTATAACTTGCCTCTGGCTTTAGAGTCAAGGATATAAGAAAGGAGTTATGAGCTCTCCCTCTGCAACTAAAGAAAGATGCTGAGACCAGGCATGTGCCAGGAGTGTCCCTGCATGGAGGCCTAGAGATGCCTTGGCATGAGGTTGTGAAGGTGAAGCTGTCTTGTAGACCTCAAGATGCCAGAGTCATGGAATACCTTCCCAGGCGAGCTGCAAATGCCGTGTGGAACTTGCCCAAGAGAGAGAAGTATGTTGCAGTCAACAAAGCTGAAATGACATGGAGATCTGAAGATCCCTTTTGCCATCAAACACAGAGATGTATAACTTGGAGTTTTCTCATCTTGTGTAGTTCTTCCTTTAGTCCAGTATTTCCTCACTATGCTCCTTTTTCTTCCTTTTGGAAGGGTGATGCATTGGTGCCATCATATATTGGAAATATGTGACCTATATTTTGTTTTTTGTTTTGTTTTGTTTTGTTTTGTTTTACTTTCAGGGAGTTATAGAGAGCAGGCCCTGTTCCTGATATGCTGTGGCATTCAGGAGAGCAGTTCCTTCACCTTGAGGGGTTTGCAGGTGAGCCAGCCCTGAGGGAAGGAAAGCAAGAGAGGCAGTAGGCAGATTATATTAGATACCTCTCAGGCCCAGATTCCAGGCTTTGAATTGGACCATGCCAACATCTACCTCATCACTGGAGTGCATGAAGGGGCTGGTCCTATACATCCAAGCCAACAGGATCTCCATGACACAGGGCAACAGCAGGATATTCAAGAAGAATACCAGTGAGGTTTCTATATTGAGAGTGTAGGAGAAGCCAAGGCCTCATATCAGACCAATGACTCATTGCAATGAACATTTGCAAGTAAAAAGGTATAGACAAAAGAGTACACTGTGGGACACACTGTCTCAGACTATAGATTCCTCAATGAGATTTTGTTTCTCTGTTGGGGTGGAGGTTACAAGTGTGGAGTGCCAGTTCATGAAGGGAAGAGATGATAAATGTGATTGCGGTGAATGATGTAAAAACAAAGGAAACAAAACAAAAACATATTGCCCTGAATCTCACAAGAGACTTTGAACTTTGAAATAACAATGAGACTGTGATAAACTATGAGGACTTACATTTTTTTTTTACATTATCATATGGCTACACATCTGTGAGGGCCACAGAGAAGAATCTGATGGTTTGAATAAGAGTCTCCCCCATAGGCTTATAATTGAGTACTTAGAAGGAATTAGTAGGTGTGGCCTTGTAGGAATAGATGTAAACTTGTTGGAGGAAGTATGTCATGGGAGGTGGGCTTTCTGGTTACAAAAACCCAAGGCAGGTTCAGTGTCTCACTCTTCTGGCTTTCTGACCATCCAGATGTAGACTCTCAGTTACTCTATAGAACCATGTCTGTCTGCATACTGCCTTGCTCCTGCCAGAAGAATAGTGAGCCAAATCTCTGATACTGTAAGCAAGCTCCAATAACACTCGTTTTTTTTTTTTTTTAGAAGAGTTGTTGTGGTCATGGTGTCTCTTCACAGCAATAGATCACTGACTGAGACAGGGAGTGCCTTGATTATTAGTCAACGAAAGAAGGCCCATCCCACTGTGAGTTCTACTATATCCTGGGTTGATGGTCCTGGGTTATATAAACAAGCTAGCAAAGAATGAGCCTAAAAGTGAGCTGTGATCAAGCCAGCCAACAGCATCCATCCATAAGTCATGCACCAAAATTCTTGCCTTTGACTGCTGCCTTGTCTTCCCTCAGTAATGAACTAGAAGAATAAGATAAATAAATCCTTTCTTCCCTGTGTAGCTCAGTCAGTGTATTGCCACAGCAGCACAAGGAAAGTGGAATGGCACCATATTTCAAGTGCCTGAAAACCACATGTGGCTGGAGGCTATCTGAATCACTGACCTATCACTGTTGTATATTTACTGTTATAAAATAAAAGAAAATAACTAATAAAACCAGACCTTGTTGAAGTTGTGAAAGTGTTTTTGAAATATCACACTCCACCACCAGGTTGGCACTTTTCCTGCTACTAAGTGCTTTCAGAATCCCTAATCATATCAGCATTGTTCTTACTTTTAATAGTGATCTGCTCAACTGCCCTAATAATTTTTTAATTTTTCTCAGTAAAATTTCTCATAAATATTTAAAGTATATTCTACATACTTAAGATGATATTCTATTGAGTTTTCTAATTTTCAATGTAATTATCCTCCACGACACACACTGAAGAAGTGAAGAAATAACCAGATAACCTTTCAATTTGTTTCATTAGTAAATATGGCCAAACTGAACACCACTAGCTGTAGTTGGTTAAATAGTCTAATATATCCTTCAAATATATGTCCCATGTATTTTTTCCATCAAGCTTTATTTTTTAACTTTGTGACTTGTTATTTTCTATTCATGTTTCTGTGAATAAAGAATCAAGTAAATTATAATGCTTTTGTGATCAACACTTCATTCTATCAGTTAAAGGACTGTATAATAAATTTGAGTTTAAACTCTTCACGCTGGTGTCTATATAGGTATTGTCTACACCTGAGAATCCAGAGGTTAGATAATGAAAGGACTGTCTATTGTAAGCACTTAAATTATTATTTGAAATATCATTGAAGATATAGAATAATTAAACCCACAAATTGTCACAGGCAAGAAACAAGATAGTTATTAATAGAGCCATATTTTTCTTTTGTTTACTTGTTTTTTATGTATGGAGGGCAGAGAAAACTTTGTATATAGCTTTACCAATATTTTCCATTCTTACTTTTGCTCTGAGTTCTCTTACTGGGATCTAAAGATTACTCATTAGGCTGGGCAGACCAGCAAATGAACTCCACATGTTCACCCATCTCAGTCTACCCAACTGTAGAAGTACAAGTACCCTTCACCATGTCTAGTGTTTGCGGTCCCCCCATGCCACGACTGTTCCTGAGGATGTAACTCAGGTTGAAGCTATCTACTGACCAAAGCATCTCCCCACTTCCAGAGAGTTGATTTTCTGAAAAGAAACATTCTAAATGTGTACCAGTCCTTTCAGTGGATGTGACTCAAGCTGAAGGAAGAAGCGTTTTTACATTATGATGGACACACGTTGCCATCGGTGTTTCAGTGGCCATTTTTCCCTCCTAGTCTCCTGTCAAGAGTCTCTCTCACAGAGATCCTCTCCTAACTCTCATCTCTACTTCTGCTTATTTCACTTCTGTAGTGTGCCTCTGTATTCTCAATTCCATGCCAGTAGTTCCTGTCAGTGTCACTAATAAATTCCCAAAGCTCTGCCTCATTCAGTTTAACCAATATCTTAGATTGAAACAGAGTTCTTAATCATTTTCCCTTAAACACTAAGCATTCTGTACTGTTTAGGAAGACCATAGTGCATTTCTGTTTTCTCTAAGTATTATCATGCTTACATAACTATTAAAATGTTTAAACACTTGACAATTTATTTGGAAAAGTGATCTTGGAAAACATTACTGTCATTGGTCCTGATTCTCCACCATATGAGACAGAACAAAATTCAATAAACCTGCAAATCTCAATTGTGCCTTTGGAATGGTAAACAGCACTGTGATTCCTTTTTTATTTAACTTTCATTATCTTCCTTATATCATTTTCCTATTGAGTAGTCCCTTATCTGATTTGTAAACATTAAGTTTGTGTTTCTTGGTAAAGGCTTATCTTTGATTTAAACTACTTCATGGTATTTGATTACCATTGTGTTGTGCAATCACAGTTCATACATGGATGGACAGCGTTCACTTTGCTTTTATCTGAGAACAATAATAAGCCCAGCCTAACTAACTCAAATATATCCTAACCAAAACTTCAGTTGTTTCTTTGAATTCTGAATCTAATTGAGAGAACACAATTTCACATATATTCTTCACTGATGGTAGAGATCTAACCTTGTTTTATTTTTTTTTTTTCATTCCTCACTCATGCTGACCAACTTGTCCAAAATAGGTTGCTTCTGCTCTCTAACCATGCTACTTGTAGCTCAGCTCCTCATTTCACTGAGATATGTTTTCCTTTCTATAATTACATTTCTTTTCATCCAACTTATCAGTCTAACACTGAGAGAAAATTTACTAGTAACTACATCTCTATATTTGTTTTTAACCACTTGTTGGATGCTCAAACATTAAGTGAGATATTTTTACAAAGCTGAATTCTCCTTGTAATGCAATGAGGCTTATTTTCCATGGTTAATCCTAAAAAAATCCCAACACATTAAGGATATAGCCCATTCCTAAGCCCACCCCGAAATAAAGATTGAGTTATGCTGACTGGTAATTACAGCCTCTCAACTTGTATCCCTTTGGCTGGGAAAGGGCTAAACTTGTGGAAGAAGGTGAGGTTTTTCTCATTGTGGTTATTACAACAAAGACTCTTACCTGTGCCATTAATCATGTCGCAATAACTTGGCCAATAGGACAAATTCCTTAAGAATAAAAGAAATAAGATGAACAAATACTCTCATTTCAAGAACACACATTCTCAGTACTCTTTCTACTTTAAAACACTGCTTTTATCAACATAATAAAGAACAGAGGTGGTGAAAGCCAAGATTTAATAAACATTCCACTTCATTTAATCCACAATTGTTTGATTCCCCTGATCTTATTGCAGTAAGGGACTTACTAGGTTCCTTAAGAGGACAGACCATAAAACACAACCTGCTGAAAGTTGAGCTCATTAGGAACCACTCAGATAGGCACAGTTCCAGAAGAAAATGAGAGAAACACAGATTTCTACATAGGATCTTTTTTTCCTTCAGAGAAATTAATTATGTGGGCATTTGTTCAGTGCTCATACTGATTTTGCAATGAAGGTATTGAGGAAGTTCCTGACATAGCTCACCATATATAGAAGTGGGGACAAACTAAAGGAGAAAGCAGAGGGGCAGATGTTTGGATATATAGAATTCAAAATACATGAATACTGAATGTTTAGTTTTTTGTCATTGTGCTTTTTACATGTGTTTAATTTTTTCCATTTTAGTGTTATCAGGGACTAGTACTAGAATGGGACAGAACTTATTTATCTTTTATTATATAAATCATTTATGTATTTTTGTACATTGAAGTCATTAAAAATAATAGATTTAAATCTCTGTAAATCTTTATAAGTCATTTTGAGTGAGAAAAAAGTTGATGTCCTCTCCTAAAAAATAGCTATTATAGTAGGATATCAAAATATACTGTTGCTTATTTTATTTGTAAAGGAAGTGCTGCTAATCATGGTCAGCTGGAGTGGAAGTAAAATCAACTGCATAATCTGACAATTGCATAGATCAACCATGGTCAGTTATAACCTACTCAATAGTTCAATAGTCACTCTCACAACTACAACCTGCAGAATATGTGCACTGACGGCTCAATGTGCAAGCTTTGCTATAATATCCCAAAAAATAAACACATAGAAATACTTTTCTTCACTAGACTTCCCTATAAAAGCATGTGAGTATGAACTCCTTTCTTCTGTAAAAGCAAAGCTGTACAACAGCGAACATTTAATCATTGTATGTTAGAACTATGTATGTGTGCATTTGGAAGTAAGTTACATTTGGTAATAAAACCACTCATCCTTTTAAACCGCTACCTCTAAGGTCCTCAAGAAATAATTGGACTAAAGTAAAACTATGGCATAATTATAAAAAAAGAAGTTTTTTTTCCTTCTGGTAATTAGTTTTCTTTCTATTTTATACATATGAAAAAACATGATGAACTTTCAGAAAATGTGAGAAAGACAAGTGTGGTTTCCTGAACCTATTGTGTTCTTTCACTTTTCCAAAAGTGATATATTGTACATTATATACATTTATTGCTGTCTTTGAAATATTAATTTCATTTTTCCGTAAGTAGAAAAAGTTGGCATGGTAGTGACATTGTGAGGTTGCGTGGATTCATTTTAGATATTCACATGTTTAGGCTCATTTAGGACCGATCACTGTAATGTATATTTTTTCCTACAATCATTTTTAAAGGCACAGTAAGATATATTTGCCTGTCATAATTTATACCGATATTTTAATTTGCTATCACTTAATTGTATGGGTGTGCTATATTGTTAGATATGCCGCCGAGATAACAATTAACACTGCATTTCTTTCACTGAAAGAAGCTGTGACTAAAAGCAAACCTTTCAAGAGTTCATGCTACTGGTTTTCAGTAAGACTGGTTATGAACAAGACAGTGGCATGAAGATGAGCTTAATATCTGGCAAAACAAAAATTGCTAAGATTGCTCTATAGCCATGCCTGTTTCATAGCCTGGTTCTGTGCCTTAGCAATAACAGCACAGTGAACTAACAGTATGTTAGATTAACCTAGGCCCTCCCTCCCCCTCCTCATCTCTCTCTCACACATAGTTACTTACCTTTTCCCTTTATAGGAATCAATTATGGCAACTTTGCTTATGTTATCCTTTCCGTTAAAAACTTTATAAACTCCATCTACAGTATTATTGTACTGAAAAGATATGAATAAAAAATTACTCATGCATCAAGTTTTATTTACTATGTCATAACACGTGTGACTAACTAGCTTTCACATTTTTTTCAAATATGGGTCATTTTCTATCATTCATGATATTAAATACAATATGAGTTGTACATCTTGAGGTTTAAGTATTTTAAAGATAGAATATAAAAATTGCCTAGAAATAAATGCTAGATGATGAGAAAAAATACTTTAAAAAGTAGCTAAGAGAAGCTTATGAACATCAGTCTCAGCATTACTATGAGTTAAGCCATTGTAATGTTGCTCACTATTCTCATTATGTTCAGGGAGGAATACACTAAGCTGAACTTAGGAGATTTCTATAGAAATCTATATTGTTCTAAATTGTTAAATCATTAATAGCGGTTAATAAAATAGAAAATTATACAAACATAATTAATATCCCCCTTGCCAAAGAAAGAGCTGTGATAATTTGGTTTAAATAATAATAGCCTCTAATTCCTTTGAGCTTTCCAACTAATATATAGTTGTATACCATGAAATAGTAACAATATGAACTGGAAAGCATCAGGAATATTCCCATAAATTGTGTAATGATATAATAGTACAAACCGGAATTTGGTTTAACCATCTCAATCTCATCCTGTTGTAGTTCAGAACTGCCGCCTGTAACTAAGTATTGGAGGAGGTCTACCTCTTACGAATCACCAAACTGATGCTCTGTAAACCTGAGCTGCAATCTTCATTAACTGAAGCTGGATGAATTTCTCAATTGAAAAATCACAGTAACTTTATAGTTAAAACTTTAAAAAATTAAGGCTTTAGAAAATATATGATTTTTAATGAAGAATATATTAACCTTGATGCTTTAGAAAAATAAATACAAAATGCAAAGATTTACATACTTACAAATGAGTTCCAACTGTCTATAAGAATAAAATTTGATTAATTTCTAAATTAAGATAAATATAGTCAAATGAATTAAATTATTTTTCCCTAGCAAAACTGATGGCACGTAAGACTCAGATTTTAAAAGTTATGGATTCTATGTTCTCAGAATAACTAATAAGGCTAATATGCAAAACTATAATTTTCCAGCTAAATTTAATTACATAATTAGAATATAACAACCTAGTCATTTATATTTGGTACTTACAGGATAAAACACACCAACTGTGGTAGTAATGGGATATGGAACCAAACTCAAGAATGGATCCTTGTAACCCCATAACAGTTCTTTAAGAGTTCTTCTTTGGAACATTGAAGATTGGGACTTTTTGATAAGGGAATTGAGCACAACTTGAACAAATGAGTTTTGGTAGATGTGTGGTGCAGCCTGAAAAAAAAAACACACTCTCTGAAAAATCAATACATAGTACTTCTTAAGTCTATTTATTAACCATAAAAACTGAGTTTAATTAAAATTACACTAATCCTTCAAAATCTTGGTTAGACTAATATTAAAGTTTGTGTCATTTTTCTTAATCCCTATATGACACATATTCTGAATTATGTATAATCACAGAGAGACATTCAAATTAAGAGCTATTTTTGAAGGAGACTCCTTAAGTAATCCATTAAATAAACTGATTATCATGATTGTGTCATCTTTCTAGATGACAAAATGGCATAAAACTTGTTTTTTAAATTGGCAAAATAACGAAAGTTAAATGATTGGGTAATTCTGAGATTAATTGTGACAGGCTCTGCAATGTTCCACTCACCGCCACAGCGAGATTGAGAACTGTGAAGCTGTCATTTTCTGTCCCGACAGACAGTGAAGGCTCAAAGATTGCTCCGTTGGGCTGTACAAAAGAGACGGTGTTGTCTTCGTGGTCCTGTGTTACGTTCTCCTTGGCTAGATAACGAACTCTGAAACAAACAGAAGTAAAAAAAAAAAAATTGAGGGAGGGAAATGAATGTAAGCACTAGACAGCAAATGTCTCCTCGTTCAACAAACGCTTTTTGAACCCAGAAGAAGTCACAACTTGCAGTTGCAGAATTACGACGGTAAATAACTAGTTATTGCTACGTCTCTGACAATCTGTTCAGAAGAGGTCTTAAACCCGGTAATAGAAATGTAGGGTAACATGAAGTGAGTTACACTAGAGTCTGGGAGCAGCCTGGTCAAAGTGGAACAGTGGGTGGAAAACTCATTTTTGGTAAGTTCTGTGCGGAGGGCCAAGCGAACAGAAGTGTTATGTAGGAAGGGCTAAAAGTAGCAAGTTAAAAATGCTGAAGGTCAGGACGACGTGGTTTGAGAAATGCCAGTGTTTGAGTGCTGTTTAACTGTAGAGCGAAAGAGAAACAGTTGGTGGGAACAAACACCACAAGGTGAGGTTTCAAACATAAAAGGGCTATTATAATCAAGTGGCAGGCTTAACTCTGAAGTATGGAGGGTCAGAGTATGAATGTATTTTTCATATTAGAAAGACCGCTCCAAGTGTGCAGGTTACCCAGCAATCCCGGTTTAAGTACATTCACAAAGCCACCATGAAACAACAAAGAATCGTTTGCAATTTCAGAGTGTCCAGGGCTAACTGTATTCCTTTATTTTACATATTGAATTCTGAGTTCCAGTCTCTTGACTTTAACAACAGTAATACTGTTCATGAGTGTGTAAAAGGTGATTGCTTTGTAGACAACCATTTGGTAGGTACAAAGCATCCGTTAAAAGTGAAATAAGGTAGACACCACTCAGCACATTACTCTAGCTGGATATCAATTAATTATGTGACTTATAACTAGAGCATAGATTGAAAAATTATGAGCTATAAGTTTGATAAAAAAAAAAACAGGTGAATTCCTACAGGATACAGATAGGATCCCCAAGCAGATAGGGAGTGCTATTTTCAGTATTTTCTTACTTCGAGGTGTGTTTTATTTCAAGTTTGAACTAGATAGACCAGGCTTGTCTCAAAACTTGCTATGGGCCCACCTCCCAAGTGCTGCAATTACAAAGGTGGCCATCACAGCTGGTGAGTAAGAGAGTTAATGGCCATATTATTTCAAAACATGGATTAAAACTGGAACTCTATTGTAATAAGCGCTGTACAAAGCTTTATTATTTATTCTCTGTTGAGTAAGATATTTAAGCAACTTAAAAAAAAAAAACAAACGGAAACAACCTAAAACACTATACTAGTAATAAATTACTTCTCATAAAATAACTATTTTAAAATTAATGTACCTATTAAAGATTTAAGTAAGGATACAGCAATTTCAGAAACTTCAGTGCAGGTATGACTAAGTGAAACAAAAGCTAAATAATTCAGATTTATTTTTCTTTAAATGGCACTTACAACATCAGACCAGTAGATGGCACTCAGTAAGCGGAAAAAAATTGGTAATACAATCTTGTCTTGGAAAAGTTCTTTTGAAAGAACATAATCACTCAATTTTTAAAATAAAAACTTGGAAACTTTGCGCTATATTGCTTAATAAGTCCAAGAGACTATCTTTCCCCAGACATTTACTCAATGCTTTCATTAGTATTCTCGCCAAAGCAAACACAAATTTTAAAATTGAAAATATCCAGAAAAACTATAATAACCAAAGTTATTGCAGATTAGGATATAATTATGACATTAAACCAGGTAATTTTATGTGTTAACCCTGTCTTATATTGTCTATCAATGTTTTGTCAAAATCATCCTAGCAGTCACTGGCCAAATCAACCAGAGGGACTGTTTTAGGGGTATATTTTTCTACAATCTCAATTTAAAATGGAGTCAGAGTGTCACCAATGATGGGACACAGATTCACCTAACACATTAGAAGACTCTCAAAATTGTGACTTAAAAAAAATAATAAATCTACTTTCAAATTGTAACTTTAAAAAGGTTTTTGTTTTGTTTTGTTTTGTTTTTTGACTTTTTTTTTAATTGATTTTCTTCCCTTTATTTAAGTCATTTAGGCAAACTAAAGAAATTCCAGTTCGATGATGTCATGAGACAAGATGACCCACACTTCAACAAAGCCACACAAAGGAGAGCTTGCTGTCTGTAAATTGTATTTACAGATCCTACTCTTTCCCAGATTTCTCTGTTGCTTTGACAAGCAAATGAGATATATCTAATTCATCCCCTTTTAGTTCTATATAGAAATAGGCTGTGGGTTTTAGAAATAAATCTTATAGGTTATACATATATATGTGTGTGTGTGTGTGTATACATATATATATATATATATGTTAGAAATAAATCCTATAGGATATGTATGTTTTATAGGAGAATATAATTAGGCTTAAATTTTATATTTACACTTCTTTGTAGCCTCACAAAATCCTTAAAAACAGAAATCATTATCCCTAAATAAACAAAAATTAAAGAGCCATGCACGGTGGTGCAAACGCATCCCAACACTTGAGGCAGGTGGATAGATCTCTGTGAGTTCAAGGTCAGCCTAGTCTACAAAGCAATTCAGGACAGCCAAGGATATAGAGAGAAACTGTGTCTTGAAAAAACTAATAAATAAATAAATAAATCCCAAAGATCAAAGAATCACTATCTTTAAACGAAACAGAGAGAGATGATAAAAGTATAGCAGTGAAAAAATATAAGGTTTAAATTGCTATGTAGTCTCCATACCTAGCTGACCTCAATGCTTAGCAAGCAACTGCAATTATGCAAAATCATTTTAGCTGTGTAGTTCTCAAAACAGGGTGTGTGTCTGAGTCACATAAAGGAGTTTAAAATACACAGGGAGAGTCTGTGCTCCACTTTGTGTAGAGGGTGGTGTTTGTTGCTATTGTTCCTGGCCCAGAATTAAGATACCCAATTCATTGCAAGATGTTCATCGTGGATGCACAATACTCTTTCATGTCCACTGAAGAGATTGGAACATGACCGAAGTGTCAAACAAAACATCCATAACTTGTTGAGTAGGGGAATTATTTGATAGCCTTAAGTTGAAACAAAGTCTGTGCTTCTTTAACAGGTCAGTGGTGGCACAAGCCTTTAATTCTAGTACTCAGGAGGTAGAGGCAGGTGGATCTCTGTGAGTTCAAGGCCAGCCTGGTTTACAGAAGTGAGCTCCACCACAGCCAACGCTACACAGAGAAACCCTAGCCGACCTAAACAATTCTATACTTCTTTTCCCTAAAATGTCTATACATCTTTTTCATGAAATATCTAGTAACATTTGAATATCATATATGGATAGCAACATGCAGAGTCATTAAATCTATAGATCAGGATCCTCTACAGGTAGAGAAAAACATTTTAAGGTAAGTTGTTGTCAAGAAAAGAAGCGAATCTCAATACAACGGAACTCCTTGGACAGAAGCCTTCTCAGAAGCAAGGCGAGAACCCCACTCATTCTCAAGAGCTCACTCACCTGTATGTGTAAGGACCTCTCTGCTTAACCTTGATATTGGTACTGTTCATTGCTACTTCATCCGGGTTTTGCACATCAAAGATCCAAAACTGTCTGTACACATCGGTGCCAGTTTTAACCCAGTTTTTGAAAGCAATTGTTCCTTCTTCAAGGACAACTTCCTGTGAAAATAAAAACAAGGTCACTTGATTCTTTGTAATGTACACGGATACCTCTAGGATGTTGTTATGTTTAGCCGGAATAAAAGGAACACTTGTGTAACTTTGTCACATACTTGAAGCAGGAATGTTGTCCACATAAAGGAGAGTTTCTTAGTTAATGTTTATGAAGAGAGCAAGTGTGTAAACGGAGCAGCCATTATTGTTGCTTTCAAAGCAAGCTTTCAAGTGAACCTGTGGCAACATTCCCTTAGTTAACAAAACAATAAGTTAAGCTAATTCTAAAAGTTATCATACAAAAGATGTTTTGCCACGTTTGTAAGCTTCTAAATCTGAGACACTGTCTTGATGAGGCAAAGGGAAAAGCTGAGCGAAAACTTGAGTACTATGGGGAGCTTTAAATGACAACAATACCAAAACCCCTTTCTTCCACAGTTGAGAAATTCAATGGATTCTGATTAAACTTGGTAAAATGAAGATCATAAATGCCTAAGGATGTATTATATAAGTATGGATGTTCCTCTTTGGAATCCTGCTCAATACTCCCTCTGTAAATTAGTATGTTTTAGGTTGCTTGATTGCATATTTCCAAATAATACGACTTTTTAATTTGTCACAAATTTCAAAAGAGCAAAATTTAAAAAGGGTGGTGGTGGTGGTGGTGGTGGTGTGTGAGTGTGTGTGTGTGTGTCTGTCTGTCTGTCTGTCTGAGTCTTTGTGTCAGTGTGTGCATGATACACGTGAGAAGCCAGGTATACCAGTTGTGCTGAAAATACACTGGAAGAAAATATATAGCAACAGGACTGAAACACTTACTATTAGACACTGCCTTGTGTCTTGGAGCTCTGGGACCAAGTGGAAAGTCATTAAACCCCTTGGGGTCCATTTCATTGTCTGCAGGGTAAGAGAGTTACCATAGGTGCTGGCCAGCTTCTTCCCAGGGCTTTCACTCTCGGAACAGGAAGTGTATGTAGTCATAGTAACTAGTGCAAACAAAGCGAGTTTGTAGTGGATAGACCTTCCAATTAAGTAATTTGGGAAGAATGCCGAGGTTCAAGAGAGTTCAAGGGTAAGAGGAAGAAAGATTTCATAGAAAATCAGCCTAAGGAACACAGGAACACAGGAACATCCTAACGCAGTTTTCCTTGTCTGGAAATACCAATTCGCTGAAAGGGGATCAGAAGAGAATAGGGAAAGGTAACACGGTTTTGGAGGTTGAGGACATAGAGTCTCGAAGAAAACAGGTGGCTGGTACAAGTGCAGCCCGGGAAATAAGAGCACAGTCTTGAGGGAACCTGCATCCCTGACCCTTACACCAGTCCTCTCTAGATTCGTGGTATTGCTGGGTTTCTGTCTCATACATACACCCTGGTCATCTTCTGCTCCTAGTTGGTAGATGTGAAATGACGTTTCATGTTCAGGAAAGTATGTTGCTTACTGCAGGGAATAATGGAATTCGTTACTCAGAATAAGGCAGCCGGTGGGGGTGCGCTTGAAAATCCTGTAGTACCCACGGGTACGGGAACAAGGGCTGTTCACGTGATATTCAGACTGGGATTGCTTTTCTATGAAAATATCCTTAAAGCAGCCAAATGTTTATTTCCACACTAGCCCAGTCTTAGAGCAAAGCTGCAAACTGATTATACCCACTTTTCTTAAGATAAACGTGTTTGCGAATGTTGAAATTTAAGTCTTATTTAAGATTTATGTCTCAAGACTAGGAATCAACAGGTCATAAAACTTTTAAGGCCCACCATAATAGTTATTATTTATTTTGTGTTACTCAAAGTACAAATTTATTTCATTCCCTAATAAAAATAACTCATTATGCACGTATGGAGTTAGAAATGGTTTCTGACATTTTTTTTCCTTTGAGCAGAGAAGCCACTAGACTGTTAGGGTGGGGCAGAAGGAGAGTCATCACTTAACTACTGAGGTGTGCACACTAAAATTGGCAGTTCTGTGTGTGACAGCTCTTTGAACATAATGCCAAAATTATAGAGAAGTTGGCTAGTGAAGTGGGTGGTGGTTGTTCCTGCTAGCTCAGCCTTGAATGAACTATCTCTGTGACCCCTTTAAAGTTTATGGAACATCCGAAAATAAGGGCTAGAAAAAAATATAGGAGCTTAAGGAAGGGAAAGGATGACCAGACATGCTGTCTGTAGGCATGCCCTGGCTCATGGCTTTTACTCATGAAGTCATCAGAGGAGCTACTTCCTGAAGATGATGCTCAGAGGTCCGGCCCAGCAGCATTTCATTAAGGACTCGGTAGGGGGTGCCATTGAACCCCACCTCTTCTCATGGCAACAAAACTGTGATCTCATCCTGCCACTAATAAAGAAAAAATATTAGGTAGGAGTAGTGCTTGAAAAGAAAAGACATCACTGAGAGGAGACAAAGAAGAATATGAGAAATGAATATGATGGATATACATTCTATGAATGTAGGAAACATCATAAGGGATCTCAGTATGTCCAATGAGTATAAGTTAATAAAATTTCTCACATTTATGTATGATGTTTGTAACATGAAATAGAATTTATTAGGTTATTGGTGGCAGTTGTGTTAAAAAGGAATACATTGCCTTTAGCTTTAGGTTACCGTAAGTTAAAATGTGGAATGACATGTGTGGGTGCATATTGGAGTATTAAGATTTAATGATTTACAATTTCAGATATTTAAAAAGTATGCCTTCAGGATTTATAGAGGAACATAGAAGGGGAATTTTTCATTAGAGTTGAGAAGTGAACTACATGATATTAACCTGGGAAAGAAAGAGAAACCCACATGTACTGAATTCTGTTACCAAACCACTGACTATGAGCCATTTGTTTGGTACCCATATGAAAGTGTATGTGCTATAAGCATGTTGTTATTTTAGCTTAGTTATTTGACTGTTCCCTTCTCTCATGCCATTATATAGAAAATGATTCTTAGACATGTAGTGTCTAAAAATGCTTTTATTAGGCTTTTAAATACTTTGAAAAAGTGTGAATTATTTCATAATTTCTAGGAATACTGTACCATAATTATCCAAGTACCCACTATTATCCAAAATTTATCATTTTAACAAATACTGATTCACCTTGTTAAATGTGACATTATTTTCAAGGGTACCTAAGGGGCATCCTTTCAAGGAATGGTTAAAAGAAATGGTACCATGACTGAGCTGTGTGATTATTGATCATTAATCTTTTAATAGGACAAACGTTTTAATTCTATTTTTGTATACCATAGAGAAAGTATCATTTATTTAATGTAACCTATACTATAAAAAGCCACCAACCATTTCGTCTGATGACACTAACAGTACCAACTGTCTAACATCACTTGCAAATAGACTGGAGCTGCGACACTGTGCAGAGCTTTGTCCAGAAGCACATTACTGGCAGTTCCTGCTATTGTTCCTATTATCCCCCAAGAGAGTATAAACATGGCAGCTTCACAGGACCAATGAAGACTATAAAAATTGGCAGGAAACTGTTTTATAGTTTTAATCTACAAGCAAAGTGACGTCTGTAGAAAATATTTCTTGTAAATAAGCAGCAAAAATAAACTATTTTGAATAGCATTTTCTGGACTGTTTATATCATTGCAAATAAGAGTGGCATGGGGTCATCCTTTGGAATGAGAAAGTGTCACAACATATAGCTAACTTTATGCTTTACTATTTAGAAAGAATGTGCAATACTCAAAGTGATATTATAAGCAATAGATTTCTGAATTCTCTGTTTTTAAACTAAATGAAGTATAAGTTAATAAATTTCAAAAATTAAAAAAAGAGATAAGAAAAAAGAAGACAAAAAGGATTGATTAGAAAAGTGAAACACTTTGAACATTCCTGTATGAAACGTAAGAATAACAGATTTTAATTCTGTGGTATATCAGAAAATGTAATCTTGAATCATTTAAAAATTACTACATTTATTTAGATGTGTGTGTGTATTTATATGTGTGTATGTGTGTGTTCATGCATGTGTGTGTATATTGTGTATGTGTGTGTATGTGTGTGTGCATGCGTGCACATGTGTGTATATTGAGTATGTGTGTATTTACGTGTATGTATGTGTGTGTCTGTACATGCGTGAGTGTTTTGGTGTGCTTGTGGAAATCAGAGGATAACATGGAAGTAACAGTTCTCTCCTTTGACCATGTCTTGAGGATTGAACTCAGGACCTCAGGTTCTCAGGTTAGGGATAGTTGCCTTTACCCACCAAGCCACCTCACTGCTTCATCACTATCATTTTACAAATAGATTCAAAGCAGGAGGGAGGGAGGAATGGGAAGATACAAGTGATGGGATAACGATTGAGATGTAATCTGAATAAATTAATTAAAAAATAGCTTCATAAAGACAGGGAGCTGCTCAGTTTCCATGAGTTCTGTTGTTTCAATTGTTATTGAGACCCAGCTTTAGTCTATGGTGGTCTGATAGGATGCAAGGAATTATTTCTATCTTTTTTAAAAATCTGTTGATGTTGTGAATAAAAGCATTATAGTAATAAGGTAAATTAGTACCATGGAAGTAAAAGACAAGTGAGAGTCAAACATTTAAAAAATATTTTGATAGTTTTTTAGGACACGATTTCTCTGTGTAGCCTTAGCTCTCCTGGACTCGCTTTGTAGACCAGGCTGGACTCAAAATTCACAGCGAGCTGCCTGCCTTTGTTTCTCCAAGTGCTGGGATTACAGGTGTGGGATACTGTGCCTTCCTCAGTCAAGCATGTTTAATCTCTGTGTTTCAAAATAGCAAAGATGGAGAAGCTCAAAGTCTTACCTATTTTTGCAATGCATTCTATTTTGTAGACAGTATTAAATTTTACTTATTTTCATTGATAAGTATTACAGAATTATAGCACTATTATGTTACATGTTACAAAGCAGGTAGAGGTTTATTAGAGTAGATGGGATTCTGGGATAATCCACAGAAGCAACCTGATATAATTGAATTTTCTACTAATTCTATTGTGAATCTGTTAAATTGTAGTAAACACTTATTATGGTAAAGTATTGACTGAAAATTTATTAAGTGTCAGTACGAAAATGAATATCAAAGTGAAGTTAACAGGATCCCACAGTTAGTAGTATAAAATTAAAAATACAATTTGTATAGAAAAACAAACATTGTCAACAAATGTATATTAATATCTAAAACTTGCTCTTTTAAAGTCATTCTGAAAAGCATGCCTTTTCAAAAAGACAGTATTAATGATGCAATTGAATGGCTTCATGCACAAAAGAAAATTTAATGTCCTTTATTTTTTCAGAAAAATAAAATGAAGATACACTGGAAAATGTCAACTAGGAATTACTATCAAAATTCTCTTTCTTGTTAAAAAAAAATAAATGAGAATAACAACAACAAAAAAAGACAAGACCTTATACAGGCAAAGCAAAAATTCTTAGTTTCATTTGCTTCTTTGTTGCTAAGGATTGAGACCAAACCTCACTCATGATAACCATGTGTTCTTCAACTCAGATGAATGCAGGCCCAGTAGCTTCTTTAAATAACCCAAATTGGTATGAGAAGTATGTTTATATGCTTTAAATATATCATACAGATTCTGATGGTATGTCTTTAGTCTCCAGTGCAGGCACACGGTGGTGTGCAGTATAAACTACTGTTTCACATTCTGCGTAACTTACTCACACCTCCATTTTCAGTTTTGGGTGCCCTCCTTCCTGACTCTGGTACTATATTGCCCCACTTTTAATGTTAATGATTGCATATGTATCTCTTTTATTTCAAAAACCATCTGCATTTGCATGTGGTGTCCTAAGGCAAACCTTAATTATCATTCTTCAGGATCCCTCAACTCCACAGTCCTTTTTGAGATAAGAAAACTCATCAACCTTGAGCTTAGGTTAGGCATGGTAGTCAGAACTCCCCAGGAATTCATCCTGCTCTGACTTTCCTTTACCTGGATGACCACAACAAGCTACCGTGGCAGGTATTTTACTTGGAATTTGGGAATAGTGCTCAGGTCCTCACATCTAACTGACTATCATATCACTGACTGAGATATCTCCACAACCCCCAACCAATTGCTTCTTTAATGTTCACCACTCAGGAAACATTTCATTTTGTCTTCCTTTGATATCAGCTTTCCTCCTAACTTCTAGAAAATTACTTATTTTTCCTGTTTCTTCGTAAAAATCTATTTCTTTTCCTTCTCTGTTTTTTTTCCTTGCCCCTGTCTATGCACAAATCCTTGTAGTATGCAATCCTGTTTCCCCCTCCCTCTGGACAATAAGCCTCTAGAAGATAGTGTGTTTGTCTAGATTTATCTGTAATCTCCCATCAATGATCAAATCTATCTGAACCCTGACCTTTGAATACAGAGTGATGTTAATATCAAGCCACTTGCAAATTCTCTGAGTCTTTTACATTTTGGGGTATGTACTTCCATGGACAAGCCAACTGCATATCTTAAGGTATGTCACATCCTTTCCTTTCTTCCCTGATTTTGTCCCTCTACCCAAAATTCTAATATATTTAAATATCCATCATTTTTTAAAGTTTCACCATTTCAGGCCTTTTACTATATAACGGGTTTATAGACAAAGACATTTCTATTCTATAAAAGCTGTGTAGAGGGCGGGGCAGGCTGGTGCACTCCTCTAATCCCAGCACTCAGAGGACAGAGGCAGGTAGATCTCTGTGAGTGTGAGGCCAGCCTGGTTTACAAAACATGTCCATCCAGGACAGTCAGGAATACACAGAGAAACTTTGTCTCAAAAGAGAAAAAGGGTTATAGAATTTTAAAGTTTCTCTTATAAAGGATCTAGAACCACATGTTTATTCTTTCACAGTTTTCCAGTCTTCACTTTCTAGCCACATCCATTTCAGATTTATACTACGTCAGGTTATACCATTTAGTCTCCTGTCTTTCCAATTGGCTAGTTAGGATGGAATGTTGATGTAATATCTAGAGATTATAAAGTGCATGAAATAAATCAAATGTTTATGACAATTAAATGATTTTTTATATGGGGAGCTTATAATTGTACAAGTCTATTGATGGCACTGATCTAAGTGCTTGTTTCCTTATATCTTACTGAAAAAAATATACCAACAATGTTTATTATATCACCAACTCGTTATTCTTCTTCATAGTGTTTAAAGCTTCTCCCAGCCAAGTATGCATTGGTTTATACCCATCTCTCTTATTATCCTAGTATTTCTACTAAGTTTTCTACTTTTTAAAAATTTTTAAAAATTTATTCTTGTTACATCTCAATGGTTATGCCATCCCTTGTATCCTCCCATTCCTCCCTCCCTCCCATTTTCCCCTTATTCCCCTCCCCTATGACTGTTCCTGAGGGTATTCCCTCCCCCTGTATATGTTCATAGGGTATCAAGTCTCTTCTTGGTAACCTGCTGTCCTTCCTCTGAGTGTCACCAGGTCTCCCCCTCCAGGGGACATGGTCAAAGGTGAGGCACCAGAGTATGTGAGAAAGTAATATCCCACTCTCCACTCTACTGTGGAGAGTGTTCTGTCCATTGGCTAGATCTGGGTAGGGGTTTAAGGTTTACCGCCTGTATTGTCCTCGGCTGGTGCCTTAGTTTGAGCGGGACCCCTGGGTCCAAATCTGCCTATCATAATGTTCTACTTGTAGGCTTCTAAGACCCTCTGGATCCTTCTACTTTGCCATTCTCCCATGCTTCTCTCATCTAGAGTCCCAATAGAATGTCCTCCCCTCTGTCTCGGTTTCCTGGTAAGTGAAGGCTTTCGTGGGACCTGCCCCTTGGGCTAGTATGCAGATATAAGTGAGTATATACAAGTTGAGTCTTTCTGCTTCTGGGTTAACTCACTCATTATGATCATTTCTAGCTCAATCCATTTGTCCACAAATTTATATTATGCAATATACTTTGATCATGTTTTCCTCTCCCCCAACTCCAACTCCTTTCAGATTTTACCCTTCTATCCACCCAAATTAATTCATTCTTTTGTTCATTCACTCATCTCTCAAATGAAAATCAAAACATAGAAACAAAACAAAATAAATAAGACAAAACAGAAAACCTAAACCAAATCAAACCGAACAAAAAGTGCACAATAAACCATGGAACCTACTTGTGTTGGCTAACTACTAATTTTTTTTAATTATTTAAGTAATTTATTCAGATTACATCTCAATTACCATCCCTTAAATTGTATCTTCCCAATCCCCTCTCCCTCCTTTTTTCACCCTATTCTCCTCCCAGAGGTCTGTGACAGAAGGGGACCTCCTCATCCACCTTATGATCACAACCTATCAGGGCTCATCCTCTTAGTCTGTTTACCCTTACTCTGAGTGCCACCAACCCCCCCCCCTAAGAGGAAGGAGTCAAATGGGGGGCACCAGAGTTCATGTCAAAGTTACTCCCCATTCTCCACATAACTGTGAAGAATGTGTTGTCCATTGGCTAGATCTGAATAGGGGTCCTAGGATTACTGCCTGCATTGTCCTTGGTTGGTACAGTTCATAATAGCCAGAATCTAGAAACAACCTAGATGTCCTCACTCAAAGAATGGATAAAGAAATTGTGGTACGTTCACACTACGGAATACTACTCTGTTACTGAAAACAAAGACATCTTGAAATTTGCAAGCAAATGGATGGAACTAGAAATGATCAGCCTGAGTGAGATAACCCAGATCCAGAAAATTACACATGGTATATATTCACTTATAATTGAACACTAGTTCAACAGGGATGTCCCCTGAAAGACTAACTACTTCTTGGCATGGGACCTGAACAGAGTGTGTAGTTTAAATACTCAATGACACTCCATTGGGTAAAATTGAATTTTCCCCCAGCAGATATCAATTGTAAATAGCTTCTTGGTTAGGAGTGCTATATTTTCCCCTCTTGTTGCTGAGTTCTTCTGTGAGTTCATATGTGTATATGCCCTGTTCTATCTGAAGACACTGTTTCCTTGGAGTCATCTATTACCTGACTTTTACATTTTTTCTTTCTTCTTGATGATTCACCTCTTTACTAGAGTTAGTTGCAGCCCACAGCTTTTCCCCTAACATTTGGTAGTCTTATGAGCTTTTCAAAATATAAATGTCTTAAATACCAAACAAAATTACACTGTGTCTTCCTGAATTTTCATGATAACCCTCAGTTTTTTCTTCCTATATAACACTTATATTTTATACTGTACAAAATTTCATCCTATGCTCTTACATGTTTGTGTATTTTTTCCTTGTAAGAAACACATTTTCATAGATATTTCTTAAACCTTTTGAGAAAATGTTTATTTTGCTTCCAATTATCATGCTATAAAATTATACTTTGACAACTAAAACTTTCTTCATACAAATCCTCATTATGAGCTCAAAAAGTATGAATATTTAATGCAAAATGGTGTAGTGCTCACATGTCACTCAAGAACGTTTATGTAAACTAATTTTTTACATAAAGAAAAGTACTCAGTCATTATTCTTGTTAGTTTATAATGTTCTATTTTAGAACATTGTGACTTTTTTGTTCAATAGATGTTCCAGTCTAAGTGGGCACAGAGAGAAATAGTCCAAAATGATCCAAGTGGAAATCATAAGTGACAAAGCAGAAAGGGCTGGGGACATGGGTAGTTCCACTCTCTACCCCAACCCCAGTCAAGCAAGCTTCTCCTCACCCACATCTATCCTTCTCTGTAATTCTATATCAGTAATACTATCAAGGGAATGTAGAGGGTCCACTGAAGGCACTATGCTTCAATTAAAATCCATATGTAATATATAAATTGTACGTATATTTCAATGCATGTGTTGTACAACATATTATATTTTTGTAAAACACAAACAGTTGGAGACATGTAATGTAAGTGACATTATACAGTTATGTTATTGAACAATATAGTATGTGTTTATAAAATTCTTCTCCTTCCTTTTTGCCTTTAGTTTGCCCGACACCAGCAGAAACTTGGACCTTGGGGCCAGCTCTGCCTGGCCTGCATGGGTGGGAGCTCACCCTGGACACTGTGACATGCACGGGGTGGGGGGGGGGGGCTCCCGAAGCTGAGCCGGGGTTTTGTTTTCTTTTGGCTTTTCCCATCTTAGTTCCCCAGTCTGCCTCTTCATGGCCATCTATAGGTTGAAGTTTGGGTTTGTTTTTGTTTTTGTTTTTTAATCACCTCACGATGATGATGGAATTAAAAGTGAACTGTGTAGACCCAGGGTTCCTGTTGTGCACAGTGCAGTCTGGCAGGCCCACATAGCCCCAGAGGGTGCTCTGAGTGTCAGCACCCAGGGATGGCAGGTGCTGTAGTCCTGCTTGTTGCTGCTTGCTGCAGCCCCTGGCTTCCACACTTGGCAGAATGAATCGCAGCTCAGACTCCGCCAGCCCTCTAGAGGCTCCAGAGGGGTGCTGGGCCTGCCATGCTGGATGGCCCAGATGGCTGCTGGCAGGGAGGCTTTTGAATTATTTTGGTGGATTATTTTATTAAAAATTTATTTCCTTTTTCTCTTCATTTTGATGGATACAATCTTAAGATGCCCATGCTTACCAAGAGGCACCAGTTGGGGCCCCGTCAGAACTCTTTGGTTGGGGGTCAACAGGGTTTACTTCCCACTCAATCCACGGGGATGCTGTGATGCCATAAGGCCCAGTCTACTTTAGCTTTGTTTTGTTCCCTGCTCCTCCCACTCTTTAACAATTGGTTCCGTGGTGAAAGGCAGAAGCAGCTGTGGGCGTGTCCTGCAAGGTGGCATGCACAGGGCGGCCTGCTGCATGTCTGCAATGATTGGTTGCTGTTGCTTCCAGATCCACCCCTGGCTTCCCGTGACACAACACAGTTAGGGACTTTAATTTAAACCTTTGTTCTGCAGGCCTCTGCAGACACGCCCCCGCCTCCTTCTAAGAAAGGCTCATTTAACCCCGTGGGGGAAATTCTTACCTTCGCTATTCTACACAGTGAGGTGGCAGCTAAAATAATTCAGAGAGTATATTTCATGTTAAAGGCTTAGCATTTGTAATGAAAGGAAGTAACATCACAAAGTAGTAACTTCCGCTTGTGAACAACTGTATTTGAAGTTATTTTTATATTAATCTCACTAATCTAATGCTCTTATGAACGCAAATGACATTTGCTTATATCTTGAGAAAAGCCATAGTACCAAAAATTAACATGTAGACAAGAAACTAAAGGTCTTAGCAAAACGAAAGATTCAGTGCAAATTAATATACATAATCCATTTCTCTGGCTCTCCTCTCTGCTAGGATCAAAATCAAGCTGGGAGGTGAGACCAGTGCTCCTGCAAATGGCATTTGGCCACCATTAGTTGCTAACTCTTCGCTTGAGCATGGGAGCCCCTGAGCAGACAAGATACTCTTGAGTTCGTATCAGTCCTTTCTTGATCCTTCCCTTTGATCTGGGTAGCTTTATTTTAATTGTGACCTCCATTTCCAAGCTGCTAGATTTCCAACTACTCTGTAGGACCCCCAACAGAGAGGCTTCCCCTTAATGTATCTTCTATTCATCAACATTTATTTGAATTTGAAGCTAATTAAAAATGAACTAAGGAGGGAGATGATTTTGTGCATATTCATATATTTAAACCACTCCAATTTGAGATAAAGCTTCAACTTATTAATGTATGCCAAAATGTGCCCTATCCAACTTTTTTTTCCTGAAAATTTGTCAGAGCCAAATATTATCATGAGTAAACAGGGACTATTTATTAGTATTAACTGTCACATCTACCTAAGAGCAGTTTTCCAGAGATCCTCATTCAATATTAAACACATTTTTACATGAATATCTGCTTAGATACACACATTTTTCATGATTAATGAAAATACAACTACTTTTTATAAGCATATCCTTACAAAATAAACTATTTCTATTCAAAAAGATGCTGGCCTACTCTCCAAACATAAAAAAAAAAAAAATAACAATTTCTACTAAATTACACGACTATTACCCGCAGTTTCAACAAAATTTCATATATTTAAGATTAGTAATGTGTTCATGTTCAATTTACCTTACACACCCATAAGAGTGTATGTTGGTTCACTTTGCACTACAGTGTAATGTTTCACACGTTTACTTTATCATGTGAGATTGCACCGGTTCACAACCCCCCTCCTACTCAAAGCACAGAATTACCGCTAACAAAGACCAAGCATCCGGAACAACAACAACAACAACAACAACAACAACAACAACAAGAGACATAGTAGTATAAGTGAGTGTCACAACCTGTTCTCTAAGTTGCTTGTACCTTTTTGATTGTCTTCTCAACAAGCATGTCTCCTACTGGCATGAGAACGCCCCCAAACACAGCCAGGACTGCTCCAATGACAGCGCCAGCAATGAGCCCGCAGTTGCGATCACAGCCCATTTTCCTCCTGCAGAAGAATCGAGGTGCAGCACTTGCTTCTCACCAACTCCCAGGCTTGATAACAGTGTTTTCTACGTGGCCTGGTTCTACTATTAGAAAGAAGTCATAAAAAAGAAGCTTAAGTATCAGTACAAAAAGATCAAAGTACAAAGAAAACACGCTACTGAAGCAGATGATTTTTTTTTTCTCCAGCTAAAAATAAACAAATACTTTTTGTTTGTTCCACCAAGCCGGTTTTTCTAGGTCTTTCTCCTTCCACTTGTTCCTAAACACCCACCAGAAGCAGAAACCGTATCAGAGAAAGTGTTTTTTAAAAAATTCTTCTGTTTTGAAGTTTTCTCTCTGGGTGATTTTAATGTATTATAATCTTATATAAGGAGAAATATATATTTATATTTATATTTATATTTATATTTATATATAGTCTCATCCTCCTACTCCTACCACAACATGTTGTGTGTTTTTTTTTTTTACCCTCACTCCTTATCAAGTTTTACTATTCAAACAGAACCATAAACACATGCCAGGAATTCTCCTGCTAGTGAAATGTGGCTGGGCTAATATGCCTATGAGTCTCCTAACTCAGGATGGCAGTGGTAACATACCTTATTCATGGACAAACAGCAATATATGAGTTTTATAAAAAATAATCTGGTAAGACTCAGAAAGAATCAACACTTCAAATCATTTGTAAGCCACCTGTCAAAACAAGAAAGCAGAGGAAAAACACATTATTAGAAAATGAATAGTCATATATTCTTTAATGTAGTCATGAGTGTTAAAGAAAATTCCACTTATTTCCTGACTTTTATGTTCATGACTAAAATTTTCTCCATACAGTGTGGAAAATATTCAGTAAACTTTTAAAACCTAGCTTAAAGAATTTGAAGACACACATATATTTTAATATGTATAGATTTAATGATGGTTTTTGATTTTTGTTATTCTCAATGATTGTTTTACATATGCAACTGTAGTAGCATTCATTTTTTTCATTTTTTCCCTATGTAGGATACATGTAAATTCTTTTAAAGAAAGTAGTATTGCTATTATATACTCCATGCAGGCAGTTTAATTTGTGATATCATATTTTATGCAGTTACATAACATTGGAAGAAAGTAATATACAGAATCACTAACTCCTGTTGCAACAAAATTAATAAGAATGTGTCATTTCTGACCAATATCTTAAGGGGAAGTAGGGTTTCAATGGTAGCTTTATGGTGGTGTGCTGTTCCCATAGTTTGTTTTTTCTAACAGTTTGCTTCTCATCAAAATGTCCATGGTCGAGAGAAGCACATGTATCAATAGAACCAAGAAAAGATGAGACTCACAGCAAACACTTTGACAACACTCTGTGTAAAACCACAAGCCTTACTCAAAGATGGAGGAACACATATGGTGCAGAACCTTTCTTGGCAACTTTACTCCCTCAGTAAAGCCTGGAGTTTCGCTTTACTTAGTCCCACTCCCGTCATTTAATTGTAAATTCTGAGACTTTTCTTGAAACATAATCTTCTAAGCAACCACCACACTGGTGAGAGAGCAGGAGTTCTTTCTGTCTGTTGTAAACGAAAAATCATACCTGTGAGGCAGAAATCAAAGCAGAGGGATCCAGCTGACACAGCACAGATTAGAGATTGGAAATGCAATAAAAGCTGACCTTTCACTCTCCTTCCAGATAACAATGGAGAAAAGATTCAGTCTCTATATCTTGTCTTTTCTCATGTTTCAAAATAAAATCTAAAGTGAAGGCGGCAGTTTCCTATGTAAGTCGCAGAAATGGTTGTTCACCCATTTTTGGTCGTTTTCCAAGTTGTTGAATGGGAGACCAAAAGGCACAGCAACTGTGATTACATAGCAATTGATAACACAGAGACCTTTGCTCCCAACTGACTCCATATCTGCCTAAGACTTCTTAGAAAATTTAAGAGAACCTCTTTAAGCAAGTGTGGCTCTTAGAGTATGACCCATGATTTTAGAACTGGGACAGGCAATCCTGTGTGCTATAGAAGACTGGTAAATTTAAATTAAATCTAAGTAAACACACACAATGAGTTACTTCATTTGGAAAGTTATTTAATGCTCATATGAACATCATTAATAGTATCCATCTGGGGCAGTGTGATGTCTCTGTGTATAACCATACTTGATGCCAAGTCTGACAAGCTGAACTTTAGCATCTACAAGGTGGAAACAGATAATTGAACCCTGAAAATTTCACACAATCACACACACACACACACACACACACACACACACACACACACACACACACTTTAAATAAATAAATAAATGCTAGAAATTACTCAGTAATTGCATTTCCATTTCCAACAAGTATAAAATGACCTTAAAATTACAATATTATTTCTTCTGAACTAGATGTATTTGTCCCTTGTTCAACTCTAAATTACAATAAGGTTGTGAATCATTCTTCCTTATGGAAGTATCCCTATGGATGACAGGAAATCATTTCTGCATGAGATGAAAAGTTATAACAGCATATACCAGAGCACACAACAAACAGTACCTGCGCTCCAATGCCTAAAAATCAATCACTGGACATGTGCACCAGTACATTAAGCAATTACATAGGTATGAATATGGTCCAAGTTATGTCTGCCTCAAATTGAAGTGAGAAAATGCACACATCCCATGGAGGTTGATTCAGACTTCTTAGAAAACAGACATATCAGGAAGTATATTTTGTTGGCTTATAATGTTAAACATTAATGTAATCCTTTATTTTACATGTTTTCAAGCATATGCTGATATGTGCCAGAGTAAAAAAATTAACTTCTCCTGAAAGGCAGATCACTGTGAGTTCCAGGCAAGCCTGGTCTACAAAGCCAGCCCAGGACAGCCAAGGCTAACACAAAGAAACACAGTCTTGAAAAAAAACAAAACAAAAGAAACAAACAAACAAAAATTAGCATCTCCATTGGTTCATATGTTTAATGATTGATTTGTTATCATTACATTGTGTCATAATAAAGTTTCTGGGTTTTTGCTAAAAATTGGAAAGATGCGTTCCTTTACTTGGATTTACTAATTATTATTTAGTATCTTCACATTACGGGTCATGAGGGATTCGTAGTGTAATCAAGCGTTTTTCTCATAATACATTATATAAAAGTAAATTTGTTTCATTGACCTGAGGACCTACGGTCAGGTATCATGGTCTAGCCTGCAGCCTGGCCATCCATATTTATCTTCAGAGAAAAGTATAGCCTCTTTAAACTACTTTCTATTAATTTAGCTGTTAAGAAATAAAAAAAAAAATTAGGTCTAAGGAGACTACAATTCCTCCATAGCACAGCTGTTCATATTTTACACTCGGTCATTTCATTTTTCTAACATTAGATTAACTTTCTAAGGTTAATTTTTTAGTTCAGATGTTATTTGCAATAAACTATTTCCTGCTTACAGCACTGAAATTTAGAAGGCAAAGAAGAATCAGGGATGGAGAGCTGTTTGGACTAATCTAGAGGAAAGGTGGATATCTCCTACCTGGTGCATAAAGTACATACGGTTGCTTTTTCAGAACTTGTGGGTGGATTCTATAGTTTTTCAATGTCTTTTAAAAGAAGCAAGGGAAGTGGTCTTCTTTCTTTTCTTTTCCTGGTGTTGTCAGACTGACAGAGAACTTCTATCATGAACCTTGAAGCACAGCACCCTTCCATTACATGGAGAACCTAGTAGAGCCTGAGAGCCAATCCCCCTGGGGTGTCCCAATTTATTCCCAGTGTATTTCCAGCTGTGCTTCCTCAGAAACTCCACCCAGAAAAGGAGGGGACCACAGGTAACGTTTTCTGAGACTTGAACAGTGAATGCGAACTGCTTCAGAATCAGACTGGGACAAATTTTTTTTTTCTTTTCTTCATGTACTGACAGTTAAGAATTCATCTTCTGCATATAAGGCTCCTGACACTTAGTAAGAAAAGCAGGCCACACAACTCTGCAAGAACCTGTCATCTTTTCACACAGAATCTCCCTGACCCAAGAAAAGAGTAGTACCCACCCATGATGTCCTGATGTGGGCACAACGCTAAAAGTAACTTAATGAACAACAGGTTGAATACGAGGACAGAATTTTTCAAAACCTATTACATCCTTTTCACCAATTTCCCTTCCACCATGTCTAATGGTATTTACAAACCCATGAATCTATAACCAGAACATATATATTCAATAACAGGAAGGGGTTCTGATATCTGCTGATATTTGATCATGCTGAAACAAAGGCCTAAGGCCAATCTTTGTAAACTTATGTATAGGAATAGAACTCTCAGGTTAAATTGCATACATGGGTTGGTGTCAAAGAAGACTTCAGAAAAGAATTAAATGTTAGAAGAAGTTAAGACTATGGTGTTGCTTTCAGCTGTGCCTCGCCTGGGTTCTAAACCATCCCTGCAGAGATTTCAAAGGCTCTGCAGTGTTCACCAAGCCTCCTCATCAGGAGTTCACTGATCATCTTGTGAAAACCCCACACCAGAGCCTCTGTTCAGAGGACCAGGGCTCCAGCTGTGACTACCACATAGAGCTTTTTATACAAGAAAAATAAAGAGAACTAACTCTGATAAAAAAAAAATACCTTCACAAGTTGCTCTCCAAACTCTCGTTCAGTTGAAGTCATTAGACCCCTTTGTCTTACTCATGTGTCCATTTCTATCCTAAGGCTATATGTGGGCATACATTTACAGCAAATAATAAATAAACAAACAGACATTTGTAATGTCAATGGATCGTTTCACTTAATTAAACTAATCAAATTACAATAAAAGCATGCCTTGGTGATAACCTTACGTAATTAATAGAGATTGTATTACACACATGATACTCAAAGTCCTTCACAATCTAAGCCTGCCTTTTAGAGGTTTACTTTGAGATGACTACAGATTTGAGATGATTCCTTTAGACATATTGGCTGAAACTTAACAACAGGAAAGTTGCTTCAATGAGCAACAAATTCCAAGGCTATCTAATGGAGATTCCCAGAAGTACCACCTGCTTTCCTAAGCCTAGGAATCAATTTTAATGTCTTCTTATACTGAGTCACCAAATTGTTAACAGTGAATTGACCTAGGAATGATCTGGATCCTGTCTGGTTTCAACCTTAGAAATGAAGTGAAGTCATAGACATTAACCATTGGTAGAAACATTTTTAATCATTTAACCCTAGGTAGTATTAGTATTTCTTTCTTTACCACAAAGAGGGTTTTCAAAGGTTAAGATTTGAAAATAGACACTAAGCACGCAGTTCTAGGTCTTCATAAATCAGTTTGTGATTCTGTTTTCTCTGTGTTTGTAATAGTTTAAGCAAGATTGCAGGACTTCAAAATAATCCAACATGATAAGGTCTAAGCAATCCGATTATAGGAAGTCACATTTTGCACATAATGAGTATGAAGTATTGTGCAATATTATTTTAAGCTCCTGTAATGTAGCAATAACTTCTATTTCATATTTCCCAATGTCATGATTTGGAAAAGTTCAGCAAGTGTGACTACATTAAGATGATGTAAATATTTTCAAATCTCAATAAAACTTAATCTCTTCACTATGTATATGTAATATTAAATTTTCATTCAGTAGAGGCACAGCCTCTCCATCAGATCATGCTACTTGAAAGTTTTAGTAAGTTAACTATACCATCTTGCATTAAGTCACAAAATTGGATAATTTTTTTTAGGAAATCAAAAGCAAATTAAGCAAAAAAAATTTATTCAAATTGAGTGAAAATAACCATAATTTCATTAATGGTAAAAGCAGCAACTATAACTTTCATAAAGAATTCCAAAGTTTTCAGTACATTCTGTACAAAAATCCCTCCCATTGTTAATGTTAATATTTTTCCCAGGCCACTCTGTTATCTGATAATCTGAATTGACTTATTGTTCTGGTTCAATAATGGTTTTGTTAGGAAGGTTTTTTCCATTGTTGTTCATATATAAACTCTAAAGTCTCCTGGAAAATAAACTAGCAAAAATTTTGAAGATTTTATTTTCACTTATTCACAAAATAATATTTACAACATTTTATTGCATTTTAAAAAGAAGTTACCAATTTAAAATTATTTAAGAAAGGACTGGAAAGTCCTGGAATCCATTCATATTCAAAAACATTTCAAATTTATTATAAAGAATCTACGCCATTCATAGTTACTTATAAAGTTACTTATAATTGGATAGTTACTTTCTCTAGATAACTTATCTATCATTTACACTCAGAATTGTAATTTAGAGAACCATTTCACTAATATTTGAAACAAATTTGTTGAATTTTTAAAGGCATTGGTTTTCTTTTATTTTTATATTTAAGCTGTACAGCAATTTACAGTAATTAAATTTAAGGTCATTATTTGAAGTAGCCCAGTCCTATGGCAAATAAAATACCTTTGTTCATTAAAGAAAAGTGTTTGGTAAATACACATAAATACATTCACATTATTCCCACCTGTGTAGAGAAAAATCAAGTTCACCAAAAAAAAAAAAAAGAAAAGAAAAAGAAAAAATCATACATGAAAATTTGAAAAAGCTAGTGACACTGAAAATTAACAAGTAGTTAACAAATTACATACAAGGCACACTGTTGGTATAAGATTTACTAGCCATTTATAAAAACCAATCTCACTGCATCAATGCTGTTCCTCATCATAATTTAAAGTAGATATCATGTTTAAACAAGTTTGAGAAAACCACAAATTGGATTATAAATCATTTTGAATATTGACACATTAATGTTGACAAATACACATGATACCAAGAATCATAAATTAAAAATGCCATTGGCCAGTAAACATAATTTTCATACTACCCAGAAAAAATGTAGGAAGATCTTTAAAGAACACATTGTCATTTAAATAAAGCCTGGAAACTTGAGCTGTGACTTTCCTTCCTCTTTTTTACATTTTTGTTAGAAAAAGTATTTTAGAATACTATTATCTTCTCTCATCTTAAAAGTAGAAAAACTTCTCATCTTTTATTTTATTTTAAGAAAAACACATATAGCTTACCTTTGAAAGGCTAAGGACCCATCCACCAATTGCTCCAAGATTTCAGAAGGCAGCTATGAAAAAGAAAAGGTCCTCAGTAGAAAACCCCTACCCTGAATTCCTCAGTACTTATGTGTGTGAGAGTTGAAATGAGCTTCAAAAAAATTCAGCATCAGATCCCAGTTTGTGGTTTGTTGCCAGCAGAATTGGAAAAAAAAAAAAAAAAAAAAAAAAAAAGAAGCCACACTCTCTAGTTAATCTCATAAGGGTCTATTTCTGGTAAAGACCAATCACCTACATCTTAGATACAGAGCAGAAGTTTTTTTTTTTTTTTTTTTGCCATGTTCCCATCCAAGTAAGTCAGAGGTCAGAGAACTAAAAGGAACTGATTAAGTGAGCCCCACTCCCTTCTATATTTTGTTTTCAAACGCAATCGTTATTCCAGATGCTGGACTGAAACAAGGCTGAAAGTAAATTAGGGAACTCTCTGGCTGTCACAACTAAGCTTGCAAATCTCAGCTTATAGAATGCAAGAAAGAGTGCTTTTTTATACTACAAGAGCATGAACCTGAATTACTCTCAGATAAATAATTTAGAAAAACAATTGGAAATTCTGTCAATCAGCAGGGAGGACAAACAGACCTTAAAAAGGAAATGGACTATTGTTCTAGCTGGAAGTTCTTAAATATTTATCATTTTTTCTTGTTGTTAATTTTGCTGAAATTTCATGAGGATGGTGAAATGCTTATCACAAAATAGCTTAAATATATGTCTTTATTCAAAACAGAACCAGAAAGTAACACACAAATCTAATTCCTACTGAGCATGGTGTCTCGGTGTAAACCATGCATGTACCACAGTCACTTTCAGTGGAAATGTTCGTATATGTGCCTAATCAAAGCAGAAGAGCTTGTACTCTGGGAAAATCAAGTTCCTCAATGTGAAAACTATTCTCAGGGAGTATGAGGTGGGCCAAACCTCTATAAGGTTATCCTGGCCTAGAGTTGGCAAGCTCACTAGAAAACCATCTCCAAGTGTCCTGAAATAAATCAACCCAAGAGTCAAGTCACGGGCAGGAATATATTTAGCTCACATGCTCAGGTTTAATCCAGTCCTTGGCTTTATATTGTGCCCGCTGTCCCCATGGCCGTGTCACACTGGCAGGGCTCCCTCTCTTCTCGTTTAAGTGGAATGTGACTGGAGAAAAACCTTAAACTCCTGTTTGGCCTTAAGCTTTGCTGAGTTTTCCTGGGTGATTGTACCAATACATTCATTGTTTTTAATACTTACTAACAAGAGATAATTAAAATACTGGGGTTTTCATTTTGACTTCAGACTACTTAGTTTGGCATAAAGCTGAAGCTATCTTGTATAACCTCAACATAAATTAATTATCCTTTTGATATCAGAAGAGTTACTTACAGGAAAGAAAACTATGGGCAATCTTTTATGACTGACTATTTACTCACATTGAATGATATAACAAGGGAGGATAAAGAATATCTTAATTAATATTTTGACTGAGATTGCATATTTACTAAATATCTATTGTGGACTTCAATCTTTTTTATATAAATACTTTTTTCTCAAATTTAAATATCATGCATATAAATACCAACATGACACTCTAGAGATAGCATTTCAACACAAGGGCAGATAAGGTCAGTCTTCAAGAGGATATTTTAAGAATATTGGCAAAACTGATGCATTATGATGAAAATATAAACAGGAATACAAAAAGATATTTTCTCAAAAAGGATGCACAAATGAGTATGACATTCACTAGGATTGTTTTTTAATCAGTAGTCTAATATTATCCACATCTTAGAGAACAAAATGTCAAACACATTCCATTGGCTAAAGAATCAAATTTACATTCTTAGAAGCCAGTGATGAGTGTTTAACCCCATAGCCAATAGTGTTTTCTACTCAAGACTAAAAAAAGCACACAGTGGAATCAAATCCATGGTATGAATTTTCAAGAAAATACAACTTGAGCAATGTGCTATATTCATTTAATGGTCAAGACTTGGGTTGGTTTTCTGTGTGTGTATGGAGAGAGAAGGTATGTACATGTAGGTGTGATCATGTATGTGTATCAGTACCAGTTCATGTGTCCATATATGCAAATGTATGTGATGGATAGAGGACAACCATGGGTATTGTTTCTCTGTAGATGCTTCCCACTTCTTTTTTGTTGCTTTATAAGACAAAGTTTTTCTCTGGAATCAGGAATTCAGTGACTAAGCTAGGATGCCTGGCCATAAAGCTCCATGTTTCTGCCTGTCTCCACCTCCCCAGCACTGACAGTAGAAGCATCAAGTCTGGGCTTTGTACATTAGTTCTGGAAATGGGACTCAGATCTTCAAGCACTTTACAGACTGAGCTACCTCAGCAAGCTTAGGTTTTCTTTGTTTGATTTGGTTTTTTGAGACAAAGATTCTTTGTGTAGCCTTGGCTATCCTGGAACTTGCTCTGTGGATCAGGCTGGCCTCAAACTCAGGAAGATCCACCTGCCTCTCCTCCTAGAGTGCTGATATGCCGAGTGGTGCCATGTCCCACCATGCCCAGCATCACCAGGCCTCGGTTTTCATCCTTAAAGATCGTTTAACACAGTATTTTCTTTTTTTTAACACAGTATTTTCAACCAATGTGCTCTAAATGAAGTTCATCTAGCCTTCTAGATATCTACTACAGCAAGAAATAAACATTAATGGGTATACGTCATCTAAGGCCAATTCTTTGAGAAGTCTTATTGCTTTGAGAACACGAGTCAGATGTAAATTTGAATCTTGTACTTGCTAGGTATGACCTAACGTGAGTGTGAATCAGGAGCTAAATAACAATCCCTTATGGTCTGTTTTCATTTGTTTTGTTCTGTAGCTTTGACAAATGATACATGAAAAATGCCAAAGGTGTATACAGTATGGTGGTATGTTTGCATTGTGAGGTGATCGTCAAACTAAGAGCACTAATGTGCCTTCCACTTTTCTTCTGCTTATCAAAAAAATGATAAGTATTAGAAAGGGTAGCAAAAGCTAACAAGCTGTGTGGTGTGTAACACTTGGCAAATACTTGAAGCTGCCTGTCAGTTTTCTGTTCCCAACACTCCCATCCCTGAGCCATATACCTTTGTTTCCTCCCCATCTTGTCTCCCTACAGATCACTTATCATAGTTTAAGACCTACAACTGACTTGTTTTTCTGTCCTGATTATGCACCTGCTAATGTGTTCGGTCCATGAAGAAGGAGCATATCTGTTTAGCTGTGACTCCGCAGAGCCTTCAACATTATCATAAGGACTCCACAATATGTAAGAAGCCTTCCAACACCGCCCACAATGACTGACACGGAGTTATAGTTTTAACAATTATGTTGGTCAGGCTTTGTTCTTGATTTCACAGTAAATAATTAAAAATCAAATAAGTTTTAATATGTTTTCTGAAGTTTATTCAACATTTTTACTTTAGCAATTTAATGGTGTCTTTTTTTCCTCCTGAGCTTGTTTTATATTTTTCCTTTGTTTATTAATAGGGAAGCAGAGAATCTTTTAACATTTGAAGTTTTTTTTAAAAAAATTTTAACTACAAATGTTACCTTTTAAAAATATTTTTTCAACTAGAGAATTTACTCTTTTATTCATTAATGTTCTGTCTGTCATTTGCTTTTAAAGGTTGTGTCATTATTACAATGTATCTCTTTGCTTTAAGATTATGAAAATAATACCCTTTCCTCTGCAGTCTATGACTTTTAAAAACCCCTTAAGGCAGTACTTTAGATAGTTGATTCCTGCAGTTCAGCTCTTGTGAAAAGAGGAAGTGTAATAAGTTGAGTAACACAAATATTGGGACATATTTGAGAGGCAGACGACAGATGCATTACAAGAGTTCGAAAGAGTGGTCACATGACTCACATCTGATTCCCATGTATTCACAACAGGATCTGAAAACAAGTAGGACAGAGTTACTGTGTCACTAATGTCGTTCACAGCTGGAAGAGCAAACCCACGCAGTCTGTCCACACTCAAGCTTAATATAAATCACATGGTGGGTATATCCTTTAAACTGTACGTTTATATGAAAAGCTAGGTTGTTGGTGAGTCACAATAGTTGAAAATTCTTTAGGGAATATGCATTGTTTTTTCTGACACTTTAGCAAATAAAAAGCAACATCTCTAGATAACTTGGAGTATAATTGTAGATTGTGTACATGACAACAATTCTTAATATTAAGATACTCATACTCTGACATTGTTGACACATCAGGCATTTAGTATCTGTAGACATTGAACTATTTCATGTGGATTCCTTCAGTTGCCTAACATGACTCCTCACTAGGCTTTACAGAAAACTTGGATGTCTCCAGGGAGGGGTTTGCAAAAAAAAAAAATTAATCCTTTTTGGGGTGAAGAAATGATGAGTGTATCATATACATGGCTCATGGGTAAAATCACTCACCATGCAAACACAAGTACCTGAGCTTACTCCCTGGAAGTCATGGTGAAAGTTAGAGAAATACAGCCAAAACCTTCCCTATGACGTCCGCACATGAGCTATAGCACACACATGCCCCACCCTATCAAACTCAACAAAAACACATTAAATAAAATCAGACCAATAAATATGTTCTTAATATCTTACCTTATATTTTCTTTTCAAATGATATGTTGATAAATGAAATTAAGATGACATAATATTATATTAAGAAGAAAATTATTTGTGTACATTACAAACAATAAGCAATGAACAGGTAATATTTAATAATCAAACAAGATAAAGTTGTATCCTGATGTCTTATAAATTATATGTCAAACCATTAATTAACAAAGTAATACTAAGAAAACCATTATTAATGTTCAGAAAATAATAAAGATTATCCATGAAGACATATTTTGCACATGTATATTACATGAGTACATATGGAGAATAAGAGCATACATGCTGGTTTTTTAAATTCTATCTTGTTGACTTAATAGAAGTATTGAACACATGACATAGTATGCTTGTTTCATTAAGAAACAGAACATTAATATGTTGTAGTACAATTTGCATAAAATGTTGAAAAGATAAATGAGATTTTTAATATTAGTTTCAAAAGAAAATTCCAAGGATCCTCACTAGTGCAGACTATGAAGGCAAGCTGTTGTATAACATTACATTACCCAAATGAACCAAAAGACTGTGACAGAGCATCCGACACTAAAAACACAAAATAGCCTTACTTACATGCTTAACAGAAGCCATAGTAAGGAGTTGTGCATAAATGCGAAAGAATGAACTGAGAACACCTCTGTATTTGGGGCAACTTCTCATGTGGGCATGGCTAGGTCAATATGCAAATCTCATGAAGCAATGAAAAGTATTGGCAGACCCAATTCTTAAGTGGACAATTTACTAACATTGATTTAACACTCCAAGGAGAGGGAAAGAAAAGTGAATGTGTAAGCTATGAAAAAAAAAAAAACCCTGAGGAAATGTTCATTTCAACATAATTTGACAGGATGCCACATTTATTCATAAAGTACAAGGGAGACCAGGAGGATAAAAGGAAAAATAATTAAGGTAAAACCATGAGAACTCAAAGCAACATGTGTTGTAATAGCAGGACATGGCACCAATTAGCAGCTAAACAAAGCATTCAGCAGGTATATCTGAGTAAAAAATTAGAAAAAAGTATTCAGTTAATTAACTTGAAGGTATACATGGTAGAAAGTCATAGCACTTATTATAATTGAGAAAAAACAAGTGTTAATGCTGAGGTATTTTGTAGCAGGGACAGGATGTAACAGAATTCTTGAAGTGGGGTGTTAAAAAGGAAGTTAATAAAAGAATGCATTAGAAAAAAATAACGGTTTATCCTGCACTGTGCCTTAGGTTGAACAAAATAATATGGTTTGTGATTCCAAAATAATATCATAATTTTTGTGCTGTTTAAACAGTAATAGAAATGAAGCACGCGATAAATAAATTAAAACAGAAGGATCTCCATTTTTGATGTTTTTGATTAAACATCAGAGTTGGTGGTTTTTCCATTTATTAAGTACCTTTAATGAGGCTGACCAGTCTGTGTTTAAAAAAGTAAAAAGAAATTATGTGAAAATGGCATTGATAGTTGTGTCTTATGTTTAAAAAATTCAACAGCAGCATTCAGTTACTAAAAGAGTTAAATACACATACAGGCACATAGTCACTCTTTCCAAGGCATGGGAGGAAACTTAATTAGACTTACTTGTAAAGCCAAGAGACATGTATTCTAAGAAGCGTCTTACCTAACAATAGCTTATTTCAAATTTCACCACATAGAAAATAATATGTCTTGGGTGTTTTCAGTTGCTGTTGTTTGAAGAAGTGTGATCTTCCTGCTCGACATTCAAAGAACCACTTGGCATGAACTCTCTGCTCCTGGATGGCACAGCAGCTTCAGTTGGTAGCTTTATATATAAAACAACTTCTCAAGCCTTACAGTGAAAGCGAGCCTCATTTCTCCAGAATGGCTCATGAATAGCTATTCTTGGAAGAGCCAGTATCTTGTGTCATTTGCGAAGATGCTACTTCTCAAGCCACATACAGCCTAGAGTTCTTTAAGTCGTATGTTTAGGGGAGTAGACAGTTGATTCAGGAGTTAAGAGTACCTGCTACTCTCGCAGAAGGTTAAGGTTTGGTTCTTAGCACAAACATGGTGGTTCACAACCGTCCATCACTCTAATTTCAAAGGGTCTGATACTTCCTTCTAACCTGCATGTGGACCAAGTGCACATGTTGTGTGTGCAAACAGACATGCAAGCAAAACAGTCATACTCATAAAATAATCATAGAAAAAAATGTGCTTGGGATTTTCAATCATGCATCACATTAAAGATGGGAACAGCTATAAGAATTTTTTTTCAGTTTCAACAGAGCATAAATCAATACTTCATAAATTATATAGAAATGGACATTTTTTATAATGTTGCTATATGAGCAAATAAAATATACAGAATGCTTACCATTTATGTCATAAAAACCTTTGGACAAAATGTTTTCTTGGAATGCTAGCAATCATTTAGATGTCTTTGTTTCACTGTGTAGCCCTGGCTGTCCTGAAACTCACACTGTAGACAAGTGTGACCTAGAACTCACAGAGATTCGCCTGCCTCTGCCTCCCTAGTGGTGGGATGAAAGGCAAGCGTCACCACCACGTGGCTCAATCAAGACTTCATGTTGTACTCAATTCACCAATATCTATGATCTTCAATTTACTTACGACTTGAGTTGCTGTAAGATGCATATATTAAGCATATGTTATAGGTGTCTAAAAAGCTCATAAATAAATGCTTAGTTTTTTACACGGATCCGGATTTTAATCTGGTAATAATTATGTGTACTGCCAAAAAAAAATCATAAATTTTCTAGGAAAAAACGAATGAGTCACTGAAATGATTTATTTCCTTTTTTAAGTATTTCACTAGTTACTAAAGTTGAGAATATTTTGTCCAATAGTTTACTTTGCTTTACTCTTTTTGTCCACACTAGTTCCTTACAGCACAGGTTGTATATGTAGATGATAAGTGTTAGGTAAGTTTCTCTTTAAAATTCAACTAAAAATAAAAGTTCTTAGGATGCAAGGCCTGTATCAGTATTGTTTATATTTTATATGTAGATGAGTGAACATGCAAAGCTCACAATCTCATGAGTTGAAATCAGCAGTATATGTACATATTTTTGTATATGTACACATATAAACTGGTTACAATAAGAACGTGTTAGGAAAAAACATGTGCTGTATACTATTTACAATGTGAACATAAACAGCAAAACATGATAAATACTCTAGAGGATAAAGTTATTTAAATTTAGGGAAGAAATTAAATTTCTTTGAAAATCATCTATAGAAAATCAAGAGTCTTGAAAAAAAAAGTAAATGAACAATATAAACAAAGACACCTACAAGATTCAGAGATTCCCTCTGCCTCAGCCTCTCAAGTGCTGGGGTTAAAGGAGTACAGTACCACTCTGCGTTTCACATTTTTATAAATGCATCATTGAAATCATTAGATTCCAGAAGATTGGCAAGCATCTGGATACCAGTCTATAAAGCACATGACAGATAGATTGCAAGTCCAGAATCATCCTAAAACAGAGAGCCCTCCATTGCCCTGTGTGTGCTTTAGGATAGATGTTACTCCTGCTTTGATGAAAGAAATCCAAATCTTGCAGAGCAGCAGAAGAAATGCTCACTTTGGGATCTCTCCAATAACCTGCGGACAACAAACCTTTTCCTAACTCACTCATTCCTGTTTCAGCCGCATCGCCATAGCAGAAACATTGCTGCCCATTAGTAAGCAATGGCAGTGATTCTGTATTTCACCTTGTATACTCCAGAGAAGGAATCTTCTTTCTGTGTCCTTAGGTGTAGGTTTAGGCATCACGGACCCTGCCTTTATGTCAGTATCTGTCGACCTCATTGTGGCTATCTCCTCCCATGCTCCTGAAGGTAACTTTTCCCTTCTCTTACTGGTTATAATTTTAGTAAACAGTAGCGTTTCTGGAACCGTATGAACTATGGAATGTCACTTTCAAATGACTTTTCAAGTGACCAAGTTCTGAAACTTTCGCACTACTTAAGGAGAACAATGGTCAATCTAGACTTCCAGGACACAGCTTTCATTTCTGTGCTCTGGACGCCCATGGTCTCTTGGCTTTGATTAGCAAACCATTTTACTGTTCATTCTATTCTATAATGGCCCCAGCTCATGGGCGAAAGCATGAGGTGCAATACTCATGGAGTCGGAGCACGCTTGGTGGGGACCTAGGATGCTGTCTTTGTTAGCAACAGGGTCCTTTGGTACTCAGAATGACCATGCTAAGGATGTCACATATTTCTCCAAGCTCCATGTATAAGACCGGTAGCACCATCCTCCATGTGTTGTAAGACCTAAAAATATTTTCTGGATGTGATCCAATTTTATTGCTAGGCCTGTTTTTCCTCTCATTTTCAACAATTCATTGGGGGAATGTTTGATAATCACTCTAGTTGGAGCTAAGAGGATGAGAGTAAGTAAAAATTTGGAGTGAAATAAATCAGTAAAAAACACAACAGTCACATTTTTGCAAGCCTATTAAAACCCATGAAGATGAATATCCCAGAAGACAGATACCATAAACAGTTTGCAGAATTGTCTTAGCTCTTGCTTATCCTTTTTCCATTCTTAGTGTCTTACATTCACTGTGTTCCTGTTTATTTTTTGACTACTGGATATTGTGTTTTGAATTTTATTTTCCTTCAAAGTGGTATCTACTTTAGCACAAGTTTTTAAGTTAGAGGAAACCACAAGTTCCTGTGGTCCTTGATGCCTTTTGTAGATAAGCTCACTTTATCAATTTAACAGATGTTTCTGTTTTACTGCTTTCAGTGGCAGCTCACTACATCTAAATCGTGTGAAATGTGTTTTAGCTAAAAAATGAGGCTTATTCTGTTTCTTCGTTTCTTGGCCTCATATGTGTCACTCTATTCTAGAAAAATAAGATGAAATCTCTCAAATGATCAAAATTAAGAAGTGAACACAAGAATGGAATTTGTGTTATTTACTGATCATTTCTTGTCTTATTCGCTATGTCATTTTGGTAAAGGGAAACCACAGTGGGAATATATTCTTTTATGTCTTTTGGTGCAAATTAATTATATGTAAAACCTTTCTTTCTATTTATAAAATGACTGTACATGTCTAGATTACACATTTTCTTTTCATCTAATCCTATGTAAATAAAAGTAAGATGAAATAATAGTATATAGTCTATTTTAGAAGAACCCAAGGCATTTAAAAGAGTTACAATTTCATTTAATAGTTGCCTTTTCCAGTTATCTGATACAAAATTTAAAGGGATAGTAACTTCCTTTATGTAAATATTTTGGTTTAGTATATGTTAAGAATGCAATGTGACCAATAACAGGTATAGTTTGTGTTAAATGTGTTAAATATATATCATATTATTACTCCATATTAGGAAACGCTTTTGTAGGATAGCAAGAACGCTTCCAGTCTATAAGATATTTTTTACATAATTACAATGAACAAATGAGTGATATACTCCTGTATGTTTTCCCTAAATATTTCAGATGATTCTGTGTGCAAATTATATAAAAAACATATCTGTAAACAGAAGGCTTCAAACTGATAGGAGTGAAAATGAGTTTTAAGATGCCAGGCAGAAAGAGACATGGCCACCATGAAATCTTCTGAAAGTTTGGGTGACATGCCAAAGATGGCATGTCATTTGAACTTATTATCAGGGCGGTGGTGGCTCATGCCTTTAATCCCAGAACTCAGGAGGCAGAGTCAGGAGTATTTCTGTGAATTTGAGACAAGCCTGGTCTATAGAGTGAGTTTCAGGTCAGCCAGGATTACAAAAAACAAAACAAAACAAACAAACAAAAAAACAAAAACAAAAAAAACAAACCAAAAAAAACAAAAACAAAAAAAAAACCCTGTCTTGAAAAACCAAACGCCCACTCCCAAAATATAAATAAATAAATAAATAAATAAGTGAACATTATTGTAAACAGTTATCCTTCCAAACATAGAAGGGATTTAAAGGGGTAAATGGGAGGTGTAGAGGGAGGGGAAACTGTAATCAGGATATATTATATGAGTTGTATGAGGTGTGTGTGTGTGTGTGTGTCTTGAGATTGAGAGTGTTTCTGTGTAGCTTTGGCTGTCTTGGAACTTGCTCTATAATCAGGCTGGCCTTGAAATCAGAGATCTGCCTGCCTTTCCCTCCCAAGTGCTGGGATTAAAGGTGTGTACAACCACTGAACAGCTAAAAATCTATTTTGTAGTGAAAGGGGAAAGTTTTTATGTCATGAATGATTTACTTAATGAGTGCTCATTGGAATCTTAAAGAGCTCTGGGCTGGGCTTTCAAAGAACAGCTACCTCCAGGCAAACAGCCTAAAGTTCTTTGTTTACACTTGTCCGTGTCTGTGAGTTGCAGTTTATTACCATCTGCAGAGACACCATCTAGCTGAGCTAATGTACTAAGCAATTCACAGACGTTGACTATTTGCAGAATCATGAATATGAAAAAGTATGAATCCTGGCTTTTTCTGTGTAAAGCTGAGTCAAATTGCTTCTTCTTCTCTCAAGAGAAATATTAACAAGGTGAACTCTTAAATATCAAAACAAAATGCACAAATGATAATGCCCAGGAGAAAAGGACAGAAAATAGAGCCTTGTGGTGTCTTGTCTCAAGAGAACCTCTACTTCTGCCTCTGCTATTGATAGTGATAAACACAAAGCTGGAACTAATCGAGAGATAAGCCAAGCACAGCACGTACATAGGAAGAGGAGCTAGGAAGAACGCAGGCTCTACACGGTACAAATGTGGAGAACAATGAAGCTACTTCTCGCATCTGATAACAGACCCTCACAAAAGCCACAGCCCCATAAACACACTGCTGTGACACACTACACAAAGTAAGAGGATGACAGCTTCCTCATGCCTTTGCCATGACCTCCAAAATGTGTTCTTCAAAGGAACATGATTTCTAGTATTGCAGATTACATAGTATTAAAGTAAGATCTTGAGAAATTTATAGTAATATACTTATATATGGTCTCCAAATGAGTGTGTAAAGTACAATGAAAATGACAGCAAGTTGTCTTGTATTTGTAGAATGTTAAGTAGAACTATTAAGGAGTAAAAATTTTAATACCCTTGATATAGTATCTAAATAATTATTGTCCCAACTTCATCTTCTCATATTTTCAATGCACCATACTTGGTTATTGTTCTCTCTCCCTCCCTCCCTCCCTCTCTCTCTCTCTCTTTCTCTCTCTCTCTCTCTCTCTCTCTCTGTGTGTGTGTGTGTGTGTGAGAGAGAGAGAGAAAGAGAGAGAGAGAGAGAGAGAGAGAGAGAGAGAGAGAGAGCAGATTATAAAACCAAACAGACATCACACATTTTAAATAAAATACAGGATTAAAATCAATTTTATGTGTGTATAATCTATCATAATTTTATTTTCATATTGGAGTCTATTGGCATATCATTTATCATGCTTGCATAAATAATAAGAATACAGAGATTACAGAAGATATTATCTGAAAATTCTTACCAACCAAATATGGAGATTTAGAAGAATGCCAGCTAAGTTTGCGTTCACTGATAACTTGGGTTGCCATAGCAAGCTCATAGTCACTGAGTTTCTAAGCAACCTAAGGCTCCACAGACTGCATATACTTAGGACTCCAGTGATCTTTCATCATCTTTAGAGAAGAAATATCACTGTTGTGGTACAAAATTCAGTGAAGGATTCCTTAATTATCTAATAGGTCAGTGATCCTCAAAGGTTCTCTGTGTGGCTATACTTGCAATTTATGAAGCGGTATTTGCACTAGGAAATATTTGAATATTTAAAATGCTAAGTGCTGAAATTAGAAAATTAACAATATCTTAGGAAAATACACATTAACTCAACAAACAAGATGAAACATAACATCTAGTTCTTTACAGACAGTCATTGGCATAATTCTAAAGTTAATGAAATTTCTTGTCATTTAATATAAAACATGTTTTATGGCATTACTATAAATTTTATCACTTCAATTTGTGTTTAGTAATTATAGCTTTAGGTAAACTGGATCATATAAAGTAAAAATAATCTGTGACTGTGAAAGTATAGCTTGTATACAGTATGTAACACTTTTACTTGCCCAAGAGAGAAAGAGAATTACACAGATCCAGTTGCAAGCAAAGCTTTGATTTTGGGAAGATGCAAGTGTTAGCACTTTTTCCTCTAGTCCGAAAACACATTCAGCCCTACATTCCCACAGTGCCCACTAAGGCTAACTATTCCTGCTACTCTGTATTTGAATTCCCTAGACAATATTGCCAAACATTTAATGTGACTACAGTAATGCTGTTCAACTATTGCCATATAGCATTGCATCACAATATAAGACGAAACATAAAGCATCAGTTAGTAGAATTATGGTATGTGACTAATAAAGCAATCGTGTGTCCAGTTTTGCCTAATTCCAAAACTTGTTTTTGTCTATTTTTTTATTATCAGCAAATTATTACTATGAAAACATCTTAGTAGTGATTTTCAGACTGAAACGTTTTTAGTTTAGTATTTTAGTGTTACTTACATATCCTACAATTTCATCAGTGGCTTATCTTAAATGAATTGCATTGCAGTGATGAAACATCTAACTTGAGAAAAAAGAAAAGTTGCAAAATCACCTCGCAAATAGTTCACAGCGATGACCTGCTGACTTGTCCATGCCGTGCCAGAAAAGCCAGCAGAAGAAACTGCCTGTGACCTTTGTGTATTATTACCGGCCACCAGAAGCAGGGAAAGACATACCCTTCCTTCTGAACGATTCCAAAGACAACTGCATTGCTGAAAAATCTTATTAAGCCAAAGCTTCAGTTATAAAATTTATTATGATTTCTTCTTTAGGAAGAAAAGGACAATCTGCAATTTAATTGCCTCCTTAGGATAGATGAATAGATAGATAGACAGACAGATGATAAGGAGGCAAACATAAACAGGCCCTTTTAGTCCTATTAAGATGTACCTCTAATACAACAGATATAGACATATATATTAAAATATTTGAATAATTTTAAATATCTCTGAATCTTCTTTCATCAGATTAGTAACATAGACATCACTGACAAGATTATAGTAAAAATAGTAGAGTTGACCAAGAACCTACTCTCTTTCTTAATAAAAAGTTTAAACAAGATAGCTGAATGTATGTAATACTTCTTACTTTTTCTCCTCTCTGTAAGAAGAGAAAAACTCAATTATACTCTAAACTGCATAAGAACAAAGCAAAGAATCCCATCAAAGTAAGTGAAGTTAGTTTTTTAGGCACAAGTTTGATCATCAAATCTTTAGTCTAAATAATTTTCACTTATTACACAGAAGTAATTACCAGTTAGAAGTCCGATGACAGAATGCAAGGCCACCAGTTTAAAGGAACTGTCAAAATGCAGTTGCAAGGTTACAGAGTCACACTGACAACTCCGGTCCTGTTTGTCCAAAGTGCCTGGTCAAATCACTGCTGCTCACCAGGCAGCCCCACCTCCAAGTATCTAAGAATGGCTGTGGAATTTTGATTGACACTCCAGTGCGGCAGTGAAGCTTCTAAACTAAAGTAAACCTCGCATCCAGTGTTTGCCAACCTGTCCAGCTTGAAAATGAACTGCTCTTAAAAAGAAAAGAAATAAACAATTACTCTATGTTTAAAAGAACAGAGCTGCGTATTCCTCTCCAGGGAAAACCCGCTTACATCCTCGCAGCAAGTCCCTTGATGGTATTCTGTGTATTCTGTGCCTTAGACTTATGTGGGACATTGTAATCATAATATGAATCTCAGAATGCCTTGAGCATTTGTCTCTGAGATGAAGACCTCTACACGCAAGGATAGTATCGCTTGTGAGGACAACACTGGATTAAGCCATGCGAAACTACCAAGCTCAGACTTAAAATAATTTTGATCCCCTTATGCCATCAAAGATTATATTTGGTGAGTCTAATCTGCATGCATATATGTATATATGTATCAAATAATGTATTACATCAAATAAGTATTAAACGTAAGGATACTCTGAAACACAAGATCATTATAATATATGCTAAATAAGACCAAGTGTTTATGATTTTTCTCTGTATTTAAGGCTATAAATCTCCAAGTATCAGTACTGATAATATCCTTACTTGGGGGCTCATTTGTTATGTAAACCATCTGTACTCAGAACACTGACACAAAGATGAAGGAAGCAGATATCTACAGCAAATTGTTGTAAGTATCACTGCAGTTCTCCAGGAGGCATAGGAGAATCCAATCTGATCTCCTGAAGGGCAAATTTCCCTGGCTTAGAGTGCTCAGTGTAGAGATGATTAACAAGCATTTAAATATTCATTGTTTGGTTATCTCTGTCCCTTTACATGACTGGTATCATGATATGGGGTATGTGATTTTCACTGGAGAAATGAATGATTTCAAAACTTTATTAAATGAATAGAAATATTACTAAGCCCTCACCATTACAATACGGGGTTTAAACAAAAACAGAATTTTCAAAAGTCTGTCTTGGCCTCTGCTTGCATTTTATGGCAGTCATGGCTCTGTGGTCAGAAGGTCAGTTATCTACAGTTAGATAAGTGCGTGTTTTGGAAGAACTGCCATTTATTGAATTTGCTAGTGCAGCCAAGCCAATGTACCAGTAGCTTCTGTCACAACTTGCTTTGCTTAGAAAGTTTCCAGTAGCTCACTTTCAAGAGGTGCACCTTACGCTTAGGAGACTTTGTACCTAAAGATCTGCTGGCTATGGAGCCAGGTGATGAGGCTGAATAGGTTGTGTTCTTGCTTAGCAAGCATCAAGTCCTGGGTTGACACCTAGCCTGCCATAATTGGAGTAGTGGTGCTTTGTCTTTGGTTCTAGCACAGTCAGTAGAAGTGGAGATCCAATGGAGGAGGGTGATCAGAACCGGAGGCTCAAGGTAATTCACAGCCATACACTGAGCACAGTGAGAGAATGGGATAGGGCAATCCTCTGTCTGTCTGTCTGTCTGTCTGTCTGTCTGTCTGTCTGTTTTTCTCTCTCTGTCTCTGTCTCTCTCTCCCTCTGTTTCTCTCTCTGTCTCTGTCTCTCTCTCCCTCTGTTTCTCTCTCTGTCTTTGTCTCTCTGTCTCTCTCTCACACACAACTACCAGAGAATTTGAGGTGTCCTTATAGTTGTAAAAATCATCATTTACACAAACATGAATACTTGTTCCTCCAGTCCACCGCAATTCTAATCTCCTCACCTGTGATGCACGTCTTCTCTGCTCATTGTGCTCATGTTACAGCTGTGGGAACTCAACATCTAATCTCGATCATTTCACAAAGGAGTCTAAGCATCAAGAAAAACTTCAGAGTCACCTAATGATGCTGAAAGCCTACAGAGTATGCTGCCTTGTTCCCATGCTGGCATGTTCTCCTCTCGTTCTCTCTATCATCATCTTGTACCTGTGTTTCTGTCCCAGGCATGTTATTTTTTTCTGTGCATGTTTATTTGTTGTTGTTTTTCATTTGTTTGTTTGTTTTTTGTTTTGCTTTGGCAACAAATATTCACCATACCTACAGGTTAATTTACATCTCTTTGGGGTTTTTATGCGTTGTCAATTATACTCTGTTCTCTGTTGCTAGAAGGGCACTAATTGGCTTAAAATTTTTCATTTCACTGGGCTTCATATTTTTAATAGAAAAGTCCTTTTAAATATTTAAACTCATTTGCTTCAATTGACATATCCTGTTTCATTCTCCTTATATGAGGCAACTGGAATTCCAGAAAAATATTAGCAAGTAGTCAAATGTTTACATACTTCTCCATTGATTAATTGCTAGGGTGGATTATTTGCAGGTCTCCATAGGTGGGAAAACAACACCCAAACCTCTATATTATGTATGAGCCACACATTTTAGAGAGGTAACTGATAGAAGGAAAAAAATTAGAAAGTTGACTAAATATAATATTTCAAGTAGTAATATGAAACAGGCAAGCTTCAACTGATAATCTGTTTGATAGGTGATATTTAAAAATTAATGAGAAAACATAAGGATATTTATTATAAGAAAAGCTTTCTGTCTCCTATCTAAATCTTTCCTGTCTGTCAGTATAAAGTTCTTAGCAGAAAGTTTTTCCTGTACTAACTGAATGTTTGAGGACCTTTCTCACTATAATCATGGACAAATTACAATTAAAACAAGAAACTTAGGGGCTGAGGAGATGGCTCGGAGGGTGAGAGCACTGGCTATTCTTCCAAAGTTGCTGAGTTCAATTCCCAGCAACCATAGGGTGGCTCCTAACCATCTATAATGAGATCTGGTGCCCTCTTCTGGTAGGTAGGCACATATGCAGGGAGGACATTGTATACATAATAAATAAATTAAAAAACAAACAAACATGGGGCACCAGAGTTTGTGTGAAAGTCAGACCCTTCTCTCCACTCAACTGTGGAGAAAGTCTTGTTCATTGGCTAGATCTGGGTAAGGATTCGAAGTTTACTGCGCGTAATGTCCTTGGCTGGTGCCATAGTTAGAGCAGGACCCCTGGGCCCAGATCTGCCCATCATAATGTTCTTCTTATAGGTTTCTAGGACCCTCTGGATCCTTCTATTTTCCTATTCTCCCATGTGTCTCTCACCTACAGTCCCAATAGGATGTCCTCCCCTCTATTCCACTTTCCTGGTAAGTGGAGACTTTCATGCAAGAGTCGGGTCTGACTTTCACACAAACTCTAGTGCCCCATATTTGACCACGTCCCCTGGATGGGGAGGACTGGTGGCACTCAGAGGAAGGATAGCAGGCTGCCAAGAAGAGACTTGATACCCTATGAGCATATACAGGGGGGAGAAGCTCCTCCTCAGTCACAGCCATAGGGGAGGGGAGTCAGGGGAAAATGGGAGGGAGGGAGGAATGGGAGGATACAAGGGATGGGATATCAATTGAGATGTAATATGAATAAGTTAATAAAATATATTAAAAAATAAAAACAGAAACAAAAGCAAACAAACAAACAAAACCCCCAAACTTATCTTTGTTCATTTGGTTGTAAGAAACTAATCTTTCCTGGCTATTTCTATCTCCTGATCCAGAGTATTTGAAAAGAGATAATTTTATTTAGTAAAAATAAACACAAAGAAAAATTGTCATAACGCACACTAGGAGTGTGCTAAATGAAGGTAGACAATAGTTCAACATAATAAAAGCACTCACCAAGGGGAGCAGGAGAGAGAGAGAGACAGAGAGAGACAGAGATACAGAGAGAGAGAGAGAGAGAAAGAGAGAGAGAGAGAGAGAGAGAGACAGAGACAGAGAGAGACAGAGAGAGACAGAGACAGAGAGAGACAGAGACAGAGACAGAGACAGAGACAGAGACAGAGACAGAGACAAAGAGAACAATGCACAGAGCAGGGGTGGTTGGCCTCTTTCTCAGAATGAGTCAGGGGTCAACCAGTTGTCACCTGCCAGTGAAGAGGAGGGGTGGAGGCAGAGGACATTTCAACATCCAACAGGAATTTAGAACTGCTTGCAGAACTTCCCAAGTAGGAAATGTTTCTGGTTTCTTTGTTTTTGTTTCTTTTGTAACTTCAGAATAGATGAGAGGTTGGTAATTTTAAAATAATTGAACATCCAATTCAGGCGCTGTTAGAAATAACATGCACATTTCACCATGGAATTTAAAAGGAATTAGTATTGACCTGCTAAACATGCTAACTTCATACAAAAAAAAAAGTCTCAAAATTTGTAATTAGGGGTAAAGATAGAACACATTGAATGCATTTACAAGCCTTTATTTTGATACTTGGTATCTTGAAACTCTAAAGAAAACCCATTTTAATTTAGAAAATGAGGGAATATATGTTGTGTTATTATAAAAATATCACAACTTGAATTGAAAATGAGGTCAAAATCAAAGGACCATAACTGGAAGCACCTTAATCATTTAAAAACCTGAAACATTTTAAACTGAAAATATGTGTAGGTAAACATTTCTAGCAGCTTCAGAGCTGCATACTTTTTTGGGTAATACAATGTCTATAATTATCTTAGCATATTTCTCTCTGACTTACTGTAGACAAAACCATATCACCTTCCAGGAAATAGTAGGGGAATAAAAAAAACTAGTATTCATGATTAGGCCTAAGGAAATAAAAAGAACACAAACTGAAGATAGATGAATAACAAATAAGATAGAAATTGAGTTTTATATTATTTTAAAAGAAATCAAATGCTCCAGAGGACTTTTTGTAACTATTTGAATTAAGGAAGGAAAACATGATTCAAATAAAACTTTTTATTCTCTTGTTTTTTCACCCACTCCACTCCTACTATGAGGATAGCCTATAATCTAGATGTGTACAATGATAGTTTTATAAAAGCTCTTACATATTCTCATAGGTTTTTAAACTCCTTGCCTTTAATAAATTTTGGTCCCCAGTGTTTATTCCTTTCAAATTACACAGACACACCACATGAACAGAAGGCTCTTCGGGTGGCAGGCATTCATAAGCTCTAGTGACCTTCCCAGAAGTCAGCCTAGCATGGGGCAGTGTGAAGACAAGAACACTTTTCTGTGTGGAAACCACTTCCTGGCCTTTGTCCGAGTTTTTCCTGGAGTCTCTCCTCCTATTTCTCAACCCAATGCAGCAATAAGACAGAGCAGGTGACTTACCCAGTCACATAAGGGAAGCTTATCATCCCAACACAAGGACTGCACTCCTTTATCTTGAACTTAATTGAGCTATATCTTATGCCAGTGGCCACATATTTCAATATGTGAGTAAATTTTCAGAAAAAGACAACTAGAGAAATAACATTGTAAATAAAATAATTAATTCCACCTACATGTTGTCTTGTAGCCATTCTTTCCTGAGGCTTAGTGAAACTAAAGATATTGTTATGAGTGCTTTAAACCTCCCAATGTACTTGGACAGAATCTGATTGGAAAGTGGATGGCACAATCCTGTACTGTACTAACTGACATTTCAAATAATTGCGTCATTTTTATGCCCCTATGCCGAACTAACTTGCAAAATGCAGAAGCACCTTTGTTAAGAGACCTAAGTTGTGCTATGTTATACTAGTGGTTAGCCAAGAGAGTGCTTTTCCCACGTCAGAGAGCATTCCAGACCCAGATGCTACCAGTAGAGCAGTCTTGCACTCAGCACGTGGAGGTAGTAGTATTTTCACAATGCAAGTAGGTTGGGAAACTTACTAGAGTTTAAGGGGAGTTGGGTGACAAGTTTGGTTCAGAGTTGTTTTTTCTGTACCACACTGCTAGTAAACACTGTCAACATGAGACAATGCAGAGAACATAGAAAAATGGTCTTTATATAGTCCTTACGCAGCTCCTGAAATGGGGTTATACATGATAGACAATAGTAATCTTAAAATATGAAAATAAAATTTTGTCTAAAATGAAATCATTTTTTCATTGACTTAATATATTTCAAAGTCTTTTGTACTTTCCAAATATTATATTATTCTAAAAAATGTTTTCTGCTAAGACTTAACAACAAAATAAAAATTCAACAAAAAATAAACCTAACGGCATGTTTCCATTACTTGGCGTATCAGAATGGTCCTCCTGACAAGTGGAATGTGAAATAGCAAGTTTACTTGGACCAAAGGCAAGTTATAGGAGATACAGAAAGTGCCCTCATTATTTTAGCAGGGAAAAATTGTCACAAAGAGTCAGTGTGATGACTACATGTCTTTTAAATAAAAAGAACTTTCATAGTCATAAACTCAGGTCTACAATGAGATGAACTTATATTCTTTTACATTTAATTTTACCCTAGCCCTTTATTCTGTCTCATACAGGCTATTTTCCATTATCATTGATAAGGCAATTTAAAATATTGACAGTTTTAGTCATTTTATCTTTAAAACTCAAAACCTTTTTCTCAACAGTTATGATATCAATAAAGATAGGAAGACAGAGCATGCCCTTTTAAATTCAGTGATCTGGCATTTCTTTGTCCTCATGACTTGCACCTTGTAGATAGTAGCCATTATTTCCTTGATTTCATCGTACAATCTTTCCAGAGAATTGAACAAAATTTTAAGATCCGGAAGTTCTAAGATGCCTGCACTTTTTACCCATGCAATAGTACTTCAATATTTTGCCCTCACTGATAAATAATCCACCCACCCACTGGATGAAAGGTATGGGCAATTAGCTTTCATGTGAGATTGTAATGGTTTTCTCTTTTTAGAAAACTGAATACTATCTTAATGTCAGTTCCTTGGCCCCACAAAAATCTATCCCTTAGTTTTAAGATTCATAAATATTCAGAGTAGGAGAGATCAGCTTTTGAATTAATACCGCACAATAGCATATTTGAAATTGTAGGAAATAGACCTGTGACTTGGACGTTAGCTGAGCGATCAACAAGGACTGTAATCTGATGAACACATTTACAGATTCACTAAAGCATTAATCTGTCCTAGAAGATTAGTCGGACCTAAGTAGGAGGAAGTAAAATTGTGTGTAAATAAAGGGAAGTGCTTTAATAAGACCTTATGTGTGTGTGTGTTAACATAGCAGTTGGTAAGATTGGAAAAGGCAAGTGAACTTCTGAAACCTTATTTGACTTAAAAGCTCATGCCTATGGGTACAGGGAGACAGAATGAGATAAATTAACATATATTAGTAAAGGAAAATGAATGAGGCAAAGCACAAGATATGAATATCTGACTACAACCCAGCAGGAATCAAGTACTAAAACAAAACAAAACAAACAAACAAAAAAAAACAAAAGTGATGTCTGGATGGTTGCAAAATTAAAAACTGTAACCAAGGTGTTTTTTTATTAACATGGCCTACTTAATACAGCACTTGTTTTCATCCTTGCCTGAAATTCTCACTGAAACGCAATTAATACAGTTTATAGAGAGACAAACATATATTTGCCCAAAGATGTTGATGATAAAGAACAAAAACTGAGACAATATTTAGAAAGCAGAAGGCCTGCTGGCTAACTCAGCAGGCCTGAAAGCATCAGATTCCAAGCCCTTCACCTAGGACAGAAAGCCTATACAAAGCCAAGAGAACGTGCCACATCACCTTAGGAAAGACAATGAACTAGCCACAAAGGGAGCCATAGAGATCACAATCTACATTAGTAATCTTCAGAAAAAGGCTTAAACCATCATCACGGTGTGAGAGATCTCTCTTTCTGCGCCTTACCAATGGACCTGAAATTTCTCATTTGAGCCAAATGCTGATACAAGAACAAGAGGATAAACAAGATAGTGTTTTGATGAGATGGTATCTGAAAGAAATATATACTGACCCTCCTTTTAGTACTATTTACTGAGTTCCTACAAAAAGCCCATTATAAGTCACTTTGTAGTGAAATGGAATAACACAAGAGAAAACAAGGGGTGCTGTACTTTTTTTTTTTTACTTTTTTTTCTTTTTTTTCTTTATTAATTTATTCTTGTTACATCTCAATGGTTATCCCATCCCTTGTATCCTCCCATTCTTCCCTCCCTCCCATTTTCCCCTTATTCCCCTCCCCTATGACTGTTCCTGAGGGGGATTACCTCCCCCTGTATATGCTCATAGGGTATCAAGTCTCTTCTTGGTAACCAGCTGTCCTTCCTCTGAATTTTTTTTTCTTTTGTTTTTGTTTTCAAATGTTAATTTATTCAGATTACATCTCAAATGTTATCCCTTAGCTTGTATCTTCCTGTTCCTACGATCCCTCCCATAAGACAACAGCCTAACCAGTCTCATCCTGATAGCCTACTTCTCCTTCCTCTGAGTGCCACCAGGCCTCCCCACCAAGGGAAAGTGATCAGACTGGGGACACCTGAGTTCATGTCAGAGGCAGTCCTCGCTCCATCCACAACCGTGGAGAATGAGCTGCCAATGGCTGTATCTGAACAGGGGTCTAGGTTTACTGCATGCATTGTCTTTGGGTGGTGCAACAGTTTGTGAAGGTCCCCCTGAGTCCAGATCTGCTGCCCTTGCCCTTGATGGTCTCCTTGTCGGGCTCCTAGACCCTTTGGATCCTTCCATCCCTCATTCTTCCATACCACTCTCATTCCTCCATCAGGAGTCCAGCGACAAATCCCAGCATCTGTCTCGATCCCACACTGGGTAGAGTCTCTCAGAGGACATCTGTGTGGAGCTAATATCCACTTATAAGTGAGTACATACCATGCATGTCTTGCTGAGTCTGGGTTACCTCACTCAAGATGATCATTTTAAGTTCCATCCATTTTCCTGCAAATTTAATAATCTCTTTATTTTTAATAGCTGACTAGTAGTTCATTGTATAAATGTACCACAGTTTGGGTGAGGGGCATCTAGGTTGTTTCCAGATTCTGGCTATTACAAATAAAGCTGTGATGAACATAGTTGAGCAAATGTCCTAGTTGTACGGTGGAGCCTAAACATAATTTTTGAAAATTTAAAAATACAGGAATAATATTAATTCATTGGAAATTTCATATATGCACACAATATGATTTGATCATATTCACTTCACTACTTCTTCTAAGATCCAACCCTATCGTAACTTTCTCACAACTTTTCAAATTTTATGTGTCCTTATTTATTTACTTTTTGTAACCTATCAATTCCAGTTTGTGCTAGCCACATACATGTATTGAGTAGCTATCTACTGGAGTGTGACAGACCTTCAACAGAGTCTTCCTCTCTCATAGCCCATCATCTGTCACTAGCTCCTCAGTTAGGATGATGATGGTTGAAATTTAACTACTTGCTGTCTGTTCGTGAGCACATTAGTCCTCTTATGTTTAGAGACATCTCTTTACTCAAGTCCTTCCCAACATCTGACTCCTAAGGTCTTTCCTTCTCATCTGTGGCTGAGCAATCTTTAAGTCAGTACTATTTTTAGTGGAGGTGGGAGAGATGAGTAGAGGCAGAAATGACTGAAAACTCATCAGATCCTATCACATTACAGAGTACCAGGCAAGGGGATGAATGCAAACATGCACATAATTTTGAAAAGTCTGTTAGTTAAATTAAAAATTAAAAATAAACAGGTGATGTTAGTGCTGATGTTACTTAACTCAACGTAAACAAAATATCATTCAACATATATCCAATATAAAATTAATCAATGGATAATTGAAAAATTTGATGCAACATTTTGGAAATTCTATGCTTACTTTTAAAGCATTTCTAAGTTTGGTTTTACAGAATTTTGAATTCTGTGCTGTCACATATGTGTAATAACTACTGGATTGGTTACTATGGGGCCAAGTATGTATCCATATTCATTTCTTAAAATATTAAATATAAAGGCAAAAGCATCATTAACTTGACAAAAATACCCAAGATAAAATTTTAAAACAATGTATTGGGCTTAAAATAAAAAGATATTTTTAAATGAAATATTTTTTGTTTTGTTTTTATTAATTTATTCAGATTACAACTCAATTGTTCTCCCATCACTCTTATCCTTCTGTTCCTTCTACCCTCCCAACCCCACCCTATTACCCTTCCTTAGGTCCATGTCCTAGGAGGATATCCTCCCCCATTTTATGGTCGCAGGCTAACAAGTCTTATCTTGGTAGTCTGCCTATTCTTTCTCTGAGTGCCACCAAGACTCCCCTCCAAGGGGAGGCCACCAAATATGTGGCACCAGAGCTCATGTCAGAGTTAGTCCCTGCTCTTTTTCACTCTGAAATACTAATCAGCTATAAAAAGCAAGGCAATCCAGAAATTTGTGGACAAATGGAAGAAACTGGAAATGATCAGAAACAGAAAGACTCACATGGCATATACTCACTTATAATTGGATCACATTCTTTTGATCATATTCTTCCCTTCCCCAAGGTTCCTCTAGCTCCTTTGCTCCTCCCTACCAACTCAACTGTAATTTGTGCTCTTATTAGTGTTTCCATTTTCATCTTCAGATCTTAAACTGTTTTATTGATTTCATTCACCTGATTGTTTGCATTTTTAAAATTTTTCCAGTGATTTCTTCATTTCTTCTCTATAGGTCTCTGTCATGGCCTCTATAAGAGCCTCAATCTGTTTGGCTCTATCTTTCTATATTTGTTCACGGGCTTTATCCATTTCCTCCATTATCATCTCCATAAGGAAAGATTTGAGGCCATTCCCTTGTGTTCCAGTTGTGTTAGAATGTCTAGGGTTGATTGCTTTGGGATAACTGGATACTGCTTTGGGAGATGCCATATTTTTTTTTGTGTGTGGCTTTTCTTGTTTTGCTTTTTACTTGCTTTTAGCCATCTTGCTGTCTCTGGCATTGGGTGGTAGTTTCTGGTGTCCTTCACTGGCTGTTGAGATCAGGTTGTAGTTGACTGGCTATATTTGGAGACATCTCTCCTGTGGGGGATGATGCAACACTTCAGGTGGATCAGACAGATCAGACCTAGGAACTTACAGTAGACGAGTCAAGTGGCCGGATACCAGATCTACCTGTCTGACACCAATACTTTCTGGTGTCTCCTCTCAGCCTGGAGACTCAAACACTGCTATTTTGTAGGCCACTGTTCAGTCTGAGACATGGAGTACAGGTGCTGTGTGCCACTAGCTGGCATGTAGCTGGAATTTGGAGCCCTTGCCTGTGCCTGTGTGTTTGGGAGTTTTCTGTGGATTGGCTGGGTGACCTGAGGTCAGATCCACTTGTCTTCCAGACTGTAGGGTGTCCTCTGGGCTAAAACTCCAAATACTGGTGTTTTGTTTTTCTTTTTTTCTTTCTTTCTTTTTTTTTTTTTTAGATTGTATTTTTTTTACCAAATTGTATTCTTTTTAAAAATATATTTTATTCATATTACATGCTTATTGTTATTGCCTTGCTTTTATCTTCCAGTTACTACCCTTCCTCCCTTTTCCACCCTATTCCCCTCCCCTAGACCTCTGATGGGGGTGACTCCTCCCCCACAGTTTGATCACACAATCTATTAGGTCTCATTGGGTAGGCTGCATCCCCTTCCTCTGTGTGTCCCCAAAGCCACACCACTAAAGGGCAGTCTTCAAATGGCAGGCACCAGAGTTCATTTCAAAAGCTGTCCCCTCTCTCCCCTCCCCATGTACACTAGGTACTCTGCATGCATTGTCCTTGTTTGGAGCATTCGTTGTGAGGGTGCCCTGGGTCCAGATCCTCTGGCTTGGTGGTCTCCCTGTGGAGCTCCTGACTGTTCTGGGTCCTTCTACCCCATCCTCTGACTCTTCTACACAACTCTCAGCTCTCCTCCCAAGGTCCAGATGAAGTCCCAGTATCTGTTCCATACTCCCGCTGTATGGAATCTCTCAGAGGAGTTATATGTTGGGCTAATATCTGCTTATAAGTGAGTATATGCCATGTGTGTCTTTCTGTGTCTGGGTTTCCTCATTCAGGATGGTCTTTTATAGTTCCATCCATGTACTTGCAAATTTCAAGATTTCCTTGTTTTTGATACCTGAGTTGTATTCCTTTGTGTAAATGTACCACAGTTTCTTTATCTATTCTTCAGTTGATGGACATCTAGGTTGTTTCCAGATTCCAGCTATAATGAATAAGCTGCTATGAACATAGTTGAACATATGTCCTTGTTGTATACAGGAGCATCTTTTAGGAGCAGGAGTTGTATAACTGGGTCTTGAGGTATCATTGTTCCCAATTTTCTGATGACACTGGTGTTTTATAGCCCACAGCTCCATCTGAGAAACAGAGCACAGGTATGGAGTGCCACCACCTGGTATGTGGCTAGACCTTGGAGCCTGGGCCCATGCCTGTGTGAACCTGGGGGCATTCCTTGGATTGGCTGAGTGACCTGAAGTTTAATCCACTTGGGTTCCAGGCAGTGTGGTTTCTTCTGGGCTAGAAAACACAAACAAGGGTGTTTTGTTGTTCCCAGTTCAGTCTGATACCCAGAGCACAGGTGCCACATGCATGTAGGTGAGTGGCTAGACTTTGGAAACTGCACACACACCTGCAAGGACCCAGGGATTTTGTAGATTATCCAGGTGGTCCAAGGCTGGACCCACACATGCTGCACACATTGTGGATCCCGCTCACCTGGGAAACACCAACACTGTTGTTTTGTAGCTCTCAGTTTGGTCCTTGGGTTGCTGTGCAGTCACTATTGTCATGTTGATCAGGCATGGTGTGTGATCCATGCCTCAATTTTGGATCCCCCATAATGTTTTAATATGACATATATCTGACCGAAATGAGGAGGAAGACTCAGGTTCCTTGCTGCTCATAGGTTGTGCATGCCCACATAGATGTTCTCACTTCCATGTACAAATCAGTGGTGTTAATTGGACTAAGTATGTTATTAGTTAAACCAAAGGGAAGGTACTAAGTTATAAGAGAGATGTATTGAAGTTTTGCCACTGGGAGCTTAGTTGGGGTCTCTCTGCTTTTTAAAAACCTTTGTTAATGCTGGCATCAATGTATTTCTTATTGTACATTTTATTGTTTTATTGTATGTTTTATTATTTTCTTTTGTGTATAAGTATTTTGTAAATACACAGACAGACAGACACACACACACAGTTTCAGGTACTGTATAGTGGATAAAAAAACAAAAAGCAAGATATGTATAAAGTTTCCAAAGAATACGTTTTTAAATAAAATTTAAAATTTAGGAAACATCAGTGTAATGCGTATATATAAGATAGAATTGAAGATTCATTGATTTGAATCACAATAAAGCAAACAACCATAGCATTGATGTATTCTTCATGCAGAATCTAGCATGACTGCCTCATAGAAGTAGAAGTGTAATACTAGAAGTTGTTTTTTCAATATCAGCAGATAGTTGAAAAATAAGAACCAAGATCATGCTTACTGATTATGTAATATGAGAAGGTCAAGAAGTCCTTGTGTTGGGGTCTAACTAATGACTGCTTTTGCTCTGTTTTCATACCACAATCAGTGCTTACACAAGATTTATAAGGGGTTTCCTACACTTGAGCAACCAAGCAATTCTGCAGAAGACAATAATTTGGTATCCCCTATTCTACTTTAGTTCTTATGCTGTTGGAAAGTAAGGAAATCTTGAATAAATTTGCATTCACCTTGTGGCAGCTGATGTAGGTGACTTTAAAATTCACCAGTTCTAGATTATATTATAGCCAGATTACAATAGCTAACCAGTGTCATATTCTCCCACTGGCTTTGCTGTAGCTGACACGTTGACATACCAGTCACAGTAGCAATGGTTGCCTAAATTGCATCCTATGATCTTGTTGACTTCTTTTGTCAATTTCAAACAACTGAAGCTACACTTGGGTCTGAGGAAGTACCAGATGGACTTTTTGATGTTACGTCAACACTTAGAGTATGGTAAGACTTTATCTTCAGAGTGTGTTCCCAGTGAAATCCATGAAGTTTGATTAAATGCACAGATACACACTCCATTATTTCTTTCTTGTTGCCAAATCCCTTTACTCCTGCCTTATTTACCCCTGGTGCTTTATCCTATCTTTGAACACTTCTTTCTGGAAATGGATTTGAGATTTCTTTTTCCGTAACTACTTGGTGAATGTATACCCCTTTAAGAAATTCAATACTTCAGGGATTGTCATTGCACATGATGGGTGAAAAAGCTTGCTTTGGTACCACTGCCTACATGGAAATGGCCTCACAGCCCTCATAATGGAAACTCTGTCCCTAAGACACACACCCTTCAAACTGTATATGCTAGTTCCTAGCCAAGATTTCTTTTCTCTTCACTAAACTGCTATAAAGTGAATTAATATTTCCCCCTCAGGAAGTGTGATTAATTTGCTAGACTTAGATAAGAGAATTCAGAGAAATACTTAGTACAGTTACAAGTTTAAAGGAAAGACTATAATAAATGACATTGATGAAAATGCATAGATAGAGGTATATAAGACAACCCAATGAGCATATGGGCTATACTCTTTCTAGGCCACTTTACAAGTTTCTGCATGTAAATTTCCCGAATCTACTGCCCTGTGGTTTGTGGAGACACTTGCACTGATGAACAGATTCTGAAGATAATGCTGAAGATAATGCTATCAGACCAGTAGAACAGTGTCTGTACAAATTCTCCTGGGAGACAAATGTAGCAACTCTATGAAATGAGGAGGCTCTTAGCACCTACTGTTAGCTAAAGGCAGGTCTGTGATTCTTTAAGGTCGATACCAATACAGAGAGGTGAGAAAAGATGACAATTTCTATGACTTTTCTTGGTGCAGAGGAGTTTTAGTTTCTGGCAGGCATTAGAGATGAAGTTATGAACCAAGCCAAATGGCAGAAATGAAAATACTTGTATGTTAATGCCACAGTAATTTAATTACAATTATTTCCTTTTTGAGGGAAGAAAGTTTCAAACGTTATCCATAAGATAGTTCCATGCTATTTTCAAAGAAGATTCTAATGGTACATAATTTAGTAGAGGTCATAGAACAAATATGCTGTAAAAATACTGTTTGACTTCAAATACAGCCCATACCATATGTATGCAAGATTTACCTTTGGAGACAGCTATTGGGGAAACTCCAAGAATTTCCATAAAGCAATTTAGTAAAGCTTTTAGAGGTTGATATAGAAAAAGAAAAGAAAATACCAAGTTTCACACTAAGACGGAACTGGCACTAAAACGCAAGGAAAATAAAATAGTCTTTAAAAGATACTGGGTTTGATGATGGAAGATAGACTGTTAAAATAATGAACTTGTTTCAACAGATGACCACACGGTTTCTAGTAACACAAAAGGAAGAAAAAACACTAAGGGCAGTATGTGTATTTTCAGAAGCAGGAAGATACACTTGGTGAACTGACAAGAAGCAAGCAGAGTGAATGCAAACCAGAACTGTGCGTCTCTTGTGTAATATTTTAAGGATTTTGAACTTTATGTTGAAAGTAGAATAGTGCTGTTAAGTAATTCTAAGTAAAAAAAAAGAAAAGAAAGAAAAAAAAGAAAAAAAGAAAGAAAGAAAGAAAGAAAGAAAGAAAGAAAACAACCAACAGGATGTGAGTTTATATTTCTAAAGGGTTTTTTGGAAAGGAGAAAAACAGGGATGGCTTTTCCAACAGGAGACTTAATTCAATAGTTCCTAAATCACATGAGTGCCTGAACTGAAATGTGTATGTAGTATAAAAAAGAAAACCTGCATTGTGCTTAGTCAAGGCAGAGTGTGGATTAGTGGGGAATGTGCATGATGTTCATTGTCGCAACAGAGCGACCTGGAAAATCAAAAACTAAACATCCAGAATCATCCCGCATGTGTGAGAGGCACACTTTGACTAACCACTTCCGAGAACACTTCAGGACTTAAGAGCTCAGGTAGATAAAAGAGACGCAATAGGAACTGGATGAGAAATAAACCAACAGTTTCAGGAAAAGCAGATACAATACTGGATGTCAAAGCAAAGAAAGGACATAGCAGTTTCTGTATACTAGCTCTGCTTGCGATGACAGGCAGTGTAGGGCTACCACACCACAGAGGTGCTACGTGGGGGACTTAAAGTCTTCAGTTAGTGCTATGACACTAATAACATCTTGATTTTCCACTTTCTCAGTTTGGGTAACAGGTTAGGGTACAGCAATATATATTTAGTTCAAAAGCTTAACTTTGATGTGCTGTAAAACAAGGGCTATAGTATCTTAATTGGAGTTGGGGAGTCTGAATGGGAGGTAGAGGAGGGTGGAGCAAAGGTCAAGAGATAAAGCCCCTTCCAAGGCTAGAGACCAATAAGCAGGCATAGGGATAATTTCATTTACATCATCTACCATCTTGAAACAGATGCAGTGTCTCCAACTCATAGAGGGGAAGCAGTGAATGGTATGATTACATACATCTGGCATGGTAGCAAATGTATATCCCGTTATTAGACAAATTAAGATATAATACACAAATATATCATGATTACTTCAAGATATAGAAGAAAAAGTGGAAACAACTGAACCAGATGCAAAAACAGGAGATTCTACTAGAAATTACCAGGTAAACATTATAGTTAAAAATTGCCACAGTGACTGAAGAAAAAGATTATTAAGACATTGGGAAAATGAAGAGCAGACATGAGCAGAGAAATTACTCTAGCATAATTTATAATTTTGACACAGTATTTACAAACTCATGGATAGAGTTATTTTCATTAAGAAAATTAGTATTGTATTTTTTTTCCAGTCCAAGTAAAATCAATTGCAAAGTTCGGCACACAGCATAATCTTTGACTACCGGGAAAGCTGGTAATGCACTTTTCATCATAGTAACAGTGCAGATAATAATGTCAACCAATTTATATATCCAAATCATACTATCTATAAGCAAGTCTGTTGATTAAGAAAACATTCCAGGCCCGGCATTGGTGGTGCACCCATTTAATCCCAGCAGTTGGGAGGCAGAGGCAAGTGGATCTCTGTGAGTGCGAGGCCAGCCTGGTCTGCAAAGCGAGTCCAGGACAGCCAAGGCTACACAGAGAGACCCTGTCTCAAAAAATGAAAAAAAAAGAAAAGAGAGAAAACATTCCAAGTAAAGTATTATATTTTTTTAAATAACTAATGGATATTTATGCTTATTTACAACATATACCCTATAATATTATTAACAAAAAATCCACTCAGTAATCAACAAATTATTCTTTAATCTAGTCTTGGAATAATCAGAGTGAAGCATTGAAGAAAGGACAGCTATGAGTTGTGTTAGACATTAGCAAGCCCATAGCCATGGCTCAAGCATCTCTAACACTTGACGCTTAGAATTACATGGTATGCCTATAAACTCTTTATATTTATATATATGGAACATTAAGAGGAGTCATCAAGTTGTATTTATATAATTATGCATATATATATATTTATATATGTTTGTGTGTGACAGACAGGAATAATCTCAGAAAAAGGAGCCATGAATTTGAGAAGGTGTAAGAAGCAGTAGGAGAGCTTGGAAGGAGAGGACATGAGGGGCATTGGAGGAAGGAAAAGAAGGGGAAATTATGTAATTATATTTTATTTTTTAAGGATATAATAAAAGGTAATATTATAAGATAAAAATCTAGTCTTGTGTTTAGTAAATCGTTATTTGGGTTGTGTGAGATAGAGTCACATGTTTTACTTGAAAACAGCAATGATGAAATATCACCCTGTGAGAGGATGGATAAACCTTGAAGAGAAAGAAGGAGCCTATTCCTTTGTTGAGATGCTATCATGAAGAAAAATTAAAGGGAAAACTATGAAGTTTAATTTTTGCACCAGTCTTATTATATTGCTGAACATTATGGGCATGTTAAAGTTATATAGCAGTTGGTCACTGCTTGTGCTTTTTAAAACAATTTTTATTAAATATTTATAATATACATTTATATTATTACACATATATACAGTTAACTACCTATAGCAAGAAGAACCATGGAAAATTAGGAATTCTATAAATGTTACACTCATAGTGTTTTGGCTATTTGTATTTGGCAGCCTTGAAGAAAACATCTTTCCTATTTTGGTGCATCTAAAATTCTGGATGCTTGTGCTTCTTAATGATCAAAATAGTAGCAAAGCAGTGCCATTTCCTGTTGAACTTTCCAGAGTGTTTTGTCTATCTTATGGCTTAGGGAGGAGCTTGCAAAAGAAACTTCATTAGAATCTTACTGCAAATCTGTAGAAATTGTGTGCTATAGACAGACTTAATAAATTAAGTTCGCTATGAGGTATGAAAAACAGCCAATCCATTGGAGCTGACCAAGTCCTAGCAGGAGACATTGTTCTTCACTCACAACTAGACTTTCATGATCTTCTTAGTTAACAACCCTCTGAGATAATGATGAAGAAAGACAAAAGAAAATGACTGTATAATCATATGTGAGTACAGGAAAACTATGAACAACATCTAAACTACAGAAACCACAACTCCTTTCCCACATAGTGTGACAGCTGCCTCTTTACCGCTGAGCCGTCTCACCAGCACCGACAGCTTGTTCTTTAACAGTCACAGCTTTAGCATATTTCTAGTCTTCCCTCTACCTAGAGAAGATTAAGACAATCATAAAACTGCCTCATCTCACCCTCTACTTCAGCTGCCTTCAACTTTGTGTCCCTCTTCAAATCTACCAACCAAAATTCAAATTCTGTATATTTTTTTATTACAGAGCTTCTGTTACTGTTTAGGTGTTAATGAAATGCAAAAGTCCACACGCTGAGAGCAGTGTCTTATGAACCAGTGTTCCAGCTGGGACATTTGAGAGGTGGTCGGGACATGAGGATCCTAAACTCACCAATGGATTAATCCATTCATGTATTCTTAATTCAAAGGGATCTTGTGAAGGGACAGAAACTTTAGAAGACAGAATTAGTAAGGAGCAAGGAACTAGTTTCTTCTCCCTTCCCTATGCCTCTTTCTCTCCAGATTTGCTCTGTCAAATAAACTCTTCTATAATGCCCTACTTCACTGTGAGTGCAGAAACAGTGGCTCCTTGACAACATCAGTTCAAAGAGATCATTGTTCCTTCAACTTGACAGATTTAGGTGTTTTTTTTTTCACAATGATGGAAAGACCACTCAACAGAACTTCCCACTGGGTCATCCCCAGCTTCCCATAGTATATTTTACTTTTTTGTACTGTGACAAGTTCATCCACAGGTGTTTTCTGGTGATCACTGACCAAAGACAGTGGCAAAAACAGGGAACCTACCAATACTTTTTACCAAGTACTCTGATATGTTGGCAAGCACAACCTCTGGGAATTTTCCAGAAGTCTAGATAGACTCTCAATGAAGGAAAATCGTGGGGCAAAGGAGAAGAGAGCCAAGTTAGAGGACATCAGGAAAGTTTTCCCACCCAGGGGCTGTGCAGCACCTTACAGCTTTATCGTAATTCTGTTTCAAAAGAAGGCCAAGGATTTCTCATCTATATCAGCAACACATCAACCACTAAAGGGAGAAATACTAACCACAATGTTACAATATTCTGTTACTCTTACAGGTGGACCCATCAGAAAAAGTATAGTGTGGTTTAAGACCTAAAGATCCTCCCAATTAACAACTAGCAAAATCATAATGGATGAATTTTAGTAGTATTTTAAAAAGAAATAGACAAACTGTGTTTAGAAGGAATTAAAATCTGAAGTAACCTGTGTGGTAGCAAACAAAGGCACAAATTTATGGTTTTAAGAGCAATAGTGACAATATTGTAATATAATTATAATTATTTTTAAGGCAGACATCTTGAGAACCACGTTCAGCACTCTATGTTCACTGACTTTTGAGAAGTAATGTACTAAGCCTAGGCTGATTTAATCCACTGGTAGAAAATCCACAGTGTATTCTCACTGCCTGGTTTCCTATATTCGCTTTCCATTCCTTAGTAGCTTAGGGACATTTAAAACCAACACAGACTCTGAGTATAGTTCTCACTGTCTAGCGCCTGCCCTTCCCTAATCTTAACTTGCCCTCAACCCTTTGCCTACATAGCAAGCACCTGCCAGCCAGTCATGCCTGAAATCCAAACCATATTCTGATATGTCTCTCCTTTCACTGGCAGATTAACACCAAGGACACAGACAAAATCTGCTTCAAACCCTTTCTAGTTCTGGGGCTTTTATGTTGCCTTTTAGATTATTTCTTGTTTATATATGTGAGCTTAGTCTCTTATCACAGCTTCCACTGTGTTTTATAAATTTTTCTTTTTCTAAAATAATATTACTTGTGTACTTATTATTTTATGCATGTGAGGGTTCTGCCTGTAGATATGCCTGTGCCTGATGTGTGTGCATGGTGCCCACACAGGCCAGAATAAGTCACTGGATACCCTGAAATTGGAGTAACAGATAATTGTGAGCCACCATGTAGTTGCTGAAAAATTAAACCCAGGTCCTATGGAAGAGCAACAAATACTCTAAACCAGTGACTCATCTTTCCAGGCCCTGAACTACTTCTTTAAAGATACAATCTTATTCTGTAGTTTACACTCAAACTACTGGCAATCTGCCTGTCTCAGCTTTCCAAGCACTGGGAGTGCACAAACTAGACTGCTCTCAGGTGATTCGAGACTCTTAAATTGGATAAAAATAACCCTGACATTGATATACTCCTCCAGTAGATCACAGGTAACTAACTAGTAGGGCATAGTTTTAAACCATTGATTGCACTAGAATGTGACCGCCACTACCAGGTGTTGAGAAGTCATGCCAGAGAGAAGGACTAGCAAGGAGCGCAGTTGGTGGAAGAAACCATAATATACTTGAGGGCAAGTTCTGGTAGAGGATGGAGTGGGGTGGGGTAGGAAGCAATGAGGATTTTCAGATAGATGCGTAAGAAAACGCCCACCAGGATACTAATTAACAAGAGAACTATGGGTGGTGGTGGTTAAGGTTTTAGTATGATGTATGAGTTTTAGAAGTACAAATCACTAACAAAATGGGCATAAAAGACATCTTGGGCCTGGTAATAGCATACAACACAGCAAATTTCCTTCAGTAAACAGGTATTCATTCTCTCATATGTAAGTCAAAGGTATAAAACAGCCATTTGGGGAGAACCAGTTAGAGATAAGGTCAGAGTAAAGCTACAAAAGAATCTAGGAAGGAAATGCATAGCTGACTTAGCAAGTGAGTGCAGGAAGAAGACATCAGGAAGATTTCAGAAATATGGACACTGAGACAATTGAAATAGGCAGATGGGTCATGGCATGCCATTAGCCAGTTGAGGGAACTACCAAGGGTGAATCAGAGGGTTTTGGACTGAGTAATGAGGTCAAAAGAGGGCCTCCTGACACAGAGAGGACAAGTTAGGAGAGGGCATGAGGCTAGTACTGTGTGTGTTTAACATGAGCACTTGTATTCTAGCTGCGGAATCTTGGGTCAGTCTCTTGAACTCTTCGTTTAATCATTTAAGATAGTGTTAATAGTTAATGCTTTTAAACTCCATGTGTAAAATTATATTTGGACTATTAAATCAATTAATATATGAAAGTCATGGGCATAAGTGGGCATGCATACATATATTTATTAACTTAACTAATTTTATACAACTACCATATGAAATTTATTTTCTGCATTCTATTGTAGAGAAACAGAAGAACAAAGAGTTTTACTAACTTGTCCAAAATCACAGACCTGGGACTTTTGAAGAGCTCAGCTTAAACCTATATAAAATGGGAATAAATGGGAATAAAAAGCGGACTTTAACCAATAATTTATAATGATTTCTATTAAATACTAATCACTTACATAATTGTTATCAGAATCCATTGTAGCTACTCAATGTGAGCAAGTGATGATATTTCATCTATTTATTTATAGGATTAATTTATCTATTTACTTATAGGTGTAGGTGTAAAAGTATTTAGAGTATAATTTATATGCAGATGTTTTACTGAAGCCTAGGGCAGATTTAAATACAACAAGGCACACACTTTTGGGAGGGTTATGTCTCATTTATTTTTTAATGGAATTAAGGTCACCATGAGATAGCAGAAGGACAAGCATGTATGTCGAAAGGGTTAGAGAGTCCTAAGTCAATGTGTAGAGGGTCAACATCTGAAGACGGTGAGCACTAGTAACAGAGATTCACGAGTCCAACATATATCTTTAATAGATATCTTTAAATGTCTATTAGTCTGAGTCCTTGGCGAAAATTAGTAGACACTGATTTAAAACTATATGAGGAACCATTACCACTTCTAATATTTGATGGCTTTGTCGGAAAACAAAATGTGAGCATTAGGGGGAAAAGCAGAAAGTACATTGCTATCCCTAAATCTCAGAAAAACAAACCCAGTTTCATTGCTGTGCTATTGAAAATAACCACAGAGAATTCTTCTCTTTTAATGAAAGACCATTCAGATTGATTCAGTTGCTTTTGTTTACTCTACAGAACTTCAGCTGCAGAAACGCTCCTCCCGTTACTATGTACAGAAGCTGTGCATGAGAGATTTGAGAAAGCAAAATGCATCCTGGACTCTCAAAGGGAATATTAATGGGCTGGAGGAGATAATGGGATTGTCAACTATTTTATGTTTGCCTTCCAGTGCAAAGATTTTCTATTCCTTGCTTATGCTTGTGTTTCCTGGTGTTTGTTGATTAAAAGCAAAATGTTTTGCACTTTGCTGTCATAAGCTTCAGGGTAAGGATGCTGCATAGAAGACTGAAGAATTCAACTTTCTGTTGTCTTTCATTAGAGTCACATGGAAACCAAGAAAGGAAATAAGAAATAGGTGCTAGCTGGAGCTCCTTCATTGGCCAGCCACATTCACTATATGCAGAAAAAGGTTAAGGATAATGTGGTCAGGTCAGAAAAAGTATTTACTCTACAAACTGTGGTCACTCATGAAATAAAAATAAGAAAAGTCTCAACCAGGCAGGAGAAAAAGTTAATAAATCCTCAAGGATATCTTTGGGTGGACAGTGGGACATACTGGAGCTCAGTGTTTCTGTTGACTTTATTCTGAGAAAGGCACATTTAGGAAAAGGAGTCTAGGAAACTGAACACAGAAGAAAGACTGTCTATGTCTTGCATCAAAGTGGAAAAAAGACTGAGCATCATTATTGGGCAAAATGAATGAGCTTTGAAGATTGAGTCACTGGAGAATTTTCATTAACTGTCAGTTTCCAATAACAAGCACAGGAAAACTATAGAGTATTCTTCTAGTAAATCTTAGCGCTAATTTTATGAGGAAGATATGTTTTATATTGCAAAGCAAAAATGAGAATAAATGAAAAATGTCCACAAAAGTCACACCAAATCAAAAGAAAGAGCTAGAAAGAGAAAGAAAGAAAGAAAGAAAGAAAGAAAGAAAGAAAGAAAGAGAAAGAAAAAAACCTAGAAATCTATAACCAAAGGTATTGAGGTAGGTAATAATATATTTGAGAGGGGGCAGTTGGAGACAGGATTTTTCTGTATAGATTTTGCTGTCCTTAAACTCACTTTGTAAATCAGGCTGCCCTCGAATTTATAGAGATCAGCCTGTTGCTGCCTTCACTGGTGCTGGGATTACAGATGTGTGCCACCGGGGCAGGCTCGTAATAATATTCTTTAACAACATCGACCTCCATAATTATTCAAAAATATTTCACAGACCTCTGTACTTTATGGGTAATGGCCACGGATATTTTCAAAAGTTTCTGAAAAATGAGATGGAAGAACCTAGTTTTTAAATTATTCAAGCGATTACCTTACAATAACTAATCATAGTCCTCGGTGCACATTGGAGATTAGAAAACATTGCATTATAATATTTTCAAACGAGGAAAAAATCTATTTAGTGGGTGCTTGCCATTGAAACACCACTGATTAGAACAAGTGAGGCTGCAAAGATCTTGCCTTTATGAGACTTTCAGTTCAGCCAAAAGCACCCACTCTAAGCAAAACTCCACATCTAAGTATGTGGGTACATGCAGTTCTCAGAACAGAAAGCAGTGACCAGATCACAATAGGTACCTTATAACTGAAATTGCCTGCCCTGTATTGCTCTACAGAGTACCTAGCATTGCAAGGGTAAGCCATATGTTTGAACGAGCAGGGAAGAAAATCAACTCTGTGTTCTTCCCTCTTTATGCTACTTTCCCAATTCCGTTGTCTATTTGATCCATTTTTTTTTTGTTCAGCAGATTGCTCCAATGTCTACGGAAACAGTAGGAGTAAGCCCTGCAAATGCCTTCTGGTTTTGTTATTAAGGCGATGGTTTTGTTTATTATTTACACTAGAAGGTTTTATTCTATATGAACAAAACAGAAAAAAAATATATATACAAGATATTGCTTCATTATAAGGGGCCAACACAGTCTAGTAGTGTTCGCTACTGCCTAGAACAGACATAGGAAGTACTCATTTAATGAATGAGTGGATCTAAAAGGCAATAATCCCACCAACGGTAGCTGCTTTATGCTTCACTCTCGAGTCACATCTTAGAAAAACTGGTTTACTCATTTAACGCTTGGGGCTCTGTGCCATGGAACTACTATATAAATTAACTAACTTTATTACATTATTTTTCAACTTCCCAGAATGAGATGGAACAAGTGCACTTTATGATGGCATTGATTACATTCCTAATAGAGTAATACTAACTTTCCCTAAAGGACAAAACAAATCTCTAAGTGTACTATAATCAAATTGAGACGATCTTAATTAAATCACATCTTAAACATGATAGGATGATTGATAGCCTATTTGTGGTGACTGTCAGTAGTTTTCTTTTGTCCAGAGTGGCACGCCGAAGCTCAGAATATGTGGCCTGTTACAGTGTTCCTCCTGCCTCAGCCTTCTGATCAGTGGGTTTATGGGAGTGCAAAGAAGAACATGTTCACTATGCCTCAATATTCTTTTGAATTTGCTACAAAAACGTAAAAGAGGTATAAAATTTATACTTGACATATTTGAAGAAAAATATATAAAGAATAGAAAAACAATATAATCAATAATAATAACAAAATGTTAAAACTTGTCTTTATTCCACTTTTAAACTCTGGAAGCACTGAAAGGCAAGGCGCTCTCTCTCTCTCTCTCTCTCTCTCTCTCTCTCTCTCCCTCTCTCTCTCTCTCTCTCTCTAGTAGATCATGTTCTTTTCCTTGGTGAATGCATTCAAGTTGTCTTATAGGTCCCTTCCATTGTCTTGGCTAATTTTCTGTCATTTTTTTCTTTCATAATAACAGTGCTTTTATGACAAAGGTCTCTGGGTATGTCGTGAGACATCTTCAACTACTTAAGAGAATTACAATGTGCCTGACTAAAAATGCTACAGATTTTTGCACATGTTCCATGGTGTAAAAGACACAAAGCAGAATTCACCCTATTCTCCTTTAAAAAAAAATTATTGGAGCTGATGGTATAGCTCACTTGGTAGAGTGACTTAGAGTGTGTACATGAAGGCCTGGGTTTGAAGGGCTTGGAACACCCTACCTGTAACCTCACCTACTGGGAGGTAGAGAAAGAGGGCTGGCAGGCCTGGGTCACCTTACCACATAATAAGTTTGAAGTCAGCCTGGGATGCATGAGATTCTGTCTCAAAACAAACAAATAAATGACTGTGATCAGTAGTGGATTGGGAACCCTTCATACATGCTTTCACTGTCCTGGCTGTTTTCTTTATTTCTACACCAAGTAAATGAAATAGTAGACCTATTTACTGAACTTTATAATTGCTTCCACATTCCTGTGCACTTAGTGTTTCAGGCCATTTCCTGTTTTCACTAACTGCTTATAAGACAAAGGATTTCAAGGACTAAACATTGTTTCTAGCACCGAGGTGTAAAGAGTAAAGCATGCCACAACTTCCCTTCAAACTACGCTGTCATGAAAATCACAGTAACTCACACATTTTTCTCTTTCAATATGCAGAAATCACTTTTCTTAACATTTTTTCCTTTTATTAAAAATGCTTTTATTCTCATAATATATGGAGACGATGGTTTCTACTCCTGACACTCCTTCTTAGTCCTCCCTACCTCCCATCTTATCCAGATCCGCTCCCTTGCCGCCTTTCTTTAGGAAACAAACAGGATTCTAAGGGATAATAATTAATATGAGATCGCTAACATAATATAAAAATAAAACAAGAAGTTACACATTGGAATTGGACAATTAAATTTTTAGGTAGTCATCTTAAAGAAGAATTGGTTCCAGAAGCAGAGTGAACTTAAGAGAACTTCATCAAACACCTGATAGCACTTTGTCTTTGCGGTCACTCATTGACTGGCCCTACTTTTACGTTTGGCACTAACTTTTCAGCATTTGAAATACTTTTTTCACTCTAACAGCAAACTTCTGTGTCCTGGAGTTCATTTTGCTTTTTCCTTGGTGAAATTATTTCCCTCTCCTCAGGGGCTTTTCTTTTTCTAAACTATCAGATCAGTCCATTGCAAAGTTGTTGTTGCTCCTAATGAAAGGGTCTAATTTCAAATAATTAGTGCTTATGGTGTACATCACTTGGAGATGTTTCTCCCGCCCCATCTCAGGCTCAAAGGAGTCTCACAAATCCCCTTTTATTATTTAGGTACACCTGAGAAGAAGGCAGGTGGCCTGTTTGTCCTCATTCGATCCAGATTCCTTCCTCCCTGAAAAGACACAGAGGCCTAGACTTCTGTAAGAATCAACCAGAATTCCACAAGCAAAAGTAAGCACCATGCCAAACAACCATTCTCCAGACACACACACACACACACACACACACACACACACACACACGCGCGCGCGCGCGCGCAAAACCAGTGACCTTTCCCCAGTAAAGAAACATATCTAATTCAGTCCCAAGCTTTGCAAAATAGGCCGAAAAGTTGGAATCAATTGCCATTTGTGTATTAGCAGCTATTTAATCAGGAAGTGAGTATGCTGTTAAGTTTACTTCATGAAAAGTTGCTACAGTAGAATAATTTGCACTGCTGTACAGGAAACACACCTTTAGAAAAATATCTACTATATAATCAAATCTTCCGCTGACCTCAAAGAACATATCTTGGGGACAACGGTCAAAATAAATATTGTGACCACGAATAATCAATACATTTATGTGTAGAAAAACTTCTTTCTCATTCTTCCTAGGAGTCAACCAGATAAGAATACGATGTTTTTTATTAAGTTTTATGCACTAAGGTAGGTGTGACACAAAGCCAGAAAATGTCTTTGGAGCCTGTCACAAAGTCTGTTCAGCCTCTGCTCTGATTTTTAAAAACTGTTTTTGTAACTTTGAGTTAAAATATCATCTAATTCATGGTTTTAGAGTGATATAACCAAAAGATTAATATTCTAAAGAGCCTAAAACATAAACAAACTTCAATAAGGTATGAAATAAGATTTGGTCATGAAACATAAGTTTTGAAAACGTAAAAGGAATCATAAATGAATACAAAGGTTGGTGAGAATGTTGTTTCCTCACATTCTCAAACAAACAAACAAATAAACAAACAAAACCAAAACAAAAAAAGAGATTTGAAATTCCCAAGAGGAACTCTTATAGAATGAATTATGATTGTAAGGTAAGATTTAAGGGTTCAAAAGGGTCTTTATCTCCTTCCTTAATTGCAAGCAAATAAACCTCTTAATGTAAGTATTGCAGGTAAATTAGCATACTTGGTAACAAAGGCTTTCTCAGAGAGTTAACATAAGTAATTAGTTCATAGATAACAGTACATCAACTACAAAGACACAGACAACTACACCCCGAAGTGAAAATAATTCTGCTTACCAACTTCGAGAACGGCTTGCTTGCCCAGTTACCGGATCTTAAGATTGGCTTCAGGGAGACTGTTAAAGGAGACACAGAAAGTAAACATACCATTTCCACAGCCCAGCAGCTGAGAATTCTGGGAGGAGGCACGGGGTCTCAACCATTCATTTATCTTCTAGGTTCTCCTGACATCTGTCAGCCATTGACATCCTGAGCATTCCAGCACGTCAGACCCATGCCTAAGAGGAGATAAATATAGGTCTCTGCCACCTGAGCCAAATGAAAGGAAAGCTAACATGAAATTCACCCTCATTTTGTGCCTCAGTTGAGGAAAATAAAACCCTTAATCCTCTTCCTGATGAAATCCTGTTATGTCCTTTAAAAAACAGTTGCTGTGCTTATGAAACACAGATATTCAAAATGATCTGTGAATACTGATCAGTTTTCTTCTCTTGTGATTACACTTGCTCTAATAGTGATAATCTTGGGTTTCTGTCCTGATCAAATGAAAACAAAAAACAAAAAAACAGCACAACAGTTCAATATGGTTCAATCAGCACATTGGGTTATGCTTCAGCCGCTTGGGGGAAGCTATTACATATCAGTCCCTAAAATGTGAAGATCTACATGGTAAGATTTCTTAGTATGTTTTCCCCTGTTTTGAGCTATAGTTTGGTCATTCTTGTTTATCAAAATGGATAAGTCAGTGTGTGCCACACATGACGATGGTGTTTAGGTTTAAATTCCTGTTATTTAAAATTTTCTGAGTGTTTCTTTTCAGCAGTTGGCTTAGAGTGAATTTCATTTAATACTACTGGTAGGTACATGAGTAAAGCTTGACTCTCATCTGAATAAATATGGTGCTTAAAGTTAAACTTTGATGAAATAGTAGCACGTTTTCTATCAATACATCACTGGCTTGGTAAATAGTGCATGTATTAAGAATTTCTTTATAGTTAAACTAAACATAGAGACCAAGAAGGGCCAACAAAATCAGAGAAAGACACTGCTCTGATACGTTTTTGGTGGTAAGTATTTTTATTTAATAACTCTACTCTCAGAAGGTCTAGAAAGGTACTAAAGAGGAAGAGAGAATATAGTGTCCCACACTGTATGTGAAACTGCCTGTAACCAATAGTACTTACCATGTGCTTTGTCAAATCACCAAGCACAGCACTCTCATAAGATTTTAGTTACAGTTCTCATGTGCGGACACATCCACCTGCTTGATGTGTGATAATCAGTTTTTGCTTCCTTATCCCAAATGAGCCTTTCCAATCAACTTAATAGTTCTAAGACCATTCTACAGAAAAGAAAATTAACAAAAACATAAATATGACAGTGCTAAGAAGGGATATATCATTTTTACTTATTTGCAGGTTAGCCACTAATTTCACCTTCCCCTTAGTTGTGTAAGATTAGTCATTCTATGTGATATTACAAAGTTTAATTATTTCTCTATTATCCATCCTTTCATCTGTCTGTCTGTCTGTCTGTCTGTCTATATACCTACCTATGTATCTACTTATTTTTTGTTTGGTTGTTTAAGCACACTTAGGGAAAGCATAGAGGTATCCCTAAGAGAATTTCTCAGATACAGGAAATATCCAGAAGCATTCTCTGACATCTCTGATATTTGTGTGTGACGTTCCTCCTGATAGCTGACTCTGACTTGGACCTGGCATAGCATTACTCATAACAGCACCCCAAAGGCAACCTGCATTCTAATAGGTGACAGACTGGAGGGATGTCCAAATGGCAGTAACTTCAGTTGCTCTCTTTCTTGCTCAATGACAGGAAGAGCCTTCTATGTAAAGTTGCAATCATATATTTCCAAATATAACACAATACGACTGTTTCTGTAATATAGAAAACATGTTTTGTGTATAAAATACCTACCATTTACACTAAAAAACACTCAACCTTTTTTTAACTGAAGAAGACTGTTGGGAATAACACAGTGAGCTTACTGGGAATTTCATAGCACCTCAGGCACTCCAGGCATCTTCATCCCTGAACGTGGATTATGCTCTGTAAGTAAAACCAAGAAGTTCCATAAATGATAGTTATCTGCTCCCTGCTTGCTGTGCATCATCTTCTGGGTAGTGGGTAACCGAGGGCAAAATAACAATAGCAAGGGTTGGACTTAAAAATGCTGAGGCTCTGAGTAATATCACTAGGCAAGATCACTGGCCCCATCTACCCAGGGCCAGTGTGTTTGTTTGTTTATTATTTTATTTATTTATTATTTTATTTTTTTATTTCTAGCAATTAAATCAGAAAGAACACTTCACCACAGAGTATAAATTCAATCTTAGCTTAACCTGTTGATTGCTTTTCTCGTGTTTATAAACCTAAAGCTTTCAAGGAGTCACTGCTGGAAACCCCTGCAAGGGTGGGGAAGGGGGGAAAGGGAGAGGGGCAGGAGTGGGAGGCAAGGGTCGGGGCAGGGGGGTGGGCTTTGTTGTGCAGTGAGTGGAGTGACTTTCAGCTGTGAGAGAAGACTCCTCGCAAGACCTCATCATGTGGTTTTCATTTCTGCCTTAAAATCTTACTCCAAAGAAGCCGTGGAAATCATCCGGACCTCTGCAGTGTCACTCTGATTTTGAAATTGCAGTAGTATTTATGCTTTCTTACTCTCTAGTGATTTTCTCTGATTGGTTTGTCTTCCTCTTCCACTTGGCCAGCATCAATCATTAATAAAGTTCACATGGTCCTTGATCAATATATCAGGCTAGATATATTTTGAGCTAATAAACTGATAATCATTTTCAAAATCAGTTTAGAGAAGCCAAATTTTTAAATTACAAATATCCTTCATTGTATTTCCTTGTGTGTTGTTGGAAAGTTCATGGTGAACTGTCTCAAATCCTTGGCTCAGTCACATATCAGGGAAAGAACAGCTTGTGGCCTTCTAGGGAAATTGGCATAATCTCCTTGGCCCATCTGAGAACAATGAGTAATTGTCACCAAAGTACTGAAGCGTTCACCTTGCTAACTTCTGTTCCAGAAAAACATTTTTGAGAAACACCTGTGAATAGTTCTCAGCTGCCTTGGCTTGAACGTACGTAGCATCAGAAAGATATTTCATGGCTAATTTATGACTAACAATATCAGTAAATTCTCACTGGAATTTTCTGTAGGTTTATTTCCCAACTTAGCACAGAATAACTCGTGTCATTCAAAGCCGTACTTCCTAAGGAACATTTTCTTAAAGGAGAATTGTGAAAAGTGTTTCATATTAACTTTCTCTGCTTAACTTGTTTTCAAATCTACCATGTATTTAAGTATCCTTTTTTCTAAATATCAGGTTGAGGTAAAGGTTTTGTTGTGACTCTATCTCCTTTATTCTTTTCTTGGTGAGAGAAGGTCATAATTTTGAAATGGTATCTCACACTATAGCTCACAATGGCCCAGGATTCATTATGTAAACCAGGTTTGCCTAGGACGCATAGAAAATCTCCTGTCTCAGTGTTATGAGTGTTGTGATTAAGAGGCAATGTGTACCATAGAACTGACTTTAAAGACTTTTTCTCTGAAAAATGTTAAAAAGAGAAGTTAGGTAGTTTTACTATACATGTGGTAGCATATAAGGAAGGACCTATTTTTAATTGGGTAGAGTTAGTCAATTTACAAAACACATGTGTTGTAAGGATCACACTGACTAAGCATGTTCAACTTCTGCTTACATTTGAAAATTGCAACAGCATGTTTGTAATCCATTGGATATAGAAGAAATTGCTTCCCTTTTGGTCACTACTAAAAATAGAGATAAAAGGAAATCCACACTGTTAAAATAGATTTCTACTAAGTTCTCTTTAGTTTTTTCCCAAAGTTTAAAATTATCAATACCCTTCATATCCCATGTAATCCTCCCTCCCATTATTATCTTCACTGATTACAAACAACGTCATCAACAGTTAGTGTAACACTTCACAGACAGAAGAAACATCTTTTAATTAGGTGGCCATTATTCTTTGACCTAGTAGCAAGCTATATTAAGATTCTGTACATAGGAACGTACTTGTTTCTGTGATAAGCTAGTTGCCAAAGTTTGTGCACCTATTTTATTACTTAGTGAGTGTACACCTATATATGAATACTTTGTGCTTGTGTACACAGGAATGAAATGAACTAAAGAATAAAAGTAAATAAGCAGTAAGGTGCAAACAACTAGGAAAATATTTGAGAACAAGCGCCAATAAGTGCAATGACCTGAGGAGGGAAAGAAGCATACAGGTGCAGACAACTCCAAGCACTAAGGAGAAGATGGGTGACAGAGAACTAGAAAGAGCAGGAAGAAATGGCATAGGAACCTGTAAGTCAAATTCCTACCCTTGGAACAAGAATAGGAAGTGTTTTAGACCTTTGAAGTACTCTGAGAAATGCACAATAAAATCGCAGTTGCATCAATAAATTCTATAAGTGCAATGCTGGTAGAAACAGAGAGGTAAAGGCCAGAAGAGCAGCTGTTGCTGGATGGAAGGGTGATTTGGTGAAAGTGTATCCAAGAACAAAAGAGAGCATTTTTAGAGTTTTTAAGTCTGATTTTTTTGAAGGTGAAATAGGTGTTCACTTGTGGATTGGTATGAAGAAAATAATGAGATTAATTTAACACATCTTATGTGGAATTGTAGAAGTCTCTTTCTTTGGGTAACTATGAGCATACACTGAACTATGAAAGCTGGCATGGGTCATGTGTTGAAACAGTATTTCATGGATGAAAATGAGAATATACAAGCAAGCAAATAAGTAAAATTGCATCAGATGAGAATGCCAGTCAACAGTGATGTTGAAACAGGAAGGACACTGATCCTTGATATTTTCGGTTTCAACTGTGGACTAAACTATAGGCACATGGAAAGTATTTGCACAATAATTGAATCTAAACTGAAAACATGCAGACATTTTCTTGTGATTATCCATAAGTAATTCAGAAGTTCATATTTTGTTTATGTTTGATTAAGTATTATAAGTAATCTAAAGATAATTTGAAGTATATGAGAGGATATGTGTAGCCTACAGGCAAATATTTTAACACAAGTTCTTGTGGAATCCTTAGCCATCAAGTTAAAAAAAAAATCCCTGGATGAATACTGAAAAGGACTGAGAAACAGTTCAAGTTTGTTCTTATAGAAAGCTTTCAGAAGGTCAAAAAAAATTTAAAGGGTACCTAACAAGCCCTAACAAGATAATTCTTGCAGACCAAGACCCACAGAGAAGTCAAGAAACCAAGGACATGAAAACAACCAAAAATGATTTAAAGATCTTTACACATATCTGTCTATGTGTATAGAGCATCTAATCTAATGGAAACTTAAGTCTCCCTGGACCAAGAGCAAATAATATCCACAGGACATAAGGTCCCTCTTCCAGCAGAACAAAACAACAGGCTGGTAGCCAATTATGGAAGCAGCCAAGCAGATGTCCCACTGGTTTTTAAATCAAACACAGAGCCTGGGTTTGTTACAATGATTGCTTTTGTGCTGTAGCCACTTTCTGTTTATAAAACTGTATTGATATTTTCAGATAATTTATCAGCAATAATAATAATAATAATCAAACACTTCTGAGGCATTTGCTTCATGAGCAATGATTGAAAGCATGATCCTCTTTTATTTTAGAGAAACACAGGGAAGTGAATTTGGACAGATGTGAGAGCCGTAGGAATTCTCCAGAACTGAGATGTCCAGCTGGTTGGGTGTGTTTCATGTGTTGTTCTTCTGCTTCCTGTCACTTTCAGATTCTTTAACTGTTCTTTGTCAGTTCCCTGTCGTGCTATTTTGCTCTGTAATCACTCTAAATGTAGAAATCTATTAATGTCTCGGCTTACACTTTCATTTTTCTTCTTTAGTACTGACTCTCTCATCCCTCTCCCAGCTGCTGCTTGTGTTTCTGATTGATCCAACATTTATTTCTTGACTCACCAAGTCTATTCCAATAGTAAAAATTGTTGATGAAAAAAATTTTAACCTGGTACACTGTATATTATTTAATCTCTTGTGAAAATATAAATATGTGCCATTTTAAAAATTAAGAAAAAAATCTAGGTTGTTTCCAGATTCTGGCTGTTATGAACATAGCTGAGCAAATGGCTGTATTTTATGGTGGAACATCTTTTGGATATTGAGGTAGAACTAGTCTTAATTTCCTGGGAAAGCACCAGATTGATTTTTAAAATGTTAGTACTACTTTGCACTCCCAGCAGCAATGGAGGAGTGTTTCCTTTTCTTCACACCCTTGCCAGCATGTGGTGTCACATGAGGTTTTTATCTTAGCCAATCTGATAGGTGTAAGATGGAGTCATTTGCATTTGCATTTCCTGGATGACTAGGGACACTGAGCATTTCTTTAAGTGGTTCTCTGCCAGTCTATATTATTTGTTGAGAATTCTGTTTAGGTCTGTACCCCATTTTTAATTGCATTATTTGGTTTGTTGATGCTTAATTTTTTGAGTTCTTAATTGATTTGAGATATTAGGCCTCTGACAAATGTAAGGTAAGTGAAGATCTCCAAGTCCGTAGGCTATTGTTTTGTTCTGCTGACATTGTCCTTTGACTTAAAGAATCTTTTCAGTTTCACGAAGTCCAATTTATTAATTGTTGATCTTTCAACCAAAGAATGGATAAAGAAACTGTGGTACACTTACACAATGGAATACTACTCAACTATTAAAAACAAGGAAAAATTGAAATTTACAGGCAAATTAATAGAACTAGAGACAAACATCTCGAGTGAGGTAACCCAGACCCAGAAAGACACACATGGTATATACTCACTTATAGGTGAATATTAAGCATTTACTACAGGATATCCATACTACAAACCACAGACTTAAAGAAACTAAATGACAAATCGGACCCTGAGGAGAATGTTTACTTCCCCTTCAGAAGGGCAAATAGAATAGATGTCAGACGAGGCTGAAGAGAAGGAACAGGAAGGGAGCCTACCATAGAGGTCCTATGAAAGACTCCACCCAGCCTGGGATCCAAACATATGTTGAGACTCACAGCCAAACTTTGGGGTATAGCCCAAGGAGTCGTATGGAAGAATTGGGGAATGGAAGGACCTGGAGGGGACAGGAGCTCCACAAGGAGACCAAAGGAGCCAACAAATCTGGGCAGGGGAGGGGGGGTGCTGCAGAGACTTATGTACCAACCAAGGACTATGCATGCTGAGGACCTAAACCCTCTGCTCAGATAGGAGATAGGCTGCACAGTCTCCTTGTGGGTCTCCTAATACGGGGAGGAGGGGCTACTTCTGACTTGAACGCTGGTGCCCACTTGTGAATCACTTTTCCCTGATGGAGCTACCTTGCCAGGCTACAGAGGGAGAGGGTATATGCAGTTCAGCCAGAACTTCATAGGCTGAGGTCAGATAGCAGGGAAGGAGGGCTCCCACCTTCTAAGGACTAGGGAAGGGAGGAAGAGGATGAGGGCTGAAGGGTGGGACCAGCGGGCGATGAGGGACGGGGCTAACAATCAGGATGTAAAATGAATGAATTAAAAATAAATACATAAATGTATATTAAAAAGGAAAAGCAGCCAGCTATGGGAACACACAAATAAAATACGAGCACTGACAGGCTATAATAAGTTTCAATCCAAGTGTGGCTACATCCTCAAGAATGTCTTAAAACAAAACAAAAAAAAAAGTGACTGATTTTATTGACTCAGTATTCATTGTAGGCAGACATGTAGGAAATATTCCAGATGCTGACTAGAACTATGAAACGCTGTTGGGATGACCATGCATATTAACCTGCTCCCGAGAGAATAAGTGTTATGAAATCAGGTGTGGATGTGGAGAAAGGGGAAAAAAATCAACTCATGATGGTGATAGTGCAAAGTAGCATAGACACAATAGAAATGAATATAGTATTTGATGTTTCCCCAAACCCTAAAAACAAATCTGCTACCATCCATATCTTCTAGTCCTGGGCATATTACCAAAGGATCCATGTTCTACTATAGCAACAATTGCTTACCCATGTTGCTGATGCTCAGTTCACAGTAATCCTTCCAGCATCTCTCACTTTTCACATATCTGTTATCTAGAATTTTAATTTTCTAGCTAAATTTTTTGTCTAAATTCAGAGGTGAATGGAAAACACTATCCCATCCAATCCTCATCTCTCTACAACTGTGCCTGATTTAATGGGAATTTCCATGTTAAAATGTACTATTAGTCCTATAATAAGTCAGATGCTAATGTGCACATCTGTTCAAGATATTTCAATTTCCGCAACAAGAAAGATGCCATAGCCAGATGTGGTGGCAGACGCCTGTAGTCCTACCGCTGGAGGAGGCAGAGACAGGCAGATCTCTGTGAGATCTAAGCCATCCTTGTCTACATAGTGAGTCCAGGACAGCCAAGGCTACACAGAGAAAGCCTGTCTCAAAAAACAAAACCTAAAACAAGAAAGAAAGAAACAAAGGAAAGAAGGAAGGAATGAAGAAAGGAAGGAGGAAAAGAAAAAAGAGAAAAGAAAGGTGCCATAATAGATTCCACAGAATACATTATATAAAGTGCACATAATATATATCATTTTATTTTGTATATATTAATATACACATTGTATATTAATATAATATAAATATATACTATAATGTGGAGATATAATATATAAGGCATAATAATATTATTAATATATTGATATATTAATATATACATTAAATACACTGTCCCCCTGTAGTTATGTAAAGTAGACAGTGAGCATTAGTGTATTTAGCACAATGATTGCTAGGCACTCTACATATATCTTATGGCTGTTAGCTTTGTGTTTTGGGGGGGACTCCTAATAGTGGGCAAGGGGATGTCTGTGACTCTTTTTCCAGCTCTTGGGACCCTTGCTTCCTCCTGCTAGGTTGCCTTTCCTAGCCCTGATATGAGGGATTGTGACTAGTGTTATTGCATTGTGTTATGCCATGTTAGGGTGATGTCCCTGGAAGGCCTTTTTTTTTTTTTTCTGATGGGAAACAGTGGGATAGTGAATTTGGGTTAAAAGAGGTGGGAACTGGTTGAAGTGGAAAGAGGGGAAACTGTGGTCAGAATATATTGCATGAGAGAAGAATAAAAAAACAATTCGGGTGAAACCATCTTCTCTGTGATATCTATTTGAATTCTATAACCCAGCAAAAACTGCTTTGGCAATAATTTTGTATAATGTTAAAAGTAAGTTCTCTTACAAATTTGTATCCTTTTAATAAAAAAAATAGCTTACATTTTTAATATCATTGGAAGAGTGAAGAATTGAACAATTATTCATTTTAACAATCTATTGGCAATGAATATTTTAGAATTGTTTTGTTTTATTGAATTTTTGGAGATAAAGTCTCTTCTCATGTTCCTGGCTGCCTTGGTACACTATATAGTCCAGGCTGTCCAGGAACTCACAGAGGTCTGAGTTGTTCTGCCTCCTGAGTTATGGTATTAAATCTGTATGCTGCTGTGCCCTACATGCACGTAATGGAGTCATCATTTTAAAAAAGGATGCTAGTATCTCATATGTGGTAGTTTTGACTACCACAAAATAAATACATGAAAAGTCCAGGGAAAAGATTTGCTCCAATTCCTCAGCTAAGGCTTGTTGATTTATTTGAGGCCTTTCTTGCCTCCTGGGAGCCAGAACCATAGGGGACTGCTATACCTCAAACTTTTACAGATGAAAGAATAAAAGCAATCCTTCTGGAGATTTTAAGCCTTCTTATTAACTAACTCACAGATGTAATAAGATTAAGTGGATCTTCATAAAAGACATACTTTAAAATTAAAATGAGTTCATGACACCCAAAAAAGAGTTCAGTATTAAAAACACAACCTCAGGGGCTCAGAATGGATAACCCCTCAATTGATTTGGCTTCTTCAGAGTTTCACTTCATGCTGGCTTCCTGGAAAATGCTAGCCTGCATTCTGTCTCTGGCTCCTCCTGGCAGTGCTCACATCTGAGAACTTCCTCATATGCTTGCTTCCTCCTTTTGGTCTGCCCCTTCATTCAACATCTCAGCTCAAACATCATTTCTCCAGGAGCCGCTATATACATAGCAAACTCACATTTCTCTTTTCTATTGATCCTTAGCACCACCTGGCAGCACAGTGGAACACACCAGTAATCGTAGCACCTTGGAAGTAGAGAGAGGAACAGAAGTTCAGGTACATCCTTAGTTATGTAGTGAGTTGGAGGCTAGTTGGGAATTAATGATGTCTTGTCTCAACAACATCAACCAAATAACACAAAAAAATGTGTTTGTGTGTTCTGTGTATGTGTGTGCATTTGCATGTCCATATACATATGTGACTTGGATAACTAACACTTTAATTGGGTAACGTAATGACAAATATCAAATGACACAGGGAAATTGAGCAATTGATTCTGGACAAATAAAGACTATACATAGTGAGCCTGAGAGATGAAGCAATTTCCAAGATTTAAGTGTGACTTCTTCTACATGAAAATATACATTCCTCTCCAACATTTCAACACAGATTGTAGCACATGGCTGTCACATGCAAGCTGAGGCTGCACTGAACAGAGCAGAAAGGAACACAAGAATACTACATAGGGAATAGCATACAACCAAGCATATTAGCAGTGTCACTGCATTGAGTTTTATAACAATCTTATTCTCTAAGACTAAACATTTTTGTGACTAAATATGTATTAGATTAAATGTTTTTTTTTCCTCAAAATCCTACAACTTGTAAGTGATGGAATATGTAGTCAAACAATAGGTTTCTGGCTTTGCCAATAATTCCTTATCGAATAAATCTTCCTACTTAATACTCCTAATGCATGTGTATACAGATTAATTTTTATTTCATTTATATTTCTGTGTCCACATGAGTGTATTCTACACTTGTACAAGGAGGTCAGAAAAGGCATCAGCTCACCTGCATCTGTGGGCAGTTAGTGGCAGTTGTGAGCTACCTGATGTTGGTGTTTGGATTATCACTCAGGACCCCTCCTAGACCAACAGGTATTCTTAAATGCAGGGCAACCTCTACAGCTTCCTACCCCATGTGTCTTATATATGTGTATATATATATATATGTGTGTGTGTGTGTGTGTGCACGTGTTTGTAGTTGAGTTTTGGGCAAATGTAAAGCATTTTTTAAAAATTTTATTTTATTAATTTATTCATAAAGCATTATTTTAATGTTCATGTTTTCATTGTTTTTATAGATGATCTAACATATCTAACAATTTTTATTTATTGTTCATTTTTCATAGTTTACATACAATCCCTTTAGTGTTTTTGTATTTCTGGTTTTTATTGTGAATTTGAAATACATGTTGAAATCCAAGTAATACAAAATGCATTACAAGTTCCACTTGTCTATGGTGTTTGGAGCAAAAAATGAAAGTTTAAACACAGTTAATAGAGTAGAACATTTCTGGCTATTGGATTTGAATTGCTAAGCATGACCTTTTATACTGCCTTGGGAGACTGTTAAACTGAACACATAGTTCAAATCAGAGAGCTATTGTGCTGTTGCCCATTTTTAAGTGCAAATCAATACACAGATACATGATGGAGATGTTCCCTCTTCAACAGCATTTTCCTTCATAATGTCCTATATCTATGATGTGTAAAAACGTCTTTGAATTACAACGATGATCATCAATTCATGCTGAAAGCTCTCCTGAGTGGTGCTCATTTGACAGCCACACGAAGATTGCACTGTTGTGCTGTGTTCAGTTGAAAATGATATTCCAAATTGACGGTACGACAGAATTGAAGCAGATTCATGCGGAACTTAACCACTGTTAATCCCGAATATTAAAAATCAGTGGTTGAAGAAATTTGCAGACCAATAATTTGTATTTTACCAGTTACAAATAAAATTGCAAGTTACAATACTGTAAGGTATTCATCTATAATTTGATTAGAAATGCCTGAGATAAATTAAAAAATGTTCATGAAAATGACTATATGGAAGTTTTTTTTTTTAAATAAATAGGATTTGACACTGTAGAAAAGGAAAGTGATGTGCTTCATTGAAAAGTTGTGTGTAAAATGACTTGGTGGCCCATAATGCAGAGGCCATGCACAAACACAGAGAGATACTTAATTGGTCAGCAATGTTGCTAAAAGCATAGGAGACTAAATAGAGCATTACATAGAAAGGTCTGGCAACTGGATGAATGATTTTATGGACAAAATCTTTTGCATATCTCTGATTGGGAACTAGGTTCTATTTAAATGCACATGTCAAACTTCCATCAAAAAGAAAATCAAACAAACGAACAAACAACGGTAAGAACTCTCAGCAACTAAGGGGCCCTGAGAATGCTGAAAATAGTCTTCTCCTGCAAGAAGCACATCATCTAGTTATCAAGTATCAAATGGACAGCCTTGAACATACATACAAGCTACATTATACTGATGAATAAGTTATATTTAAGAATATACATACATGTACATACCTAGGTGTGTGTGCATGTAACATCAGTTTTTACAAAGACGTCGGGAAATTGAAAGACAATAGGAATGGTAAATGGGAGGGTTTGGCGGGAGGAAAGAGAAGGAAGAAAAGATGTAATCAAATTATAATCTCAAAAATAACAAGGCTAATAATGTTGCTAGTGGTTTTGTTTGTCCCTTCAATGGTATATAGTGAAAATGATAGCTATATTATATATAACATCCTTAGATATTATCCCTAGATATAGTCAGTCATAGTTTAAAAGATAATAGCTAGTTTTTAATATTAAAATAAACTATACTAATGCTTTCTGTTGAAATTGGAACATTTTCCCATGGAATTATTTTAGATTGTGCTTACAGTCAAGAGTTCTTTCTATTTTTTTTCTTAGCATCATCTGGTATAGCTATATACTGTGTTTGGCTTTTTGTTTCCCTTTTTTTTTCCACACTTAGAACTTCCTTCCTTCCCCTTGAGACAAGGAAGCCCCAAGTCTCCAGCTCAAGGTTTCCACACTATAATGACCCTCAAAGTAGATATAGATTCATATGAGCCATGAGAGGAAGAAAAGGAAGCACATAAGAATATGTTGCTTATTTTAAAGGAAACATCTGTTTTCTCACGTAAGTGATATTAAATGTAAGCTAACAATGTCCACAATGGACAAATGAGTGAATTCAGCAGTACAGATGTCGCGTTCTCATGCTTAATCACAATTTATCTGACATTGCTTCTTCCAGAAAACTTCAAATTCACAGCATTTTATCTTTCACAAAAACTGAAGTGAGACAGAATTCATGATGTGAAGTGAAGTGTGTGTGTGTGTGTGTGTGTGTGTGTGTGTGTGTGTGTGTGTGTGTGTGTGTGTGTTTAAAGGGATAGCAGAAGCAATCAGGCTTTCTCAATTTTCCAGAAACGGTTTTTCTTCCTGGGAATTTAAGGTCAATGCCATTTGATTATTTTTTTTTTACAGAGAAATAGTATTTGAAGGTCATTGGTTTTGATTTTGTATTATAAAATTTTTTTCAGAAATGGAGCCTACAACATCAATGTTTATCATTTTTCACTATGGTGACATCAAGTTCTGAGTTAGGGTTAGGATTTGGGTTCAATGGGACATTCAATAATAAATGGACCATGCAATCCACAGAAAACATTTAGCAGATATTTGAAAATAGTGGTTCAACACTAAGTCAGAACTTAAATTAAAATTTCAACAATCAAGGTTAATATACATTGAGGGAAAAAAATCTTTAAATTGGAAGTTTTCCTTGCAGGCATTCCAGTTCACCACTGGGAAGCCCCTGAGTGAGTTTATTCAGCTATTGGTTATTAATTGCAGTGTTACGGTATCCAGAACATCATTTTTAAAACAATAAGTCCAAAAACAAATCTGTAACAATAGCCCAAATGAAAACTTAATTTATTGCTTATAAAATATTAACTTTGAACATCACCCTAGTTATTTGCTGGTCATTTTTCAGTGAGTTTGATTAAGTGATTGGGTAAATTATTGCAATGATCCGCAAGTATGGCATTGAAGAGACAGGTATGTTACAAATGGGGTATACAGTCATTCAAAACAGTGTGTCAGTGATGCGCTGAGGGTGACAGCCTCTCCATTTGCCTTTTGAGATAACAAGCAAGGTGAATCCCTTTATAGAAACTGTCCTCTTTATGGTCTCCTGTATTCCCCTCTGCAGAGTGTTCATACCAACTATTAGTTACATGCAACTTTGAAGAAAATCCTATTTTCAGAATTGAGAGCACAATTGAAAAAACAAGCAGAATGGCCCAAGAGCAATTGTCTCCCACCTGGACATCTTTTAAGTGAGACGGTAATATATTTTCTTCTGTAGAGAAATCTGTCTCAAAGCCAGAATGAGCTCATACCCTACATTCTTCAACATCCAGATGTCTTTTATACTTGCCACCCCCAGGCCTGCTTTTTCATTACTGACACTTGCAAAGATGACAATGTTGTAGTTTAAGAAGAATGGAATTTAAGCAAGAGGATTAAAAAATATATTGTTGCCCTTAGAGATCTTCTATCAGGAACATGGAGAAGCCAAGGGTGTCTGACTCTCCCTTCCTAGTGTCATTTTCTAATCCTGATTGAATATAACACTAGAGTGTACCGATTACCATTGCTTTGACAAAAATGTGCAAAGAAACCTAATTCAGAAGATCTCTAACAGGCAAATCCTCTTTTAAAAGTTTAAAATAAGTGATATCTCATGTTGCATGAAAGACAATTTAGGACTGTTATCAATCCCCTGCAATTATTTTTGAACAACATCTGCAATAAATGTTTGAGAACACACAACAAAAATACTAGCGCCTGTGCAGAAGCCCCTAGGGCAATTCTGTGGGTGGCAGTTCCTGTAGTGTGTCTTCAAGGCATGGTGCTTCTTCTGTGCCTTGACTCACACACACACACACACACACACACACACACACACACACACACACACACACTCATTTATGTGAAACAAGTAACCTAACAACGTTTCACACAATCTTTCTGAGTTTTCTCTTGGACTTACAAGGAAAGTCTTTATAGCACTATGACTGTCAAAGGCGAGCACTCTCTTCTTCTAGTGGCCTCCTCCCTTTCCCCTTCACTCTCCAATTCCTCTGGGTCACCTGCTTATTTTGGCTCTTGCCAAAGTTTCTCATTACATGATGGAGACACTTATGCACCTGCTGGTACATGTCTTACTTTACTAGAATCTTGCTCAAAATGATTATAACATAAATTGTTATAGGACTGGGTTAAACATATACACATGTGTATATATGTATTTATACATATATATATATATATATAATATTTATATATGTACTTTCACATTCTCCAAATCTCCACAGGTCTTTCCCAAGTTCCTGTCTACCCAACTGTGAAAAATCAAAAGAAATTAGAAGAATTTGTACCAATATTTAATGGTAAGAATGTATAAAGTTTCTCTTACGTTACATCTAACTGCACAACAGATTTTCTAAGCTGATTCCTCTGATTTACTGAACTTGTCACACTACAAACAACATCCCACTACCCACTAACAAGTGCTTGTAGCAGTCACAACACAGGAAATCATTCAGTGTTTGTCTGTCTTCCTTGGATAATGTTGCTTAGAGTAATATCCTCCAAGAACATTCACGGTGTCTCAGATGAAAACATCTTTTTCATAATTCAGTTTTGTCAAAACTGTTGCCAGGAAATGCTGGAAAGTGCAATATCCAAGCTTTCTGAGCCTTTAGTTTTATCTCTTTTATTATTTAGTTTTAATATACTTTTAAATGTAAATGGAATTTTATCAATTTCTCTTCTCTCTTTCCTCCCTCAACCCCACTCAGCTACCCTCTTTGAACTGATTCCATGCTTCCTGCCTCCTGTTATATGTATATGACAATAATGAGCAAAGAGAAAGATCTTTTTCTGTCTTTAAGTGTAAATACAAATACCTGCCTACTGATTTTATAGTAAAGTCACTTACTGCATCCAGTCAGCTATCCATTCTCCTGGAATTCCTCTTCCTTAGAATCACTTTACTCTTTGTCAAAAGCTCTTGTGCCATTTTTTCTTTTCCTTCTTTTTAGCAATGTATAAGTTTGTTGTTCACATGGTAATTATCATAGGTACAAAATAATAAGAAGACCTAAGAGTATTTGAAGACTTAATTGAATTGAAGAAAAACTTATTTTTATTTCATTGTTAAAGCTCTGTTTAAAGTGAACCCTATGTTGTCAATCAAAACAAAACCAAGAGTGTTTTGTGCAGCATGACAGAAAGGTGGGCTGAGAAGTCTAAAAAGCTGGAAGAAGATTTGATGCACTCCATGCTCTGCAGCTAAGCCTTCTTAGATTCTAATGCATAAAGCCTGATGCTATCCAGTAGTAAACTCAGTATACTATTTTGAAAAGTTTTATATTAGGCAAAGAAATCATGGGGGAAACAAAGGTTAAAAGACCACTTAAATTTGTGTTTGTCTCAGTTTCCATTAACATATACAAATGCCCTGTTTTAAGGGTGTAGAATATCTTTACCAGGTAAAATTTCTATTATTTTCAACCCATCATGAGATTCAGTCATCAGTTAAGAGGTAAATGTGTCTTGTGTGAATTAACACCTATGCTCTCACAAGACACATGAATTGGGGAATGTTTGTTTCATGTTTGAATGAGACCTGGTTGTTTTAATATGTTAGATGCTCTTCACAGGCTACCTATTCGAAAGGATTTGAGATTATTCTTTTATATACAGGATTATTTTGTTTGACTACAGTCATCAAAATTATTTTCACAAAAATTACTGAGTGGTGCTCCTTCAATCTTTAAAACACTATAAAGAGCAAGTCAATTGGTAGTGCTAAAACTGGAATTTTAAAGGTGGCTAATGGAGAGAGTAGAGTAATACTACTTTAAGTCCTTAATTTTTTTACAGTATTTTTATTCAGTTACAATATATCTTCTACAAGTATCTACAGGAATCTATATACATGACTGAATGGAATTTAGGAAGCAACAATATCAGGCTCTGTATGGTCGTACCAGTTTTGCAACTGTATAAGAAAATTATAGCTTTTTTCTAGATCAAGATTCATAGATAATCATTGTCATGAGGCATAATATTATATATATTATATAACATATATATGTATGACACTTAAGATTCACACTGTGATGATAAAAAATGTGGCATAAAGAGAGAATAATTGTGGTTTAAAACAGCAGAACAAATCAATGGCAGAAATACATTTTTATAGGACTGAAGATAAGACCATTATAGTTTTTGAGAATGCCAGAGGCCAGTTTTTCAAAAGTAACATTGAGTTGTATCTCAAAACATAAATAGCAAAAATATGAGGAACTAAGCACTTCTATATACATGAAAGTGTTGCTTACATGGGACAGAAAGGCAGCAAGCATATTTCCATTCAGAATTGCAATATTGATGCTGCTAACCTCAGATCTCATTGTATGTTAAATACTCATTGGTTCTCATTATGTGCAATAAACCATATTAGAGAATATCTATAGCACCTTAAATTAAAACTGTTAAAACATAAACTATTTTTGTCAGATAAAAACCTGAAACAACTCAATCAAATATCAAAGCTTAGCCATAAGTGTCTGAAGCACACAGTTATTGAAACTTCTAAATATTTAAAAAGGAACATATCAGAAGAATGGAGTGAATGTGTGTATTTTTGAAGAAGTTTAAACCTACTTTCTAATTTTTCTTTGTTTTCATGAATCAAATAGAATTGAGTTAATCAATTCCATCTCAGCTGTTCCTCTTGTATATCCCCACTTTACAAAAAACTTTACAAATGTCATAATATGAATATTTTTCTGACTCAAGAATATTAGTTTTGGCTATTATAGAATATGTATACTACCTATCTTTATTTATTCACATATTTTCGCATTCAAAATGTATACACAATCCCTAATTTATAATAAGCTAGTTCAAATTGTAGCTTATTTCTTTTTACTACTACTCACATAAGAAAGGACGATGAGAGCTAAGAGAAGAACTTAATCTTTTAAAATCCTCCACAAAAGTGATATTCTAAAAACAACTTGCAAATACCATACATGTATCAGCATTAGAAAATTTTGTAAAAGAACTGACCTGAATGTAGTGACATGATTCAAGGCCATCCATAGGTATCCAGACTTTTTTTAAGTCCCAAAATTTAACCTTTTACAACTAAAAACATGAGTAAGCTTTTCTTTGAATGCACTCCTTGAAGAACTGTCTTACTTTCAGAGAGGAAGGTCTTTAGCTCCCTATTTTGATTGGGACAAAAATCACTTCGTGGAATTTATTATCAGAAGCATAGTTGCCCCTGTATACACATGAGATTCCCTCTGCTATAATGTCTTTCTGATTAGATGGGGAAAAAAACACAAAAACAAAAAACAAACCACATTCTCCTGAGATCCAAATACCTTTCCTATAAGATAACCTATCTTTTAACCATAAGATCAACATTGTTAGCTTCCAAGTGATTGTCTCTAATCTCTATTAAATAAATACCCACCCATGGCTGGGTTTCCAAACAGCATGACTGGGAAATATGTCTAGGGACCTCTTAACTCATTAGATGGTAAGTCACTGCTTGACATTGAGCCAAGCTGGTACCTCTAGGTCTGGGGATGCCTGAGCTTTCAGATAAGGTGAATTCACCATGCTACTGCTGCCTTTGTTTACCTGACTTACAGTGTTCCTACCTTGATATCAATAATTTAAGTAATTGGATCCATAATTTGGTCAGAAATCCTTGAAGAGATAATCTCCTTTAGAAAAATAACATACACTTGAAATAAAATAAAGCCCTTGAGTTTATTTTGTCTAGCCTGGGTCCTGGGTAAGAGCTGTTCATATTCCCATGCCTATTTAAATGTCTGATGTAGGAAAGAAGGTGCTTATATGTGCGAAACACGACAGAGATTACACGGACATGTAATTGAACATGATGAATGCTATTCTTCCTCTCTAGTGTTTCTCCTGACATCTGTTGACAATGTTACCCGTATGTAGGAGGAGCCAGGTGGAAACTGATTTCGATTAGTGAGCTCTTGATTGGTGCATACATTCCACTTCAAGACTCATAGATTCATTAGTGTCTAGAAAAATGATATGTGAAATAGTTTGAATTTGGAATGTCTCTCTGTGGTTACCATAAAGGACAAAGGGGAGGTACATAAGCCAAGAAAAGAGACATATGTGTGTTGGTGGAGAGGAATAGCACTTCATATTCTGTCAAAGCATCCCCCATCTGTATCTCCCTCATGCTAGAAACTTGAACTTATGCAAACACTATGCCCTGGACTTTTAAGAAGACATCCATCCATGGGTGGAACAGGAGCCTGGGCAGCAATGCAGAATCATAGCAAGACAAAGTGACGCAAGACAGTGCTAATTGATAGAATGGAAACGCCCATCAGTCAGAAACTTAGTCAAAGCTTTCAGCACACCTTCTTTGATGGTGAGCTGAGGACTTCTTTTCAGAAATGGGAGCAGGTGTTCTTAACATCTACTCTCAGAGAAAATACATCATCTGTCTTCTAGAAAACATCCTTTAGTTCCATGACCTGTCTTGTGAAGGGACTCATGATCTAGAAACTGTGGCCAAAAATAAAAGAACAATATGTACACATGATTTTACACCAACCACCCAAATAGAGTAAAGGGCAAAAGGTAAAATTCAAAAGATGGAACATGTTTTTTCATAGTAGGGAAATGCTAATATTCAATGAGAAGAAAAAGGTGACCACAGTTAGGGGCATAGCAGGACAAGTCAGATTAAGCAAACTTTATGGGCCCAATAGTCAGTGAGAAGAAACTACAGTGACACCTCAGCAAGTAGGAGGGGGAGTCAGTTTGAAAAGGTCCATAGGTCATGGTAGGGGTTTTAAATCTATGTAGCATATATTGGGAAGTAACTATGGAACAAGGCTATGTAGATAAAGGTAGAGAAGCTAGGAGACCTAACTTTTCAGGAAGAATCCATGTAATTTTTAAATTGACTGCCCTACATGAGCACAGTAGACACACAAAGGACGAAGCAGAAGCCGCAGAGGAACACAGACATTTCCCAGGAATGCAATGCAAGCAGCTAATAAGTCAAGTTGTTTTATTTTTACCATTTAAAAATTATTTTTGTTATTGCATACATTCTTTTTTATTTAGATTATCTTTGAGATTATAACATAACATAATAACACCATTTTCTATTTTCCTCTTTCCAAATTTCCCCATATATGCCTCTTTGTTCTCTTTTAAATTCATAAACTCTCTTTTTATTTATTGTTACATCGTACCTTATTTTATATGTGTAAAGTTAAGCATAAAAAGTTACTATTGAAGTATATTTGCATGCATTTCCATCTTCTTGTTTCACTAAAGTAATTACAATTAATTTATCTTACTTTACTTTTGAGGAAAATAATTATCATTTATATAGTCAATATGTTAATAAGTTTTTATTAGTATAAAATAATAGTTTAACCACGAATTTACATACATGGTTTTCTTTGATGGAGTCTCTTCCTAAATTCCCTTCTGCTCACTCCTCTGTTGCTGACCTGTCCTCCCCTAACTAATGACTTTCCAGCTTTAAGGAGCCTTTTTTCAGTATGACATATTATTCACTTCTTCACTTTGAAAAGCTCAAAGAAATAACAACAACATATAATTAGTGCATAAACCAAGATCCTAACTGAGTGGGAGTGGATCCCACAGGATACAGAAGATTCTATCATATTTAAGGAAAACACTAGAGATCTGAGGTGTTAGAAAGTATGAAGTAGAGAGGGAAGTTATAGTGCTATGAAATATACATAGAAATAATGGAATGATACATTTTCTGCCTGAGTTTAAGTCGTATTTCATCGATAGAAAACAAAAATTACAGAGCTGTCTATACAATTCAGTTGCTGTAAAAGGATTAAGGAGTAAGTATATGGGAAATTTGAAAACAATGAGGGAGAATGATGAAATTATATTGTAAGATTAAAAATAAAAGAAATAATTAAAAATAAAAATAATTTGAAAAAATAGTGGAAATGTGGTAAATATTTTTATTTATTTTTCCGGTCTGTACTTAAATTCTAGGAAAAGACAATAGTCCATTTTGTAATATACTTAACACTAGGAATCAATGGCCTTACCATGTAAAAAGAATTGAGTCTTAGGAAGAGAGAATAAGATTATGTACCAGGAAAGATAATTATTTATATTTAAACAAGTATTATTTACTTATGTCCCATGCCATCCTCTGATTATGTGTTTTGTTAGAATTAGTAAAAACTGATAAGTACAATCAATACAATCAAAATGGGACTTTAAAACTTTTTTTAGCTTATAAAAGATAAAATTAACTCTAGCACTCAACAAAGATGTGATGTATAATATATAAATAAACATAAACAACTAAGGAAACATCTCAATGACAAAAGTTTAATACTGAGCTATTCAGTCAATTGTCCATGCTTATCTGACTGGAAATTCCCAGTGTGTGTGTGGGGGGGGGGCGGTGAATAGAATCATGAAAAAATGTTAACCATCTAAAAAAGAAGCTATGGAAAATCAGGGTCAGGAGTTCACATGTTCACTTCTTCTTTTTTAAATTGTTCCCATCAATTTTAGAAGAAAATAGGACAGATGGAAAATACACATTAAACTGAGTATTTGAAGCCTTTTATGAAACACAAATCTGGCTGACAATCTTTCAACAATCAGCCAGGGTAGTTTGGAATCTGTTTTCAGTTTTCTATACTCATGTCTTCCAAAGATATAACTGTGTGGAGGTGGTACACAGTATATCATGTACCATATATCATATATTACAGTATATATGATAACTTACATATCACTAAGTTGGGCCACACAAAGCCTATGAATATATAGATATGCCTGAGCTATCAAAACCACAGTTTGCCCTATGAATCTTTTTGCCTGACTATAAGTCATAGCTAGATGCTTGTGTCCTTTACTGTATCCTATGTGATGACAAGTATTATAGTACTTTTATGAACACAGTGAGACATTTAACTACCTCACTGAATTCACAGGAGTTTATGGGAACCTCCAATCTATCATTAGTCAGCCAGAATCACAGATGACATCCTCTCCTATAAGTAGGACTGGAAGTGGTGACAAATCTATGGGACTGAACCCTATACCTTGAAATCTGATGCTGAATACAAATTGTTAGTATCAGAACTGAATTAAACTGTAGTATGCCATTGGAATACCCTCCCCCAAATGGAGAATTATTTGGTGTAAGGAAAAAAGAAAAAAACTGCATTCATGATATCAGTAGTGCAGTGTTTGAGAAGCCTGAGACTTCAGCTTCAGTCTGGAAAAGGGTGGAGTCCATGTAAGGAAGTATTTGAAAGGGAGTGGAGATTTATCAACAGTGGCTCGCAGGATAGCCACTCAGTGGGGTCTTATGAGTTCAATGAGACATCCAAAAGTTTGGATCTGCTACCTTTACCAAACTGGTGCTCAATTTGGGTTTTGTAAGCAGCTTGTTTTTCAGAATACTATGGGAACTCTATCAATTGAGTAGAAGCTTGCAAGTTTTTAATATTAAGGGACAATTCTGAGGAAATTCAATATTAAGACCCAAAATATATGCTGAGGCCAGCAGACTAGAAACCTTTTGAAAAATCATATATATGACTGCAAACCACTACAATAGTGGAGAGAGAGATAATCCTCATTTCATGTTTTGTATAATGTGGTCTGTATAATACTGTTCTGTGTGTTTTTTTTTTTTTTTTTTTTTTTTTTTTTTTTTTTGAGACAGGGTTTCTGAACTCACTTTGTAGACCAGGCTGGCCTCGAACTCACAACGATCCACCTGCCTCTGCCTCCCAAGTGCTGGGATTAAAGGCGTGCGCCATCACACCTGGTTGTTCTGTGTTTATATAGTTGTAGCCAATATAATACCCACTGGAGTTCAACAAGAATCAGAATAAAAGGGCGTTATGATTTGTGAAAAATAAATGACAGATGTTTATGTTATTTTTGTATTTCATAAGCACTCTAGATTTTGAGAAATATACATGCAGTCTATTTTTATATATGAGTTAACTTCTCTGTGAAGTAATTTTAAGGAACAATACAAATCCATCATCTACTAAAATAAGGCAAGTATTTAGTGTATGCCCAGAATATAATTTTCATTCCATAGTCAAACTACATGAGTTTTGGAATTTCAAATGTAATTCTAGAATTCAGTCAATTAGTACCATCTTTAATATGCCAAATTCTATTTACAACTTAAAGAGAAATTGAGATTTATTTAGTGTTTTATATAGATTGATGTATTTATATTTATTATGAAATTTTAGACAGATGTCATTTTTGTTTCTCAGTTAAGAATAGTTATATTCAGCAGACTGAAGAATATTGCTTGAATATATATGTAAGTCCAGTTCATAGCAGTTGAGATTAAACCTTAAATGATCTTTGATGTTTAAGCACTTCCCAGCTATGAAAGGACATTTATCAGAAGAAAACAGAATCAACAATGACCTCTTTATAAAACAATAAGTACCTAAGATGGGAGAGAGAGAGAGAGAGAGAGAGAGAGAGAGAGAGAGAGAGAGAGAGAGAAGGAGAGAGAGAGAGAGAGAGAAGGAGAGAAGGAATTTGCACATTTTAGGAATGAAAATTTATGAAATGGAATAAAAGTCTTCTAATATAAAATGTCAAATGTATCAAACTCAGCACATTTGAGTCTAGTAGGATGTGGTCATGCTTCACACAGCATGAATTCAACATAATCATGTTACAAACAGGTATTCAGTTTCTCACCCACATGGAAAGGATCCAGGACCCTCCTGTGTTACTGACCATGGGTGTGTCTCTTGTCGAAGGTCATTGCTTCCTGTTGGAGAGACAGACGGCCATGACATTTGCCTTCCATCTGCTAGGTAGGAAGTGGGAATTGTTCCTCTGGGACATTCCTTGGACGATACCCTTAACACTTCACCTACTTTCCACTGGCTGTCACTTTGCTGCACGGCTTCCTCACTCTACTGAAGAAGATAGTATACACATTCGTTTTCTTTCTGGGTAGTTTGCTACTCCTTTAACACTGAAAGATAATTTAATTTGGAAAAATGTGGGTTCAAGGACAGAGTTTCCACGACAGTATCAAGCTAAGTCCATTACCACTTTTCATGAACACTTTCCCTTCTTGTCATCAGAACCTAAACATCGTACCATTCTTTACTCACTAATAGTCATATCTTTCCACTCTCAAGAGAACTGAAGGACGTATAAAGGAACACTAGAGATCACTAAATCAGAAAGGACTGGATTTGGAATTTTGTCTTCTGTCGGAAAGGATTTTTAATGAAGAAATATTTTTCTAATGCCTTTCCTATGCAATTTTTCTCTCTTTTATCAATAGGCCAAATAATGTTATTTGACTTATGTTTATAAGCACATAATAAAAGAAAGCAGTTTTTAGTAGTGTTTGGCACAGTAAATATTGACTTTACCTTCGTATCTGTTGCAAGCCTGTTGTCTATCTTGAAACATATTATTTTCCATGCCCTGTTCACAGATTTACTTTGTTCACATTGGTGCAGCAAGTATTCCAACCTTTATAGTGTACTCCTACATCGCCCCTCTCCCTTTCCTAAAGAAAACTTGCCTTGCCATGCTAGAATTTCCTTCCCAAAAGAACTATGTACGTCATAGATGTGTCACATACAGAAAAAGTACAAGATATTGTACATGAAATAAGATAGAGAGTGTGCCATTTTATACAAAGAAAGATCTTTCCTAGCCTCTTTACCCATTCTGTATGCGTATATTTGAACTCATGGTCAAATGGCACAGATACCACTATCATCCGCTCAGCCTGAACTCTCAAATCTACTAAATGTCTTCAGTATTAGTAATGTTCTCTTTATGGCATAAAATCGATTTTAATTGGATAGTTACTCATCTTTTTTACCATCCAAGACCATTTCTGAGAATTCTGTCAAAATGTTAAAATAAGTAAATAAAAGGAGTTGAAAATATGTTTACTGTAACTATTGATTTGTTAGGGTTGATTTCCAAGGAAATCTAATTTTATCCTTAAAGTTAAATAACTTTCTACTCTAGATTGTTTATGACATTTTTCTGGTTTTGCAAAATGATGACTAGTATACAGCAGATGTTCTCTCCTAACTTGTAATCTTTTGGTAACCAGGTATATATGTAAATACACACACTCACACATACACACACACACACACACACACACATATATATGTATATATATACATATATATATATATGCACACACACACATATATATATATATACTATTGATATCAACTTATGAGATTGTGAGACCCATGCATGTATAGTACATGTTCACTAATGTATATATAAAATATAAACAATACCAATACAGGCCTTGCATCAGATAGCCTAAGAACTTTTATATTTAGTTTAATTTGAAATAGAAATTTACATAGCACTTATCATATACATATAGAACTTTTGCTATAAAGAAATAGTGTGGACAAAAGCAGTAATAAGCAATAGCAGGGCAAAATAAAATACCGGAGGAAATATTTCCAACTTTGGTAACTAGTGAAATAGTCACAAAATGAAAAAAAACATTTCCTAGTAAATTAATGCCATTTTGGCAGTTCACATAATCTCCACCAGATTGAAATCTGAATCTGCGTGGAGCCAATCATTTTTGTATGGACCTCATAGACATCTAGAGCATATGTTTAGTATATGCACGTCACAGCAACTCAAGTCATAAGTAAACTGAAGATCATAAAAATTGGCGAATTGAATACAATGAAAAGTCTTTATTGAACAAGCGGTGGAGTGAACACCTTTCATTCCAGCACTAGGGAGGCAGAGGCAGGTGTATCTTTGTGAGCTCAGGGCCAGTCTGGTCAAGAGAGAGTGTTCACGGATACCCACAGAGAGAGTTCGAGACAAATCCCATCTCAAAAAAAAAAGTATTTACTGAAGATATAGCTACTGGATGATGAGGGTAAATAGGGATGCATTTGGAAATTTTGGACATTACAATAAATGATGAAGGTTTAAGAATATGTTTTGTCCATAAATAAAAATTATTACTGAGCAACAAACAGCCTAGTGTGTATTGTAGATTTTTAGCATGGAATATGTTTCTAAATAAGTCCTACAAAACATGGCAAGCACCTCACTCTCCTGTGACTATGACACCCACCATTAATGACTTGTATCCCCTCTTAACCAATAAATTATTTTTCCTTAAAAAATCATTTTGACTCATCAGTTAATCCTCAGACAGACTACAATAGCTTTAATTCAGCTTAGGATGTTGATACCATCATATGTGACAGGAAGGAAAATAGACACTATATTTGTGGAGCTGCTTTCATTGGTGACTCTCTTTTATATTATGGATATAATATGTGCACGGAGAGATTATTTCAAACATTACCATACTCTTCATAGTCATTTTAGAGTAAGAAATTGAGGAAAATCAATGTAAATAGTCCTAATTTTTGTGGAATTGAGTCTCTGAAGGAGAAATTACTATGGATTCACTCATGATGAAGAAACATTATCAGGAATGGTTATCTCTGGGGTTGGAGGTCAAAGGTTTCTTCTGAGGGAACAGGAAGAGGTACTGAAGGTTTGCCCATATTCTTGATTGAAAGGCAGGAAGCAGCAGGATGACCTTTCCTCCTGGTAGGGTTCTCAGTGATTACTTGTTCACTGGCAATTAATTAAAGAGGCAAATAATGCCTCTTTTCTTGGGTCAATAGGAATGTAACAGCAAAAAAGACAACCCATACTCAAGTGAAATGTTCTCAAGCATTTCTTGTCATGTATGGATCTTTGTCTACCTCTAACAATTTTTTTTCTCTAACAATTTTTATAGCTGCACTTTTCCAGAGTTCGTATTCATCAAGAGAAGAAATAAGTGTCTGATAGGTAGCTTTGTGGTAAAGAGTATTTATGGGCTCAAAGTGTGGCACCAAGCATCCATGTTAGCAGCTCACAACTACCTGTAACTTCAGATAGGTTACTGCTATACATTTCTGGCCTCTCTAGACACCATGTAGGCACATACAGCATACACATAGAAAGATAAATGACCAAAAACTTAAAAAATATAATATGACAAATGATGTGAATGCCTCTTCTGGTAGCATTCAGTGTAGTGGCAGGCCTTCCTCCACACAGGAATTGTCCATCTTCTGAGACTAAGCACGATACTAAAACTCACAGGTGTTTCATTGCCCTCATCAAGTAAGGCCTCATAATGATTTAAAATCCCATCTTAGTCTTCTCACATGTGACGTTTCCCAGTTGTCCTTATTTGTTCTCATTGAAATTAAAAAGGAGTACTTATTTATTTTGCATTTATTTTGGTTATTCACGACAGGGTTTTTCTGTGAAGCCTTGACTGTCCTGGAACTCACTCTATAGACCAGGCTGGCCTTGAACTCAGAGATCTGCCTGTCTCTGCCTCCCAAGTCCTGGGATTAAACGGCTGCCACCTCTGCCCGGCTTTCAAAAGGAATCTTAATACTAACTGAATCAGATGCTATGCCATGCCCACTATCTGCAAGGAAGCTATAGACAGAAGCTATTTAGTTTAATGAGGAAAGATGCAAAGGTTTAACTCTGTGTGTGTGTGTGTGTGTGTGTGTGTGTGTGTGTGTGTGTGTGTGTGTTGTGTGCATAGATGCACATGCACTCGCACACACATTTCTTATTTTGTTTTCTTTTGGTATTCTTAAAGAAACTGCCATGAGCTTTTCCTCTTAGGTAGAGGTGAAAAATGGAGTAGGATGAAGGTGGAGAAGAGCAGCAGAAAGCAAGAAGCCTAAAATGGTGATGGTACTTGAAAAGAAGTATGTTATCCAGTGGGCATGGAGTTAGCTCTGTAGAGCATGATCCCAGCAAGCACTCTTCCTGTAAATAGGGCTCGCAGGACTTGGTACACAGGTAAAGATGCAGACTTCCCTCTTGTGTGTGTTGTCTGTACCAAGAGACAATGAGAAAGGAGAACCCAGAAGCCGCCAGCATTGTAAATCACTAACTTAGGCTTACTTTGTGAGACTAAGCAAGTTTTTTTTAATAACTCATAAGCTTTAATTGTCTCAGTGTTTAAGAATTAGCTGCCTTACAAGACAGTTTGGTTAAGTGACATTAATATAACATACTAATATATTAAATGTATCATTATAATATTATATTAAATGATGTTTAATCTAGTCATAAATTAGTATGTGCTCAGCACTTGTATTATCAAAGTGCTTTCATTTATCAGCTCTTTATTTCAGATTGTAATGTGCAAACAACATTTTTTCATTCACTTTACATCTGGCTATAACCCCATCCCCCCTTGCCTCCCCATCCAACCCTCCCTCCCTCTGTCCTCTCTCTTGTTCCTCAGAAAAGGGGTGTTCCACTTTTTATCCACCATAGCTCATAAAGCTGCATTAGGACTGAGTGTGTACTCTTCCCCTGGGGCCTGCTAAGGCAAGACCATCAGAAGGAAGTGATCCAGGGGCTAGCCACAGGGTCCATGTCAAAAACAGCCCCCCAAACATCTTAATGCATTGCTATATACTTGAATACAACTAAATAACTATGAAAAACTATGTACAACATTGCTCACATGTTTTACTTAAGAATGAAAATGTGTCTTAAATAATGTAGTGTCTCATTAGCTAAACAACCTTTAAAATGAATTTAGTCACTGATTTTAAAAAGTTTCGATGGAAAAGAGACATTTCAACAAATAATTAAAGAAAAAGCGTAATTATACCTGTTTTACCTGAGACCCTTTTTAAACTAAGATTTGATATATTATTTTTTTAGAGAGCTAGAGGCTGGGGAGTAGGAGGTGAGAGAGAAGAGATGAGGAATACATGTGGTTATTGCTAAACTGGGTAGAGAGTAGATTCCTTGAGGCAATCACTTTCTCCTCCTAATTTCTCTCTAATATTAAAAAAGCCAACTTCTGATTTCAGTTCTTATATCACCAAATGCAGATCCATTATGTCTGAGCAGCGTATAGACTAAATAACTGTGTGGACAATGGTATGTCATGTATAATTTGGATAGAGAATTGTCGTTGCCATTTAGAGATCTTAGGTTCTCTTAATGAGTGAAAAGAAGGCATAAAATTCCTCGAGGCTTTTTTCGGAAGAACCACGTTCGGTGACTGTTTACACATTCGGAAAGAGAAAACTTAACAAAAGTTTAGGTTTTTTATAGCTATGTTCACTTTTCTAGCTGCATGTTCATAAGTTGTTCAAAACAATTAAATTCCAGTGTTTGGTAGCAACCTTATACTCCATAAGTTTCAGGTCTCCCTCTCGGAATGTTTTCCTTTTGAAGTCTACTTTAGGCAAAATATCAAAACATATTCATCACAAACTATTTTATATCCTAGTTGGCTTGCGATACCAACATTAGTCTTAAAGTAGGACTCAGCCTTTGGTCTGATCTTAGACGCAGTTACCTTCTGCCTGGTGGAAATCCCTGGCAGATTGTTCTTGGGAGTCAACCTGATTTTTTGCAGTAAATGCAGCCATCTGGAGCCTGGCTATCATTGGGGAAATGGAGGAGGAAGTTACTCCCAGTGTACAATAGGTACAAAAGTGTTTATTTCCTCTCATGCTGATTAAATTTTAAAGGTAAAGGTTACATAGCAGAATATAACAAACAGAACATTGGACCCATATATACAACTACATGTTTTCTAAATTTGACAGTACTGTGTGAAGTGACGGTTTCCACGACCTCCACTGGCAGGAACTGAAACAAGCTAAAATTAGATGGCACAAGGGAAAGTCTCTGGGGGATGTTAAAAAATGTTCTTTTGTTTGTTTTCTTTCGTGTCATTAAGTAAATGTTATAAATCATAGGTCAAAGGTTCTGGGATGCTTCCAAAAGCCAACTCCCTTCAATACAGAACAGGAATTCCAAAAGAATTATAGGGAGCTGAAAGGAATGCACAGCAGGGAAGAGCACCACCAGCAGCAAACTATTCTAAATTAACAAGAAAACCACCAGTAGAAACACCGATGAAGGCAAAATCAAGCTCTCGGCAATGATAAAAGCTAGAAGGGACAAAAGTGACAGCTGAGAATTTGCTGAACACCTTTATGTAAAGCTTCGTTTTGTGGTTGAAAGCATGAAAGTCAGAGGAGGAAAAAGGAGTATGGAAGGGGAAAGAGGAGCAGCTTGGGAGTCAGAGGAGACTGATGCTAACTGCCGCATTCAGTGCCTGCCTCTGTACAGAATCCCACCTCACTAATCCAAACTGAACTCCCAAACCAACTTTGGGAGGCTTTTTTCTATCCAGCAGAACCAAGTTCCCCTTCTGCAATTTCTACTCATGGAACTGCCCCTTGTACCCCAGTGCAAGTCTTGTAACTCTTCACTAGAGCTAAGCAGGAACATGTCAGATGTTTATGGATGTAACTCGCAAAGCCAAGCTTCCTAGTGAAGAGTTTTACTAAGCAATGAGGGAAGAGGCAATAAGTTAAAAGTATGCCAATGAAACAATGCTTATGGGCTTCTTACATGGAAAATAGTGTGTATCTCAGATGGGGATTGTCAAAACGGTGAGATAGAAGACCGAAGCTACACTTAACATTTTGGCTGTGGAATTGGACTTGACTTCTCAAACCAGAATTTCGGTTGATGAAAATTTAGAAAACTCCACCATAACAAACTTCCAAAATAATTCATCCGAACCATATAGAATGATGCTTGCCAGTGATCATGACTGTGTGATTGTTCCTTGTTGTGGTCCCAAAATAATTGACAAGGACAACTTAAAGAAGAAAGGATTCACGTTGGGGCGTGGTTTGAAGGTACGGCGAGTTTCTCATGGTGTGGAAAACATGGTGGTGGGACCTTGTAAGAGCTTATCACATAATATGTGTCTACAGTTGGGAAGCAGATAGACAATTATTGGTTCTGTGCATGCTGTTGCATTTTGATAAATCTTGGAACTCCTGGACCATAGAATTAAAAAATTAATATCTTTGGAAACAGATCGTATCCAGAAGCATGTTGTCTATGTGATTTTAAATCACACCAAGTTGAAAATCAAACGCAATTATCACTGGTAGTGTCTGATGTACAGGCATGAGGACTTGAGCTTGTGGCCCTAAACCCATGGAGCTCAGGTTAACTCCTGGCAACACCCAGCCTACCTCAAAGATGATGAGCATCAAAGAACCTCATTGTGGAGATTGCTTCAAATATGGCAAATGAGCCACTGGATAGAAAAAAATGTCCTTATTTATGCCACAGACGGAATTCTGCCTAAAACTGGGCAATCTTGGATGCAGGCGGAGTAGATGGCCAGTCTCTGCCAAGACAGGGTAAGCAAGTTCGCAACAGTTCCTGCCTCACAAATATATCTGTCAGATGTATTGGGCCAGAAGGCTGAAGAGGATGCTTTAACGATAAAGAGAGTATTGGGTGACTGCTCAAGCAAAAAACTGTCTCTGTCATTTTGTTTCACTTTGGAAGCTGTCAAGCCTCACTTCTTGTCTACTCAGGTAATTAAATTTATTCCTTCTCAATTCTCTTCCAGACTTCTTTCCATATATAGATACTTCCCTGGCTGTAGTAATAGTTATTCTACATTCCAATAAGTTTTATTCACTTCCATATAAAAGAAAGAGCATCTAGTTTTTCTTTAAGTGTATAACTAATTTTATGCAACAAAGTATCCTAAAGTGTCATGCATTTTGCTTCAAAAGTACAGGATTTTTTTTTTTGCACAACTGTAGAGTATATATGACTGCATATATACAGCACACTATCTTTATACATTCTTTTCTGAATAATCCATACACTTTTTTTGTCTACTGTGAAAAATTCTACAATAATCATGAGTGTGAGGGGAGGGGAATAGGTTGAAAGTGGGAAGGAGGGAGGAAGGAAAGGCTACACGGGACAGGATAACAATTGAAATGTAATATGAATGAATTAATAAAAAATTACAGTGCAAAAACATGAGTGTGAAGGTATCTCTTATGATAACACACTGACATCATTTTTTAATATATTAATAACCTAGCTTGATACCTTCAGTTTTCTAAGGAACTCATATTACTTTCTAATGTGGTTACAGTGGCTTATAATTTTAGCAGTGCTTAAAAGAGCCCTTATTTTTACACCTTAGTATTTGTTGATTCATTTTTATTTATTTATTGCTTTTTGATAATAGTAATTCCAACAGAGATGAAGTGATATCTCACTGTGCTTTGATATGCGTTTTTGCCACTGGCTGGGGACATTGCATGTTTTCCTACTTTTATTGACATTTCTTCTAGATTCTTTTTTCATTTTTACTTGGACTGTTTTGTTTTTGTAGTTGAGTTTATCGAATTCTTTTCATAATCTGGATATTAATTATTTGACCAATGAGGAGTTTACAAATGATTTCTCTGGTTCTGGACCATCTCTCCTCAGATTATAGTGTCCTTCATTATGCACAAACTTCTTAGGTTGCTGGAATCCCATTTATCTTTCTTGATACATTGCTTGCTGTACTTTTGCGGTCATATCCAATAGTCAGTACCTATACCAATGTCCCTCAATTTTTTCTCATATTTTTTCTAGTAATTTCACAGTCTAGGATATTACATTAAGATCTTTGCATCATTTGAGCTGAGTTTTGTAAAGAGCAAGAGATAAGGTTCAAGATTCATTCTTCAACACATCAATGAGTTGTTCCTTCTGTATCATTATTGAAGAAGGTCTTCATACTCCACTATATGTTTTGATGCCTTTGTCAAGAATAAACTATCCGTAGATTCTGGCCTTACTTATCAGCTCTTTCTTTTGTTCCATTGCTTCATGAGTCTGTTATTTCTACTGTAGCATATTTTTCATTTACAAAAATCTCTCCCTTGTCTCAAAATTAGGAATCATGATGGGGTCATTGTCTTCCATGTCAATTTTAGAGGGTTTTTTCCTAGCTGTTGAAGAATTTCACCAAAATTTCAGTAGAAATGGAATTTAACCTGTAAGTAATGTTGGAAAGTATGGATATTTCAGCAATATTAATTATTCTAACTTAAAGAAATGAACATTCTTTCATCATGGATGCATGTGTGCAGGCATGATTCTTTATCTCTGTATCTGTTTCCCTCCCTCCCTCCATCTCCCTCTCCCTCTTCCTCCCCCTCTCTCATTATTTATTCACAAGAGTATTATCCTCAATCAGTGAAAAAGTTTTTTTTTCAACAGCAGTGCCTGTTCTTGTAAGTATCACCTATCTACAAGGGACTACTGTAGACTGAGTAATTCAGAGTAAGTGGAATCTTATTTCTTACCATTTTGGATCCACATATATGTCATAAACTGGTGTTCGTGCATGGTTTGGTAGGGGTGTTTTGGTGCATTGTGATATGACAAAGGACCACATGGCAAGACACAAGAAACCTACTCAAACCTGTGGCTTGAGGTTCACTGTTCATTGGACTTAGAGAAACTCTGGATTCTAAATCTATCTAGATCTTACACTAGCTTATCTCTTTGAGAGGATAACTCAGTTATAACATGAAATTTTAATATATTCCTTGAAGACATCCAGCTTCTGTGCTTCCTTTTTCATAACTCTTCATGCTTTACTCAGATATTTATTAATATAATGTCTTTCTAACATTCCTATTGTATTTTATCCATTCTTTTTATAGTAAAATCTTCATTTTATTTTTAATGTTTCACCTATTTTTATTTGTACCACTGACAAATATAGTATAAGTTCTTTCATTATTTTATTATCTACAGCTACAAAACTGGTAACTTTTCCTCCTGTTTGCATAACAGTTTTATGACTCAAATTTCAATTTCTCAATATTCTCAAAGATAACAGTTTCTTGACATTGCCTTTAAAAGTTTTGTAGGGTAATACTTAAAAAAGACTCAAAAGAAAATGGACTCTATTCCCTTTGAAAATTTTGACCTTTTCTTGAAGAAATTGTGCTATTTTATAGCCAGTATTTTCTAAGTAAAATAAAGTAGAAATAAAGACAAAATGTTGTTTTAACCACTTAGAAGGGCACAATGGCTAGATATAATTTAATCTTAAATATTGGGAATTAAAAATAATATTCCTAAGTTATAAATCAAAGTAATGTTAAGAATTATTTTTAAAAATTAAAATAAAATGAAGACAAAGCAAACATCAAATTACACCTTACTGGAGAAACTTGAATGAATAAGGCAGATAGAAAACAGCATATATCCTGTACCAACAACTGTGGAGATGCATTAATTTATTCCTTCATTTGTGTAGCTCTATGCTTAATAAGGCAGTCAGAAAGTCAATTCATATACCCTAAGGATCTTTCTACTTGGGGCACCTTTTGAAAGACTAAGATAAAAAAATTTATTTAAGTAAAGGGCATTCCATGCTCTGGAAGATTTCTAGATAAGTTTTCTTTTTATGCTTTTTTTCAATTTTAATCTGTGTGTGTGTGTGTGTGTGAGAGAGAGAGAGAGAGAGAAAGAGAGAGAGAGAGAGAGAGAGAGAGAGAGAGAGAGAGAGAGAGAGAGAGAGATTTCTTGAAGATCAGCATTATCAGAATGTGCTTCTGGAGATTCCACTGTTTGCTCTTTCTATCTTGGCACAAGAATGCTGAGATTATTGATATGTGCTACTGAGTTCAGCTATATGTGGGTTGGGGAGATATGAACTTAGTTCTTCCAGCTTCCAAGGCAAACACTTTATGCATTGAGCCACCCTCACTATTCTTGTGTGTTGTTTTCTAATATGACCCAGTTATGCCACTCCTTGGTATATGCCCAAAGGAGTTGTGTTCCAATTTCACAGATAATGGCTCAGTCATGTTTATTGCTGCTTTAGTCACATTGGAATACTATTCAGGTACAAAGAAAAATAAAACCATGAAATTTGAAGACTATGGGTAGAACTGCAAATGTTATTAGATGATGATCAAGAGTCAAATCCCACATGTTCTTTCTCATTTGTAGGTGTCATCTCCGAATTTTCAGATATGAGTGTATAACCATAACCTGAAGTAAAAACAGAAACCAGGGAAATGAAATGGGTCCAGGATAAGAGGCAAATTCAAAAGAAAGGAATAAAGGATAAGGGGAAATAGGGAAAGTAGGGGTGAGGGTCTTAAATATAAACTGATAAGAGAGGCTAATCAAAGGAGAAGGATGAGGAACAGATCATTAATAATAAAAGTGTCTGAAAAATCCATAAGGAATTGTATCATTTTTATACTTACTTTAAACTATATATGTTTAAACATATGTATATCGTTTGAATGAAATATGTCAAATGGGGTGATAATGTTCTCCCAAGAGCCATAGACTGACTAAATATTAATACCAGGCACAAAAAAAAAAATCACTTTTTGTGTTGTCCAGGAGACTCTCCAAGTAGGATAGGCTGTTACTGTTGCTCTTTGTTATCTCCTGGAAACTGAAGGCAAATTGCCATTGCTGAAGGTGCCACAACTTTGAACTTAGGACTCAGGGCTCAGGCTGGTCTTATCTAAAAGCCTGTCCCTGAGTGATAACTTTCATAGTTCCTGAAGGTGTTATGCAACCTCCAAGCACAGAAACATTAAATAATCCTTCCTAACCTATGAGCCACAATGATCAGTATATTAAGCACTCTCAACAGGTGTTACAGTAATGCTTATAACTGGGCTGTAACTGCCAGCTATCTAATTAGATGTAGGTCTTGTTCAATAGAAGAGAAACCATGCCTGATACTGAAAAACTAGCCAACCTTCCATGGCTAGTGAGGTCTTAGGCCTCAGTGGAAAAGCACTATTGTCACTTTCTTAAATTAGTGTAATTCCTAAATGCATTCAAAATACTTATACTTATACACATAAATAAATGCAACTCTCATCTTTCATCAAAGAAGGCAGGAGACAGAACCACTAGTCAAAAAACTACAACTGATAGGAGTTTCCCAGGCCCCTTGAGTACATCTACAACACAACTTCTATACTCAAGACTGAAGGGAACACCATAGAAGAGGGGACAGAAAGATAGTAAGAAACGGAGGTTATTGAAGTCTTCTGAAAGACTGAGTCTTTTTGGCATGTCAAGATGGAAAGGGGAATCCACAAGGCTCCATGCTAAATGAAAGGTACAGGCAATTAGGAAATATGGAGAGAAAACTGGAAATAAGACTTCCTCAAGACCCAGCTATTCCACTCCTTGGAATATACCCAGAAGATGCTCCAGCATACAACAAGGACATATGCTCAACCATATTCTTAGCCTTATTCATAATAGCCAGAACATGGAAAGAGCCTAAGTGTCCCTCAGTAGAATAATGGATAAAGAAACTGTGGTACATATACACTATGGAATACTACTCAGCTATTAAAAACAAGGAATTCCTGAAATTTGTGGACAAATGGATTGAACTAGAAATGATCATGGGTGAGTTAACCCAGAAGCAGAAAGAGTCAAATGATATATACTCACTTATATCTGGACAATAGCCCAAGGGTCATGTCCCATGAAAGTCTTCACTTACCAGGAAAGTGGGATAAAGGGAAGGACATCCTATTGGGACTCTAGGTGAGAAAAATATGGGAGAATGGGGAAATAGAAGGATCCAGAGGGTCTTAGAAACCTACAAGAAGAACATTAGGATGGGCGGATTTGGGCCCAGGGGTTCTGGGCCCTTGACACCAGCCAAGGACAATACATGCAATAAACTTTGTACCCTTAACCAGATCTAGCCAGTGGACAGGACATTCTCCACAGTTGAGTGGAGAGGGAGAGTGGGATCTGACTTTCATACGAACTCGGGTGCCCCATATTTGACCACATCCCCTTGATGAGGAGGCCTGGTGGCACTCAGAGGAAGGATAGCAAGCTACCAAGAAGAGACTTGATACCCTATGAGCATATACAGGGGGAGGAGGTTTCTCCCAGTCACAGTCATAGGGAAGGGGAGTAGGAGGTAAGAGAGAGGGAGGGAGGAATGGGAGGATACAAGGGATAGGATAACAATTGAGATATAATATGAACGAGATAATAATAATAATAATAATAAAGACTAAATGCTGAAATAAATAAATAAACAAATAAATAACAGGCTTAAAAAAGGAAAAAAAGAAATACAGAGAGAGGGAGAATTAGTCATCCACAGAGATGAACATTCAGATGATTATCTAATCCCACATAGCCCTAAAAATATACACACAAGCAACACTGAAAAGATTTAGCAAGTTGCATTTATCCATATATTCATAAAATATATGTAAGAACAATAAAGAATAGAAATGCGAATTTGAAAGGGAAAAGACATAGGAGAAATTGGAGAGAATAGTGATGGGAAAGTGATGTGACTTTATTATGTTTTTTAAGAAGAGGAAATCTGCTGTTGCTCAGTGAAGGGAGATGTCAGGTGAGAAGGCCCTTGTTGGAGTTAGACTCCCAAGAAGACACAAAAGATTTCCCAAAATCCAAAGTCCAAGCCTTCACGTTTTCTACCCAAGAATTTTCTAGATGAGATTTTAATCTAAAAGAAACAAAAACATAAATCTATACTCAGAAAACCTTTTCCAGGATGTAGAAAAAGCTGGATGTGCCTTTTAATTTCGTGTCTGCCTTGAAATTTAGTTTGGTTGTCAAAATTAATTAATAATAAAAATTCTAGAGGAGTTAAGACAGAGAATTGGTAAATCACAGGTATAATTGAAGAAAAGATTAAATGGAAAAAAAGAAAGAAAAGAAGGAAACGATAGCAGTCTTGTGACTGCCAATGATCCTTATGTGTATTTTCATTGCTCAATAATGATAACACTAAAGAAAGTTTTGGTTTAAGGAATACTGAAAACATTATAAAAACAGATTTTTGTGAAACTTCAATTTTACTTATTACATAGAATATTCACATAAAGAGGAATGCAATGGGAGCACAAAAATTCATAAGGATTGTTACATCATGTGCAGCAATGTGTAAATTTAATCCTTTGATAAATGTTATCCAGAACTCCACTTTCAGATTTCTGTTCTCTTCATCTCATGAATACCAAGTCACCCTTAAATGTGAGTATCTAAATTGACTCGGGGTTGCTGTAACAAAATGCTACAACCAGAATATCCTGTAAATGCAAACCTGTATTTAGCACAGTTCTGAGAGGTAGAAACCCCAAGATTGAGCCCTAATGTATTTGCTTGTGGCAAGTGCACTTTTTAGCTCATTGGTTGGTTTTCTTGTAGAAAGAATCCCCACCTTCTAGAGATGGCATTGTGTTTCTGGGGTTCCTTTAACAAAAACAATCCCACTCAGGGAGCTATATCTGAGTAACCTTATTCCTCTTCCTGTCTCACTGCTGAGCTGTGGAGATTAGTTGTAACATAATCAGAGAGAAGAAAGCTACATTAGTGATTGAGCAAGAAAAATATTTATTCCAAGTAAGTGAAATCGTGGTATTGTCAGTACAATGTGACTTATTCTGTTTATCTGATAGAAGGTGCAACAATTCCGCTATCTCTCTTTTCAGGAGAAAAAAATCTCTCTCTCTCCCTCCCTTTCTCTCCCTCCTTCCCTCCCTCCCTCCCTCTCTCTGTCTCTGTCTCTCTCTGACTGTCTCTGTCTCTTTGTCTCTGTCTGTCTCTGTCTGTCTCTGTCTGTCTGTCTGTCTGTCTGTCTGTCTGTCTCTGTCTCTGTCTCTGTCTCTGTCTCTGTCTCTGTCTCTCTCTCTCTCTCTCTCTCTCTCTCTCTCTCTCTCTCTCTCTCTCTCTCTCTCTCTCTCCCTCTCTCCTGTATTTAAGGATTGGAAAGAGAAATGGTTCACCTTCATGCATGTAAGTCAAAGTAAGCCAAGGCACAGAAAGAATACAAGAGAACATTTACCCTGTTCAAGCATTATACAAAGGATTTTCCCTTTAACTTTAACTTAATTTTAAGAGTATGAACTGGCAATGGCAATACTGACTTGTGAAATGTTAGGAAAGTTAACCAAATTCAGGACATGTAAGTCAGTAAAAATAAATCATGACATAGAAAGCAGTTTATACAAAATCAGGAATTTCACACATAAAAATGTCATAACTGTGGAGCTATGAGAGTGGAGACTGGAGTGTGAGAGTGGTGTAGTGGTAAAGAAGCAAAGCAAGTACCACACAACACCCTGTGGACTTCAAAGCAGCACACTGTGGCTTCAGTGCAAGCCAAGTGACTAGTTTGGTCTCCAATAGCCCAAGCGACACCAAATGCACACACATGCATGGCCATTTTTCCCCCACAACTAACATACATCTGAACTTGAATGATGAATTTTTGGGGATAATTGTTACCACATGCAAATTATTAGGTGATGCATCCTGAAGCACTCAAGTAGTGCTGGATGAAAGACGAGCATCAAGGCTATTGTGGCGAAACGAAATGTACAGTCATCCCTTGGACCTCCATTTTCAAATGTTTTCTGTGTGGTTCCTCTTGGGGTCCTCCTGCCCATTCTTCTAATTTCACAAATTATCTGTCTGCATATCTATGCATGTAAGTGTAAGTCTGCTTTATGTGTATATGCATTTAGGTGTACATGCATACATATATACATGTCATGTACATGCAAGAATGTATATATGTGGACCTCTGCGTATCTGTGTATGTTCATAAGCATATGTGCACATATGGGTAGAAACCAGAAGTTTCCTAGAATACTATTCCTCAGGAAACGGTGTATAAAGCCACCATGCTCTCCAAGTATACCATTTTTGACTTCCAGCACTAGAATTACAGGATGTACCATTATGCCCAATTATTATTATTTTTTGGCATTACTTCTGCAGATTGAATTCAGATATCCATACTTGTGCAGCAAGTAGTGTGTAAACTGACTATACTCCCAAAGCCTAGCTTTCTGCTTAACTCACCAGCAAAATCTTATTTTAATGGATGCTTTGCAGCTCATTCACAGAAAGCAGAAAGAACCATAAAACCCCAAATGAAAACGTGACTTTTTAATATAAGAAGCAGTGATTTTAGAACAGTATAGCACTTCTTTCTTTAAACTGATTCTAACACAGAAGTATGTGTAGATGAGCTTTGGAGTTAAAAGATGAGTCACAGGCATCTAAATAATGCATGATGATGTATTTGACTTGGAAAGCAGACCTAATAGGGAGACTTATTGTGACATACATAGTATTCTGTATAAAAGGGTGTGACGTTTGATAAAGTACACATTATCAGTTTAAGAAAGTTCCTGGGGAAAACCAACATTACTTGGCTACATTCTAGCCAGGATAGTAACTCTTCAGGGCTGACAGGTTTTACCCAGCAGCCACAGCAGATTTCTTATGCAGGAGAGGAAGGAGGCTTTGGTTGGGATGCATTGTATGAGAGAAGAATAAATAAATACAATAAAATAAAGGCAAAAGAAAAGTCTAGTTTAAATGCTTGTAAGGCTATTTAAAAATTATACAAGACAAATGATCACAGCCAGTTACTTATGTGAGTGTAATCAGAAGGCTGTTGGGTGTATGGGCTAAGAAATGGTGCCTGATTCCATAAAAGTTCTATGCTAGATGCTACTGAGGTTTTGTAAGGTGTGTATTCATTTATTTGTGACAGATTATAATATTTTTACTTTTTGAGTTAAGTTTGCTCTTTACCATTTTCATATATCTGTGCAATTTATTCTGATATCTCTCAGCCCCTACCACCCCCTTTCCTCCTTATAGGTTCCCTTTTCAGATTCAGGTGCTTTATCTTGAGGCCTAGTGAGTTTCACTAGGATCAACTGTATGACTGTGTGACTGTGTGACTGGATACACCCATTGGGGCCTGGTGGGATCATCAGTGCCATAAAACTAATGGTAGTGACTTTCAGCTTCTCAGAAGCTATCCATATCATCTGGTTCAGTTGTGGGGCAGCAGGGACCCTTGGTCCCCTCTTCTGTAAATAGTTGGCTGTTTCAAAGCCCAGTCTGTTTTTAAAAGATCTTACATATACATTTATATTATTACACACATACATAATAAACTACATACAGCAAGATGAACGACAAGGCAATCAGGAATTATATAAATGGTACATTCTTAGTGTATTGGCTATTTCTATTTGGCAACCTTGAAGAAAACATTTTCCTATCCTGATGAGTCTACAATTCTGAAGGCAAATCAGTATCTACCAACTTAAAACATCTATCCATACCTAAAAACATCTTAACCCCTTAACAAGTAAACTTAATTGTAAAACTAAAGTATCTGGTCCTCAACTCCATCAGAGATAGGAGAAAGAATCTTCATTCATGCCATATAGAGAATGGCATCTAATAATAAGTCACAGAGATTCTGTAACCAAAAAGAAGCATTGTCTATGCATAGAAATTCATATCTGAGACAGTCTCAGAGATATTCCCATTTAGTGGGATTAGTAATATTAGTGACCAGTTTGTGCTGCAGTTTAAATTTTTACATCCCGATTGATTGTAGCTCCCTCCCTTATTGCTTCCCAATCCCACCCTCCTTCTCTCATCCCCTTTCCCTCCCTTAGTCCTCAGAAAGGAGAGCCCTCCTCCCCTATTATCTAACCTTATCCTATCAAATTTCATGTATACTACCTGTCTCCTCTTCCTTTGTGGTATGGCAAGGCCACCCTGCCAAGGGGAAGCGATCAACGTCGGGGGACCAGAGTCCATGTCAGAAATAGTCCCTACTCACCATATTGTGAGACCCACAAGGAGACTGTGCTGCCTATTTACTACATCTGAGCAGAGTGTCTAGGTCCTCACCATCTGGGTCTTGCATCAATCTCTACCACACACCCCTCCTCTGCCTGGATTTTTAGAATGTACATTTTATTATAATTTATTCACATTATATCCTGATCATTATCCCCTCTCTCTTATCTTCCCATTCCATCCCACTCTACCTATTCTGCCTATTCCCCTCCTCTAGACCTCCGGTAAGAGCCCATTAGGTTTCATCAGGATAGCCCGCATCCCCTTCGTCTGTGTGTCCTATAGGCCATCTATCTTGCCAAGGGGCAGTGACCAAATCACAGGCATGTCAGAGTGCATGTCAGAGATTCGGCAGCAGTCTTCCCTTCTCCGCCGTGTGGAGAATCAGCAGTCCATTGGCTACATCTGAACAAGGCTTCTTGGTTCTCTGCATGCATTGTCCTTGACTAGTGCATCAGTTTGTGCAGGCCCTCTGTGACCAGATCTGAGGCCTTTATGGTCTCCCTGCTTGCCTCCTGCTCCATCTTGGACCTTCCACACATACCCACTCTTCCCTACAAGTCTGTGTTTTGCCCAGAATCCAGCTTTGAGTCCCAGTATCTGTACTGATCCAACCCACTTGGTGAAATCTCTCAGAGAACATCTATATTGGGCTAATATCCACTTATAAGTGAGTATATACCATATGTGTCTTTAAGGGTCTCGGTTACCTCACTTAGGATGATCATTTCTAGTTCCATTCATTTAGCGCAAATGGAAGATTTCTTTGTTTTTAATAGCTGAGTAGTATTCCATTGTGTAAACATACCACAGTTTTTTTTTTCCGCCATTTTTCGGGTGAAGACATGAGCACACGTAGCATACACATGTTCAGTTGAACAGAGTTGACTGAAATAGCCATATCATGCCTAAAATGTGGCATTTTGTAGCTCCTTTTCCTATCTCCCACCTTTTATATTATTTCTTACTAATCTAATAGAATTATCTGAAAAGTGAGCGATATAAATTTCTTATTTCTGGCTAAGAACTGAGCCTTCACTCAATCTCAGTACCATGGACACTCATGTGTACTTACATTCGTTGCCTTTCTTTGTAAAGAAATGCTCCTTTGATTAAAGCTAATCCGTAGGTATAAATGTCAATAGCTAAAAGGTTGTCTGATGCTATGTCAATCTAGTTACAAACACTGACAAGTTCCTTCATAAGGTTTACTAGTTCCCAAGTTATCAAGTTTGATTGGAATTTATAGTATGAGAAAAGGAGGTCCCTCTAGCCAGAAATTGGCCTCAAATCCAGTCAGAACCCAGTTGGTTTCCTTATGAAAGTTGTGCCACTATTGCACATGTGGGCATGTCTTATATGGCAAAATGGTATTTTATTTTTATAGAGTTTGCAGTTGGGTAAGACCGTTAGTACATTTTCACTCCTGATAAGCTGCATATACGTGAGCATTATTTGAGGTAGCCAGCAAGAAGGAAGCTGCCTTCTCAGTTACAGCTGGGTTTCTCATGACCTGGCTGTTCAGGTATGTGGTGCCACAGAAACAAGGTATATTATCTAGTTCTTGCTGGCAGCCAAAGGGAATGTGCTGGTTTGCTGTTGCTATGGCTGTTACTGCTGTTGCTGCTTCTGCTGCTACTGCTATTGTAGTGGTGGTTTGATGGGGGATTTTTGGCCTCCTTGGCAAAGTACTAAGACAGGTAAATCTCACATCTACCATTAGAGCTTTAATACCTTCATTTTTTTTTAGATAAGAAATTTCAATGCAGTGAGTTCTATTTATTTTTCTGTTGTCACATGTCACTTTAAAAAATTGTGATAGCTTTGGTCTTCAGGAATAATAGGTCTGAATGCTAGTGCTGTGTCTTCCAGTGGGAAGACTTGGCAACAGGGTGATCTCCAAAGAATGGGATGTTCTTGAAAGCCTCTGAGCTTTTAAGGAGTAATGAACAAAGAAAGCAGAGACAAATTCTCAGGAGGAAAATAAGATGGATCAAATAATCACGTCACTACTTACTCATTAGGATAATGATTTCTTTAAAGGGTTAAGTTTCAGGACAAATAAAATTAAGCCAATGATTGGGCCTTAATTTCAGTCGTACATTTGTTGTAAGTACTCTTCAAGGTCACAAAGACTTCCATATCTGCCAAAGATTCACTGCTGATCATGATGGAAGAACATTGAATTTGCAATATTTGTTGAAGCTATGAGAGAGAAAAGTAAATCTGACACTTATTTTGCATCTGAGGCAAATTATTTCAGTCAAAATACAACATGATGTGAATTTAAAACCTTGACTTCTAGGTTCTTGCTTACTTTTTAAAAAGTTCTGATTTACATAGCAAATCTTGTCTTTTTTAAGTGGCTATATGCTGATATCTGACAAACTTAGGAGATAAACAAAGTCATTTTGCTTTTGCAGGCAGTGAATTTATTTTGATGAATGGTACTTCATGTTTTTTTTTTCAGGAGACTCAAAAAACAACAACAAAAACCAATGGAAATGGGAGACTGGAAGTTTATATTTGAGCCACAGAAGTAAGAACATTGAGTCAGCTGGGCCTATAATCCCTGCATCAGGGAGGCAGAGGCAGGTGGATCTCTGTGAGTTCCAAGCCACCCTGGTCTATAAAGGGACTCAAGGACAGCCAAGGCTACACAGAGAAACCATGTTTAAAAAACAAAACAAAACAAAAAAATCAAGTCTTCAATATCTTTAGTAGCTTCTGGAACATAGGACAATGTATTTAAACTTATAATGGAAACTGAATGAAGACTCAGCACCAAGCTAGGAAAATATGTCACCATGATATAAAGAGTTCCTCACTCTCTGACTGGCTGCTATATACTTACAGAATTCTTAGTGATGTGCCACCATTTCCTGATCTCCTACTCATATAGTCACAATATCCTCCATTTTCAAATTAATAATCTCACAAGTATTGTCATGGTTTTCAAATATCTATCATTGTTTCTTGAGGAAATCATGCTGATGTTTCCATTTAAGCAAGCAAAATGCTTTCATATTTTCTGTTCACATTTTCTGTTTATCTATAATGTGGCCATGTACGCTGTCATTACCTGAACTCAAAATTTAAAAGTGTCTTAATACTCATCCCCTCTCAGTACCATAGAGTATTTACCAATGCCATCAATGATATTTTATAGTAAGCTACCTGAGGGTCAGGAAGATTCAGTCTTCAATGTTAATGAGATCTAAGCCCAAACTTGCTAATAAAACAACCTTGAATGAACTCCTCCAGGTTTCCATCCTTCACTCTTCTTAGCATAAGTAATGCGCGATTTTATCAGTATTGCTTCTAGTTCTTAAAAATTATTTCAAAATTGCTTTCCCTTTTGAGGATCACAACTTTCATTCCTATGCTTGAATGTTTCAGCTGTTATAATCGCATCCTGATGCCCTTTTATCTTCTGACCTATCCGGCATGGCATGTGTGGAATTTTATCCTAAAGAGTCTGCTTCCAAAGGCCACACTCTTACATTAATTTTTATTATTTAGTTCTTCCTATCTATCCAATAACTCTTTACTTAACATGGAATTCAATAAGCCCCCCTGGCCTCATTTAAGTGCATTTTTTCTGTGCCTGTGTCCTCTTGCTCCTATATTCTATATAGACTCTTTATGATTATCTGATCTGTTGTGGCAATGCACTGTGCTCCTTCTCACTCCACTTTGTGTCTGGGGAAATCCCTACCCACAGGCCTCTGTCCACACTATTTCCATCAGCTGGAAGGCTACCCATGTTACAAACAATATGTTTAGTCTTTGAAAGATTTATCCGTGTCTATCACTTTATAATAGAATAATGTAAGCCAAATAACATGAAGAAATTTGCATAATATCACATTACTATAAAGAAAACGGTGTCTGGCTGATGATTGGCCAACAAGTTTCTTAAGCTTTAGTTAGCTTGGGATGAGCTGTAAATGTCTGTGGATAACTTGAAATTTTACCTATATTTGAATGCCTAGCTAAAGCCATAACTTCATCACTGCGATCTCCATGTGAAGTCTTGCCTCTGCTCTCCTTGAATTGTGTGTGTGTGTGTGTGTGTGTGTGAGAGAGAGAGAGAGAGAGAGAGAGAGAGAGAGAGAGAGAGAGAGAGAGAGAGAGAGAGAGGAGAGAAAGATACTAATTTGATATTTATCAAAATATATGTAACACTATATACTAGTTGCATTGTAATACTGTATGATAGCCCTGCAGACTCATGCTATTGCCTCCCATGGACAATATTAAGGAGTATCTCTTTATAATACTATGTTGGTTCAAATCAGCAGTTTAGTGAGTGAGACTGAGTAATTAAAGATGTCATCTGACAATTTACTGGAGAAAAGATCATTCAGCTGCAATAGATAGTATTTTTTTTTACCAGAACAATAATAGGGAAATGCAGGCATGAAACCGATTAACTGCTCTTGCTGCTACTTTTGTAAATTCTCTCGTGCCTTTGACCCATTGGTAGGAAGACAATAGAGCTGAGATGAGTAACGCTGCAATGCAGCCGGGGTTGATAACAGGCTAGAAGCACCTTTGTGAAGGATCAACTTTTGTTTGTTTGGGGCAATGTGAGGACAATGGAAAGGATGGGTAGAATGGGGTTTATTTTGTTTGAGCAGTAGACATAGAATCAAAGTTGGTCTGAATAGTGAGGTTTTCGTGTAGATTTTGCGGATAAAATTTACTCATCAAGCTTGCATATGTCTTCGATCACTAACTGCATGTGGATGAATTTAAATCCTAAGTAAATGCAATAGAACAAGAGACGTCTTCTTTTTCATTAGCCATGCTTAAAGGGTTTGCACAGTCATGTCAACCTGGTCAGTACTGTGGAGGATTGCACAGAAACAAGGCACGCTCAGCACTCCCGAAGTTTCTATTGCACAGTTGTGACTTAAGTGCAAATACTATATGGTATTTTCTAATGCTAAAAATGTGGGAGAGGTTGGAGGAGAAAAAGGAAAGGAAATGATATAATTGGACTATAATATAAAAAAGAAAAGAAATACTTTATAAATCCTTTAGCTTGTCGTTGTCGTCTGAATTTCACATAAGCTGTAACCTCCAGCAGTCACTGTGCTTGAAACCTTTAGAAGATCGATCACTAAGCTAAAGGAAGCTGTTGAGCTGTGCTTCCCCTCGTCTGACTGAAAGGCCCTATGAGGATGTAGTGAGAAGTAAGCCACCTACAGGCAGCACAAAATGCACAACACCCACCAACACTTTGCACTTGGGGTTCTACGGCATACAACAAGTTACATTTTTAAAAGTGTCTACTCCTATTACAAGTACATCAGAGTCTCCTGAGTTCTGGAGCACCACTGAACTTGAGGCCATCTTGGGGGAACTTCTGACCTCAGTGATTACATCATTCACCATACCTATAAAACTGAAAGTATTAGTGATGGTATACATATCTGTCAGACTAATTTTTAATTAAAAATATTTCTTAACTTGATACAATGTTTTAAATGAGTAGCTAAGTTTCATCATCTCATGATAAGAGTTATATGCTTTGGCTATATTACAATGTAAGTAATACCATCTAGCTTGTTGAAATAAAACTGCTATTTTCTATGCTGTCTAGCTTGTGGTAGTTTGATAAAGCAGCCCAAGGAAGTTAATTCAGGTATATACTTTTATTTTGTTACTTTGGGTTACATTATTGTTAATTATAACTGGAATATTAAATATACCAAAGATATTGTCTAAGTTTACATTTTTATGAGACATTTAAACACTACCCATTTCCCAGTGCCAACTATTTTCTTGGCAACTCTGTTTTCTCTGAAGTGTGAATATCTCCATTATTGCTGGTAAAATGCAAATTGCATTTCCTAACATTATTCTTTACACTTATTTTTTAACGTTAAAATATAAATTAAAAATATAAACCATAAATCTTTTATGGTGGACATTGGTATACTTATGCTGCTGTAACAAAATCTCAGAACCTCCGTAGACAATAAAACAAATTAATTTTTTCAATATTTTAGAAATTCTGAACTTCAAGATCAAGGTGCACATTTAGTAGCCTGAAGAGGGATATGTCCTAGGAAAAGGAAGAATGATGCGTCCTCTCCATCTGACGCTCAGAGAATAATAGCAGGGAGAATGAGATAACATATATCGTGCTGTGTCTTTAATGAAGGCCTTAATCTTACTGATAAAGGTGGAGATGCCATAGCCTAATCTCTTAGCTCTATTGAACCACATGTAAACTGAAGACATAAGACAACTATAGCATGATGCTACAATTCATTGAGTCACTTGTAAGTAATAATAAAAGTATGATTATCTTTCGTATTTTATTGTTCCAAAGTCTATAGTCTATCAATTAACATTGGTGACAACTTAGAATTCAAACGACTTAAATACGTTACAGTAAGTTCCCACAGACATGTATCATGAGGTATTGATGTACACCATGACAGAGACTGAGAAGTATTGTGATGATGTCAACAAGCTATACATCCAGGGAAACCAGTAGTTCTTCACATTCTGAAACCCGAGAGATTATACAGAATCCAGTATGAGTCTGAAAGTTCACGGAGATCAGAAAATGAATAATTCTCCAGCTCCAGCAAAAGGCACAAAGCTTTCTTCTCCTTCCCCTTTAAACTCTGAGCTCAGCCCTGACTGAACAAGCACATGTACTGCCTCACTGTACTACCAACAGATGCTTTGGAAAATGCCACTGGGTGGTAGGAACTGGTGTCTTGAAGAGTTATAGAAAGCCCATGATGAGTCATGACCCAGAAAGCAGAGAGCAAAGACAAGCCAACCATCGCAAAAGTATGCTGCCTTAGAATAGCTCCTCCATAGTACTAAATCTTAGATTATATAAAGTGGAATATTTGGTCATGATATTACTATGTCTGTAGCACCACCTACACACATGAAATTGGTTGTATAAGAACACACTCAGTCACAAATTGACTTAATGGGAGTCTGTTGTTTGGTGGGAATATCTATCTGGAATTTGACCTACGAATGACCAAAAAGGCACCAGAGAGCTGTATCATTGATGTATTAGTCACCAATGCTTTTCCCTTAGCTGTTGTTTACAACCAGGAAATGAATAAGGAATAGGGCCAAGGCAAGTTCACAGCTAGGTCAGCTTCATATGTAGAATTTTAAAAAGTAAGTTCCTGCTGTCTTATTTTTGTTTTGAGTGGTGGGACTAAAAGACAGCTGTGAACAAAACTCTTGGCAAAGGATACAACTATGGTAACTGCACATGGCTATCCATTTTGTGGGAAAAGCAGATTGACCTTAGGGATGCTAGAGTCTTGTAGGCAAGGTTATTTGCAAATGAATTGTCTGGATACTGTACATCCTGGAAATTAAATGATTATAAGGTCATAGACAAAGTGTTTCAGAGGCAGGGATAAATGGAACTGTTGAAAAGTTTAATTTCATGGCAAGGCCACATAATGAGCATCCACCATGGAGATGGCTCTAAGTAACCATTAGGTAGACTCACTTTGCCAGTTGATTTCAATTCAGCCTGTCTCAATAGATTCCTCAATGATGTACCAGTGAATTAAGGAAAGAATAGCTTTGGTGGTAGCGGCAGAGTCTGTGCATGCACCTGTGGGCATGACCTCTTCTGTACACTCTGAGTAATGTGATGTCAACTGATTTTTATTGTTGTTGTTATTTTTTACTTCTTCATAAGAAAAATAAACTGAGCCCTTCTATAGGGCAAATCCCTTTAGGAGATCGATCAAGTATCTCTCAGCAGAGTGATTACATTTCATTATTTCTATCTTGGAGAAGACAGCCATGACTATGAAACACACAGACTAAATTTATGGTTTTATATATGCAGGTTCTCTTTGTCAAAAGATCAGCAGACAAGAAACAAAATCACCAGAAGGGAATAAAGTCATCATCAAGTATGACCACAGTTATGCAGTAAAATGAGGCAGTAAGACCTTGGCGCCCAGACCATCTGGTTTGTTTGTTGATGCTTCCTGCTCAATTTTACTAGTAAATAGCAACGGCAGAAGCCAAAGTATGAAACGGGTGTGGTGAGCAGGGACTAGTAACTCATGATGATAAAAGTCTCCATTATTTCTGGAGATAAGATAAGTTAGGGCAAGCATTCTCGCAGTACAGCAATCTTATTGTCCATGGAGTAACCATGTATTTTACACTAAACCTCCCAATTCTCATCACACTTTATTATCCTATGTGAATTCGGTTAGGATCCTCAGCACTGTTCCCATTTCAAAAGTCTCTCAAACCTCTTCCTTTACTGATGAAAAAAATGTGGGAGGAGTAGTCACCTACTTTTGTCCCAGAGAAGGGAGACTCAGAACAAACAACAGAGTTTGGATATGATGAATAATGGATGTAGGTTTGAGACCAGCATGGTAGCATAGACAAGTAAGTTTCCCCAGAAATGAGAGTAATCGGTCATAGGAGAAGCACAAATGTGTGCTAAGTACTAAACCAGTTACCACTCACGGGGACAGGAGATGGGAGAGCCGCAGTGCAAATGCAGGTGCATTGCCTATAATCTCCCCTGACAGACAGATCCTTGCCCTTGTCTACTCTTTGTGCAGAAATTATCCTCATAAGGCCCTCCTCATTCATAATCACACCTTCTCTCTGCAATGCGTATTTCAGTGTCTGGTTCTTGACAGTGATAAATGGTCCAGTTTCTTGCCTCATTTCAACATAAGCCCAAAGGATCCTCTCAGCTTCAGATCGCCTAGGGATTGCCTGATTCTCTATTGCAACTGCATTGCAACACAGTTTCTTCTTCTACCAATATTTCCTAGCTCGTTTACATGGATTCTTCCAAATGAAACATTTTGATTCAGTTTCTGAAACCATTTTTTTTAAATACTGATGTGAATTGAAAACTGCAAGCGCAGCTCAATAATGTAACATTTGTCTGGCATGAATGAGTCTTTGCACTCAATTCACAGGCCAGAAAAAAAAAAGCATGTTGTAACACCTTGGTGTTAATAGCCAGCTACCTAGGATGCTGAAGAGGGCAGTAGATGAAATCACAAGGGAGAGTATATACACTAATCTACGTTCTTCATTAAAATATGAACACTATGGGAGAATGCCATGTCCAGAACACAAAGCCATCCTTATTTAGAGAAAAAAAAAAGCATGAATGAAAACTAGAAATGGATGTTGAGCAAGGCAAGCAATTCAAAAAGCCAACTATGATAGAAAATATGTTTAGAGAACTATTGATAAATATTATTTGATAGTTGGATGGTGGTGACAAAATTGTTGATGAAGAAGTCTGTAATATAAAGGGAGTCATTGTGATTGCTCTTTGCTAGTAGAAAGGATTAATAATCTTAGGTATGGGATAATTTAGCCTGGCATAAAATCAGGAAGACTGCACAAAGACATAGCAGAGTCTAAGATCAGAAAACACAGTGAACAGCTTGTAATAAGCAAAATTGGGAACACTCAGGAAAGCACTTTCAGGGAATTAGGCATGGAAATGATGTAATATGCTTAGAAAGAAACTTACAATAGAATTTGAGATTGAAAGGAGCACTCTGGGAAATAACTGTGATATATAATGTCATCATTAAATATAATCATATCCCCGTCCATAAAAAGTCTGCAGAATAAATAAAGATGGAAAGCAACTTCATCACACACATGGTGTATATCTTATTACAATATGGCTACTTAAATATCAGCAGTGTCTTCTAACTGTACCCCCTGAAGTAATGGCTCAAAGAACCAATCTTTGATATGTTGCTTCAAGATCAAAAATTGCTTTCTGGGAGCCCCAAAGGCTTGAGCTCTCCAGAGGAAATGCCCTGCTCAGTGTTCCCTGAAGTGCACATCTGAGAACCATTAGCAAAGGAAGAGTGCTTTGTCTGGAGTCCCATGGGGATATACAAGTAGAAAGGTCATTGCTAAGGCAGCAGGGACTCAAACTGTCCAGGGACTCCATGCTTGAAATCAACACCTCTTATGAGATAGGAAAATAAAATAAGGAACAACACACATGGTAGGCTAGATTGTCTAGCTAATGTCTAGCCAGAGATGAACCACTGCAATCAGGCTTAGGTAACCACTCCTGGAGGAGCCAAGCCAATGAGTGTAAAACCCCAGGCAATAAGTAATTTTAAATTCAGTAATAAAAAGCAAAGCACCATAGACTATATATTGAATAAAACATGTAAAATAATGATAGTTTTTTTAATCACCTAATATCCCCATTAAGAGGTTTTATAGAGAAGTTAACCATAAATAGCCTGAAGGTAATTAGATACACTGCTCAGATTTGTGAGTTAGAGAGGTAAATTTAAACCTATTCCACCTCATGATTTTTTCTTTATTGGAAAGAAAGATGCCAAAAGGAAGATACCAACACACATTCTAAGAATGTAGTGCTTGAAAGGTCATATTATTTGAGAATGATTTGTTCCAAATGATCATACCCTTCAAAAAACCCTTTCATATTTGTGTGTGTGTGTGTGTGTGTGTGTTACAATTTCTCACCATTGGTGGCCAGTGTATGCAGATTTAATGTGATGGTCTTTGGGATAGTTTTGTTTCTTGCTTTCAACAACAAACTAATTTTTTTTATTGTAACACCTCAAACAGCTAATTGGCTTCAGTTAGTACGCTGCTCAGGGAAGTTTAGGAAACAAAAACACAGAACCTCTCATAAGCACATATATTACTGGACAAAAGTAGGAGTGTATTTATATTTAGATGCAAATTATATACCATATGCCCTCAATCCTTTGCAGTAATGGAACATGTAGGAATCCTGAATATTCGCTTACAATGCATATTAAACCTATGAAACACAAATAGGTAAAAGGTGATTTTGTGTGCCAAGCCTTTCATTCAGAGGTGGGAGCTTGTCTCCAGGCCTATTCATAAATAATGTAGCAGGGCAGATCTCCTTCCTTTGGGACTAGCTCTTTGCATAGTAAAAGCAATGGCACATGATTTGCACAAGTCTTTGCATATGTACCTTTCTGAATCTTGCCAGTATCGCTACACATCTTTGGAGGAATAAAATCCAAGATGTTTTGACTATGTTTATGTATCTTCAGCTCAACATATTTAATGTGCAAAAGTAAACAAAGCAGGAATGAGTATTTAGCCTGGTGGCCTATTTCCTTGTTGCATGAATATTCAAAACTCCACCTGTTCAAACTTTACATATGATCCCTGAAGAGCAGCAGTGACAGCTTGATATACTAGTTTTATAACTAAAGACACCCTGCCATCCTACAATGTGTAGTGTAACACACACTTGCTGATACAGGCAACCAGGTGTGTTTATGAGAAGAATACTGTTTGACAATGTACTAAATACTTTTTGCTTCAGATAAATGAACAAAAATAGTGTATAAATCATCTTTTTCCTTGAGCCAATGTTCAAGAATTTTAGAATGTTAGTAGGATAGCTAAAAGACATGGAACATACCTAGATATACTTAGTATTTTGGGTATCAGAATTGAAACTCTTTTCTGCTTCCAAGAACATTGCTCTTTATTCCCTGGGTTGCAAATCCATTGGAGTACCCCCATCACAGCAGCTGTTGCTTAATAATACTAAAGAGTTGAGTGCTGGCCACATCGACCATGGGTCAGTGTCTCTACAAAGTGGGCCTTCAATTAGCACTGATGGATTGACTTTCTCACCAGCTGTAAAAGCTCAATTCATAGAGATGAGTCCTATGAGACTAAAAATACATAAATTAAGATACCAGACCTATAATTTCACATTTGTAGCTATAAAACATGTATGAACATGTGAAACATATCCTTTGTTTCTATTTTTGAATGTTTTCTAATTTATTGATATATTAAGAGATTCCCAATGTATCTGTCACATAGTCAAAATGAAATTTGAATAGCATCATGCAGTATGATGAGGCATAAGAGTAATTATGAAGGATCTAAAACCAAAGTATCTGAAGATAAAATACTAGTGTTTTGGTTAATAATAAATAGAATACCAATAACAAATAGTTCCTGTTGGTGAACGATATTTTGCTTGCATAGCCTGTTACACAGTCTTGAGTGTCAAGATTGTGAATATTTTCCCTGTATTTGATGTTCGACTTTAAGGCAGGTGTGATTTTGAAGGTGGGCCAGATATGCTCCCTGAATTTGAAAGCATAATGAGTTTCCTCTTCAGCGTCCATTGGAGCTGCATGGTTATGGTTTTCCCTCTTGATCAGGTGACAGATGGAAAAGATCCCCTCAGTCAAAGCAGAATTGAGAGGGCAGGGCACAGGCTGCTGCCTGCTCTAGCAAGCATAGCTCTTATGTCCCATATCCAAACCACAGCTTTCTCTGTACCTGAAAAGTTGGAGCAAATCAGCTGAACAGCATCTACCATTAAAAAATGGGAAGTGGAATTAGTTCAGAGAGCAAGGAGTCAGCCAAAAGGTCAAAAGAACTGGAGAAGAAGCTTCAGGAAGATGCTGAGAGAGATGCAAGGACTGTTAAGTTGCTGCTGCTAGGTAACATGTTTCTCTTTTGCTTTCAGCATCTGATTGTTTTCCTCACTTATGTCATATTTACTTTGCTCACATTCAAATTTTAAGCATATAGCTTCTTTGAGGATTTAGTAATGGAAATATGTTTGGAATACTAAGTGGACTGACTTTATATATACTCTACATGTATTTTGTAATTTGTTTTATGCTTTGTACTTATTACATTGTTTAAGAGATAAATATTAGATGCCTCAGTTTACCTATAGAATATCATTACTAAAAGAAGACTCATACACATTTGTTACTTTGTTGCATTCTGTTTCCCAAAGAACAGCTAAAATCCTTAATGACAAGTCATAAATGTATACTATTTGTTTACACAGAAATAAGCTGAGTATTGGTCTCAAAAGTAATGTGTACAAATCAATTAGTCTTGAGTTTTATGTATAATAATGACTAAGCACTTAAAGATATATCAAGAATATTACTAAGACTTCAGGATTAATAGTGCCATTAAGATTGCTGTACACTTAAAAACATGGCATTCAGTTCCTTATAGAACACTTATATATTCACTCATGCCATAAATTATGTGTCTGTTTTTCATCCCTTCAAAGCAAATGATACTGTTTTATGATTACTGTAGTTTCAATAATTGGTAAATTAATTAAAATAATCTGTGTGCAACCTATTTTTCATAAACCACTTAACATATAGTGGCCACTGGGATAAAACAATAGAGCTTGTAACTTCTTGTGTGAGGAATAAGTTGGGTGAATTAGGCATAGTAATTATTTCCATTCAGCAACATGTGAGATTTAAGGGGAATTTGTGGAGTTCTGGAGAAGAAAACATAAAAGGTATAATTTAGGATACTAAAACCGATGATATTTTTAACCAAATGTCTGGACAATATATATTAGGTAAATATATTGTGTAACCCAGGGGATGACCCAGGGGTGTTCATGGATTCAGTTTTCTCTTTTCCTTGTTTGTGTTTTCAATTTATCCACATTCAAGCTATAGGCCAATTAATCCACCAATCAGTTTTGATTTTGAATATTAACCTTGTGTTAAAATATTGTATAAAAGATTCCCCAAATTAATAAAAATCTAAATCAATACAGAAACGAATCAAAATAAGAGCTTTGACTTTTTGACACTTGTGTATTTACTCTGATGCTAGTTATATATGAAATAATTCATTATTTCAGGATTCTGAATCTATCACACAACAGAGCTTTTCATTTTTTAAGTGTTCTTTTGCTCTGATCACACTACTGAGTTTCAACAGCTAACTGTAGGCTGTATCTCTTGTTTCTCAAAGAAAGAGACATGTTCTCTGCTTCCTTGTTGGAGTTCTGTGGCAAGCCATGCCCACAGTTCTTACAATAATTACCTATAATTGAAGATTTAGGAAGATGAGAGGGAAGAACTTTGAAACTATCAAGCACATGTTCCCTAGTTCCACAGAATTCTCAGAGGCTCTACACTGGAGTCAAAGTAATATGAACATGACAAAGGCAACTAAAATGTAAGAGGAAATGTAGACATTACCACTAGTGCAGTTAACATTCTCTTGGACTGGCACAAGTGTACTAATGTAGCAATAGAGAGAACATTCACACATGTAACCACTGACGTCTGTTTCTTGACTGTGGATAAAACTGATCAACCTCTTCAAGCTCCTGTCTCTTTGGCTTCCCCACCATGGCAGACTGTACCTTGAGTTGAAACAGAATAAGTCCTTTCTCCCATAAAAAAAAAAATAAATCAATAAATAAAAGACTAGTCTACATGTTGAGATAAATTTCCTAAAGAATTGATAAATGTTTTCAACACACCATTTTAAAGATATTTTCTCTTCTTTTATAAAAACACAAATTGTAAGCCAGTTCTCTGAAATGGCTATATTGCTGATTACGATAGACAGTATTGTTAAATGACCACAGAATTATGAAGCTTGAGGTATGTGGGTTGGAGAAACTGGTCAGCTAGAATGTGATTGTGATGGGGAAGAACAAGGTAAAATAATATGAAGAGGTGACTGAAAATGTGCCATTCACAATCAAGCCCCAATAATTCAAAGTGTGGTGGAGAACATTGAGTTTTCCCAAATTATGAACTGAGTGCTGACTGGTTGCAGCGATGCATTAGCGTCTATAACCAGAGAAGCTGAGCAGTCCAGAGAGATAGCCATCAGGTCACAAGTTGTTATGTGTGAAGTTCTCAAGTGGAAAGGAAGGTAATTGTTCTCAAACTTAAGTGGTGGCTTTCATTAAGTTGAAAGAATAACATTTATTAACAGGGATGAGAAAGAATCAGCAGCAGTAATATCACAGCTTTTATTTATTCAAGATAACAATAGTTTCATAAACTCATTCTCGTACTACTCTATTATTGGTACCAGCAATATGTAGGCTGAGCTGCTGAGATTTAATTTAATAAATTAAATCACACTCTCTTCAGTTTTCCCTATTTTGATTTTTTGAAGTATTTGACTATTTTTTTTCCTTTTGAATTCTGAACTCTACATTTGATTTAGTTTTTAGTTTAAAACAACAAAATCTGATTCGCTCTCATTTTTACCTCAGTTCAAATTATTTACCCTGTATTTTTCATCTTAAACTTGTTTTAATTAAGGTATCGTACAATAACTTATGGAACTAAACTTAGAGCCCTCACATTCTCTCAACCTCAAAATTACTTGGGTTCTCATTGAAACAACATCTACACTCTTTAGTGGAATAAAAAAAGAAATGGTCATATGATGACATTATAAGCTTAATCATGGTACTGACCAATTCTGAATTTAACCCTGTACTTAAAAAGAGAGAATTCTACAACACAAAACAAAGCAAAACATTGTGTGACTTATTTTACTTTGATCTTCATTGTCTAGTGAATTTCTTGATGCCAAAACACTAAGTTTCCAATTAATCATGCACTGTGAAGTAGATATAAACCTGGTGTGTGTGTGTGTGTGTGTGTGTGTGTGTGTGTATATAAACATGAAATAGGTCTCAGTGAATCTAAAGGTCTGATGCCTTCTACAATTTCCTTGCCCATGTTCTTGTCTCTTTTTTTCTTTCTTTCTTTCTTAGTTGACAATCACTTTTCCCTTTTATTGAAAATATATTCTTTTCTCATAGAAAAATCCTGACTATAGTTGCCCCTCCCTCCACTCCTTCAAGTTCCTGATCACCTTCCATGCCTTCTATATCCACTCCATTCCTGGCTCTCATTAGAAAACAATCTGTTTCTAAGAGATAACAACTAAACATGGCAAAATAAAACATAGTGTGATGAAGCAAAAACTATCATATCTATCAAAGTTGGACTTGGCAACCTAACAGGAGGAAAAGAGGCCCAGGAGCATGCACAAGAATCAGAGACACACTCTCATAGTCAAGATTACTATAAAAATACTAACCTAATGGCTTTCATATATATTCAGAGGACCTGGTGCACACCCATGTAGGCCCTGTGCATACAGCTGCAGTCTCTGGGAGTTCATATGCACCTTGCTTAGTTAATTTAGAGGGCCTTGTTCTCTTGGTATGCTCCATGCTATCTGGCTCTTGCAAATTTTCCACCTCTTCTTTCACAGAATTCCCTTAGCTCTGGAATGAGTGGTTAGATGGAGACATCCCATTTAGAGCTATGTGTTTCAAGGCCTGCCTCTCTGTGTAATGTTTGTATTTCTTGTCAGCTAATTTCTAACAAATATTTAATAGACAGATATTGTCAACATTACAAAAGTTTGTATAGGAGAGTTTTGTCAGGTCATTGAAAAATATTTGATAAAGACAATGGAAGTATTTTTACTTTTGTAAAAGATAAAAAATATATTGTCAGACTGGTGACAGGATAATATGAAATCCAACATAAAAATGAAAATAGGGGAATTACATGATAGATTAATCCCAAAAATAGTGTTTAAACTATAAGGACATTCATTGGTATTTACCATACCAACATGCTAATAGAGAATGGTTCTCATAATTATACCAAGAGAGGATAAAATATGAATCAAAATAAAAAGATAAATATTCATTAGCACCTATCAAGAGCAAACTAGGAAGAGAAGAGAATTCCATTTCCCATTACATAGATAAATAGTTTGAAGAAATTTAAATATCATACTTACTGATGAACCACCATTAGTCTTGTTGTCTATAGACAGTGAACGGGAAAGTATTAATAATGATTATTGGACTTCCTCATAACAGATTTAACATTGGCTTTTTCTTGCCCTTGACCTTTCCATTGGCACATTCTAGGCAAGAACCAAGAATCTGGGTGAAGGTGCATAGGCATGAATTTCAATCAGTCAGGCTTAGTTGGGAGCACAGAGTGATGGAACAAGTCAAGAATGTGAATGATAGGAAGGAGAAATATATTCCCAAAATTTATTCCCTTTTTTCCTTTCTTATGACTTAAAATCAGAAGAAGTTTGAGAAAGTTGTACTTCAGAAATCTGTTTTAAGTAAACAAAGTGGAGTACAATATATTTCCTTATTGTAGTTAAAAAACACTTGTATCTATTATTTGTGGCTGACTTCCCATTGGAAAACTACAGAAAGCATTAACAACACTGGGCTAAACATAAGCATCTATGGAAGAAACATGACAAAGAAGGAAGGTAAAACAAATACATGAAAACAAACTAATCACTGTCTCTATTTTGGAAAGCATTCTGTTTTTAAAAACTGTGACTGAAGTGGCTTCCTCTGTGCTGCTGCATCTGAATAACTGGACTTGTAGCCACTGCAGTGGCAGCAGAAATCTCAGAACCTGGGTACTGGCAAGGAGTGAGCATTGTGTAGGAAATCTAACAACCATGATCCATAAGAAAGTATTAAAATAACAGAAGGGCTGGAGCTATAACTAAGATAGCTAGGGGTGCTTACAGCTCTTCCAGAGGACCTGAGTTCAGTTCCCAGCACCCCATTAGGTGGCTCACAGTTGTCTGTAATGCCTACCTTTTAGGGACTTCTAGACTCTCTCAGAGCTTGCCCTTGTGTGTACATACCCACAAATACACATATACAAGTTACTAAAATTTTAATAAAATGTAAAATTAAAAAAAAAGAGTGGAAGTTACTTTACTTGAAGGGTCTTTAAAAGGATGAAAGCACATTCTTCATGTCTGAGAAGACACCTAGTACTTACTACAGTGTTTTCCAAGTCACACATACCTATGATTTAATCTCTGAAAGCCATAAAATGTACATGTTAATAATAAGATTTGATTTACAAGGAAACTGATGCTCATAGAGATAGAACTTAATCATGCTGCCTAGTAAAAGTCAGAAGTGTATGGAAGCTCAAGTAAATTACATAAATAAATATAATATGTTTCTTTAATTCTAAAAGCACTTGCACAGTGTTTCTTTCTTTCTTTCTTTCTTTCTTTCTTTCTTTCTTTCTTTCTTTTTTTTTTCTGTTATTTCATCTTTGAGTCCAGGCTACATATATCATGTAGAGAAGACAGATTTTTAATTTTACTTATGAGGAGAGTTATTGAGCGAGGCAAGTTATTCCTTTAAAAGGCTAAATATGATAAGAAGCTGGCACTTTAGCACAAAGACTGCCTATGAAAGCACAGCTTTCATTTTAACTTAGAGTAAATATACCTTGAAACCATTAAAAATTCTTTGCTCTATGCCTAAAAATAATGTAATATGACAGAGCATTACCAGGAGAATTGAGCGTTTATTTGAAGGTAGATCTAGAATTTGTATGAGTACATTCATCTGCACAGTTTCCATTTCTCTCATGCCAGAACAACACTTTCTAGATGGATGGCTCATCTAAATTTCTATATGACTTTAATGGCCTAGAAAAATATTATACATATCAATATATTCCCATTATTTAATCTCATCTTGCCTGTTTTAGCCAAATGAGCAACCAAGCCTTGTGGCATTCAGTAGAGTTCAGTTACTGGTATTACTATTGTACAGATTTAAATTTCTTTTCAATATTTCTAAATACCAGTAGTTTTATTTTTTTATTTACAATCTGTGTGTATTAAGATGAAACTTAAGTACAAATTTAATTGTTATTTAAAATATTATCCTCTTCAAAGAAACAGATATGTATCTTGTGAAAATTCCTTTGGTACTCTTTAGCCCAGAAAATAATGTTAGTTATGACCACAATTGAGAAGGAAGGAACTATTTTGGGGTGTACTCGGCATATGTGAACATGCTGTCATGTGTATATTTAGCCCAGAACATGATCTAATCCTGCAAGAATGGAGTGGTGATTGTGAAATAAGACCTACAACCAATGTGAAATGCGAATGAACAGTTCATTTCTGCAGAACTTTGAGAGGGAGTCTTAAATAATGAAGGAGATTTTTAGATGGGTTGTGGTTTTTTTTTTCTCTTGGAATTATGCCGATATTGCAGTTAACTGTTTAGGATCATCACTTTGAACATTAAACTTACTACACAGAGAAAATACAATAGCTTAAAAAGCACTAAAAATCATTAAATGCTGCTCTAAAAATAATTACCAATGAAAATATGAATTATTAATATGAAGTTTCATCAACTTATCTGCTACTTTAAAGTAATGAGTTGTTCTATATCCTTAGCCTCATTCTGAATTATATGCTAAGTTAAAAGAATTGTTACATACTTATAATACCTCTCATAAATAATTTGGGAAATTCCAGTGCTTAGTATCATCAGTGTGATTGTCATCTGATCTTGACCATTACCTTCAGTATTTATGGAGTGCACATCAGTGGTTCCAGGCAACTAAAGAGCAAAAATGCTTGAAATTTGGCACCTGTACTTAATACATGGAGATATTTATTCTCATTGTCCTATCAACCATAGAGAATAATAATTTTACATCACACTCCCATTATAGTTGACATTATAAGTAATCTAACAGTTTATAAAGCAAGGTGGTGAATGTGTGTATGCTTTAAGCAAATATGATATCCTATTATATAAGAGATCTGAGTACTTGATGAGTTTTGTGCCTTCAAAGGACTCCTGGAGTCAACCAAGTTTGTTACCAGTGGATAATAAAAGACCACTCTGAATGTACTTTTGCACTTTGGGATAGCCTAAAAGTCACTTTTGTCCCCAAAATGTGTGACACAATTTTGAGTATTCTACAACATAAAAAAATAAAATAAAATATGTTTGTGACTTTTTTAACCTGACCAATAGTGGTAAAGTGATACCATATTTCTTTATTATCCATGACACACATAATATATAATTCTGGAATCTTATTTGTGCGTGTGTGTTTTGATGGAGATGAAATTCATGGCCTCACACATACTAAACATATACTCCACCTACAAGCTTTATCATATCCTAAAATTCGTTATATGCTTTTTGTTTTCTAAAAACTGATATTTCATTTCTTTGAAAATACTACCTGAATAACTTTTACTTTGTTCAAGAGTCACAGACAATATATAAGCGCTTTAAATTTTTAATTGATAGTCAAAATGAGACATTCTTTTCTCAGTTTCAAAAGTTCTCGAGTTATTTTTCTGCACAAAGTAAACCTGCATAGGGTAGGACTGCAGCTCATGCTAAGGTCATTGATTTTTCCTCTCAAATTCCCAAAGCTGGAAATTTTCAAGCCAATAAAACTAAATATATGTATTTGATTTGGTGAAGTGAGATTGTGTGCAGCTGTGCCTGCTGATACTTAGTTTCCAAAATCCACTTCTGTTGCTAGCAGTTAAAGACACAGGGCTGGATTACACTTTTGTGATGGAATGAATGTTTAGAGCCCACAAGCCCTAATTTTAACACCAGCACTGCAAAAAATAGATGGAAAAAAATAAGTCTATGGAGGCGTATTGGTAAATTACTGTGGCTGATTTTTGCATTCATCGGTTCTGCTTTTAACTTTACTGACCCATGACATAAAGCACACTAGCATAATAGTGGACAAGAATCATTGTTGTTATAAGAAATGAAAATCTCAACTGTTCAATTTTACCAATGAAGCCTCAGGAGCCAGATGCTGGGGTGAAAACCCACTAGCTCAGAGAGGCAGAGAAAGCACCCAGCTGACCTTCCTAATCAGCTCAGGTCCTGACTGAAAATGCCTTTCTTACTCAGCACAGCTGACAGCCCAGGAGGAAAAAGCCAAAAAGCTCCTTCTTCTCCTCCTCCATGCTGCCTTAAATACTCTTCTCTCAAAGTCCCTCCTTTCTTTTTAATCATTGTCATCTGGTTTCTTGCTTGACCTTTTGACCTAGAGTTGACTTTATTAAATCCTGTATATGGAAAGCTCTTGGATTAGAGGTTTGTGTTAGGGCTGAACCACACCAAACAAGAAACACGTTTACAGTTCACAACCTCGAGGTTCACAACGGGATCAAATATCCTGCAACACATCATGTCAGTTTATCCAAAAGGAAGAATCGGTCCATCCCCACTTCTCCATGAAATATTATTTACTACACTCCTACCACCCCTTATTTTTCTGTATCATACATGATAGGCAGCTGTATAGACAACTACAGAAATCAGATACATTAAGACTTGCCAGGGACAATAACATTTTTCTATCATAAGAGTTAAATTTAGATGCCTCTTTGTCTGTTCACCCAGGCTCAGGAAAACATTTAAGACCAGACAGAAATACTTCAAAAAATGTTGTCTCATACGAAGGACAAAATCGGTTTACTAAATTTACCTATAATATAATTTTATGCAGCATATTTTGATCACACAGTTTTCATCCCACAACTCCTTCCAGATCCTCCCAAACCCCTATCCATGCAGTTTCAGGACCTCCCTCCCTCCCTCTCCCTCCCCCAACCCCCCCCCCCGCCTCTCTTTCTCTGTCTGACTGTCTCTCTGTCTCTGTCTGTCTCTGTCTCTGTATCTCTGTCTCTGTCTCTGTCTCTGTCTCTGTCTGTCTGTCTGTCTGTCTGTCTGTCTGTCTCTCTCTCTCTCTCTCTCTCTCTCTCTCTCTCTCTCTCTCTCTCTCTCTGTGTGTGTGTATCTGTCTGTCTGTCTCTCCCTCCCCAACTCTAAAATCAAAACAAACAAATGAAAATAATAAAATATCAAAACAAAACTAACCCTAACCCTTAACTGTAATATATAGATAGATGATAGACAGGCAGACAGATGGCAGATGAGGCCATTTTGTGTTAGCCATTGCTCCTGGGCATGGGACCTGCACTGGTGTGAGTTGGTACCCACAGGGACAAGCCTTTGAAGACAACTGATTCTCCTCTCCCAGAAGGTATCAATTGCAAATAACTTCTTGGATGCAGGTGGGTTAGTTTTGAAATATAAATTCAAAGAATTAATTTTTTATGTGAAATATATCTTACACTGATGAATAAGGATGAAAAAATAAAATGATACATGGAAATGTATAAGCAAGGAGGTGGAGGTGGGCACTAGAAAAAGCATGAAGCTCAAGTAAGTGGAGGTGGTGCCAGGGTGCTCTAATCCATAAGTATAACATTGATTAAATGATCAGATTCAGATTTATCACTCAAATTTCCTTTCACTTACACTGAAATCATGATACTCTGCTGGGTTTTTTTATACCTACCTCATTGCACCCGGTCCTATGGCAGAAGACAGTCCATATCACCTTGTATGCATTAGGGCTCCTTGGAGGTACATAGGTTTTAAGAAACTTCATTCATTTTGATAAAGGAAATTACAGCCATACACAAAGGTATGATAGGCTTCTGAGAAAAAAAAGCATGTTTTAATCAGGATAGATTTCTGTTTGAATAGTTCAGGAAATAAAATTATTTATGGTTTTCTTATTTTGTCATTTATTCAAATAGAGATACAAAGTGTCATATTAGGAGGCCAAGACTGACTTAGAGTCTGAAATTATGGATTCTATCACTGGGTTGCAAACTCAGGAGATATAAAAATCTCAAGTGATGTTTATGTTTAAAATATAATTATCTCTATTAGTACACATTCTTTCCCTTAGAAGTCACATGAAAACAGGGGTGAAAATTTTTCATGTGATAAAATAAATTTTAATTTTTATACAAATTTGGTGGATCAGTGAATAACATTTGCTTCATTTTGTTTCAGGAGCAGGTGAATCTGGGAAAAGTACTATTGTTAAGCAAATGAAGTAGGTACACAGCTATTTCTAATGTTTATATGTGGTGTTTGTCTATGCAATGAACAATTCTGTTTTAATTATTTATTTTAGTATTTTATCACAATATGATTACATAATTTCCCCCTTTCTCTCTATAAATTTTCCACATACCCTTTCTTGGTCTTTTCCATATCCTTTGCCTCTTTTTTCATTAATTTTTGTTATATATTTATGAGTAAGTACAATCTTCTCATAAAGTCTCACCAATGTGACTACAGTAATAGACATGCTATCACGGGCAGAGAAATTACAGGAGGGTTCTACCCTACACACACATACAAACACACACACACACACACACACACACACACACACACACACAAAATGTATATATAATGTATGTGTGTATATATATACATATGTATATGCCTTCTGAGACTTATAGGAATAAGTTACCACATCCAACTAAAATTATGTTTAATAATTTGTTATAGCAAAAATCCCTAATATTGACATGAGCTTTAATTTTATAGTTAGTAAAGTTTGAATGAATGATCTAATTTATGTTCTTTGTAACAGATAGTTGACTTCCATCTTTTTAGTACAGTTCTTCATTTATCTATATTGGGCAGGTTACTGTTTTAAATAACAGGCTTTGCTTTTTATATTTACTCAGTTGTATATCTGTAATATTTATCATTGCCTTTGTTTCAAATGTTCTTTTTATTGTCTGACTTTATACATGATTTAACATTTAAAATATTTCTTTTTATATGGCAAAATGACTGTTCATTTAAATAACTATGATTTTTGGTTTTTTTTTACTCACTTTATCTGTTTATCTGTGTTTATTATGTTTTTATTTTTATTTTTTACATACACATTTATATTATTACACATACATACAATATACTACCTACAGTGAGTGAGAAGAACCACAAAACTATCAGGAATTATATAAATGTTACATTCATAGCGTTTTGGCTATTTGTAGTTAGAAACCTTGAAGAAAACATCTGGGTAAATAAGTATGCTTAAGCCTATAAAAATAGAGACTGAAAAACAACAAGTTCAAGTGTGACTATGTCATAAATAAGAGTGTAGCAGGAAAGAATAATTATCTAGTGGAATTAGAGATCACGCTGCTGTTAGCATGGACAAAGGGCTCAATGAGCTAGCACCAGCACAGAGTTTAGCTCTAACAGGAAAATCTATTTTAAGCTATGATTCCTAAACCCTCAGTCAAATGGTGACTTATGAGTGAATGGGTGGAAGGAAGAGAGGAGCCCAGCCAAACCTCTTGTCTGGGCAGTTCACTTCTGATGATCCAGGAGCACGTACACACATGGAGGAATGGCAAGGGAGCTGCGGACAGAGGGCAATTACCTGAATTTAAAAAAAAAATTTTTTAAAGGGAAGAAGAATGCCTTTGTTAATGCTGTAAATAGAAAGCAGACACTCCTACTTTAAGTGTTTCTTAAGTGATAGGAAAAGCTAGGGCTGTCCTGCTAAGTGACTTCATATCCTCTAGAAAACAGGGTAAACCAGGATTCAGGCCTGGATGGTTGTCTCTGACCTGGAAGTCATGAAAAAGGAATCTATGTTCCAACTAAAATGTTGTGACTTATATATTTCAAAAACTATTTGATCTACACATGTCTTAAATTCTTCTTATATTTAGCCTGTGTTTCTCCCATAGCCAATATATGTGTGTGTGTGTGTGTGTGTGTATATATATATATATATATATATATATATATATGAAAAGACAATGAATGATAAACATTCAGAGATATAAAATTGTTCAGACTCAACATACATACATGATCAAAATCCTTTCGTTTTTAAGCTGCATATACTAATATGCTGCAATATTTGTGCGACAACAGATCAGCTCACAAAAGTCTTTCATGCTTAATTGTAGGATCATCCATAAGAATGGTTACAGCCAACAAGAATGCATGGAGTTTAAGGCAGTGGTTTACAGTAACACCGTGCAGTCCATCCTGACCATTGTGAAAGCTATGACTACACTTGGGATTGAATATGTCAACCCTCGCAGTCTAGTAAGTACATCCATGTGACAATTACGTGCCCTAGGTGGAGTGTGGGGCAAAAAGAAAATCAAAAGATCGTTGTCCTAGTCCGTATATGAGAACATAATATAATAAGTTTTCAATGCTTACTAATTGAACATAAATTTTCTCATTTTTCTCTAGATGAAAACTTCGTCTTCTACTATGCACTATAACTGCATTAAACAGTAACTGTTTTCTAGTAAATAAATGTAATAATAAATATGACAGCAAAAAAAAAAAAAGAAGCAGAGCTGTACAATGGTTGATAATGTAGCATCTAAGTGAGGTTTTTTTATTTAATTACCAATTTTTTCACACATTATAATGCATTAAAAATCTACTTTTAAAACAGATAATATGTAAAAAAACATTTTAATATAAAAATTGTGCATATATTATTGTCTAAAAGCCAGGAGGAGGCCCATTTCTAGATGTTGGGCTCCATGCAAGAGGGACAGCAGAACAGCTCTAGGACTCATGGAATGCAGCCCACTGGTCAGCAAACCCACGATGGGTATGTCTCAGCGAAGAATGACCCCTGAGAACTGCGTGTCCTGAGGACTTCACGCTGTTCTGAAGCATGGCTTTTCTTCTTACCTCTGTGGTCTTTATAATCCCCTTAATATGTGAACTGTGTGAGTACTATAAAGGGGGCTTCCAGCCCCTCAGTGGGCAGTATCAATGGCATACGCAATAACAATACTTGATCTCTTTCAGTGGAAGCCCCCACTTGTCACCATTAGTGGAAGCCCCTGCTAGGAGCCCTCAGCCCTAGCCCCAGCTTGCCACCATCAGTGGTAACTATCAGTTCTGGCTTGGAAAGTTGCCCTCAGAGAAAGTCTACAGGGTCACCAGCCAGCCAGCCACAGGGTTCACACCCCACCTCAGTTTTCCCCAGTTGATATCGAAGTAGGACTTCGATATTCTGGTGCCTGTACAGGGACGTGAACCCTGCGACCTACGTCGATATCAACTGGGGAAAACTAAGGTGGGGCATGAATACTGTGGTTGGCTGGCCACACACATGCTTATCCCTACTCTTATCTGTTTTCTTCTTCTTCTTCTTCTTCTTCTTCTTCTTCTTCTTCTTCTTCTTCTTCTTCTTCTTCTTCTTCTTCTTCTACTGCTCTTATCCTTTTCCTTTTACAGATTATATACCCAAACAAAATCTTTCAAGCAATACAAAAATCACAAAGTATTTACATTCGATTTCCCTATAAATAAATTATTACAATGGATAAATGTAAGAAAATCATGTTCCACAATACCTTCACATGGCCAAGTGTCTTATGTATTATGGGTAAGGAACAAGCATAAATAACAAGTTATTTCTGAGAACCCACATACATTTGTTACATATTAACTTGTTACATATTAACAGAATATACGCAAGCGAGGGAATTTCTCAGCCAGTTTTTCTTTATTGGCAGGCTGCAATTTGCAGTTACAAAGAAGGAATCAATTATCTTAAGAAGTAATCTTATGAAGAACTTAAAGGAATCACAAATCTAAACTCCTACATAAAAATAATCAGCCATGTTGATTTTTAGTCCTAAAGGTGCTCATCTACTCATTAATATGTTTTATTAAATCATATCAGGAAGCTGAGGGCAGAAAAATAGAATAAAGAAGTCAATCGTCATCTCAGTCAACAGCCCAGCTTGAAAGAGTCACGTCAGCCAATGGTGCTATGGGTCATTGTTCTTGCTTTGCCAACCTCAAAAAGTCCCCTAGCTTTACTAATAAGAGTGAACTTTCTCTTAACTTCAACTGACCCTTAAGATTTCCTGTATCAGAGCCAACAGCAAAAACATCTTTACCTCATTTTGCTAAACAATCTATTTTCCCCTAAGACTTTCTATGTCAGATCCCCTAGCAAAAACATCTTTACCTAACCTTGTTGAAATCTCTCTTTTTCCAAATCCTTTCTAAGGGTAATGATCATTGTTAACAATTTACATCTGTAGATTGTTTTGAGAGACGGTGGTTGAATCATTAATCTGCTCCAGCAGTGATAAGTGAAAGAGATCAAGCATTGTTATTGCGTATGCCAATGCTACTGCCCAGTGAGGGGCTGGGAGCCCCCTTTATAGTACTCACACAATTCACATATTAAGAGTATTATAAGGACCATAAGGTAACAAGCAGAGCATGAAGTCATCAGTACATGCAGTTCTCGGGGTTATGCCTTGCTGAGACACACCCATCATGGGTTTGCTAACTGGTGGGCCACATTCCATGAGTTCTACAGCTGTTTTGCTATTCCTCTTGCACAGACCCCAACATCTACACTGTTTATTGATTTTTTTTTATTCTCTGATACATTATGTCCCAATCGATCACACTTTCCCCCACACTCCCATCTCTACTCCCTCTCTTTTCCCCCTGATCCACTCTCTCCACCTCCCCTCAGAAAAGAGCAGTCCTCTCTGGGGCATCAGCAAGACAGGGCACAGCAAGATGTAGTAAGACCAGGCACAATATGACAAGGCTGGACAAGACAACCCAGAAGGAGGAAAAGGGTCTCTCAAGCAGGCAAAAGAGTCAGGGACAGCCCACGTTCTCACTTTTGGGATTCCAAGAACACCAAGCTACTCAGCCATAACATGTATGCAGAGGACCTAGGTCAGACACCTACAGGCTCTCAGGTCTCTGCGAGTCTCCTGAGCTGTGTTCTTCTGGTGTGTCTCTGATCCTTCTGATCTCTCGGATCCTTCCTCTTTGTTCTCCCCCCTCCCCATCCCCTTCCCTCACTTCCTCCTCTTCTTCTTCTTCAAGAAAAACGAAACTCTGCTTAATGTTTGGCTGTGGCACTTTGCATCTGCTCTCATTTGTTGCTGGATTAAGTCTCTCGGCTATTGTTGATGACCATTTTTGCTAGGCTCTGGTCTCAGAATACTCAACAGGTAGGACAAACTGTAGTGTGAAGGTTTAAGGCTGGGTTAGAGTCCCAATCCCTGTAGTTGAGGCCTTGCCTGGGTATAAAAGATGGTTTGGTTGAGTGAGCCTCCATGGTCCCCGTTACTAGGAGTCTTTGCTAGGGTTACTCTTATAGATTCCCTGATGTTTCCATTACACTAGGTTTCCACCTCACCCCTGAAATGTCCCCGAATTCCAGTAGTTTCTGGTAATCCAGACCCAGAAAGACAAACATGGTACATACTCAAGTTGATATTAGCTGTAAAATAAAAGACAATCATGCTACAGTCCACAGGCCCAGAGAGGCTAAGTAACAAGGAGGTCTTAAGTGAGGACACAAGGATCTTCCTGGCAAGGGGAAGCAGGTTTCACATGTGGACTGGGGGGTGGGTGGAGCTGGGAACAGGAGAGATGAGATGAGGAGGGGAGATACAGGGAGAAAAGACTAGAATACACTGTGTGTTTTAAAGGAAAAGGTAAATCCCCTTTCTTCCCATCAGTTTTCTCAGAGAGGGCTGGAGGACAAAGGGAGAGAGGAAAAGAGAAAAGGAGAAATGGTAAGTGTACCTTAGGACAAACCCTTTGCAAAGCCTAGAGCCTTGTTTCTATGACCTCCTTTGCTAGCTTCCCCCTACCATTGGTTCCAGTTAAATTTCTCGCTTCTCTGGCTCCACCTTCTTTCTCACACAAGAAAGGGAAACTTGAGGAGGAACTCCAAGACCTCCTATCTTTCTTATTGTATGATTTATTGAACCTATTTTATTTATGGCTGTTCTTTTATCTGTGACCCTGGCTTTTCTTAAGCACACAGAATTTTTATAATGGCTCTTAAATGACTACTGCTATAATCCCTTCATTTAAAGGTAAGAAAGAGTAGCAGGTTAACTTCAATCAGCTGACTTCCCAGCAGAACACACTGCTGCCTGGCTTCCTTTACAGCGTATTGCCCTGTGTGAAGACTATTTGAAACGGCGATGTTTATTTTACTTTTCCCTCCCAGGCTGTAATAGTTAACTAAAATGTGTGTGCCTTCTGCATTCTTTAACCGTGATGTAAAGATTTTGGAATTTGCATATATATCATGTATTTTGTCAAGGAAGTGGAAAATCACTAAATTTCCTATTGGTTCTTTTTTTTTTTTTTCCATGTGTGCTACATACAGCCAAGGTTTTATAAACTAGTGATGCCAATCAGTCCTCTTGGCTCTTAAGGACCTGATGATATGCGAGTGGAGTGGACACCATAGACTCTAAGAATACTATAAGAGATTTTAATGTATTTTTCTCACTGAACATTCAGTGTTTTAAACTTAGGTAGCCCTTAAGGTTGCTATGGCATCTCAGGAGCGCCTATGCCCTATGTCCCATAATTTCAGCTTACCATGGTTTCCTAGCACTATACAGATCATATTTTTGTTTCAACTATAGTAAAATATTTGCACTTTCAACTGTTTATTTAATATTTTATTATAAGATGCACACATGTGGTACCTGGTACAAACGGTATAGTCAACTAATTAATTTCTAAGTACCATGTGCAGCTTTCAGATTTCTGATTAGGTGTTCTGTCTACAGACATAAATTTAGTTTCTCTACAGATTATGGTAATTTACATGAGGAAACTTCAGTGGATAGTGGATGAGAAGAAATAATCAAGTGCTTAGTGTGAGAAAAAATTTAGGAGGTAATGGTGTGTATATTTTTAATGTGGCAGTCTCCAGTTATTGTAAAGGAATAGGAAAAGACAAAAGCCTAATGACCTCATATAATGACAAATGAAGGGAGAAGAGACCTGACTCCAAAAAATTGTTAACTTACTTCCACATGTACACTATAACGTGCCTGTACCCACACATATATCATGTACATCACTCACACAGCCACATATAACAAAAATGATTGTTATGAGGATAATTTTTTAAAAAGAAGAAATACATTTGCTCAAAATGGTCTGCTATTGAACTCACATAAGCTAGTAAGTATGGAATACTTGTATTCTATAACATCTCAGGAATTCTCAACAGTTGTCAGTATTCTAAGAACGTTTAATAAAAACAAAATTAGACATTTTTAGTTGAGCATTTCTCAGCCATGCTAGTTAGTCATCTTTTCCTTCATGTGATATGCTCTTCTTCTTTCATCTTTGGAAATATGACTGCAAAGTTCAGAATTAATTCAACAAGTCTTAGACTGTCTGAAGGACATAAAATTGGTGAGCAGTCATTGCATATCCTGAAGAGAAATACTTATTTAATTTTCCATACAATATAGCTCTGAACAAGTGGTTCTCAACCATAGTAATGCTGTGACACTTGAAGAGAGGTTCTTATGTTTTGGTGACCCCAACAATAAAATTATTTCATTGCTACTTCATAATTGTAATTTTGCTACTGTTATGAATCATAACATAAGTATCTGTGCTTTCTGGTGGTCTTAGGTAAGCCTTGTGAAAGACTGGCTTGACCCCCAAAGAATAATAACCCTCAGAATAATATTTGGAGTAAAAATTACAGATTATTAGAGATCCCCTAGTTTCTCTAGAGTCAGCATATTATTTTGGTTTAGCCTTTCAACAATATTTTAGCAACATATACTATGAGAGTATACAAATGAATAAGACAACAAAAATATATGCCCTCAAATATGAACATATACACTAAAAAATTAATAAAATAAGGAAAGGACAAGCACTAAATAAATGCTGCGAAAATAGGGGCAAGGGATAGTTTTCGAGTGTTAGAAGAATAGAAAGGTATAGTAAGGTTTTTTAAGAAGAGACTGAACTGCTGAACAGAGAGCATGCATGGGACAGACCTAGGTCCTCTGCACATATGCAGCTTGGTCTTTATGTGGGATTCCTAAAAACAGGAGCAGAGTCTGTCTCTGACTCTGTTGCCTGCCTTTGGATCCTGTTTCCCTACCTGGGATGCCTTATCTACCCAAAATAGGAGAAGACACGCCTAGTCCCACTACAATGTGATATGCCAAGGTGGGTTGACTTCCATGGGATGCCTCCTCTCCTAGAAAAGGATAAAGGGAGGAATGAAATGAGGGGGAGGGGAAGGGAGAGGCTGGGAGGAAAAGAGGGAGGGGAAGCTGTAATTGAGATAAAGTAAATAAATTAATTAATTTTTTTAAAGCAAAGGAAAGAAAGAAAGATTCTGGCCAGAGTGGTCAGGGACATATCACAAGAACATGGCCTATCAAGAGGACTCATCAAGTTCAGGGAGCCTATAGCGGTCTGACCTAGGTCCTCTGCAAATATCTTGTGGCTGAGTAGTTTGGTGTTCTTGTGGGAATATTAACAGTGGAAGTGGGGGCTGTCTCTTACTCTTTTGCTTGCTTGTGGGATCCTTTTCCTATTACTTGGTTGCCTTGTTCAGCCTTGATGTGACTTCAAGGTGTATGCCTAGTGTTATTGCAGCTTGTTAGGCCATGTCTGGCTGATGTCCTTGCCAGGCCTGCTCTTATCTGAGGGTAGATGGAAGGAGGATGGATCTAGAGTACAGGGAAGGGTGGAGAGACTGGGTGGATGAGTGGGAGGGGAAATTGTGTTCAGATGTAATATATGTGAGAAGAACAGAAAGTAAAAATAAATGGAGATAAATAGATAATAGATAGATAGATAGATAGATGATAGATAGATAGATAGATAGATAGATAGATAGATAGATAGATAGATAGATAGAGATAGGTAAATGTGTCTTGGCAAATACTTCTGCAAAAAATCAGATGCACACAGCCACCCTTAAGTTGGGCTTAGGGACTTACAGAGTATCAGGAGTCCAGTACTTGAGACTCGAGGAGACAAATTGAGACCAGTGGAAAAGAAAGAACAGACAGAAAGTCAGATCAAGCATGGAAAGTTTTGTGAGTCATAGTAAATAACTGGGGTTTTGAGCCTGGAGAGAACTCTTAGGGAAATTAAAACACAGAAATAAAGTAACCTGTGGAATTTCAATTATCCATCAATTGATTACCATACAGATATAGCTTTGAAAAATGACTATAAATTATGGGCAAGATCTCATTGTGTAGCTCTGATAGTCCTGAAACTCACTACATAGACAAGGCTGTCCTTAAACTCCAAGTGATCTGCCTGCCTCTGCCTATGAAATACAGGAATTAAAAGCATGTGTCACCACGCGTAACTAAGTACAGACAGTTTTTTTGGGTGTTGTACACACCAAGATAGGAAAGATGTTTTCTTCAAGGCTAACAAATACATATAGCCAAAACACTATGAATGTAACATTTATAGAATTCCTGATCATTCTGTGGTTCTTTTTTCTGTAAGTGGTTTATAGTGTATATGCGTAATAATATAAGTGTATATATAAAATATGTCTTTATTTTTAAGGGTTTTCTGGATGGTATTCATAATGGCATTAAATAAATACTCTTGGAAATAAAAAAGGAAGGGAAAACGTCAAAAAATAAAAACAAGAATGTATCTGGTGACCTTCTGGTCTTAAAAGTGAACTTTCATTCTTCAAAGTGTTTATTGTGCAAGACTATCAAGAACTGAAATGTTTTACATTCAATGAAATGTTGATATGGTCTAGAACAGAGAAAATACCAATTTACTTGTTACCCAGGAACCTGGACACCAATATAAATAAATGGTAGCTTAACTTAACGAGGAGTAATATAGAGGCAGGGAAAAGGCATATTCGTTTGGTTTATAAGAACTGCTGAGAAAGCTAGTGATTTGTTCCTTCATGAATGGACTCTGGGAAAGACTGCCTCATTGCAACATTTGCCCAAAGACACATTAGTTGTAGAAGGACAAGCCTCCCAAATGGTCAACCCTGAAAACATACCGAACAGTAACAGTAACATTATACAGACTGAATAGATTGTAGTGTGTGTGTGTGTGTGTGTGTGTGTGTGTGTGTGTGTGTGTATAATAAAAATTAATGAAAGAAGAATTCATGAATATGAAAGACAGCAAGGAGTAGCTTATAGGAGGGCTTGGGGGGAGGTTAGGAAAGGGAGAAAGTATTCAGTTATATTATAATCTCAAAAATAATGAAAAATTAATTGAAAGGATAATATTTCACTGGATTTGTAGTTTTCTGTATCATAGGAAAGATGAATTTTAAAGTAAATCCCCATTAATGCTAGAAAGTAAGAAAATAAGTCTTATATTTCAGCAATTTGCCAATCAGCTGATCATCTGATCTTCCTAATCAGAAAGAAAGATGAAACTTTTTCCTTTTAGTTTTAACATTCTATAATAATAAATGACATGCTGTCATTATATTAGCCAAAGACAATACTTTTAACAAAACAGCAGAATAAACCTTTAGTTGAGATGATTAATATGAAGGAATGGCATCAGGCAGCACTAATGTCTTTCTGGACATACTCCCCTCCTAGCATGCTCACGTAGGACAGACTCTGCTGGCGTTTTCCTCCTGTTCTAGAGTTTGTTGTATTTGTTGCTTTGTCAAAAGGCACTTGAGAGAAGTACTCTGTACACATGTAAATGGGCACATTGTACTGTATGCTTATTGTAAGGATAGTGAGACACTTGTGGGCCATACTGTAAACCGTCATAGTGATAGTCACCTGCATGTTATTATAACAGGCAGCAGGTGAGTTTTGGATACTGACACTGGCCATCTAAGCCCAGATTTCTTTGTTTTCCTAACAAATTACCATAATCTATTTAGGTATTCTATGTCTCAAGTTCCTAATCTTAATTATTTGTAAAAAAAAAAAAAAAGGCCTTAATTACTAGTATAAATAGTGGTCTACAGATTGTTTAAATTTCACTTATGTGTTAAGTAAGCTTCTGTCCTCCCTCATTACTTTCCATGTCTTAGTATGCACTGACACAATAGTTACTCTGTTTTGTTGTTGTTGTTGTTGTTGTTGTTGTTTTTGTATTTGTTTTTCTTTGCCAGTTCTAATGTATGCCTCATGGCACTTTACTACAAAGGCACACAATTGACACCACCTAACAGAGAGCATGAACACCACTGTGAGGCTATGTGTGTTTAACCACTTGCAGAATAATCAAAAGGATATGGCTCATGATAAATAATAGTTTACAGCCATCTCATTTACTACAGCATTTTTACCCAAGAAATAACAGACTCAACCAAAGCACTGTTACCCTTTTTGACAACATATTCAGAAGTCAATGATACATAGAAAAGCATTCAAATTCCTCCCTATATTATTTTAATTTTTTTCTGTGTGAATTTTGGCTTTATTTTTGTTCATAGATTTTGAAAAAAATGTTCACTGGAAATATAGGCAAAAGAAATTGAAAGAAAAAAGCATTTTGAATTACTCTATTTATAACAGTATCTGAACCTAAATAACATTTTTGTTCTTCCCACCAAAACTACTCCAGGAAGACCAACAACAACTTCACTCAATGGCAAATACACTAGAAGATGGTGACATGACACCTCAGCTGGCTGAAATAATAAAACGACTGTGGGGAGATCCAGGAATTCAAGCCTGCTTTGAAAGGGCATCTGAATATCAGCTTAATGACTCTGCAGCTTAGTAAGTGACTTTCCTGAATAGGAACAGCAGACAGCATACAGGTTTATAATGTGGTACATTGTGCATGTAAGCACAAATGTCGATCTGGAACCCGGGCCCTGCTTTTTCTCCTTGTAGCTTCCCCAAAGGAGTGAACCTCAGCTGGGCAGGTTGGTTTACAGGATCCCAGTCCATCATTGATTACCCCAAGGGAAGAAAGCCTCATCTAGTGTAGCTCTTTTAGTGTTACAGCCCTTTTAGAGACACAGCTCTTCCGGCGCTCCAGCTCTCTTTATGGTGGGGCAGTGTGTGTAATAAAGGCTATATAAACCTTGGAGAAGTGTAGGGGTTTTCAGGTGCGTGAACATCATTGGCTGGGCCTGAGATGTTGGTAATGTTTCATTTGCATGCAGAGAAATTCCAGGTGCTAGGCTACATGACTACCTCAAGAATTGCAAGGGAGGAAGTGTCACAAGGGTACATTTTCCTGTGCATGTAGGCACAGAACAGGCTGGAAGCTCCCTTGCCCATCTCAGGATTGATATTTTTCTGGGTTTGGAGATGTCTCAACTTCACTCCAGCTCCAGGCCAGATTCCCTGGTCTAATAGTCCACGTGTTCTACACACAAGTAAAAGAAAAATGGATTTTGCACTTTATGATAGAAAATTGAGAGACAACAGAAAAGAGATGAAACAATATGCCCAAGAAGAAATAGCTGCTACACATATCTTCTCTTAATTAAAGAAAAAGAAAAAGAAAAGAAAAAGAAAATTAACCATGATGCACAATGCGTAGCATTAACACAAACAGATGGTGTGCACACTAACATTTGGGACTATATTAATCTGAATCATACATTTCAATGTTACTGAAATCATCTCCCAGAATAATCTTAGTGGTGATTTATGTGTTAGCTCACTAGGCTGCTGAGAAAGACACAAAATTCAGGAAGAAAATAGTCTATGGTTTCCAGACATTAACATATTATATTGTCAAGTAAGTATTTAATATTAATAAAAGGCGTAGGAGGGCACTATACTGCTTACAGTGGGATTGTTGCCATTACATAAGACTTGGTTTATCCCACTTTGTACATCAACAAGAATGTATAATAAAATAGGCCTGCAAAAAGATGAACAATCACTCATTGCCTACTTCTTCCCATGCCTACAAACACGCACTATATAAAATTCTCCTTGAATGAATCGCATAACAAATCATGCTGGCACTGGTGCATAACTAAACAAGTGACAAATATAATGTAGCAGTGAACCAAAGATCACTTAAAACTCAATAAACATGAGTGATGCTGCAGGTTCTTACTCATTGGTTACCTTTGATCCATAAGACTCTGTCTCAAAGGAAAATAATTAGCTTTAGCAGAATGACTACAAAAAAAGCAGCTTGCAAAGATAGGTGTAGCAAGCAAGCTTCCATGATGACTGTTCACTCCTTGCTACTCCAAACTCTAATTCCCACTGGGACAACTCCCTTTAAACAAGAGTGTGGAGTCTCCTTGATGAGCATCGGGTGTCATTCTGTGACGACATAAACTTGATAACCTCCTTCACAAAGTTCCCAGACTCTGCCTCACTGTCATCCTAAAGGAGATTTCTGTTCTACTGTAAAACATTGCTTACCCATCTGTGCTAATCATTGAGTGAATCAGAACCTAGCATCTACATTGCCCCCAAAATGTTGCTTCCGCCTCCGGGGAAGAATGAACAGAAAGATAGATGTGTAAGTGTGTTCCAGCTAAGATGAACACATGTAGTTTGGAATTCATATTGGCTAAATACTTGTCAGTGTGTTCACTTCACTGTTCGTCCTTTGACAGCAAATTGCACACATATGTATTAAACAAACTATTTACAACTCACTTATTTGCAACGATTTTCTGAGTTCTGCCCATAGTGTAAATAATTTTTGAATGCTCAGTTCATTTGGCTAGTAGTAAAATAATATGAAATTTCATTTTTATATATATTAGAAATAATATCTAGATAAACTAAAAGCTTGAAATATAAACTTTTACATGTTCTAAGTGTTGTTAAAAGCACAGAAAATAAAAGCCTGCTAAAATGTTGCTGGATTAGTATCATTTTCTTCCAAACCTGAAGAACAGATTATTTTTTTCAAATTCCGAATTAAGTTTGTATTGAACACTTCATTTTTAATATCAGAGTGACCGTGTATTAGCTATCTATTTTGGATCCATTACATAGAACCTTTTTCTTTCTTTTCATTCTTTATTTTTCTGGTGAAAGGAAGTTTTTGCCTTTTTTGTTTTTAATATAGAGATTCTCCAAGTGGAAGCTACCAGCAGGGTAACCTAATAAGTAAAGAGCAGAAGTCCTGTGTTTGGCTAGACAATCTGACCAGAAAAGAGGAAAGGGCTTAGCTAAGGCTTCATCATTTTCTGATTGGGGCCCTATCTCATGCTGTTTAAATTCCGCGAGAGTTGAGAGCAAACATGGACTTTGTGGGGAAAGCACTGTCTTTAGGATTAGAAGTAAATGATCAAGTCATGTTTACATACTTTGAGTCATAAGGTCTAAAGACCTCTTTGTTTTATAAGCAGGTTTAGACATCCAAATACCATATTTGCTTATTCAAACCAGCACTTTTGATGAAGATCAGTTAGTTTGCGATTGCGTTTTTGCCTAGAATAATTTACAAATGCAAAGAAAAATACTTTAAAATGTGTCTTTACCAAAACTTTCATTAAATGGATTTTATTTCTATTTTTGTAAATTTCTTTATTCTTTTACTTGGGTATAAAATGACTGCCCTATCATACATATGAGATTTCATCAATAGCAATTTCACAATGCTTCAAGTAATAGTAAAAATAATTTAAAATGTAAAATCTGCCAATATTTTCTCGGATGCCTTTATATGTCAAGTCATCACCCATTTAAAGGCAAACAGTATTTATTGGCATGAAACCATGATTATACAATTTCACATTATATAATTTCTGAGATAAAATTTTAATTTTCTTCTTGAGCAAAATTCCTTTGAGTATACTTGTGCTTCCCAAAATAAATTGGCTAAATTAGCTACTGAATCTATTTTTAATGGTAAAACAACTTTGCTTCAAAGTCACTGTGTTAGATCAGTGGTTTTCGACCTTCTTACTGCTCTCATACTTGAATATATTTCCTCATGTTGTGGTGATCCACAACCATAAAATTATTGTGTTACTACTTCATAACTGGAATTTTACTACTGTTACAAATCTTAGTGTAAACATCTGATATGCAGGATATCTGATATGTGGCCCCATGAAAGGTCCATTCAACCGCCAAAGAGGTTGTAACCCACAGGTTGAGACCTGCAGTCCTAGATACTGATGTATATAACAATCTCTAAATTTAATCTCTGAACAAATTTAACTTTATAAGCAATAACTAAAATTCAGTGGGACTCTACCCCGAGAGTTCTATGGACGAAACCAAAAGTTAGCACTCTTTAAAAATGTGGATGCAGGCATAGCTCAATTTTGTATTTAAATTTATCACAGAAATAGCCATATTGCTAAGCTATTTTATCCTTAGTGTCAAACTCAACAGTAGAAATAAAGAATACCATTTTAATTTGTAGATCTTGCTTGAAAGGATAAAAATGCTAAGACCACTGTTCATCCTTCATTCTAACAGACTCAGAGCACAGAGTTAACGAAGCTTACACCTACCCATCACCAAGCATTAGAGTCGGTGACCAATAAAACAAAAAGCAAGTAAACAAAAGCAACAGCCAGCAAATAGTTCACTCTGTAAGAGGAGGAATTCAGGAGGAATGAAGGGCTCTACCATGTACTGATGCACACTGGCGTGGCTACCATACTTAAATAGCTATAGTGTGGATCCATCCACAGGCAGTACTTGGAATCTTTCATTGAGCCATAAGGGTTTCATCATGACCTTTAATGGAAATGAATGTGTTCTAAACTAAGTAATGCATGCAAAATTACCCAAATGATTTATAACAAGGAAACAATTCAAAAATGTTATTAAAACCCATGTAAAGGGAATCATCCCCATAAGAGAGTATTTGAGGAGCTTGTAGTAACTGTTGTTGCAAACATTTCCAAGGCAGCCTAACACAGAGGAATACATCTGTACATCTCTACATGGAGAAAATCTCTTCCATCTGTCTATCACCTGAGAGTGAATCTGTCATACAGGCTTCATAAGACACAGGCTAAGGTAGCTTTGAGGAGCTCTTAGGCAAGATCAGGCCAGGAGCTAAGTGTGGCCTCTGCACTTTGCACTGTGGCATCCCAGCTGCAGAATCCTTCCATTCTGATCCACAGCTTGAAAAGCAATAGATGGAGTTTGTTTTCCAGTGCGCATTAAACTTGTAAAACACATCTGTACTGAACTTCAGTGTATTCCAATGTATAGTCAAAAATACGAATATACCCTAATTTACTTTGTTTCTGTTAGCTACCTAAATGACTTAGATAGAATCACAGCCCCTGGGTACGTGCCAAATGAGCAAGACGTTCTACACTCCCGGGTGAAGACAACCGGTATCATTGAAACCCAGTTCTCCTTTAAAGACTTGAACTTCAGGTATGCACAAACCTGTCCTCTTAATATGGGTAGAGCGTGCTTTCAGCTCCACGTTTCTTTTTTTTTTTTTTAATATATTTTATTGATTTATTCATAGTACATCTCAATTGTTATCCCATCCCTTGTATCCTCCCATTCCTCCCTCCTTCCCAATTTCCCTTTACTCTCCATAGGGTTCAGCTCCACATTTTACCATGGAGAAACACTGTAACCCACAGTCAAGAGCAATGATTTTAGGATTAGCCGACTAGACCTCCTCATCTGCCATTACCCCACCCTTCCTTCCTGCTTTGCTCCCATCTCACTCTGAGCCTGTCCTTCCTTCTTGGTTCCATTTCTCAAACAACTGGTATCCAGATTCTTTACCCTAATACTTAAAAATGACATTTTACTTTGATGTGATTTTTTTTAAAAGAAAATATATTTAAATAGTGTCTTAGCAACAGGTGTCAGAGATATTATTTTGCTTACCTTCTTCTTTCTCTGTTTGCTTGACATATTCATTAAATCTACCTTAGCTTAAGATGCAAATAATTAAGTTACTATTATTTGAATGTGATTTTGGGTAGTATGAAAATGCATGTCCTTTTTTTTTTTCAATTGCATTGAATTTCCTTTCAAATAAACCCTTGAAATTCTACTATCAATTACTTTTTGGATATATTAAGAAATGTAAATCATTTACAGCATGAGGTAGTATCTCTTGGTTCTTAACAGCTTTCATGTTTTCCCCCTGAGATAGATCAGTATATTTGTTCATTGTCATACAAAGTTTAACACCATTTTCTATGGATATTGAGGTGAGGAAGAATATTAGTAATACAAAGTTCCAGCTAAATATGTTAGTAATGAAAAATTGCTAAACTACTTAACAAACAAGATAGGTCATGCCTGCAATAATGGAAATGTACTCAAAGAACTTTTTAAAGAACGTAAAGAAATTATTTATAGCCATTTATGAGGGGAAAAAAGTAAGTAACTCTAATTAGCCAGTATTCTCTACTCTGTTTCAGGGAATAAAAGTTTTGAAAAGCTGTAAGGTGTCAAAATTGGTTATTACAAGCTAGGTAATCAGAATAGATATTATAAAAAATATTTTCAAATGATATAAAAGTAATGTCTCCCAAATTCATACTAAATTTTCAGGCCTAAAAATAGTTAATATCAAAGCAGGGCAAAGGGATGCAGATTCCAGCCAACTTCCCCTAGGCAGAGCCAGTCACATTCTGCTCAGTCCTTGCCTTGATGCAGACAGGTGACCTTTGCCTTAATTTCTGGAGTTTTCCTTTGGGAGCCAAGTCCACAGCTCCTCCCTCTGTCTCCCCTTGCCAGGCCAAGACCTTTTCTCACACTCCCTTTTCTGTCTTGTTGGCTTCCTTCTCTCCCAATTCCAGTGGCACAGACTGGAACTGATGTTGCCTTGAGGCTAGTGAGGCCAAATATCCTTGGTTCTCCAGGAAACAGCAGCAGGAGCTGTGGATCTCTTAGCTAGCACACCTCTGGGAAAGGTTGGATCAAGTTAGGAACCAGGACAGAGTTAAGTGCCTTCACAGTACCTCTTTTACATAAGCCTTACATAATTTTCCCAGCCCCAGGTTATCTGAATCATCAAGTGGCTTTGGTGATCGATGCCACCTGTTAGGCAACACAAAACTCTCTGTCCTGACACTCCCCCACCACACTGACCTTCTTAACAGGCCATCCAGAAAATAGCTTGTTCTCTGCTTGTAATATTGAAGGCACTTGCACTTGCTGTAGTCCTTTCTTAAAGTGTTTTGCTTATTCTTATGATAAAGATTCCAAATAAAATGACCATCTATAGTAGTTTACTATCTATAAAAACTTATAGATAGTAAACAGATCAGAGCCTTGACCTTCCATCTCTTTGTATCTATAAGTATCTCTATTACAGGCAACAGAGTTCTGGTCCATGTTTAAGAAAGGGTTTTCCAATACGGTAGGGTGAATGAAGAATGGAGGATAAAAGCTCCTCCATTGTTGTTATTGATTTCTGTGGTGTAAATACCTCCACTCTGCCAGATTCAAGCTCCCAGTATAATATCACAAACACAAAAGTGGGGGGAAATTCAGATAAACAGCTCTCTCCACCACACTGTAGTCATCCTCTTTTCCGTAATAGTACAGCAAACCACTTTCCTCTTTTGCTCCTTGTTACCATTAAGTGATGGTCCCACTCTTCTTTCATTTCCTCTTTTTGTTTCCATCTCTACTTCATAAACTCTCAACCTTAGAAAGTCAGAGACCACATGTGATCATTATCTACTGCCAGTGCTTGCCACAGTGGTTAGCAAGAGGGAGCAAATGGTCAGCGGGAGCTGAGTGTACAAATATATCACATGTGGACGATTTGTACAAAGCATGTGACATGATAATCTGGGTGATGCTATATTTGTATACAATGAAGAATCAAGAATGGAGGTTGGGAACGGATCTTCAAATGGCTTACAATAGAAGGCTGAAGCTGTATAGTTTCTTGTTAATAGAAAGTACACCTTTGCAAGATATCATTTGTGGCTGTTAGGTATGGAGAGCATCCTTTCCTTGGAGAACAAATATTGTAAGAAGTCGGTAGTCTTTCATAATCCCTTTCAGAGAAAAATGATAAAGAAAAAAAATCACATCTTCTTGGGGAGATAACAAGAGGGTTAAATATTTGAGGAACTGTAAAATTTATTCACATCAATTGATATATAATAATCATTTAACAAATTCTTACAGTTTAACCATCTTTCTTTAAAGTGCTGAGTAGAATAGTCAGAATGCTTATGCCTTCTCACTTCGCTTCAGCAATTGCCCAGGTGTTAAAACATATTGCATTAGCATTGATTTGTATTCGCATAGCACAAATCACCCTAGGACTATTTAAAACTGAAGAGTTGATTTGCATATTAAAACAGAGAACTCTAGAATTTTAAATAGGCATACACAAATGAAAAGCTCTCTCTGCCAGAGGAGTGGATCATCTCCTAGCCCCATCTAATTTAATGGAAATTAGCCTAGAGTTCTGATCAAGCCAGAGTGCCAACTGTCAATCTGATAGAGCACCTTATTTTAAGAGTTCTTATCAAAGCAATGTTCCAACAACAATCTGACCAATGCTGTTTACAAGCTTTCTAGTTGCTACAACATGAGAAATAGAATGCACATCTAAACCCTTCTCTTATGAAGTAGTTCCCCATACTTAAGTGATTTAGAAATAAATGTAAAACAAGTTATCAATTGCAGAAAAGCTACTTTCTTCTTAAATGTTCCACAATCAAAATATAGAATTGAAAGCACTGCTCATAGGAGTGAGAAAGACTGAAAACTATTTCAATAGAAATCTTAAAATTTCTAAATTTCTCATAACTGCTTTCCTGAATGTTTGAGCCTACCTGTGATTTGAAAGAAGAAAGACAATTTTCCTAAAATATGAGGTGGAATGCTATTCACTGTGTTCATTTCCAAGCATATTCGTCACCAGGCTTAGCAGTGAGGTGTCATGTCTTCCCAGCAGCTATATCCCAGTCTACATTTGTTGTGCTCTATTAGAACTCAGAGAAAGTCAATTTACATATGCTATATGTGGTCTTGATCTATATGTGTGATTTCTTACATATGTGGTCATGATCAATGTTGCCAAAATAATATATGATCTGATTTTATTTTTTGTTTGCTTTTCAGAGCTAGCCATAACACTTAGGGCCACCAACATACTAGCCGTTTTCTCATACTGCTGAACTATTCCCTTAACCCTTGATTTTGAGACAGTGTCTTGATGCATAGCATTAGGCTGGCCTTGAGCTCATTATGTAGCCTAGGTTAGCTTCAAACTTGCCAGCCTCCTGTCTTCCCCTCCTAAGTGCTCAGATTGTTTGCATGTAGTAAAATGCATAGCCTAGAATTTATTTTAAGGACTCTCTGGTTTTAAATTATATGCAGAATTATTTTTCTATTTTTATTGAAAATAGTTTTTCATACAGTATATTCTAATTATTTACCTGTCATTTAAAATTACACTAGACATGATAAATGGCATTAGGAACTGTGACAATTTTTGGACCTGGCTCACTTATGGTTCTAAATCTTTTTTAATTTATTTTTTATGTCAAGAGTATTTAAGGGATTTAGACAAGCCTCTGTGCATGCTCTTGGTGTCTGTTAAGATCTATTCTCCTTTGTTTTCAAAACAGGGCTAGAGGAAGATGTATGCAGATCATTTTACTGTGCTTGTGTAATGATGGCACGTGTTCAGCAGTTCACATCCTCACATGTAGCCATCCTAAAATGTTAAACCAATTTTCATTGAGTCAACATCTTGAACAAATCTCATTTGACAAAATAGTTCAAAATAAATTACTGTTAAGATTAGCATTCTGTCATAGACCTAGGAGAGGGGAATAGGGTGAAAGCAGGAAGAAGGGAGGAACAGGAGGATACAAGTGATGGGATAACAATTGAGATGTAATCTGAATAAGTTAGTAAGTAAAATTAAAAAAAAAAAAAGATTGGCATTTGTATTTATGTGGCCATAGAGTAGAAAATTTTAAAAATGATTCCTTTTCAGAGACCTCATGTCTATAGGTGGGGCAATGGCATCTACCACAAAAGGGCTGCAGAAGCATGACCAGTGCTTAGCTCTTCCTGATTATGTAATGATTTTCAGAAATTATAATAGTCAAGTTATTCATACTAATCTATTATAATGTGAAACACAAGTACTTTTGTGCGGTCAAATACTTAGCCAACTATTTGACGTTAACTCGTAAAATTCAACAGCCTTCCAACTGATTAATTCGGACCATAAAACTCAGCTATTTACTCAGCTGTTTAACTCGGTCATATAGCTCTGATGGCTTGCCCTGAGTTAATATTATGGACAAATTAACACATAATCAATATTTAGTTATTACTTAAAAGCCTGGCTTGTTAATTTTTATCTATATTCTAATCAATAATTTAAAACCTTTCTTTTAACTTCAAGTTTCTAATTTTAGCATCAGACCTTTGAAAATATTTATATGCTTCCCCTAAAAAGTTAAGCAAATAACCTCCCCCAGTATGTCAAATTAGGACTTCCAGTTTCATGCAGCATTCTGAAAGTCTTAAGTCAGGGGACTAAGGATAACCATGCATGACTCTCAACTGCATCAGTATAAACCACCAGGCAGTAAATATAGATAATTTTTTTCACAGAACGGTCACAATGTTTTTGGTTTTGTATATAAAATCAAATATATAAGTAAAACTTTCAAAAAATAAGTAAAACTTTCTTTTGCTAGTCTTCAGCTTATTTGAAGATAATATGTTATTTTACATTTCAATAAAATAGGCCTTATTTTGTCATTTTTGTTTTGTGTTTGGTTTTATTTTTATTTTTATTTTTTTTGAGACAGGATCTCTTTGTGTATCTTTGGCTGTTCTGGAACTCACTCTATAGACTAGGTCAGCCTCCCAAGCACTGGAATTAAAGGCTTGCACATTATCACCTGATGCTCAGTTTGAACTTTTATAAGAAGAAGAAGAAGAAGAAACTAAATATATATGAGAAATCAATCATTATAATAAAAGAAACAAGACCTAGCTTTTCATAAAGTTAATGTGATGTCCAGGAGAATCAAGATAAAAAAAAAAAACAGCTCTCTAGACCTTGATCTAAATTGCTAATGAACATTTATGTTCAATAACAACAGATGGTTTAGAGAAACAGGCAGTGCTCTCTGGAACCTAGCTTCTGTGTCATTCAGTACAAAAAACAGTGCTGTGACTCATGCGGGTCATAAATGGGACAGTCATAGACATTTGTGCAAAGATGGACTTTCAGAAAACACTTTGTCACTATGAACAAAGACTGAGTAATCTTTGTCCTCCCTTTCTTGAAAGGCAGACTGATAGACATGTTTATGGGAAGTTGGTTGATGCTGACAACAAAGTTGAGGGCATGTCCCATAAGTCCCACATCCTTACAGTGAATTTAGTTTAAAATAAAAATAATAATATAGCTCAAGTCATCAAAAGTTTAGTTTTTAGTGGTCATGTTATTTTGCCTTCAGACATAAAGAACTGTTATCGTGAACAACGAAAATTATAGCATTTAATTTGCTTCTGAGGGAGGCCACACAATTCAAAAATGAGATTTTTATAAGAGTAAGGTAATTCCACAACTGTTATATATCTCCACTATTCATAATTATCTGCAGGAAAGCACTCTCTGCCATATGTGTGCTTTGAGTTAAGAGTCAGCTGCGAGGATGTCAGATCCCCAGAGGAGGGAAGGACAATGGCTGGGCTTGCGTTTACTTTGACCATCACCTCAGACTCTTCACTTATTTCAAGTCACAGTAGAGGCACTTTAAATTATCATGCTAATGAATGCGAAGGAAGGCACATGTAGAAAATAATTGTGCAGGAAGTGCCTTTGTCCTAATTCTGGTAAATTATGCCCTCTGTAAAATTTCTTTTAGAACTCTCATATCTTGATTTTAATTATAATATAATAATAATAACAATAGTAATAATAATTATTATTATTGGTATTATTATTATTATTATTATTATTTCACTTAGAAGTAGAACCTGCACCAAACAAAATGAAACTAATTTGTGAAAAATCATATTATGTTAAAATACTGAGTCACTTGCAATAGATTTGAGCAATTTTTCAAAACTACAATTAAAAGAGAAGGATTTTTTTTGCAGAATTTAAAGATTAGAAAACATTTTGATTGAAAATGAGATGTAAGTAAAGAAAAAAGTGTAATTTTGAATAAATGGTGATTGAGAGTGGAGCATAAAAGCTGATTAAAAGAGACGAAAGTAAATGCTTCAGCAAACCCAAGGCCTGCTAGTGGATAGAATTTAACCATCATGTACTGGGCTCCCATCATGACGTCCCTCCTGTGACCTCAGTGGCTCCTTGCAAACCAAGTCACCCAGTCATTATGCGGTCACTGGAGAGAGGGTTAGAGCCAAAGATGAAGCTAGAACTATTGAAGTCCTTATCTGCTCAAATCTAGTGGATGTGACTTGGAGTGACAGTTGGATTGAAAAAGCCCATCATGAATACAACCTTAACAATGTACTTTCTAGAGCCAGATCACAAAACCCACAAGTTAATGCACCTTGCTTAGGCACAGAACCACATTCCTTTGTTAACATCCTAGGATTCACATGGGCCAACAAATCACCAAGTGGAAAAGTGTAAAATACCTGGAATCCAGAAGTCTAACACTGTTTCTTTTACTTTTTATTATAATTTATTTATATTACATCCAGATTGTAATCCCTTCACTCTTACTCCTGTATTTTAAGCTGTACTATAGAGCAACAAAAATAAAAAAAACAGCATGGTACTAGCATAGAAATAGGCTGCTTGATCAATGGAATCAAATAGAAGACTCAGAAGTAAGCTCACACACCTATGGACACTTGATTTTTGACAAAGAAGCCAAGTCCATAAAATGAAAAAAAAAGATGGCATCTTTAACAAATGGTACTGGTCTAACTGGAGGCCTACATATAGAAAAATTCAAATAGATCCATATTTATCACCTTGCACAAAAACTAAAGTCCAAGTGATTAAAGACCTCAACATAAAACTGTACACTATTTCTATTGAAAGATGGCAAAACATCTGAGAAGAAATTTCAGCATTAAAAAAAAACAACAAAAAACAAAAAAGTGCTATGTGATGTGGAGCAAAAAAACTAAAGACCATTCTAGATCCCCAGAGAGGCTTTAATGGCTAATTCTAGGTGCTAGAATGAGTAGGAGACCATTGGTATACTATATAGGTTTATATATAAGGAGAAAGTATCACACAAATGAGTCATTTTATTGCCTAGTGTAGAACCTAAAATACAGCAACCTCAGAAAAAGTTAAGTGTTAAACCTTGAACAAGTTGCTTAAACACTTTTGGAAGGCAATAAAAATAGCTATACAACTCTTCTAAGTTCCTCCTTCCGGGGCTCTGAGTCAAAGACTCGTCTAAGTGCTCAAGAGAGGAGAATAGTTGAGAGTTTGGTTTGGGATATTTGGGGAATTTTTTTTCTGTGACAAAAGTTGTTATCTATGTAATTGCTGTTCTTATCTTCTGTCCTGTATTTCCCAGCCTGTGTTTAAACTTTGACTTTTTGTATTTCCCCCTCTTATTAGGAGGTGCATTTTAGCTTCCTTTATCTGTTCTCTACTGGGCTTGCATGGGAAACATGAAGCACAAAGTAATACATGTTTTTCCTTTGGCCAGCCTCTCACTGTGTAGAGTATGTGGTCTTGAATTTGCTCTGATCCTCCTGATTGCCCCTTGAGAGTACTGGGATCACAGGCTTCCTTCTACTACCACTCCCAAAGCATTGTACATGTGATCATCTTCATGACATCCGTTGATTGGTATTTATTAGGCTAAGTATCATCAAGTACCCTAGAGATACTGTACAGCCTGGTTGCTTTCACTACTTATCATCTCCGTCTCAAAAATGACAAAACCTCTGTGCTTATCACTTAGTCTCTTCATTATCAAACCTATCTTCAGTCTCAGTTTATGCCTTAGTACCATAACAAACAAATAAATGATGTCAGGCCTCCATATGAATCCTTATGCCCTCCCACCCCCTGCCGTGACTTCAATATAAATCTAAGATTGCTATGATTCAGTTTTTCTCCTACTAGCCAGCCACAAGCAGCTCAGTGAGACTCCTTCAATGCCTTGTTTTTGCTGCTTCCTCTGGTGATTCCACCCACACATTTCCTCAGCCAACTGCAAGCCTCGATTCCTCATTTTCTTATATTTTTACCCTATCAGCATTTTTCCTAACTACTATTGACTGCATTGTAGTTTATAGCCCATCCCTACTAGCTAACTTTATCAGTGGATTGGGACTCAGGAGGCTAAGTCGTGGTGTTGGGTATTAATAATACTCACTTAACTGTGGTTAAATTGACAAAAAATAAATGAGGCATGGTGGTTATTAAATCATGGAGCTCTGGTTTTTCCTTCTGGTTTCTAAAAACTTGCTTACTGCACACATGCTCTGTCATCTCACCCCTACATATTTTACATGTATTTTTCATATAAATTATCCACTCATTGTGTCAACATGTCTCTGTTCAGTTATTTAGGAAATCTTCATTTCAGGTGTATTATGTGGAGGGAGAGTGCTGAGCAATGAAAATGAAGCAGCTACTAACATAAACCTCCTGCCCTATAAGGCTGCTATTCTGATAAGTATAGTAAATATTAAACAGAAGAATATGTTTTATCATTTGGCACCACTCTCATAAAGTAACAGTGGTACCATATAAAGTAAGTGGAAATGAAGAGATAGAATTTGCTTGAACTCTCAGAAAGCCCTCTCTGCCAGTGAGACACTGATAACAAAATGTGAAAGTTGAGGGTGGGGGGAAAAAAGAAGTTTGACATGATGCCACATACCTGTGATCCCATGTCCTGGAAAGTATAAACAAGAAGAAAAAAACAGCCTCAGCTATATAGTGAGTTCATGGCCATCTTGGGCTACAGGAAACCCTGTCTGAAAATAAACAATTAACTAATCAAAATGAAAGAAAACTGCATGCCCCAGGAAAGAGTCCTAAGCCATCAAAATGTTAGATTTTTATTGATTTAATCTAAGAGAACTCCATGGTTTTATTGTATTGAGAGAAGAATGCTATGAAATAAGCTTGGAAGGGCAGTGAGGATAAGAATAATTGCCACATACTATGGATTACCAAATCCATACTTCTTGTTCTATGGTAAATAAAACTCATGAAAAACTTGTCAACTGGAAAGTGAATTAGTACTGCCCATGAGCATTAAATGTATTTAAACAAAAGTGGAAGTTCTGGGAGAGTCTTAGAGGCTGGAGGAGGAGCAAGGAGACAATTAGCTAGGATCGTTTTGCACTGGTCCCAAGATAAATGTTGGTGACTTGATGAGAGAAGAGTTGGAAGGAAGGAGGTGACATGGAGATTGCATTTCAGATGTGCAGTACCCAGAAGAAAAGGAAAGTCTGGTAGAAAGAGTAAGAGTTTGCTCTGACCATGACAACTTCTACTAATTTGATAATGAAGAATTGAGTCCACACATTCAAACACTTCCTATGAGTGATTTTCACAATCCTTCAGAGCGGCTTAAGCCTCAATTGTATCCAACTGTTCAAGTGTGATGGTTATTTCATTCAGTCCTGTGTGAAGATGGAAAGTGAAATTTCTCTTTTTTCTGTAGTCATTGATCAACTTAGATTACCCCACACCAATGAACAGATGCATTTAAGGATATTGAACTATCCAGTCAGCGTCAACTACTTAGAGGATTCATTTTTCATTTTATATCTTCAAAGAATGTTTGATGTAGGTGGACAGAGATCAGAGAGAAAGAAATGGATCCACTGCTTTGAAGGAGTGACATGCATTATATTTTGTGCAGCGCTAAGTGCCTATGACATGGTGCTTGTAGAAGATGAGGAGGTGGTAAGTATGATGCAAAAAGTGGAGGCAGAGAAGAGAGACCAAGGTAAACCAGACATTGTACTTCTATCCAGATATAGTACTTCACTTCCTAAACCAATATCCACCTTACAAAAATGCATGCTATGTCTAGGCACCTGCCTGTGATGCCCATGATCCCAACCTCCACAGATAATAATGTTGTACATTCTCTTTCTTTGTACCACAGAATAGAATGCATGAAAGTCTTCACCTTTTCAACAGCATCTGTAATCACAAGTATTTTGCAACCACCTCCATTGTTCTGTTTCTTAACAAGAAAGATCTCTTCCAGGAAAAAGTGACCAAGGTGCACCTCAGCATCTGCTTTCCAGAATACACTGGTAAGTTGTTCCCCTCAGTTCTAGATAGTAAGCTTGTAGGAGACTGTATGACCTATGTTCCGCTCCCTCTATATTTCTGTCCTCCACCCCTTTGTCTCATATCTCTCTCTCTCTCTCTCTCTCTCTCTCTGTCTCTCTGTCTCTCTGTCTCTCTCTCTCCTCTCTCTCTCTTTCCCTCTCTCTCTCTCTCTCTCTCTTTCTGTGTGTGTGTGTGTGTGTGTGTGGTTGTCACTGTTGGCATATGTAAGTGTGCTTGTAGATGTACATGTAAATTTGTGTGTATGTCTGTGCAATCTCAAGACTGGCATGTGATATCTTTCTTTAACCATTCTCCACCCCTTAAAAGTGTGAGCTTACACGAGTTTGTGTGCAACTCACGTGTGTAGTGCCTTTGGAGGTCCGACGAGGGCTCTGGATACCCTGAAACAGGGATTACAGGCAATAGTGAGTCACCATGTTGGTTCTGTGAACCAAATCCTGGTCTGTTGCAAAAGGAATAAGTGCCTTTAACCTCTGAGTAATAGCGTCCTGCCCCGTCAAACCCAACCTTTATTTTTGTGAGACATGGTCCCTCATAGAACGTGAAATTCACTTAGGCGAGTAAACTGGCTGACCAATGAGCTTCATGAATCCTCTTGTCCCCCATCCTCCTCCCTTCTCCCACTTGAGGACACTGCTATCCCCTGGTTGGTATCCAAACTCGAATCCTCCTGCTTATGAGGCAGGCACTTTAACAACTTAGCCATCTCCCTTCTTTTTGGATCTTAACCTGACTGTGACTCCCACTGAAAATAATCTCTCAAATAAAAAGAAACCATTGCTATATTGTAGAAATTAAAGCAAGCCCCAAATGGAACAAACTGGAAAATGTTAGCTAGGGGAGAATGGCTACTCCACATACATGTCAAATGATGCCACACATTGTATTACCTTCAGTATAATAATGTCACAGTAGCAACCCTAAGTAGAGCTAGCAGTATCACCTTGGAGCTTAGTGGCTCTTCCATGTCCCGAGTGTAGCCAATGAACAGCAGAAATGAATGAGAGGACAGCAGCACTTCTTTTTCTCTTATTTCCTGAGGTTCCAGCATTTGGTTGCTGATCTGTCAGTCAGTAAATAGAAAGGACAGGTCACACAAAAGAATTGGTTTACCTTTAGAGACTAAGTCTTTAAGTACTTAGATGTACTGTTGCTAATGAAATTATCTAAGATGGAAACAGTTATAATTTAAACATAACTAATTTGACTCTTCTGGGTATTAGATGTCCTGAAACCATGGCAGTCTGTCACAGTAGATTTGTATGCTGATTAACATTATTTAGTGTTTGTCATTCCATAATCACAAACATCATTTATAATGCCTACACATTGATCATGTGATATATACAATCATGAGTGTAGATTAAAATCAATGGTGTAGATTAAACATAGACATAATTAAGGGATATATACATTACATATATATTTAATTTATACAATTTTCTTAGAGCATGTTTTATTCACAGAGACATACAGGCTTTGAGAGTCCAAATATTTTATGGACTTCCTTGGTTTCTTCTCCCTTAGTATCCTATTAATTACATCTTGAATTGATGCAATGTACTTATTATAATTGATGGGATGATGTTGACACATAATTAACTGAAGTCCACAGTTTAATTAGGCCTTGCTCCCAGTAACTGATAGTTCTGTATCTTGGCTAACCACATGTCACATAACTACTTGTTAATTATTTTTCTGTTAGAATAACCAATACCCGACATAAATCGGCTGATAAAGAGAAAAGTGAGTTTTTTAAAAATCTTATAACTTGTAAAGTTCCAGTCTATGGTCAGTTGTTCTTGTTACTTTTAAATCTTGGGACAGGCCGTGTGGCACGGGAAGCCTGTTAGCCACTTCTCAAGAAGGAAGTAATAAAGAAAGAGATGGGAATCCCATAGTTGTCTTCAAAGGTACACCCTTGGTAGCCAGAAGACCTCCCATGAGGCCCTTCTTTTTAAGAGTTTCTGCCCCCTTCACTGGTGCCATGTTAAGGACCAAACCTGTAACACATGGCCATTCATGGGACATTCAGATCTAAACCAAAAAATCAGTACAAAAAATATCATATCTAATAGTTCTGTTGTCCTAACTTTTATCTATATATAGCCTCACTGTCCTTCTAAATTGCAGAAACTATAGATGTTTCAAATATTATTATAGTTTCACTTTTTCCAGAATCTCAAACTGCTGGACTTACACAGCACGCAGCCTTCTCCAGTGGCTGGAACATTTTGCATTCTACCCCACAATGAGTAGTTACTGTGATCTCTTATTCTTGTCAATGTTTACTTATAGCTAAGATCAAAGTTTTTGTTCTTCGTTTTATATATCTTATTTTATTGTATTTTGATTTATTATTTGTTCATGTATTTACTAGCACTAGGTGGTGAACTCATGGTCTTTTGCACTCTACACAAGAACTCTGCCCCTGAGCCACCTTGTTGTTGTCTTATATGATTTAGAGGGTTTATTTTTCTCCTAGAGTTTTGCTTCTAGCAACAATAAGGTATGACAGCAAGATTTTTTATCTCATTAGAACATATTTAGTGTCCTTTCTGTGGTGTCTACATTTCTAAAATCTGGCTTTGGACACCTTGACTTTGAAATCGAGAGACGACTTACACTCAGCTTCCATGCATCAAGCAGCAGCATGCAGTGCACTCTCCTAAAACATGCCAGTGCCTTTTACAGCTCCATGGTATGTAAGGTGTGATTAATGTTTACTTCTCTCATTGCTTTCTTCACTAAGGACCAAATACATTTGAAGACGCAGGGAACTACATCAAGAACCAGTTTCTAGACCTGAATTTAAAAAAAGAAGATAAGGAAATCTATTCTCACATGACCTGCGCTACTGATACACAAAACGTCAAATTCGTGTTTGATGCAGTGACAGATATCATAATAAAAGAGAATCTCAAAGACTGTGGGCTCTTCTGAGCTACCTGTTTGCTTCCACTTGTGATAGTGGTAGGCTTTTTAAGACATAAAAGGTGCTGAGTCACCAGATTGGGTGGACCTTAACTTATCTAGAAATGTAACTAGCGTCATAAAATAAAACAAACAAACAAAAAAATCACACAAAAATGTAACTGTGTTGTCACCTGTTTCTGAGTAAGGGGTTCTTTCCTTGGGGATGGAGGGCAGAGTTTCTGGGGTTCTATATCTAGAATTTGATGCATCTTGGTAACTATCAAAATATACATTCATGTTAGTAAATTTTCTTGCTCAAATGAAGTACAAGTAATGAATTTTTAATCATAGAATAAATTATAGAGTGTGCTACAGCATTTCTCCCTGTCTACATTTTGAAAACCATCCAAGCCCATGCCTATACTACAAAAAAAAACTGCACAAAAAGAAGACAAGATATATTGTTGGTCACCTGCCTTTCAAATAGACTGCCATAAAGCACAGACAGTACACGTGTTTGTTGATGAGAAATTTTATATGTAAATTAAATAAATATATATAATGTTTATGAGTGGCATGGGATATTATAACAAGTAGTATCCTAGAATTTGAGATGACAATCCTAGAACTCAAGAGAAAAAGGATTTACTTAATAGCCTGTTTCCTGTTTTGTGGATTTAATTAACTAAGAGTAGCAGCAAAGTATGAAAATTTTAAACGATTTCTATTTAGCTTCTCTATTGGAACTTGTCTGTTCTAAGTCTTTAAACTGGTGCCTAACAAGCTGAAGTATCTTAAATGTATGAAGATAAATATGATAGTTTCTTTTTTTAATAAATGATGCATTAAAGTATTTCCTGATATAATTCATCCTACTGTATTTGGTAAAAGGGATACATAAAATGGACATTTAGACTAGTGCATGAAATCTGTAATGATTCATAAAAGATTAAATTTGATTTTATTACAAGGGAAGAGTGATGCAAAGAACAAAAAAATTAAACTATTTGTCATTCTGCAACCAGGTGGACCTTGATAACTCGGTCTCTCAGTAGAGCTACTTCATTGCCACAACATACACTTGCAGTCTAAACACACAAGAACCACTAGCTCAAGAACCAACCCTTACTGGATTATCAGTACCTTCTCCCCATACCATTAAAAACCACAGAAGATATTTTTTTAAAAATCACTTAAAGTATAATCATTTTTGATTTTAAATTCTTTGAAGATACAAATTGCTAAAATGTATAAGATATCAAGGGCAAAGAAACCAGAAAGAACTATTTTGTTCTGGTGTTTGATAAAGTTTTCTGGCTGAGAATCAATAACTATGTGACAAAACGCCAGCATTTTGATGGAGATAGACAATGCTATAAGATTTTGAGTTCAGAAATCAAATGCTTTAATTATGTCTGCAGATTTTTTTCCTTCAAACTCTACTCATCTATTTTTATATAGTAGTACATGGAGAATGTTCCAGAAAAAGAAAAATATATATTTGGAATATTAGTAAGATTGCTGTTGTATTTTTACTTTGACTTAACTTCAGTTTTCATTTTCTAATGAAGAAGTCAGCATCGTCCAATTTGTCTTTACCAAATACATAGTTATTTTTTAGCTCAAGTTTCCCAGGCTGATTGTGAATTCACCTTATTTATAGTGTCTTGCCTCTCTTGCCTAAAACTTCTGCTCCTTTGACCTCTGACTCCATCTCGGCTCTTGGTATTATAACAGGAATACCACATATCATTATGCCTAGATAGTTTGGGCTCTGGGATAAGAGGAGGGGCTCAAAAAGTTACTGATTCTTTCCTACAATTCTATGAATAAATATAAAAAAACTTACATGATATAAAAGTGGTACTATAATAGCAAATTTAATTAAGAAGCAGAATTTTCATAAAGAAAAAGCAAAGTTTAATGTTGTTTATTGTGATATTTAAATTCAAATCTATGCTTACAGGTGCACACTATGAAACTGTGGGAATAGTAAACTAATGCCTGAGAAATTCCCATGAGGAACAGGAATATTAAATTGGCTAAGCTTAAAACACTTGCCTCAGTTAAACATTCCCGCTTCTGATTGGAAAGTCGGTTACCCTAAAGCTCCTCAAAGACTAAGTCTGTGCTTTACTGTCTCAGATTCAAACACAGAAATGACAGTCAAACAAACTGACATGAATACCACATTGTTAACATATAATAATGTCTCCATCCTCTGTTGTCTGAGCCTTCCCTTCCGGTATGAACATGCTCCCACCTTTGTTGCATTATGCATTTGTCCCTAAGGTTTGCCTGATGCAGATATACTGCAGGACCAGAGAAATCTGTTGTGGCCTTATCTCATGAATCACTGTCAGTCACCACAGAGCTTTTCCAGACGCATGATTGGGTCAGCAGATAAGACTTTGCACACAAGACTAGAGTGAGAAGGGAGTTACTAAATGGGCCATGATGCCTCATATGACAATATTGTGAGAGTTGGTGACTATGAGACAAGTGCTTCCTGGAAAGGGAGTTTCCAATTCTGTAGAATGGAAGCTATTCTAAATGTCGCATTTCCTATTTGTAAGCAAAACGTATAAACAAAGTGCAATCCTCATACTTAGCATAAATTGGCAACAAGATTTTTAGACTCTGAACCTAGCACCTGGTCCAGTATAAATATTATTACCTGGCTCATCACCCATTTAGCCACAAAATCCACCTTAAAACGTCCAAGAACTACTTGAACTTGACTGAAAGATATAAATACAAGAAGAATAAAAACTTTTTGTATGGCTTTATCACTTCTGAATGAGAGGGGGAGGGCTAAAGTGTGTGTCTGTTGAATGGAAACCACCTTAAGATATATGGGAGAATTTATGAGCTCGCTCACTTAGAGTGGAAAAAGCCCTTCGCCCTGCTGCTTTTTCTGAAGACATTCTTACAAGCGCTCCTGTAGCCACATGGGGGCACACTTACATTATGTGTTTCCAAACCAAATGTTGCAGCTGCAGTTTGGATTAGCTATGAGGTTGATGAAACAGATTCCAGAGGCATGTAAAGAATCATATCTCATCCTGTCCTTCTAGCTCAATGGTGTGTGCTCATCTTCTGATGATCACAGTCCTTCATGCAAGGCCATAAGCGACAAACTACTGACCCATCTCTAATCTGAAGAATTGTGCAGATACATAGTCCTTGCCTGGTCTTACACAGTTAGTTTTAATTGTTTAAAACTGAGTGATGATTAATTTTTAAATCTCCTGTTATTCTGTACTATGATTCAAATGCTGTTTAGTTCACGGTGTTGCCTACAAGAAAAATAATCTGATGGTTCACAAGCCTAGTGCTTCTGTTGTAGTCAGCTGGCTGCTTCTTAATGCATGTTTTTTTTATAAACCATAAATCACAGTAAAATTTCATTCTGCTGCAAATGAGAGCCATTCTATTACTGTTTATTAGAGTGTTTTTTTTTAAGCTATCGCTCCACTGCATCCAAGGAAAATGTTCCCTGTGACTGCTGGGCTGACACATTTTGCATTAGTAATGGCATAAGTTTTCCTTCCAGCCACATTTGTCACACCAGTTTAGTAATAAAATAGTCACATAGAAGGATAAAGACCCTAATTTACATCATGGGGACAGTAATGGCGCTCTAATTACTATAGAACTTTCAGGAAAGGAATGATGTTCGAGACTCACAGCCAAAGCCATTACTTTACTTGAAAGACATATTTTATAAATGGTCAAATTGTCAAGAAATTGAGCACATATATAGGATTGAAAATTGTCAATTTTTGCTTCAATATACATTTCTTAGTTTTCTCTTCTAACAAAGAAAGATATTCTGACATTAAAAGGTTTCTGTCATGACTAAAGAAGAATATTTACATTTTAAGACATTAAGGATCTTAGATTGGAGAAAATACCTACATGGCTGTAATTAGGCTCAGCAAGATTTGCATACAGAGTACTCTGTCCAGAGAAAAAGATGATGCCTGCTGCAGTTATAGTTCAAAACTAATATTTTGTATATCAGGCTGGAGTAATGGCTTCCAAATTAAGGCCAGGTACCCTATGCCTGAGAACCTGAGTTTGATCCTGAGAACCAGCATGGAATAAACAGAAAGCTAATTCTTAGGAGCTCTTCTCATATATTGCCACAAACACACCACACACAAATGTCCCCCTGCCCCAAAACACAAGCAAACTGAAAAAAATCTAAAAATCAGAATATTTTATTCCATTTAAATATGTGGATGTCCAAATGAATATGTTTTACAAGGAATATAAAACAGTTCACCAGCATAAAAACAATTCTGTTCTTTGTGTAAAGAGTTAAGCAATGAGAACAGTCCCTTTAGTGATCTAAACCACCCGTTCCTCAAGTCGTCAGCACCTTTTAAGCTAATCACAGGCTTGTCTATAAATGGCCACTACCTATAACCTACTAGGAGATTACAAACACTGTGCTAGAACAAAGTTCTATCATGACACACAGAAAGTAGGTACACTGCAAAATTGGCCACGATAATACATATTCAGTTTAATTGCCCTTCTTTTTTTTTTCTCTCTTTCTTGCAAATGACCATGGCTTAGTGAATGCAAAACATGTGTGCTACACTGAGTGGCAGTCCAGCCTTAATGATGCTTTAATATTGACACATTTAAGGAGACAATAAGCCAATAATGATTCACAGTCTGCTTAATATATAAGTATATTATATTTTCTCTTAAAACCATTACATTTAAAAATATCTCCATAAAAGAATTTTTCACTGTAATATATAAGAATATTTCATCTTAAAAATAAAGCTTAAATGAAAATCAATGCTCTTAAATTTAGTGACTGTTTTTAGCATCAAAATTGTGAATGGTTATTTATGCCTTCCTAATAAGAACATAGAAAACTCAGGTATTGTTTTATACATTAATTTTCATTCTCTGATATCACAATATTGTAATCATTTATATTGATCATAATATTTTTATATATGTGCTTCTCTTATGTATATGTATGTTAATATGTAAAGAAACTTATTACTTTCTCCTGTCACCTTTCCTGAAACTTATAATCTCATAAGTGTAACGACACAATGCTCAAGGGTTTTGCTTTCTCCCTGTGAGTAGGAAGTAAAGTCCCTGAGTAGGATGGAGCATTATCTCGGCCTTCATGAAAAAAATCTAAGCCATTCAAAGCAATAAAGCTAAACAGCCTCGTGTGATCTTTAAAATGGCAAAACCTACAGTTTTCTTAGTCCTTCTTAAATTCTCAAGGCCCAGTTAACTTAGCTATAAGTTATACTTTGTTGTGTACTATTTTGAGAATTTCATCAATGAATTATGCATTAAGATTATTCTAAGACAGATTCAATGATCTCCACCATTTATGCATTCAGTTGGTGCTGACTTGATACCAGTAATCATTTTTTTTCTTGCAAGACAGAAATAGTAAGGTTTTTTTTCTGTTTTAAAAGATATTTGAAATGCACATTTTCCCCAAGCATAGTGGCTGGACTGAATTACAGTCAGATTGCAATCTATTACACTCACACAGAGCAAGAATGGTGAAAGTACACAACCTGACTTTCTGATAATCCTAAAACTGTCTCCAGGCTGTAAGGAGGATATTAACTTGCCAAAAGCAGCAATTTTACTTTAAATGTTTCTTTTCTGTTTAACCTAGAGTTTTACTCATGAAGAGGTCTTACTGTCAAACCACATCTAAGCAGAGGCTCAGCAAATGTCTGTTTGTATTTCCTCTGTGATCAATGGCTACAAGCCCTGCTGAGTTCCCTATATTTCACAAGGGCTCCAAGCAGAGTAGGCTGGAATATTTAATATCCACACACTATTTGTGACATTAATCTCCCATTGTCCACCACCTGGGACTGTGAAAGGTGCATTGGAAACATGCTGTAGCTTTAAATCAGTCCATTGGGTAACTAAGGTAAGGTCTTCATTTATTACTAGTCCAACAAGGGCTGCCAAGAAGCAAGGGCAGTACCACTGAGCAAAAGATGTGTTATTGCAGAGTGTTTGTTTTTCTATACAGTTGTATGAATGGACTATGAGAAGCAGCCACACCATCTAGAACTCTGTGAGCTTTATTTATTTCTGAATACCTGGCTATATGTGAGATTTTTTTTACCCGAACACCTGGCTATATGTGAGAGTATTTATTTTTCCTCTCAAATATTTGTTAAATTGACCAATACTATGCATCATCACATGTGAGTCATCAGAACTTGGTGTTCTATTTGTGTGTAGCCATCAAAACAAATACTGAGCACACTTGACACCTTCCACTGGATGATCTCAACATGTTCCCTGATTATTGGGATTTGCGTCAGTGTTTCTTTTCTTTTTTAAATAATTTATTCAGATTATATCCTGATTGCTTTCCCCTCAGTTGTATCTTCCTGTTGCCCCTCCCACTCTCTTTCACGCTATTCCCCTCTCCTACACCTGTAACAGAAGAGGACGTCCTTCCCCCATCATATGACCACAGCCTATCAGCTCTCATCTCGATAGCCTGCTTCCTCTTCCTCTGAGTGCCAGCAGGCCTCCCCATCATGAAATGTTCTATTGGGGACACCAGAGTTCATATCAGAGGCAGTCTCCATTCTCCCCACAACTGTGAAGAATGGGCTGTCCACTGGTTAGATCTGAATAGGGGGTCTAGGTTTACTGCATGCATTGTCCTTGGTTGGTACAGCAGTGTGTGCAGGCTCCCCTAGGTACAAATCTTCAAGCCTTGATGGTCTTCTTGTAGGGTTCTTATACCCTCTGGGTTCTTTATCTTCCTATTCTTCCATATCACTCTCATCTGGAGTCTAATAGTGAGTCCCAGAATCTCTCCAATTCTCCCACTGACTGAAGACTCTGACAGGACATCCATCTTGGGCTGGTATCCAAGTATAAGTGAGTATATACCATGTGTGTTTTCTGGGTCTGGGTTAACTCACTTGGCTTGATAATTCCTAGTACCATCCACTTGCTTGCATTTTTCAAGATTTCCTTGTTTTTAATAGCTGAGTAGTATTCCATAGTGTAAATGTACTACAGTTTCTTTATCCATTCTTTGACTGAGGAACATCTAAGTTGTTTCCAGATTCTGGCTATTACTAATAAGGTTACTATGAACATAGTTGACCAAATGTTCTTGATATGTGGTGGAATATCTTTCAGGCGTATGCCAAGGAGTGGAATAGCTGAATCTTGAGTTTGCCCTATTCCCAATTTTCTGAGAAAGCACCAGATTGATTTTCAAAGTGGTTGTACAAGTTTGCACTCCCACCAGCAATGAAGGAGTGTACCCCTTTCTCCACATCCTCACCAGTATGTGCTGTCACTTGAGGTTTTTTATCTTAGCCATTCTGATGGGTTAAGATGGAATCTCAGTGTCATTTTGATTTGCATTTCTCTCATGACTAAGGAACTTGAGTGTTTCTTTAAGTGTTTCTCAGCCTTTGCTATTCCTCAGCTGATAATTCAATTTTTGTGGGGTATAGGCCTTTGAAGTAAGATCTAATGATTCTTTGTATTGCTTCAGTGTCTATTGTTATATCTTCCTTTTCATTTATGATTTTGTTGATTTGGATAGTGGTTCTCTGTTTTTTAGTTAGTTTGGCTAATGGTTTGTCTATCTTGTTAATTTTCTCAAAGAATCAGCTCTTGGTTTTGTTGATTCTTTGAATTGTTCTCTTTGTCATTAATTTATTGATTTCAGCCCCAAGTTTGATGATTTCCAGCCGTCTACTTCTCTTGGGTGTTTCTGCTTCTCTTTTTCCTAGGGCTTCCACATGTGTTATTAAGTTCCCTATATGAAATGTTTCCAATCTCTTTATGAAGGCGCTTAGTGCTATGAATTTTCTTCTTAGCACTGCATTCAATGTTTTCAATAAATTTAGGTATGTTGTACCTTCGTTTTCATTGAATTGTAGGAAGTCCCTAATATTTTCTTTATTTCTTCCCTGACCCAGTTGTCATTGAGTAGGAGTTGTTCAGTTTCCATGTGTGTGTAGGCTTTTTGTTATTTCTGTTGTTGAAGTCCACCTTTAGTCCATAGTGGTATGATAAGACACAAGGTATTATTTCAATCTTCTTGTACCTGTTGAGGCTGATTTTGTGTTCTAATATATGGTCAGTTTTGGAGAAGAGTCCATGAGGTGCTGAGAAGAAGGTATAATCTTTGGTGTTTGGGTGAAAAGTTCTGTAGATATATGTTAGATCCATTTGATTCATGACATCAGTTAGTGGCATTATTTCTTGGTTTAGCTTCTGTTTTGTTGATCTATCCTTTGGTGAAAGAGGGGTGTTGAAGTCTCTCAATATTAATGTGTGGGGATCAACATGTGGTTTAAGCTTTACTAATGTTTCTTTTACAAATATGGGCACCCTTGTATTGCAGGCATAGATGTTCAAAATTTTGATGTCATCTTGGTTGAATTTTTCTTTGATGAGTATGAAGTGTCTTTCCTCATCTCTTTTGATTAATTTTGGTTGAAAGTCTATTTTATTAGATATCATAATGGCCACACCAGCTTGCTTCTTGTGTTTCTTTGCTTGGAAGACATTTTTCCAGCCTTTTACCCTGAGGTAATGCCTTTCCTTGTGGCTGAGATGTGTTTCTTGAATGCAGCAGAATGTTGGGTCTTATTTATGCATCCATTCTGTTAGTCTGTATATTTTTACTGGAGAATTGAGACCATTGATGTTGAAAGAGATTAACCAGTGACTGTTATGTCTCTTGATTCTGATGTTGTTTTTGGTACTTTGTTTGTGTGTTTGTTTGGTTTTTGTTTTTCTAAAGTAAAGTTATCTATTTCCTGTGTCATCCTAGTTGTAGTTTGCCACTTTGGCTTGGAGTTTTCCTTCTAGTAACTTCTGTAGGGCTGGATTTGTGGATAGGAACAATTTGAATTTGTTTTTGTCATGGAACATCTTTTTTTTCTCTATCGATGGCTACTGAAAGTTTTGCTGGGTAAAGTAGTCTGGACTGGCACCTGTGATCTCTTAGGGTTTGCAAGACCTCTGCCCAGGCCTTTTATAGTGTCTGCTGAAAATTCATATGTGATTCTTATAGGCTTGCCATTGTATGTTACTTTTTCCCTTGCTGCTTTTAATATTTTTTTTGTTCTGTACATTTTGTGCTTTGATTATTATGTGGTAGGAAGATTTTCTTTTCTAGTCTATTCTGTTTAGTGTTCTGTAGGCCTCTTGAACATTTATATTCATCTCTTTAAATTTGGGAAATTTTCTTCTATGATTTTGTTGAAAATATTCTCTGGGCCTTGAAGCTAGGCATTTTCTATTTCTTTGATTCCTATTATTCTTAGGATTCATCTGTTTTTTGTGGGGGGGCGGTTGTATTTTTTGTTTTTTGTTTTAGTTTTTGTTTTTGTTTTTTGATACAGGGTTTCTATGTGTAGCCTGGGCTGCCCAGGATTCACTCTGTAGTCTAGGCTGGCCTCAAACTCACAGAGATCTACCTGCTTCTGCCCCCTGAATGCTGGGACTACAAGTGTGTGCCACTGGACCCCACCGGCTGTGAGGTCTTTAATTCTGTTGTGTACACATCTTTGAAATGAAGATAATAGTAATAGTGCAGTTTAGGGTACAGTGATAAGTGGGGTGATGAGGCAGATTACTGAGAAGGATATCTACTTATATTAGATGAGCATTTATGAAGAAAAATGAGAGAAAATTTAGCAGGCAATTGTACTCTTGTGTAATAGAAGCTTAGACTGTTCTACCATCATGATAAAAAAAAAACACTGGAAAAGGAGGGAGCAAAGGAAGGGGAGGGAAATTATGTCTGGGACTGTAAACCTAGCCAACTCCTTGGCTCTAGAGAAGGCGTGGAGTCTGGAAGAGAACCTATACCTGCCACTTTACTAAAACAGCACAATTCCTGACTGCACAGTCAACATTTGTCTTTTTACTCACAGAGAAGATTAGTCCTTGCCACTCATCAAGGGCATTTTCTTTGCAACACATAAAGACCATTATTAAAAAAAAAAAAAACCACAACCAATTAAAATCAGAGTTGTGACTCCTGCTCTTAAATAAAACATCCCTAACACAGCTCCAACATTTAAGACTCTGAGATTATACAGAAGAGGTGACAAAGGATTGTCAGAACCAAGGGGACATGGAGCTTGCAGTGAGATCTTGTCTCCTAGAAATGTCAGAAGTTTGAAGCCTCACCAATATGGTTTCCTAAAGTTAACCTGAACAAGGATGACAACAATAAATATAGTAGTGTGTAGTGTGAGGGGAGTTCAAGAGGCCTCAGCTCTACACAGAGGACTACATGCTATCAAGAAATGTTGATGCTAGGAGAGAGAGAGAGAGCACACCAACTGGTTTTCCAATAGCAAATGGTCAGCCCTAAAAACATAACATTCAAGTGATATTACACGAACTGAAAAGGCTGTGTTCTCTCTCTCTCTCTCTCTCTCTCTCTCTCTCTCTCTCTCTCTCTCTCTCTCTCTCACACACACACACACACACACACACACACACACACACACACACACACACAATTTAAAATCAAAGAAAAGGAGTCCATTAATTTGAAAGCATGCAAATTCTGTGTGTGTGGCAGAGATACATGGAAGAGTTTGGAGGAAGAAAAGGAGAGTGAGAAGTGATATAACTATGATCTCAATTTTTAAATGTATTTTTAAAGCAGGAAGTGTTTAGCAAGTATAAAACTTTGTGTGAATCTAGCACTTAAAAAAGAGAGAAGTGGGAGGGAAAAGGTGTGGAGAAGGTAAACGGAGGTAGTGTAACGTAGGAGAGAGATGTGGAGAGGGAGCAATGAAGAAGGGAAGACAGGATTTAAAGGTAATGTGAGAGAAGGTAATGAGGGGAAAGGAAATAAAAGGAGAGGGAAATAAATGGGAGGAGGTGAGGGGAAGTGCAACATGGAAGGTAGTCAATGCTGGGACATCTCTTGCCTTCTGCCAAGTAAGGAATATAAAGAAGGTTGGCTATCCATCAAGGTGAGCTCCTAGCAGGTAATTTGCCTTCTATTGCCTTGGTCTTAGACTTCCAGTTTCACAAATGGTAAGATATAAACTTCTATTTTTTTTAATCATCCATACAACATATAATATTATATTATCCTGAACTAAGAGAGGGAATTAAATTCATTTAAAAAGTTATTGGTTTACAAGATTTAATACAATTAAATCTGGATAGTTTCAGGAGAACCTGTAATTATTAAGTTACTATTTTGTAAAACACACTTTAGGAAAATTAAATGATATATTGACCACAACAATGTCATTGAATGGATTCTGTAATCGCTTTTTACTTGGATACAGGTACTACAAATATTTCCCTCCTTATTAGCTTTCAGTTCTGCTCAGCACAAAGTGATGATTTCACAAGCCAAAGGTCAATTAAACAAAGACACTACTTGTACTATTTTAAAGAGACCAATGTATGGGAAACAAACTGTCTCACCGTGGGAGGCAGCTTTCATGATTGATAAGGTCCAGTTCTCAGCAGATGGAGCACTATTAAGTCCTGGCCAGGTCTCTGTGTATAGTGGTGTGTGCCTACTATAACCAATATTGAATTGAGCATAGCTACTGTAGGAAAAGATTTTGAGAAGCACTTTTCCTAAAACAAATAAAATCAGTGACTACAAAGAGCCCTTTCATATTCCCCAGGGATGGCAGTGTTCAACCTGATTGTACATTATAAATTAACCATGAAATACAGATGACACCTTGAGTTATAAAACAGAAAATAGCTGCCTTTAAGTCACAAAATTCTAATGTTTAAACGCAAATTTTCTTCTAGAAGAAACCTTACTTGTTCAAAAACTGGAGCCACTAGAATTCTATTAGTCTGATGTACTATCATTTAAAAATACCAAACAAAAGACAAATTTCTCTCTTTGCCCTGGAAAAGACTTGCCCTTTGTATAAAACCAATGTGAGGTTATTCACCAGAGCAGGATTTTTCTGTGACACTCAAATCTTTCACTAAAATGGTGTTGTAATAATCTTAACATGGCTTCTAGGCCTAGCTATTTTCCAGGCAATTAACTCATTCCATTGAACCAAAAGAAAGAAAATGTTAGCATTTAGACTGGTATTTCCCAAAAGACAATGCAATAAAATTTTTTGAGACCAAACTGTGCCCTGGTGGATTAGGATAAATCATATATTATTGGGTGCAGGCATACAGACAGCATTCAACCTTAAATAATTTATTTTTCTACTGGAAGACCTAAGCAACAATTTTCTTATCATGTATAAGGAAAAATGTGTTTCTGCCTTTAGCAAAACATGGGTCACATGGAATTCAAATTGTACTTAAAATAAAGAAAAACAGAACAGGATTTGTAAATCTACTGGAAATAAAACTGATTTTTACTTCAAGCTGTATCACCACAAATATACGCATATAGAAAGGAAGTAATGATGGAAGAAGACAGTAGTCATTGCTTCTTAAAGCTTATATAAACAATGGTCATTCATTTTATCTTTTCCCCACTACAGATATAAATGTATTAAGCCATTAAATTTGTACTACCTAACTTTGCCTTTCTAATTCTAAAGATGGTTGCTTAAAAACTGAATCTGATGAGTTCAAAGAATCTCAGTTGTCATGGCAGAAAGTCATGGAGAGAAACCCTACACAGAAGCCATTCCTGGACATGAAACACTTAGCAGTAACTGACATGTTTGGTGGTTCTGGTAAGGCACATTTGGGAGTCAGACACTCCAGGGATCTGACTCACAAGGCCATCTCCACACTTCTATGTGTCCTCGCGGTGAATATTGGGAAATTTCTGGACTTCCATAACATAGGAGGGGAAATAACTACTTTGAAAATTCACTTGAGTCTCTTCTTTTTTTTTTCTTTTTTCTTTTTTTCCCCGAGACAGTTGAAGGGAATGAGTGATGAGCACCAGAAACAGGTACAAGCACTTACAGAGATATCACAACTATCAGGCTCAGACCGGAGAAAAACGCTATGAGTCACATGCAGAGGGCTGGGAAATGTAGAAAGGATGAAAATTGATGTGCAGCGTGAAAAGAAACATGGAAATTCTAGAAACAGTTTAAAGACAATGCTGCAGATAAAAACTAGGTTTATTAGACTAGATATGAGTAAGGAAAGACTCTTTGGGCTTAAGGATATACTGATAAAAACGGACGGCATGAAATGACAATGAAAACAGACTAAAAATAAAAGCAGAATGAACACAAATTGTGGAACCACTGCAAAGGGTGTGACACACACACACGTGGGAACCAGATGGAGAAGATAGAGGAAAGGAAGCGAGCCCTCTGACATCAAATCACATAATCATGAAGCTTTGAGAAGAGCACAGAGGATATGTATCAGAAATCCACACTTGGGCAGGTCAGCCTTGAACATCAGGAAGGAAAAGATAAAGCAAAGGCCTTGAAAGAAGCCATAAACAATAAAATTAGAGCAGAGCAAAGGGTTGATGTGGGTGATAAGCTAGACACAGAGTACACACATCACAGGGGCACATGGCCACTGGAGACTGAATCCTGTCCAAAACCACTAGAGTGTGCTAGTGTGGTGCTTCTTGCCTACAATGCCAGCATGGGGAAGTCTGAGGGAGGACCAAAAGTCCCTGGCCTACATAGCAATTTAGTCCTTGTAATAAAATGTTTGAAAGGGGACAATAAGCATTAAAAAGAATTACACATGTCTTGTATCCTTGATTTCAGTCTGCTGAGACATTGAGAAGAAAATATAATAACCAATACTTTCGTCACTGAGCTTAGAGATTGTAAGGCAGTATTGCTGTTATTTTGATCTACTGTTGTTCCTCCTTATTATATCAAGAGAGAGCAAATAGCGTCAGGAGTGAGGCACAGCTGCTGGAGGAGAGATTTAAATGTCTCTAAAGCCCATGAGATATTATTTCTTTATTTTCTTGGAAGTCACTCCCGTGAATATGTCATTTGACATTTCTTTTATTATATTTAGTAAATACACACACACACACACACACACACACACACACACACACACACACACACAAACCTAAGCTACTGAGGCTGGGGGAGGGCTCAAAGGGTTAAAGGAATTGCTTCACTAGGCTTATAACCTACTTTGGTCCTCTGAACCCACATAAAAATCCAGACACAGTGACAAGAATACCATAATCCTGGAACTTCACCAGCAGAGTCAGAGTCAGAGGCAATTCAGTCAGGAGTTGATCGACCACCTGGCCTGAAGTACAACTGCAAAACAACAAGATGTCCTGCATTCCCAAGGCAGCAAGCAAAAATCAACTCCTGAGAGCTGTCCTGTGACCTCCACGTATGTACTGTGGCACACATAACCACAATCTACCACCACCACCACCACCACCACCACTACTACTACTGCTACTACTACAAATAAGAATGATGACATACGTGGTGGTGGTGGTGGTGGTGGTGATGGTGATGATGACGATGAATCAAAGCCCTTGATGTCTTATGCCTACAGTTACCCTTAGTCATTGAAGAGACTAGTACAGGAATGGTCTCTGAGGCCTTCTTGTCTATGAGCTGCCTCTGATTGTACAGGTACCCATATATTCATTCAGGTTGAGAACTATACACTGGGTGACCTTGGCTCGTGTGCTAACAGCCCCATTTGACTTGGTGGTTATTCTCCATTTGGAAGCAATTAGACATCCTTCTCATCCTTAATGTTGCTCAACTCTCTTGCTCTCTACCATTTTAAATCAAACTGCTCTGACAGGCTGAACAAGCTGTGGTGATGATCAGAGGTGGGGAGGCCTGGACCGATTACTACACTGGGAAGGTTTTTGTTTGTTTGTTTGTTTGTTTTTCAAAAAGATGAGCTTAGACTTGCTAGCTTACTTTCTCTCTAAACACCCCTAAATGTTCTCTGCTTTCTCTTCTTTTGAAAACACATTTTTCTTTTTTTTCTTTTTCTTGCCTTCTTCACAAATGTTTGGCTGTGTCTTGAAATATATAAACAACAGGAGCCCCGCTGCAGTATCATCTGAATTAGCCTGTATATCCCCTGGTGTTCACTGCTCTGTGACCAGCCCTTACAAACTATCAGAACAGGATTCTGAACCCAGTATGTTTTCATCTCAGATTCCTAAGTTCTGCCCCTTTTATACAGAAGAGCTTATTGCAACTGTCATTTGTCTGAGCAAACCTCCAGCCTTTGTACATCAAAGCATTAAGATTCCATTTATTCCCAAACTATCCTTATAAGAGTGTTTGGAAGCAAATATATATATTGCTTTCCTCTGCCTCCCCCACCCCCCCCCTGAATTGAGACATCTTTGAAGAAGTAACACCATGGTGGACCCATTTCCCTCCAGTGCTGGATGCTACCATTGCCTTCTATTCATTGTGACCTGTGTTCTTATTATGACTTTTGGCCCTTGGCTGAATTTGTGTCTATTTTCTAATTTATTTTATCATCTCTAAATTTCAGCTTCTTAGTTGTAGAGTTCTAACACTATTATAAATCATGCTAGTGGATCATGTGGGTGGCTGAGCTATGGTGGCTGTTAATAGTAACTCATTAATAGCAAGCTTGTGACACATTAAAATCATTTAATTATCAGTCTATATCATTACAAATTCAGAAAACATGTTTAAATGGCAGTATGCCTGGTTTTTTTCTTTCTTTTTCTTTATTTTCAAGACAGAGTTTCTATGTGTGGCCTTGGCCATCCTGGACTCTCTTTGTAGATCAGGCTTTTCTCAAACTCACAGAGATCTGCCTGCCTTTGTCTACCCCTCAACCCGGGAGTGCTGGGATTATAGACATAGGCCACTCCCCCCAGCTGGTAGTGTGTCTTTAAGAAATAAATACTTGTCACATTAAAATGTTTCTTATACTTACACTTTTTCAAAGTAGAATGTGTTCCCTACTTGTTGCAAAGTCTATGGAGCCTGTGGTTCGTTTTTCTCTTGTTGTTCTAGTTAGAGTTCTATTGCTATGATAAACACCATGACCAAAAGCAAATTGTGGATGGGATGAGTTTATTTCACCTTACATGCCCCAGTTACAATCCATCATTGAGGAAAAGCAAGCCAACAACCTGTAGGCAGAAACTGAAGCAGAGGCCATCGAGGAACACAACTTACTTTCTTGCTCCCCATGGCTTGATCAGTCTACTTTTTAAAAAATATTGTTATTTCTTATGTTTTTTAACACATACATTCATGTTATTACACATGAATAAGATAAATTATACACAGCAGAAAGAACCATGAAACAATCATGAGTTATGTAAATGTTACATTCATAGTGATTTGGCTATTTATATTTGTCAAAGTTGAAGTAAACACCTTTCTTACGTTGTTGGGTCTAACTTTCTGAAAGAAAATCAATATCTCTCATATATCATCTCTCTTAACTTAAATCATCTATCTTGATCTAAAAGGAGCATATCCCCTAACCATCTACACTTGATTGTACACTTTTCAAGGAATGCCACAGTCTGAAGTGTCTGGGCCCTCTCATATCAAACATTAATCAAGAAAATGTCCCCACAGGGTTGCCTACAGGCCAATCTGATGCAGACATTTTCCGTTCCCAGATATGTCTAGGTTGTATCAAACTGACAAAACCCAATCAACTAACCAACCAACCAACAAACAAGCAAAACCGAAAGACTACATACATCGAACCCTCACACCTACTTTCATGTCTACTCATGTGGGCAGTGTATGTCAATCATTATGTCCTAAAGTCAACCTCTCCACAAGTTCAGAAAGATTCTGGTCCTGTTTTTTTTTGAGATTTTTACTTGTCATATGCTAGTCCAGATGATTCAAGCAAAAGATTACTTTTAATTAATATCATGGGCTCTTGTTTTATAATAAAGAGAATGGGGCTAATTATAAACCATCTGGAACAAACAAAAATACTGAGACAAGTAGTGTGAGACGAACTCCAGTGTGGAGGTTGTCTGAGGCCAGGAGGCCAGGAGGCCAGGGTCACTTGGGATGTGCAGTTCATTAGTGTTGATTATTTTCAGCTTTATTAAAAAATGTGTGGTGTGTTTGCCAGGCTTCTCCATAGTAATGACAAGTCTCTCAATATGCAGATAGACGATTATGATGATAGATAGATAGATAGATAGATAGATAGATAGATAGATAGATAATAGATAGATAGATAGATGATGGGTAGATAGATAATAGATAGATAGATAGATAGATAGATAGATAGATAGATAGATAGATAGATGATGGATAGATAGATAGATGGTGGATAGATAGATGATAGATAGATGATAGATAGATAGATAGATAGATAGATAGATGATAGATAGATAGATAGATGATAGATAGATAGATAGATGATAGATAAATAGATGATAGATAGATAGATGATAGATAGATAGATAGATAGATAATAGATGGGTTTTTATTAGAATGACTTATAGGCTGTGTAGTTTAGTTAATCCAACATTGGATTCCTATGAATAGAAGGTCTGGGATCCAAGCAGCTGTCCAGTCCATAAGGTTGGATGCTCGGCTGCTCTTCAGTTTATGGAATCCTGAAGAACCAGTCTCTAATGTCAGTGAAGGATTGGACTTCCTTGTAAGGGTATGAGCAAGAGGGAAAGGAGATAGTGCTTGCTTCTTCCAAGTCTCTTATACAGGATACTAGCAGAAGGTGTGATCCAGAGTGAAGATGGATCTGCCCACCTCCAAAGATCTGAATTACAGATTTACCTTCCCTCCTCAAAGATCTGTATTAGAAGTAGGTCTTCCTACTTCAAATGACTTAATAAAGAAAAAAAAAAGGCCCTCAAAGTTGTGCTCACTCATTTGTGTTTTAGTTAATTCCATATGTAGTTGAGCTGGCAACCAAAAATTGCCATCAAATACAGAGTTGTTTATTGGAACAAAGCAAGATGGAATTCAAATGGAGAGAAGGGGAAAGATGGGGAGGCAAGAGAAACAGTTCGCAAACATGGGAAGAGTAGAGAGTTGTGATTCACAAGTCTTGATAAAGATTATGGGATGTATAAGATAGTTGGAAGCAACCAAATACACAATTCGACAATTCAAAATCAAGATCTTTTCATCAGAATGAGTAAGAACGAGATCTCATGGTTGAATATATAGTAAGTAGATTCTGAAATTAGAAAAGCTTATAAAACAATAAAATCATAAAAGAAATTGGACAGTAGGGAAATAAAAACTATAAAAGCATGATTTATATCATCCCTTATCTATTTACTTGTGTGTGTGTGTGTTGCGGGGGAGTGCACGTGGAGGTAAGATAATGACTCTTGAAATTCAGAACTTTCTTGACCCCTGGTAGGAGCTATTGACAAAGTTTAGGCCCTCAGGCCAACAGGCAAGCACCTATACACACTGAGCATTCTAGACAGTACCCCCAAAACATTTTTCTTTTCTCTAGAAAAAAGCCTTTCTCTCTCCCCTTCCTCATCTTTATTTTCTTTTCCCCTCTTCCTTCTCCTCATCTCCTTCCTCCTCTCTCTCCTCCTATGTAACACATATAAGGCAAATGTCCTAACACCAAATTATAGCCTCCGTACTCCTCCTTTAGTTTTTACATTTTTTTAATTTTTGAAAGTACAATGTAATTACATAATTTCTCACTTCCCTTTTCTTCTTCCATGCCCTCTCATTGAAACACTTGCTCTCTTTAAAACGCATTGTGTCTTTGTTTCTTTAATTGCTGTTACTTACACACTGCCTAGCTCCTATTCCTCAGTGTTCTAGTGGGGAAGCATGCTGAAGTTCTTTCACCGAAATAAACGCTCCCCCTGGTGGTCAGGTTTGCTGGGTCTGTGTAGCACTAGAGTCTGAAGTGGATCTGTACTTTCAGAGGGCTCATCAGGGAACTACCTTTTGAGAAGAACAGACTTGTAGACAAAGGCCATTGTTATGTTGTCAATATCTATAGTTAACTCTGAGTTGGAGCTGAGGATTACATTTAGAGTAGCAATATGCTTCAAAATACAATGTGTTGCCATGTGCCCTGCCCGACTTATGTTAAAGCCACCATATAAAGTTGTTTAGATTGAGAATCAGAGCTATGGCTATTATTTATTATATGTGTCAAAAATGGATTTTTTTGTATCACTGTGAAATAGTGACATATTGAGATTTATTATCATTTATCTGAGCAAATATTGATGAATATCGAGTTAATATATTTCATTTGCCTGTCAACATTCATTCCAGTTTTATATTCTGCATTCTCTGTATTGCAAACAGAATTCTAATAACAGAGAGCAAGATGAAGGTTGCCGAGGGACAGGAGATAGGGCTGAGAAACAGAGTATAAAGGCCACAAAGAAACTTCTGAGTTGTAGAAATGTTAGGGATCCTAATTAAAATGATCGTTGCAAAGGTTGACATAATGGCTAAATAAATGAAACAATGCACTTTAAATAGGGATGAATTTCATATTTCACTTTAATATCTTAATCAAATGGTTGAAATATCCAAAATTTTATTAGAAAGTACAAACATCATTAAATGTAGTTTATCCCATGAGTAGTGTTCCTCTACAGAATCTCATATTTTTGAAAAGATTCACCTTATATTAAAGATTGGGGCGGGACTACTAATCAGAGAGGTCAGCCTAGGGACTGAGCCACAAGAAGAAAAGAGGAGGACAAAGAGGAGAATGGGGAAGGATGGGGAGGTGGGCAAGAAAGAGGAACAAGGAGAAGGGAGGAGGAGAAAGGAGGAGAAAGAGAAGGACAGTGAGGACAATGAGTAGGAGGACAACACTGGGGACAAGAATAACAGGAGATGGTGTTTCTTTCAGGAGCCAATTCACAACTGAGTTTTAGGCAGATACACTGTCCATATGTGAGGCCACTGTGATTTCCACTGCTGCACTGTGAGCCCCTCTTCCTACCCAGTCTCACGTGTGAGATTGTGTTCTGAAGGAACGGCATCCATAGAAAAATTAAGCAGTAATTCATGGTCTGTGAAGACATTTTACTCTCCATAATTCTTGAGGATCTTAAGTCTGAAGACAACAATCTACATGGTAGACCCAAATGCTTAGATGAGTCATGAGAGTGAAGTGGTGTGGTATTTTGGTTCTGACAAAGGTTTTTTAAGGCATATTTTGAATAGAAGTTTCACTATCTTGTGAATCTTGTGATACAATCAATTAAAGTCTCTTTTTCTCTACAGTAATGAGAGAGCCATTTATTTAAGGGAACGGAGGTGACTTGGTAATTTGGGGCTTACCTGATATACCCAATGCCCTGCGTTCTGTCTCCATCAATAAAATTTAGTAAACTATGAAAAATAACATGAAAAAAAAAGCATTTAATGTAATATTAGCAATGTGAACCCAAATGATAACAGAGTAAATAATGAGTATTTCTTTTAACAACAACAACAACAACAACACCCCCACACACACACACACACAGAGACACAAAACAACCTATCACAATAGCCTTTTAAGATACAAAAGGTAACTTTTGTCTTGTGGTACTGTCATCACCTCTTCCTTGCTTTCCTATAAACAGTGATGAATATGGCTTTCTTATTCATCTTCAGGTTTTAGACACTACCAAATCTTTAATGCATCTGTTTCGGAAAATTAACTTTGAGACACTTCTCTGATGGGTCTCAATTTTTAGACTGTGTTTCTGTGACATTAAATTTAAAAATCTGATCTTAAATTAACACGTAATACAGTTTCTCAGTAGTTCCTTATATCTCCACTTGAACTAAGGAACATATAATAAAAAATAAAAATTATGTGCATCGCCAAATGTTCTATGATTCAGCTTCCTTGCCACTTTTATCCAATGGAGCTTCCAAGATTTTTCCACCTTTTCTTCTCTTTTCTTCCTTCCATCTTTCCTTTTTTCTTTCTTCTTCCCCCCTCCCTTCTGTCCCTTATTTTCTCCTTCTATTTCTTCCTTCCTCCCACCCTCCTTTTCCTCACTCCCTCTCTCCCTATATTCCTTCCTTCATTCATTATGTCCTTCTTTCCATTCTCTTTTTTTTTTTGCAGAATATTCAAGTAAAGTTTATGTTTGTGCATGGTAGCATGCACAGCTAATGACTACAGGAAGACAGAGACATGCACATGTGACACTGTACCATTTTAGCAAGCCTTCATTTCATGACGGGTTTTCTACTTCTATTGAAGATGAAAATTTAGGACACAGCCATGCTAAGCTTACGATTTCATATTTTATTTTCAACCTATATTTGCTCTATTCTGTGTTCCTAAATATTAAATCATATCACAAATCTAGTCTACTAATATAAACGGTACTCATTTCAATTGTTACTTATATTGTATCTTCTTCTGTATATGCAAAAAATTTAAAGACCTCTACTAGTGCAATTATTAAACAGAATCAGATAAGTTTGGCTGTAAAGCCATATTTTAGTGTAATCCTGGGTATGCTTTGCCTATCTTTTATCACATATACAATATAGGAATGTTGCATATAGCTAAATATTGTTAAAGAATTCAATGCAGGCAGCACATGCAATAGTTCTTGAAATAAAAGACAGGCTGGACAACTGTCAAAGAAATAATTATCTTTTACAGAGTTGCTTAATATTTCCTGGAGCCAAAATAAAAATTTCTCCAACAGAGATTTCTCTGTCCCCTGAACATGTTCTTTTGAGAAAAACAGTGAGTTGTTCAAACTTTCCTTTCTCCACTTGTGGTCATCATTATTGGCCAATTTCCTCATCACCATGAAGAAATGCCCTAAAGAAGTAAGGGAAGGGAAGAGCAGTTTATCCTGGCTCTTGGCTCAGGGGATATAGTCCAGTATAGCAGGAAGTCACGTTGTGAGAGCAATTCTATCCAGGCCTGCAGGAGGGAGGGTCAGGATTGAAGCTTACCTTTGATTAGAAAGCAGAGAGGCCAAGCAGGAAGCAGGACCAGGCTATAACCAAACCACACTACCTGGATGTCTGGGGATCCAAGAAATTCATTCCACTCAATTCCAAGCCCAATTCCATAAAGGCTTTCAAGCTCTCACAATAGTGCCAACAATCTTTGTATCCTAGACATCAATTTAGTTCTATCCATCACAGAAAAATGTTAAAATATATGAATAGTTATATTGTGATCTGTCTATATTTATTATCTACCTTAATACCCTTATACTTCTATACTCTTTGGTATTTTCTAGATATTAGAACAAGTGTCTCTACTACACACAAGAATGTCATTAGACTTAAGTCAAACAGTCAAAGTATATGTATGCCTAGCAGGATTTAGTAAAGAAATTTATAGTAATATTTTAGAAAATATGCATAAGAGCTAACAAATTCATATTCTGAAAATCTTTGGGAATCTGTATTGGCAAAATTGTACTTGCAAAAATAATGAGACTTGATCAGTTTAGTATTAGAGACAGAGTTTGGATGCACTCCGAAGCTATTTTTCTCTGTTTATTTCTCTTCACTTTCTAATCCTGATGGCTTGTTCTGGGCAACCTATGTGAAAACCTTATATCTTCAGTGCATGGAACTGATACATACATACATACATACATACATACATACATACATACATACATCTTATACGAAAAATATAGTAATCCTATGCTGTCTAGTTCTTCCCAAATACCCAGGAAGGTAAGCGATAGGTCCTTAGGGTTTTCCTCCACCTTAAACAATATGGTGCACTTCCTTGTATATTGACAGCACACAGCACTAATACTTATGGTGATCAAAATGAAGAAATAATACAATACAATTGTCTATTAACAGATGAATGGATAAAAATGTATTATATATATACAGTGGAATATTAAGTAATAATAAAAAATTATCAGTATATGAAAAATATGGATAAACCTTAAATATTTTAGACTAATAAAAGGCACCAATCAAAAAGAACACGTGTTATATAATTCCTCAGACATAAACTCTCTGGAATAGACAAATCTCTTCTAGAGTCTAGAATAAATGATACTATGTAATATTTTGAGGTACTACTGTATATATTGAAGGACTATTAAGTATAGCTCTAACCTAAAAAAAAATTGAATTCCGTACTTTGTGTGAATTTAAACAATAAAACTATGAAAGTAGAATTAAAATATTATACAGCTATATAAACTTTGAAAAAATAGTTTTCCTTAATGTTTACATTTTGAAAAATATAAATCATTTTAATAACTCTATTTTTGTTTCTAAATGCTCAACTCTATAACTTATGTGTCTTTTTGTTTCTTATATAAATGCTCATTTCATTTCTCAACCCTCACTCTCTGAGGTACTGAAACTAGACAGAAAATTCTACCTATATCATCTTTTCCTAGACCATGGATTAGGGGAATTTCACAGAATACCAGAATTCATTTATAATTAACATGGCAACCAGACACATTTCATTTTTCTTTCATTTGGATTGATGATTCAAATCTTCTTTTTTAAACATTTTATTTAACTTCAGTTTATGTGTGTTGGTGTGAGAGTGTCAGATCTTGGAGTTAAAGACAGTTGTGAACTGCTGTGTGGGTGCTGGGAATTGAACCCAGGTCCTTTGGAAGAGCAGGCAGTGCTCTTGACCACTGAGCCATCTCTCGAGCCCCGATGATTCAAATCTTGTAACTTTGTATTTCCTTTATTGGAAAGCTTCTACCTTCCTAATTCACAAGTAAGAAATATGATGATTTGGATGTTTATAATCATCTAAACACGACTTGGTGTCTACACATCTTCTAACAATGAAGTGACATATCTATTTTTGGAGGAAAAGATTGCACCAATAGCAACCTTATTTTCAAATGTGGATGACAGGTATTGCATAGGAAAAGGCCTCTAATAAGAAAGCAATGTCAGTTATTTTTATTTAATGTCATACATGACCTTCATTTCACCTAACTTTCTACATCTACCATAAAATGAAGGCATGTGACAAGAGTGGAACTATTTTTTTTTATTACATGATCTGTCAAATACCCAGAGAAATAGCTCAGCAAATTCCACTTGGTTGTAATAGCCTAACAGACATCGCTAATGCTAACTCACTGTCAGTTAATGTAGCAGGCACATTTGGCTACTTGTTATTTTTAAACAGCATATACTGTGTTTTAGAGAAAAACTTGGTATATCATTTTTGATCAAGGATTCATACAAAACTGGTAAAAGGGGCAAGAATGCATAAATATTGCCTACAAAAATCTGCTCAGAAAAGAAATTGTTCTCTCTTTCCATTTTCTGGAACACACATTGAAATTCTGCAATTCGGGGAAATTATAAAGCTAAGCCGAAGAGAGAAGGAATACCAGAGTCCTGCTCTTGAGAGGTAAGATAAGAAGCACATGGTTGGAAGTATTTGGCTCCAAAGAAGACTAAGAAAGCATTCCTTGTCAGTAACCATGAGTACTTCCAATTTGCACTCCGTTTTATCTAGCCAAAATTAATTCTTAAAGCATCTCCATGGAGCATATCTTAATATTTTTCTCTTTCTTATTTTAAAATATTTTCTAAGCATGCTTACTGACTTTACTTGTTTCAATGTAAAGCAGGAATGGTAAGAGAACTTTATGGTCCCTGAGATTATTCATATGTTTTAGCTCAGTCTCTCCTCCCAGGCCCTTAATTCCCAGCCTTTAGGGAAGTCAAACATTACAAATAAAAAATTGAGGTAAAGGAATATTGAGGGACTGGCCAAGACACGTGCTTATAATTAAAATGATCAACAATAATGTCAGTCTTTTAACCCCAAACTTGAAATGTTGTTTCTAAATTTATCATTTTATCGCAGTTTAAAATCAGACAATGTAGCCGATCATGGTGGTACGTGCCTATAATCCCAGAACTCGGGCAAACAGGGGCAGGTAGATCTCTATGAGTCTGAGGCCAGACTGATCTACAAACTGAGCCTAGGACATACAGGGAAAACCTGTCTCAAAAATTTTATAAAAATAAGATAATATAAAGATTTATCTTAATCAACTTAGTCAATACAATCTGACCATGATTATAATTAAAATCACCATGGAAAACCTCTTCTGGGTGTGCCTCTCCAGGTATTTCCAAAACAGGTTAGCTCATATGGAAAACACACCCAGAATGTGGGCTGCAGCATCCTATGGGTCCAACACCGTGAGAGAAGAAGAATGCAAGCTGAGCACCAGCTCATGGTCACCTCCTCTTACTTATTGACTAAGGATGCAATGTGTCCTGTCACCAGATATTTGCCACCATGTATCCCCAGCTATGTTGGACTAGTTTCTTCAAACTATGTGACAAAATATCCCTTCCTCCCTTCCAATGCTGTTTGTCAGACTTTTGGTCACAGCAGGAGGACAAGTAACTTAAATTTAAGAAACATATGTATAATAAAAATATTAGTATGATATAAAACTTATAGAAGAAAAAATGAAGCACTAATTCTTTTTTTTTAATTTTTTTTCTCCTTTATTAATTTATTCTTGTTACATCTCAATGGTTATCCCATCCCTTGTATCCTCCCATTCTTCCCTCCCTCCCATTTTCCCCTTATTCCCCTCCCCTGTGACTGTTCCTGAGGGGGATTACCTCCCCCTGTATATGTTCATAGGGTATCAAGTCTCTTTTTGGTAACCTGCTGGTCTAACTGGATGTCTATGTGTAAAAAAATGCAACTGGACCCATATTTGTCACCTTGTACAAAACTCAAATCCAAGGGGATTAAAGACCTCAACATAAAACCAGAGACACTAAGTCACTTAGAAGAAAAAGTGGGGAAGAGCCTGGAACATATTGGCACAGGAGACAACTTCCTGAACAGAACACCAACAGCCCAGACATTAATGTCAACAATTAATAAGTGGGACCTCATGAGGCTGAGAAGCTTCTGTAAGGCAGGAGACACTGTCTGAAGCACTAATTCTTAAATTTTGGTGCTAACAACTAGATGGCAGCCAAATCCTTTTGGTCCTCTGAACATTCTTCTTCCTCCACACCCTCTCCAGGTTCCAGTGAACAAACACAGACTTGACATACATAATATCAAACTTATAATCAATTAAGGTCCTGGTTTCTTCAGTGATTGAGTTATGGCTTAACATCAACGCTGTTTACTATACCTACTCAAGACTCTATCAGGTACCACAGGGGCAGGCTAGCATGAATGCTACATTGATGCCAGTGAAGCACCAGACTATAACAGGATGCTATACTTGGTCTTAATGATGGTAGTAACAGCATTGACATCTTAGGGAATCACATCACTGTGGCACTGCAGATAGTAAACCATGTATTTACTATGAAGCAGGTCACATCTTTTTTCTGGCTGACTGGCCCAAAGCAAACATTAGAGATCTCTGCTACAGACAGCTGCTCATAGTAGGCATTCCCAGCAAAGATGACAAGGGTGTTGGTGATCAGAAGGAAGTGGATGTGGAGTTTGAGCACTAGTTTGACCTATAATTCTCTCAGATCAATGTTTGGGGCCACATCAAATCTGATGCTTTTCTTCCAGCTGTGCCCAAGTGTCTGACAAAAAAGCCCATTAAGGAAAAAAAATATTTTGTCTTAGAGTTAACACTAACATTGGGTGCTCAATAGAGATGTTTCTATGGCATATGTCATAGTTGGCTTCATTGCACATCATGAAAGCACAATAAGGGTGCTACTTCATGGTGTGTGTGGTAATGACAGAGTTGGAGAGGTCAACCAGAGTCTAGCTAAATGGAGAACTCCAGGTTGGACTTCTTGCCATAATCGGTCCATCACAGAGAGATAAGCCCAAAGAAAGCTCTTTTAGTAGTACTGCAGACACTCAAGATGGCTGTGGCACTTAAAAATGTGAGAAGCTTCAAAAATGTGTATGTCACTCTTGGCAGAAAAACAATGTTAATCACCTCTACATATCTCCACTTTGTGCTACCAGAGCAAATATTCTCTGGAATTGTCTTAAATTCTCATGTTTGCTTATGACCTATGATTATTTTAAACTCTCACTTGTTTATTTTGATATAGTCATGGTCTTTATTTTCTTTTTTTATATATTTTGCCTGCACACACTCTTGTACCAAGCAAGGACAATGCATGCAGTAAACCTAGACTCCCTGTTCAGATCTAGCCAATGGACGACTCATTCTCCACCATTGTAGGAAAAGTGGGGGCTACCTCTGACATGAACTCTGGGGCCCACAGTTTGATCACTTTCCTTTTGGTAGGGAGTCCTGGGGTGGGGCACACAGAGGAAAGGAAGCAGTGTATCTGGTTGAGAGAGACCTCATAGGCTGTGGTTGCATGACAGGATAGGAGGTCCCTTCTGTCAGAGCTCAAGGGATGTGAGTAGGGGAAAGAGGGAGGAAGGGTGGTAATGGGAATGTACAAGTGATGGGATAACAATCAGGACTGTAATCTGAATAAATTATAATAAATATACTTTAAAAAATTTTTTAAATGCATGCAAATAAATAAACTGAACTGCACTCCAAATTGATCAGGCTCAAAGTTTATACATCTCAGTTAACCTCTGCACAGTTATAATAGCCACTGAGAATGCAGCTGTGAAGCTTCACATTATTTGATGATAAATATAATAAATATTAATAATAATAATATTTTTAAATTATTCTTTGATAATTTCCAAACCAATGTGTTTTGAATATGTTTCTTCTCCATCCCTCATTAAGCTTGTTCTATCTTATATAACATGACTCCTTCCAGCTTCATGTCCTTTAAAGAAATGAAAAACAAAATAGTCTTATTAAAATATGGTAGACCAAGTTTCCATAACAAAACAACACAGACAAGATGCCCTATACATTATAAGTTATATTTTTGTTTTGTTTATTTATTTATTTATTTACTGAATCTCTTTACAACCTGATCCCAGTCCCCTCCCTCCTTTCCTCCAGGTTCTGCCCTCATGCACCCTTTGCCTATTGCCCCCTCTTTTTTTTTTCTCAGAGAAGGAGAAGCCCCCAAGGAGTATCAACCTACCCAACCACCTCAAATCACAGCAGGACTTGTAAGAGCATCCTTTCCCACTGGGACCTGACAAGGCATTCCAGCTAGGAGAAAGGGATCAAAAGGCAGGCAATATAGTCAAAGATAGGCTCTACTCTGATTGTTAGGGGCCCCATCTGTTGACCATACTGCACATATGGTACATACGTGTAGGGGGCCTAAGTCCAGTCCATGCATGTTTTTGGTTGCTGGTTCAGTCTCTGTGAGCCCCCATGGACCCAGATTAGCTGACTCTGCAAGTCTTCATGTTGTGTCCTTGACCCCTCCAGCTCCTCAATCCTCCACAAAACTCCCCTGGCTCAGCCTATTCTTTAGATGTGGGTCTCTGCATCTGTTTTCATCTGCTGCTGGATGAGGTCTCTCGGAAGACAACTAGTCTTCTGCAGTCATAGAAGAGTATCATTAATAGTGACAGAGGTTGGCTTTCCCCCATGGGGTGGGTCTCAGATTGGGCCAGTCATTGGTTTGCTATTACCTCAATCTCTGCTCCATCTTTATCCCTACAGTTCTCGTAGGCAAGGAAAATGTTGGGTCTATAGTTTTATGGGTGGTGCCCCCTTCCTACACTGGAAGTCCCACGAGGCTACAGAAGGTGACCACCTCAGGCTCCTTAACCCTTGGTGCTAGGAGTCTCGGCTAGAGTCATCTCCATGGACTCCCAGGAGCCTCCCCTGTGCCAGAAATGCCCCCCTCAACAATCCGTTCTCTCTCCCCGTCCTCCCTACCCTAGTTACACTCTTTCCCACATGCTCTTCCAAACAATTTCCTCTCTCCACCTACTTTAGATGTCTATTTCCTGTTCTGAATGGGATTCAACATTTTCACTTGGGCTCTCCTTAGCACCATTGGGTCTGTGGGTTGTAGTATGGTTTTACTGTAATTTACGGGTAACATCCCTTTATAACTGAGTACATACCATACATGTCTTTCTGGGTCTGGGTTATCTCACTCAGGATGATCTTTTCAAGTTCCACCCATTTTCCTGCAAGTCACATGATTTATTTGTTTTTAATAGGTGAATAGTATCCCATTGTGTAAATTTACCATATTTTCTTTATCCATTTGTTGGTTTTGAGACATCTAGGTTGTTTCCAGATTCTGGATATTATGAATATAGATGAGCAAGTGTCCTTGTGGTATGGTGGAGCATCTATTGGGTATATGCCTAGGACTTGTATAGCTGGGTCTTCAGAAAGAAATATTGCCAATTTTCTGAGAAAGGGCAAGATTGATTCCCACAGTGCTTGTACAAGAAATTACATCTTAATTGTTCTAAACTTGGGAAAATCCAAGATTGCTATGCCAACAAATTATATTGCATTCTAACACTTTTTCCCTTGGTTAATCAGTGGAAATTCTTTCTGCGTACTCATATATTTGCATGGAGAGAGAGAGAGAGAGAGAGAGAGAGAGAGAGAGAGAGAGAGAGAGATGTCTGGCTGGCATCTCTTCTGATAAGGGCATGCTCCCTTCAAAAGGAGAGCATCCTTATGCATGAGGTTCACATATGCATATAAACCTCAGTCCTTTGCAAAGGCTCCAGCTCCAGACAACATAACTTATAAGACTAGAGCATTAACATCTGAATTTGGAGGGACACAATGATCCATTCCCTAACAGTAACACATACCTTCCTGTGATCTATTTCTATGACTACATCGGTAAAATATTGTCTAGTATATAAGACCATTTTGTCATCAGATGAACATAGACATAAAATTCTACTTCATGGGATTTAGCAAAATATAGTTTATATGTTGAAACACTGCTAAAATAAATATTCTTATAGAGGTTTGTTCCTATGAAAGTTTACAGTTTTTACAAGCTGTAGACAGTAATATTAACTGAAAATAAAATAGCTTACATATAATTACTATTAGTACTTGTCTATTGAAAGAAATCCCATGAAGAAATGGCAACCTTGGGCATAAATATATTAATGTTATCAGGAATGTTCATTTCTGTAGACCTATTTTATTCTTCATAAGACCATATAAACAAATTGGAGTGAAAATATTTAAGCTAAATCTTTACACATTAGGAAATCAAACTACAGAAACAAACAAACAAAAATCATATGCCTGTAAATTTTAATCCAAGTAAAAAGCAGAGCTAGAAGTGAGGATCGGGTCTGTGGGAGTAATGTTCTTTCTTTACAGTGATGGACTCATGAAAATGCAGGAGTGGTTTGAACACATTGTATTGCAGAGCTTAAGCTAGATATATTTGTTTGTAGGATGCGTTCCTTATTATTTCTGTACTTATTTGCCTATAAGATTTGATACATACATAATGAAGTTATTTCTGTTTAAAGTCAAACATGAATTTTCTAAGAACTGCTCAAAATTCAAATGAAGAAGCCACCATGAATGAAAAAAATTTTCTAGGTAAATTAGTTTTCCTTACATGAAGTACAAAATATGTTAATTTTTAAAGTTTGGACAAACACCATCTTTTAAAGGAGACACACAAGGAAAATGTGGTTGAGTATCTCAGATATTACTCCAAAAAAAGCCTATCTCATGGAATCAGCCTACTTTTCCTCATAGGTGTGTTTCCATGGTGATATGTACTTCAGCCCTGGACATGTAGACCACTAAGATCATTTATACATACTCTTGTGTTCTCTTTATTCACATGCGTGGCTGTGCTCAATTTCATGAGTGGTGAAATAGAAAAATTAACAATGTCTCTTTCCCCATATCAGATTTAAATAATAATACTGAAATGTGAGTAACTTTTCAAGAAATATGAAGTGTATAGTTACAACTATTACCAGCTTCATAAGAATTGTGCTTATTCTTATAAATAAAAATGAAATAAACAATTATATATTTATAAGAATAAACACAAATATAATATTTTATCATTTGTAAAATACAGCAGTGATATGGTGAAAGATTATGTTTCACTCTATAATTATAAGAATGGGGGTTGACATTTCTCTGTGGCTACTATCCAGTTAATTATAATTAATAATTAGTCAGTTTGTTTTGAAATATGGGAGGTGATTTGTTCAAGGTGACTGAAGACTTGTGCCAGAACACACTAATTACAAGCTGCTTCACTAACTAGCCCAGGCTGCCATAACAAGATACCACAGCGGGTGGATGTGGGGGTTTGAGCAAGACAATTTATTCTATTTTATTTCTAGAAGCTGGAAATAAAGGTTCTACAATTAGGATTTCTAGTGAGACTCTCACCACTTGTAGGTTACGAGTCCACATATGGTAGAAAGAAAGTCTCTCTCTCTCTCTCTCTCTCTCTCTCTCTCTCTCTCTCTCTCTCTCTCTTTATTTCACTATATGTATCCCCAATTTGCCTGGTACTAATTTTGTGGGCCAAACTGTCCTGAAACTCAGAGATCCACCTTTGTCTGCCTCCCAAGTGCAGAAAATGTGGAGATTAAAGCGATTTGCCAGGACACCCTGTTAGAGCTCTTTGCAAATCAACAGTCATCGTAGCAGGCCCTTCCCCTTAGCCTTCTGATGTCATTCAACCTGTATCACTTCTAGAAGGCTGTCCAGATAAAAATATACTTGGGACTATAGTTTCAAAATATGTACTTCAATGTGATGCAATTCAATTTATAGCAACTGTGAAAGATAGGCCTTATGCTTTCAGAGTACTCAGGAATTGTGCAGCCACAGGTTTCTTTCTTTTTTTTTTTCTTTTTGTATTTTTAAAATTAATTTATTCTTGTTACATCTCAATGGTTATCCCATCCCTTGTATCCTCCCATTCTTCCCTCCCTCCCACTTTCCCCTTATTCCCTTCCCCTATGAATGTTCCTGATGGGGATTACATCCCCTTGTATATGCTCACACAGGTTTCTTTCTTAATAGGATCAGCGACATCCTTAGATGATCACGAGAAAACATCTACTAAGATAGGGGTAGGCATTCATCCATACTACAATAAAGATTGTCGGGTCCGGCCCGCTGGAAAAAATCAAATCAGGGTTCACCTGAAAGAGGAGGGTAGGGATTGAAAGTAGGGTACAGAGACGTGAGAAATAACAAATCAAGTCAGGAAATTTCGGATCAAGATTCCTCTTTAGTGTGGACTAGTAAGACTTTATACAGTAAGGTCAATAGGATCTATTCTGATCCCTCTCTCCCTACCTCCCAAGGCAAGAAGAACACAATAGCCTGAGTAGCTCTCAATAAGAACTTTCCATTACTGAGTAGCTTTCTGAAAAGATTTCCTTAACCCACCAGGTGTTTCTCAGAAGGGACTTCCTTACTCCTCTCAAAGGTAAATAGTCCAAGGATGTCCTGGAACACAAAGACCTCTTCCGGCAGAGCTCAGCAGCTGGAAGGTCACAGAGTGCAGCCTAAGCACGGGATTTCTGACATGGCAGAATTTAGCATGGCTCCCCACAAAAGGTCAACTCTTTCTGTCTTTCTAGAACACAGTGTCAGTTATAAGTAGAAAATTAACAAAACTGAAATCATTCTTGAGTTAGAAGTATGTTTAGAGAATTAAAATTAATTTATCAAGCTACAGATGTCTATTAGAATTAATCTTTACACATTACAAGTACATAGAGCCATTTGCCATCTGTTTTTATGGAAGGAGGCAGAAACCTGAGTCAGCCCAATGGCACAGCTGATAATGGACACATAGGACTACGTGACTCAGAAAGTCATCAGGGATTAAAGCAAGCAAGCACTTCCGAATTCGAGTCTCCTGGGCCATCATTCAAATGCATTATTCAAGTAGCTAATGAGACAAGAAGAGCTTGAACCATAATTGACTTATATTCTCTCGGGAAGTCAGCTTTGAGAGTAGATCTGAATAAATTCCCCAAGTGCATTGTAGACAGAAAGTATTGTAATTAATTTACCAGTCAGGCTGAAAACATTCTGAGTGATAGAATGACTCTATCCTTCTGTAACAACTCCTATATTTCAACCTCTCTGGAGGAAAATATCCTGCCACATATCATGAAATATAGATAAGACCCAAAAGGCAAAGTGTAGTATGGTTATAATTTTACATATTTGTATATATATTTTTTCTGCTTTTCCTAAAATTATGGTTCAAAGAAAATAAGAGGAGCAACACAGCATTGGAATCCTAAATGCCATGGCAGTTGAGTTGGATTAAATGTTGTGACACTATTATCCATAGGAACACAATCATATATTCATATGCATTTGTATATAATGTCCTAACCTGATTAATTACAGATTTTTTCCTTTTTTTAATTTTTATTTTTTTTATTATTTAATTAATTCATTCAGATTACAAATCAATTGTTATCCCATCATTTGTATCCTCCCGTTCCTCCCTCTCTCTCGCTTTCACCCTATTCCCCTCTCCTAGGCCTAAGACCTAGGAGGGGGACCTTTTCCCCTACTATATGGTCATAGGCTATCCAGTATCATCTTGGTAGCCTGCTTATTCTTTCTTTGAGTGCCACCAGGGCTCCCCACCAAGGGGAAGTGGTCAAATACAGATTTTTTAATTATAAAATTTAGTTACATGTCACTGAAACTATTTCACTCATTCCACCAAAGTAACCAGAAAATTAAATATCTAAACCATAATCATAGAAGGAACAAGGAGGAAAGAACAGCTGAGGACTTCAGACCCATCTCAAAAGTAGAGCACTTGACTCCTGTGTACGAGGTTTTACAATTCAATCCTCAGTCCTGGAAAAGAAAATTCAAGTTTTAATCTGTTTGATTAAAGAGAGATATCACCTAGAGACCTCATGGGCAAAGAAAGAACCTTCTCATTGGGGTTCAAAGCCTCAAAAGAGGAATGTCAAGTGATAAGTAGATGTGAGGAGGGTCATTGTAGAGCCAAGGTAATGGAAGCTGGCTCAGGTAACTATCATCTCTCTGACCTAAAAGGAACCTAAGGTTCTACTATCTCAGAAAAGTGAAAGCACACCATAGAGCTGCACACTGATATAGGAGAGGAATGGAGGGGGGAGCCCGTGAGGGGGATAGGGAGAATGAGGGGCGATCAAGACAATTAAACTCAGAGGCCTTTGGCCCTGCAGCAAATACAGTCAGAATCATGGCCACGTAAACAAATCTTCATGAGATTTCTCAGGTGAAAAGTAATAGTTTCTTCCCTAAGAGTGCGGCATGGGCCCCACAACTTTGATGTTTAAAGGTCACCATTACATTGTACCCAGTGGAAAGCACTTTCCAATATGAAACCTGGAAGTCAGCAAATATAGCCGTGCACATGGAACTAGTAATTCCCTCAAACATGAACAATAATGCTTTAAATACAGAAACAAACACTACACAGAAGCAAAACTAGAGAGCCAGAGAGAGTATAATACAAATCAGTGAAATTAACATCTTCAGGGAGGAAACATGATAATGCATAAATACAAAACTAAATAGAGTACAGTAAATAGCAAGTCAGTAAAAACCACCTTTTATAATAGAAATCATTTTAATTGGCATATTATCTTCAATTGTATCTTTATTAAAATATAATCTCATTTTTCTTCATGACTGAATACATGAACATATTCATATATGTGAATATTATTATTCATTTTATTATTCATATAAATAATACATCATTACATATATATATATATATATATATGTTGTTGATACTGAGTCCTTCAAATAAAAACCAAGGAAGGGTGTGTCTGGGTCTTATGGTAGCTTTATGGTTTTACTTGTTTGAGGAGCCTCCATGTAGATTTACATATTGACTAGATACATTTATGAGTTATTTGTTTTTCATCTCTTCAGAACTATTTAATAAATTTATTGGATTATTTGATTTTTATTTAGTTTTTTTACTTTGTTATATATTTTAGATACTGAGAATCTGTCAGAAGAGTGGTGAGCAAAGATATCCTGTTCTACAGACAGCTCTACACTTAACTAATTGTATCTTTTTCTGTGCAAAGTATTTTAATTTTATGAACTCCATTTTGCCTTTTGTTGGCAGCATATCCTGGAGCAATTCTAGGGCTTTTAAGAAAACCCTTCCTTATGGCTCTATTTTGAAGTGTTTTCCCTTCTTCTTCCTCTAACAGTTTCAGTGTTTCAGGTAGTACACCACTGTGTTTGATTCATTTGGAGTTTGTTTATTTATATATTTATTATAACTTATTTATATTACAACTTGATTGTTATCCCCTAGCTTGTATCTTCCTGTCCCTGTCCTCCCTCCTCTGATCTATTCCCTTCCCCTAGACCTCTAACAGCAGGGGCCCTCCTGCCCCACTGTTTGATCACTTCCTGTCAGGTCTCATCCTGATAGCCTGCATTTCCTTCCTCTGTGTGCCCGCATGTTCTCCCTGCCAATAGGAAGTGATCAAATCAGGAGCACCAGAGTTTATGTCAGAGGTAGTCCCTGCTCCTCCCCATACAACGATGGAGAACGAGCTGTCCATTGGCTGTATCTGAATACGGGGTCTATGTTCACTGCATGCATTGTCCTTGGTTGGTACAAGAGTTTGTGCAGTCCCCCATGGGTCCATTAGGTCAGAGTCAGGACCTAGATCCAAATATAGATTTATAATGTCCTCAATATCATTTGCTGAAGAGACCTTCTTTTCTACAGCATATATTTTAAGCAACTTTGTCAAAATTCAGATGGCTGTATCTGCATAGATTTATATCTGAGCCCACTAATCTATTCTATTGACCCATGTGTCTGCTCTTGTGCTGGTACCATGTTCAATATATATACATATGCTTCCCTCATACACCTTGAATTGAGGTGTAGTGGTACATCAGCACTGTCCTATTTCCTCAAGGTTGCTTTGTCTATGCAGTGTCTAGCGTGCTTTAGGAAGAGCCTATCATACCATTTAACTCGCATGCTTCTTTAAGTTTGTTAAGATGACCTGTCAGTTGGTAAGAGTGAAATATGCAGGTCATCACTATTATTGGGCTGGTGTCAATCTGTGGCATTCTCTCTGGTGGCGTTTGTTTTATGAAAGTGTGTACACTAGTGTTTATTGCATATTTTTTTTGAATGGTATGTCTCCTCTATGGCTCCTTCACTTAGTATGAAGTAAACTTCTTTATATCTCCTGACTCATTTTGCTTTAAAGTCTGTCTGTCTACATATCACTAGAACATCAACACTTTCTTGCCTTATAAAAACGTCCACTCTTAGAATGCTTTTTTTTTTCTAGCCTTTAACCATAAGATTGTCTTTGATGGGGAAGTATGTTTCTTGAGAGCAACAAACAGGAAGACTCGGCTTTCACAATCTTTTAATTCAATAGTTGATGCCATTAGTGTTTGAAGTTCTTATTTAAAGTTGTGTACTAATTCCTGTCATTCTGTTGATTTTGTGGTCTTCGATGCTTTCTCTGTCCTCACTTGGTTAACTACTGTCCACATATAGTTCATTTTCCCCTATGCCTCCTGGATGTGCTTATCATGTATGGTCCACTATATTACTCTTGAGTTGGATATTAACTCCAGGAAGAAACCCACAACCACTCCATGAATTTTGAAGTACCTAGTTAAAAACAGTCATTCCTCTAACTTCAGTATGGGGTGATCAGAGTGTATAAATGAATCAGAAGCTCTTGTATTCGAGTCTGACAAGCTAAATTCCATTACCAGGACTTGCGTGGGTAAAGTGGAGATCTAGTCCCTTCAAGATGTCTTCTGACTTGGCCACAGCACACATGCATACAAACACACACATACACATAAACAATACGGAAATGGGATTTTTAAATTATCATGCCTAGGAAAGAAATGTATACAAAGAGGAGAGAAGCGCTTAATGGATATAGCGTTTGGGGCGTGGTGAGGAAATAGCTGAGAATGTAGATGATGAAAATATCCTAAGAATTGCTAATACAATGACTTAACCCTGTGAATGACTAATGCTCCAAACTGTACATTCAAAATTATATCACAGTAAAATATTTGCATGTGAGTTTTATGACAATGAAAGTTCAATGTCATAGCTTTGTTAGCTCACCTTGTTCACTTGCATGATCAGATGGTACAAGGTCGTGCTGGTCTTCATTACAGGTCTATAAGTAATATGGATTTTAAGACCATGCATATTTGTTAAGTTAAACTTGAGTAGACATTTTCATTATAGCTAGTGCTATGGTTTTGAAACTGTTTGGGTGCCTGAGTTTTTCATATATAGCTTTTATACATAGTACACAGTAGTATCAATTATTCATGTGCTTAATTTTACTTAATAAGAACAATTAAGGATTAATTTCCTGCTGGACAGCAGTGGCACGTGCCTTTAATCCCAGCACTCTGGAGGCAGAGCCAAAGGCAGGTGGATCTCTGTGAGTTTGAGGCCAGTCTGGTCTCCAAAGAGAGTTCCAGGACAGCCAGGGTTATTACACAGAGAAACTCTGTCTCAAAAAAACAAAAACCGAACCCAAACCCAACCCCCCCCAAAAAAGATTAATTTCCAGGCTGTAATAATCACCACTTTTTAAAAGACTATGAGATTTAATTATAAATTATTTTTTAAACCATAGCACCATGCACATACTAATTCATCAAGCAGATGATAAAACTAATAGTTGTTGACCCCATACAGTGAAGAATATGGTCTACTATCCTTTTATTTTTTTAAAATTTTTTATTAATTTATTCTTGTTACATCTCAATGGTTATCCCATCCCTTGTATCCTCCCATTCTTCCCTCCATCCCATTTTTCCCTTATTCCCCTCCCCTATGGCTGTTCCTGAGGGGGATTACCTCCCCCTGTATATGCTCATAGGGTATTGAGTCTCTTCTTGGTAGCCTGCTATCCTTCCTCCGAGTGCCACCAGGTCTTTTAAATCAGCCTGACAAGTGTTGTTCTCAAGGCCGTGATCAAAGCATGAACTGTGTACAATGAGCCCTTACAGATGAGTGGAAGCAGCTCATCTGTAATATGAGCTAATCTTGTCCTTGATGATCAGGACGTAGTGAAGCTGTCAGAGCAGATGCCTGTCGCATGTGGACGAGAGCAAGGGATTCTTGGCATAACAAGAAAGCAACTAAACAGACTCTCACACAAATCTAACCACAAGTCACAAATTCACTACCTTATAGGGAACGGGTGTGACTGTAAGAGTACAGAACACCCAGTAGAAGGGAATTGTTTGTTTGTTTGTTTATTCATTGGCTGCCCCACTTTTTAAAATTTTTAAACAGTCAAACATTGCTTGGCTAACTAAGAAAAAGCGGTGATTTTGTATTTGAATCCATGCCACCCAGTATCTCCTTGAAGTGTTTCTGTTTGTTAGTCTTGGCAAATGGCATTTGGTTTCAGGCTAAGATATTATAGTTTTGGCTTCATTCTCAATTTTGTTCCCTCCCTTCTGAGTTCTTTCACAAAGCATTTTCTATAATCTGATTGTTAAGCTGGGGGCTTTAGACTTTGGCTTACCTTGGGACCAAACACATATGTTTCAGTTCTGCTTCCTGAACAAAATTCAACGTTATGGTTTCTGTGCCTGACACTGGAATGTTTCTTCTGAGGACTTGGCCTGGAATCTCTTCTGGGTTCTTCTCTGTCAATTCCCAAGCACATTAGCTAGTCACTCTCGCCCACATTCCAGCTTCTGCTTGTACACATTACCTACTGATTCTGCAGTCTTGCTTATTATGACTTCTGTCCTGTAGAGCCTCCAAAAAGCTTCTTTGGAAAGAAAATGATTTTTTTTTTTCATGTAGCTGTAGAGTTGGAGCTTCATAAATAAATCTCACTGAACTTCAGATCCTCAACTAAGAGCTAGACTTGGTGAGGTTATTCTCAGCTGTATAGAAGATAAGTGAACTCCTTAGGGGTGGCCCTGATTCTGGAGACAGAAATTTACATTCCGGGGGATAGAGAGGCCTAAAACCTCAGAGACATCTTTTAGCTGTAAAATTGTTAAGCAATGGATAAAGTCAAGCCCATGGAAACTATATTTACATTCCAAAAGATTAGCATCCTTCCTAGGCCTGTCAGGGAAATAAAGATTGTTCTCCCTTAGTCTGAGAGGACAGAAAGAAATGGGGTTACCCTTTCTCCATAAGTGAGATAGAGACAAGGCTGTGTTTCTCTCTTATGCTATTGAAGATCCTGTTGATTAAACTTGAGATCAAAGATTGCTCTCATTGCCAAAAGTTAAGAATTGAAAATTGGAGAATTTTTAATACCATTTGTGGTGCTGAATGTTGTTAGGACACACGGAAGGCTGGAGGCTGAGGCCAAACTACTTTTTACCTGGAGCAATGAGAAAGTTCCTCAGGTAAAAACATGTGCAGCCAAGCCTGCCAACCTGAGTTTGATCCCGAAAGCCTTTATGGTCAAAGATAAGAACTTTTTTTTAGGTTGTTGGCTCTTTCTAGTTGTCCTTTGATGTCCAACAAGTACAATAGCATGTATGCCGTGACCCATACACATAAGTACACACACACACACACATACACACAGTGGAATGTTTGATTATTTGTTTTTGTTTTTGAGTTGGACCTCACTATATTCAGCTTGGCCTACAACATGCTATATCGATGAGCTGACAGGAACACATAAAGAACTGCATAACTGATTATCATGACTGCTGGAGTTAATAGTGATCCTCACCAGGTCTCGCTTAAATGCAACTTTTTTTTTTCTGAGACAGGGTTTCTCTGTGTAACAGCCCTGGCTGTCCTGGACTTGCTTGGAAGACCAGGCTAGCCTTGAACTCAGAGATCTGTCTGCCTCTGCCTCCTGAGTTCTGGGAATAAAGGCATGTACCACCACGCCTGGCTTACCTTTTTGAACTTTAAAAACAAAATAGAATCTGGAGAACTGCATAAGCACTGCTTGCTTTTTAGTTGAATAATAATCAAGCATCATCTGTCCAAAGGATGTGATGTGCACATTTAGAACAAAGCTAATAGAAATAAGTATTTTAAACTCCATTTGCTTATCCTTGTCAAGCTGAGACTGAAGTTCAGCCCTAACAGCAGCTACACAGATCAAAAATCAAAACTCCCAACGACAGCATTTCAAAGCAAGAAATGAAGATAGTTTTTAAATTTGTAGTTTATAATGACAACATTATACCATATTTTAGAATAAACTTAAGATGTCCATGAAGTGAATTAACCCATTTTTATACACAATAAATGATATAATATTACTAGATGGTAATTGTGGCATGCTTATGGCTCTGCAGTCCTCGTGATTGCTGTGGAAAGAATTCAGATGAGATAAACAGTGCTTAGGGTAGGAGATAAGTGGATTTCTTACAAAGTGTAGTGGGATGTCATCAAGAGATGAGAGTAGGTAATGACTAAAGAGACTATGGTAAAGCAGGACACACTCATAGAGTGAGAGTGACAATAGCCAAAGGGAAAATTGTTCTGATGTACGTATTTTGTCAGGCTCTGCGTTGTTTCTGAAATCACAGCCACAAGGTTGCTAAGGGGGGTTTTCTTTTCCAAGTGATTGCCAGACCCATTTGCATGCCGCAAAAGGGGAAAACAGTATATATAGCCTCCTGCTAGTCTAACTGTATGACCTTACAGGTATAATTTGTTTCTGTTCTCATTAAAGGCTAGGTATGTCAAATGCTGTACCTGAGAAGTACTTGAGAATGTGACTAAAACGCTAGTCTAGACACTATTTCCTATGGTGAACGCTTCTGGAAATTAGATCTCTGGATTTTCATGGTAGAAATGGATTGTATCTATTGTCCAATTTTAGTCTCTTACCTATATGATTTCAGGATTTCACCTTTCAAAGGGATGATCTGAGTTAGCTAAGTAGGAATCCATAACTTTCAACATCATCGAGGTTACTCTTTTCCTCACAGTTGGCAGCTATGAAGATTTACAGCTTGTATGTCCTTGTGTTTTTCTTTCAACTTCTACTAGAATTGTTTTTAAGTTTCTGTTTGAATTAATTTCTGAATGAATTTACTAAGAGTCTAAATGTTTGAATCCCAAGCTAAGTTGTTGATGCCACCTAACACACAATCTCATAATGAGGCAAATTGGAAAGGTTCAGACAATTTCAGGAACATGAGAAAGAAAAGGAGTCCCTTACCTCAAATCCAGATGAATTTCTTTGCCTATAAGGAAGAAGAATTCTAGTACAATCCCCAGTCCCTTGCAGCTTTCTCCTTTCCCAGTTACAAATGTCCAGTTCCTAGGATATTAAACAGAAGCTCACTTTTCAGGGAAAGGACATGCAGTAAACCCCTTGAGAGTCAATAGTGGATCCTGACTTTAGTGTATAAGATAATCCCAACTGTAACCTCACTTACCAAAACAATGAAATAAGAACAGAAATATGTCTGAGCAACTTTTTGAGATGTAACTTGAGAGCCACTAAGATGGATTCTGTGGATAGTGCTACGACACTTGATTACTTAGTCCCCTGAAAGGAACCTAGGCCCGCATGTGAGGAAGTCTAACTTTCTGCATCCCTTTTCTGAATCACTCATGCTCATGTCTCCATCCTCTCCCCTTAACCTTCTGGTATGCACACACTAATACACCTTTAATAATATCTGCCATTCTCTTTTTATTATACCTGATAGTCCTAAAATTCATTTCAATATCAAACCTAACCTCCTACTTTGGCCTTACTTGAGGCCCCTAAACTAGGAAAACTCCCAAGGATGCTGAGGAATATGTGGCTGCACCTGTCCCCTCACCCCTGACAAATCTACCTAATGTAACTTATTAATAACTATCATTGACATAAACAGAAGTGCTCTAGTCAGGAAATAAAAATGTCAGGTTTAAGACACACTCAAGTTTCTGTCATCTTTTTCTTCTTTCTGTAAGCAAGAAGAGAGTCTACTGTGGGAAAATAAGACTCACAAAATGTAGCTTTCTAACTTTAATCAAGAGTGACCTTAAGTGTTCTGAGTTTTTGGTAATTATAATGATTTATATTTAGAAGATGTACTTAAGTGTTCTTTTGCTTTTTAAAAATTAAACATTTTCATTTTTACATATACATTTATATTATTACACATAAGTACAATAAACTAACTATAGCAAGAAGAACCATGACACAATCAAGAATTATATAAATGTTACATTCTTAGAGTTTTTGCTATTTGTATTTGACAGCCTTGAAGAAAACATCTTTCCTGTCTTAGTGCATCTAAAATTCTGAATGTAAATCAATCTCTATCACATCTTGTCATTCAACTTAAAACATCTCTCTAGGCCTAAAAGCATCTTAACCCCTAAAGAACTAAGCTTCATTGTAAAACTAAGCTACCTGGTCTTCAACTCCATCAGAGACTTGAGAAGGAATAAACTTGATTACCTGAGTATGACAGGAGTGCAGGTTAGTAGCTTTCCAGCTAGAGTCGGCTGAAAGGAGGGAGGCTCAGTTGAGAAAATACTTGCAAGAGATTCTGCTGTTAGGTTTTTGATCATGCCACCAACCTCTCTGCATTGATCCCATCAGCCCTGGCCTTCAACTGCTACTGAAGCTGAATTTTCACCAGTAGCTTATTATGGCCTCTCACAGTATCAAGCCTTAGGTGCTCTCCATGACTCCTTCATGTCTTCAAAACCATTACCACCTGCGTGACTCTTACACCACCAAGTTTGGCTGCCCGTGTGAGGTCAACCTTGGCCTCCTCTGGAAAACAGCTTGTGTGTGCTGACCCTCAGGAAACACTTCCCAGAATATTTCACTTCAATGATTCTAATCACTTCTTAATCACTGCTAATTTCTCAGCTCCAGCTGACCAGCGTTGAGTACCCCCAGCAAAGCAAAGGTTTCACTTCAGTAGTTCTGGTGTCTTGTTAATCGTACCTGATACTTCAGCCCCAGCTAACCCAAAGGATGGAATCTTAATTCAGATTAACAAAGGTCTCTGTCTTAAGTCTGGAAACTTCCCAAGCCAGCCCTGCATTGTCTGCCTTGCCCTCAACATTCTTAGCTTTCAAGCTCCTACAGAATATTTCACCCAGCATTGAGAATTCAACAAATTTTCTTGTCCAAAGTTCCAAAATCTTTCCACAATCCTTTCCAAAACAACATGGCTAAGTTTTCACAACAATACCCTACTATCTTGGTGCTAAATTGCTTTAGTTACTAGGGTTTCTGTTGCTTTGATGAAACACCATGACCAAGAGCAAATTGGAGAGGAAAGCGTTCATTTGGCTTATACTTTCACCTTGTCACTAAAGGTAGACAAGAGAGGGACACAGATGGCAGAAACCTGGAGGCAGGCGTTGATGCAGAAGAAATGGGGAGTGGGTGCTACTTACTGACTCTTTACCCATGCCTTGCTCAGTCCGTTTTCTTATAGGCCTCAGGATCACCCACCCATGGATGAACCCATCTACAAGGGGCTGTGCTCTCCTGCACTGATCATTAATTAAGAATATTCCCATGAACTCTGGTGCTCCCAATTTGATCAACTCTCCTAGGCAGGGAGGAGAGATAAAGGCTATCCAGCTGAGACCTGATAGGCTGTGGTCCGATGCTGGGGAAGGGGGGAAGGCAGGAGAGCCCCCTCCTTCAGAAGTCTAGGGGAAGGGAATAGGGTGGAGAAGAGGGAGAGAGGGTAGGAACCATAAGATACAAATAAGGGGCAACAACACACATCTAATATGAATAAATTATAATACATTTAAATAAATAAATAGTGCCCTAACAGCATAATCTTTTTTTTTAATTAGTTAATTTTTTAAATTCACTTTACATCTTGGTCATTGCCCCATCCTTCCTCTCCTCCCAGTCCTACCCTCCCTTCCTCTTCCCCAACTCCCCTTCTCTGTTCCTCAGAAAAGGGAAGCCCCCTTTCCCACCCACCCCAGCTCATCAAATCACATCAGGACTGTGCCTGTCCTCTTCCCCTGCGGCCTAACTCCATCCCAAAGACCAGCAACTCTGGGAGAATTCCTTGTCAGAGGCTCAAGCTGGCCTTATACTAAGCTCCACTATTTGCACCCTTGCTATCTATGATTCCATGGTGTTATAATTCGTACTTTGCTATCTTCATACTTGGTTACACTTTGTATATACCCTAAACACTGCCAGGCACACTTTCAAGGTTAGCTAGGACTGTTTGTTAGCAAAATACCTTGAGTCAGAGCTGACCACCCTGTTCCACCATCCACCCCACTGTATGAGCTAATTATGGTTTTCTTTTTCTTTTCTTTCTTTCTTATTTTTTTTTCTTTTTTGGGGGGGTTCGAGAAAGGGTTTCTCTGTGTAGTCCTGGTTGTCCTGGATTTGCTTGTGTAGACCAGGTTGGCCTCGAACTCACAGCGATCCTCTTGCTTCTGCCTCGTCAATGCTGGGATTAAAGACTTGTACCACTGTGCTTGGCTTGTGATTTTTCCCCTTTTCAAATGTATTGCAACTTTCCATCCAGGACAAGGTTCAGATACCAAACTGGCAGCCTCCCTGAACTCAGAAAATAAATCTTTTATTTGAAGCTTCTCTGTCTGAAGTGAGTTTTCTTGGCTTTCACTACAAATCCAACAGTACAATGGGGTGACCCCCAGCAACAGCAGCAGCAGCAGAGAGGGAAACACTGGAGCCTAGAAGACAAGGTGTGTTCTGCAGAGAGCAAAGCCAGAGAAGTTACTGGAGGCCCTTGAGGAAGTCCAGAAGATGTCAAATGGATTCCAGACATGGGATTTTCAGTTATTTAAACATTTGGAGTTTAGTTTTGCTTTGTTCTGAATGTGACTATACCATGGTTCTTCTCTCTTGAAGTAAGTATTTAATTTGGTTTTGATTTTACAGGAGCCCAAAGTTGAGACTTTGAACTTAAAAAAGAAAGAAAGAAAGAAAGAAAGAAAGAAAGAAAGAAAGAAAGAAAAAGAAAATAGATTGGGATTTTAAAAAGAATTTGGGTTTAAGAGACTAGAATTTTGCTGTGTTTTATTTTTTTATTTTTTAAATAACTTATTCAAATTACATCCCCATTGTTATCCCCTCACTTTTACTTTCCCATTCCCCCTCCCACCCTCTTTCGCCCTATTCCCCTGCCCTAGGCCTGTGTCAGAAGGGAATCTCACAGCCTATCAGGTCTTATCCTGATAGCCTGCTTCCGGATACTCTGAATGCCAGAAGGCCTCCCCACCAAGGGGAAGTGGTCAAAGAGAGGGCACCAGAGTTCATGTCAGAGGCAGTCCCTGATCTCCCCACAACCCTAGAGAATGAGCTGTCCATTGACTAGATCTGAATAGGGGTGAAGGTTTTATTGCAAGCATTGTCCTTTGTTGGTACAGCAGTGTCTGCAGGGCCCCCATGGGTCCAGATCCACCAACTTTGGTGGTCTTGTGGGGCTTCTGAACCCTCTGAGTCCTTCTATCTCCCCATTCTTCCATACCCCTTTCACCTGGAGTCCAATAGCAAGTCCTAGCATCTGACCCAATTCCCCGCACAGTGAAGACTATCAGAAGACATCCATGTTGGCCTAGTATCCACTTATAAGCGAGTATATACCATACTTTCTGGGTCTGGGTTATCTCATTCGGGATGTTCAGCACATGCTGTCGAGGATGTGGAGAAAGGGGAACACTCATTGCTGGTGGTAGTGCAAACTTGTACAACCACTTTGGGAATCAATCTAGTGCTTTCTCAGAAAATTTGGAATAGGGTCCCAAATAGGGACCTGGCAGTTCCATTCCTTGGAATATACCTGTAAGATGCCCCACCACACATTAAGGACATTTGCTCAACTCTGTTCATAACAGCCTTATTCTTAATAGCCAGAATCTGGAAACAACCTAGATGTCCCTCAGTCAAAGAATGAATAAAGAAACTATGCTACATTTATACTATGGAATACTCCTCAGCTATTAAAAACAAGGAAATCTTGAAATTTGCAGGCAAATGGATGGAACTAGAGACTAGACATTTTTAAGGAAACAACTTTTTAAAGTGTTTGAATTTGTAAGGAGATAACTTTTGAAAGTGTTTGAATTCATAAGGCTGTGGAAATTTTTAAGTTTATAAAAATGTTCTGTGTTGTGATTTCTTTTTTTTTTTTTTTAAAGATTTATTTATTTTTATTATTTATACAGCTTTCTGCCTGCATGTGAGCCAGCAGGCCAGAAGAGGGCACCAGATTGCACTATAGATGTTTCTGAGTCACCATGTGGTTGCGGGGAATTGAACTCAAGACCTTTGGAAGAGCAGACAGTGCTCTTAACCTCTGAGCCATTTCTCCGGCCCGTGATTTCTTTATTAGTGTGTTGTCTTGGAGATGAACAGGAAAGGAAGTTTGAAGCTTAATAGCGATGTGTTTGTGTGTCAAGTTGAGAAGGGGTTAATTGTGCTAGCTGGTTTTTGTCACCTTAACACAAGCTAGAGTAACCTGAAAGGAGGGACCCTCAATAGAGAGAGTGCCTTTATGAGATCCAGCTGTAGAGCATGTTCTTGATTAGTGATTGGTGGGGGAAGGCCCAGTACATGTGGGTTGTGCCATTCCTGGGCTGGTAGTCCTAGGTTCTAGGAGAAAACATGCTGAGCAAGCCTACAAGTCACACTCATCCAGGACCAATGCATCAGCTCCTATCCACAGGATCCTCCCCTATTTGAATTCCTGTCCTACCTTCCTTTGGTGACAATGTAGGAGTATAAGCTAAATAAACCCTTTCTTTCCCAACTTGCTTTTGGTCATGGTGTTTTCATCACAGCAATAGAAACCCAAACTAAGAGAGGGTTTTATTTTTAAGCAAATTTTCATTATGCTTTATGAGTCTACTGAAGTCTATTGCAAATATGAGGTGGATCCTCCTAGGATCATCAGAGTGTTACAGAGGGGGGGATTAAAAAGGGAGGAAGGAAGATGAGGGAAAGAGAGGGGGGAGAGAGAGGAGGAGAGAGAAAGAGAGAGAGAGAGAGAGAGAGAGAGAGAGAGAGAGAAATGGAGAGAGAGAGAGAGAGAAATGGAGAGAGAGAGAGAGATGGAGAGAGAGAGAGAGAGAGAGAGAGAGAGAGAGAGAGAGAGAGAGAGAGAGAGAGAGAGAGAGAATAACATAGATCATTCTGAGTGGCTATTGACCATGTTGAAGTTGAGTTGCCTGGGAATCAGTGGATTCAGTTTTTATTTCTCGTGTTGTTTGTTTGTTTGTTTGCAGACAGATTCTCACTAAGTAGGTCTGGCGGTCTGGGACTTCATTAAGGAGACTTCACAAAGACTCACCTATTCAGGTTAAATATTCAGGTTAAATATTACTTACATCATCATCATAGTGACGCCTGGCTCAGTTTCTTTTGTATTTATGCCTCACTTTTGATTACAAGCAGGGTAACTTCCAATCAGAAACTGAATCTCAGTAAGGATTTAATTTACCCCCAGAGCCAATTCTGTTTGCTGTAACATGACTGAACTGGAATCTGAGAACTGGCTACTGTAAAAACCAGCCAGCAAGGAATGATAAATTCGTTGTTGAATAGTTTCCAGTCTAGTGGAAGAGTGTATGGAGGCTTTACCAGTGATCATGCAGCATTCCTTAAAGTTCTCAAATGTGTCCTTGAGACTAAGTCCAACTGTTCAGTCCCCTGATAGATTCCTTAAGTGCTTGCTGTTGCCACCGCACATTCTCCATCACACCTTCTGTGAGCCATCGCTCAGCCTGATGGGTCACTTTGTACTGAGCAAGAAGACAAGAAATTGTTTCTTAATACCTGTCATCAGGTGTCAATCCGAAGATGTTGAGAGTAAAAACTACATGGTAGTAAAAAATTGGGCCAGAGGAGAACACTGTTACAGGTTTCAGGAACTATTTGGAAAATTCTTATTCTACATGGTGGGAGAGTTTACTGCTATTTCTTTTCCATGAAACACATTCTCTACTGGTGAATTCTATCTAATGGTCTTAAACTCATATTCAGCTAGAGGATGTTTTGAATACATAGTATTCATATAACCTTTTCTATGAGCACATTAAATCACTTATGCTCATGCTGAAAGAGGGGCTTTGTGAATTTAGTTGGCATAGCACTGAACAGAGATTGTCACAACATTGCACTACATTAAAATGACCCAAAGCAATACAGATTTCATAAGGGTTACTCTTTCAATTAGTGAATGCGTCTGTATTTTGATTTATGACATATTCATTAGGAGACTGAAAAATAAATTACTATCATATTTTCAAACAAGTTTAAAATCTCAGAATAATTTGAGGCAGTATCAAGGGGCAGTATGAATATTAGCATCATAATTAAGTATAAACAGAATCTCAACTTTCCTGCTGGTTGACAACATTAGTAGTTTTATGTTAGCCTTTGTGCTTTGATTTACATATCTGATTATCTGTTAGATTATATTACTTATCAGATACAGCTACCCTCCCCAAACTAGCCCTGGTTTTCTCACACTCATTTCAGATTGATGATTGCCATGCACACAAGTTACATGAGGAAATAAGCAGTCCATATGTTGAAGATTTGCTAAGGAGGCATCCTTGGCACCTGGCTGAGGGGACCGGCCTTGAGCTGAGTCCTTTGCTATGTCCCAACTCAATGCAAAGTTTGTCTAGATGTTCTGCTTTGCTATTGCTTATAAAATAAATATTTTTGCAGTTCTCAATGCTTGTCTAATTCAGTTACTGTAGTTCACTTTTAATTCTGAAGTTGAATATTATCATTTACAATGAGCCTTTTTAGCTGCCATGGTATTTTGAACTGGTGGATCAAGCCATATTGAGTTTTGAATTCCAATATGGTTGAGTATTTACATTGGTTTTGGTACTTTACTTTTACAGATCTTTTTTCTACTCATTAAATAGGCCTGTTGTCCTGTATAGAATGAATGTCATCACTCTTTAATAGTCACTAAGGTAATATAAAAGACTTTCAGTTGTTGTATGATTCACGCTTGCCCAAATGAAGTTGAAACACAGATACTTCACCATTTTTCAGACACTAAGACATTTGTTCTGATGAAGAAAAATATCTCAGTCAATTTTATAACACAACGTATCTTGAGGAAAGTGTATAAGATTTTTTAAATACTTATATGTGTTCCCAGTATTCATACATATTCTTCTTAAACCAAAGCATATATAATTTGCTGATATTTTAAAGTTTTGGATTCAGTCCAGATAAGTAATATATTTAGAGATTGAATTTACCATTAACATCTCTCTTTTTGTAGCTGTTCCTCCAATGAGGGAATGTAAGGGTACGATGAGGGACTGGAGAGAGAGCTCAATGGCTCAGACCACTGGCTGATCTTCCAGAGGACTTGGGTTTGATTCCCAGTGCCCACATGGTTCACGATAAACTATAATCTGAGTTCCAAGGAATTTGGTTTTCTCTTCTGGCCTCAAGCATGCAAAAGTGGCCCACAAACATACATGCAGGCAAAAAAAGAAAAAAAAAACTCAAATAAATAAAATAATAAATAAACCTTTGAAAAATAAAAATAAGTAAGAAAAATTTTTAAATGGATTTTAAAGACATTTAAACAATATAAGTGCATCATTGGACATAGGTCATATTAATCACACTGTTGGAATCTATTGTCCAAATATTAGTTTATATGCCATATAGCCCTTATGTGCATTACTCTATCTCCCATCTCTCATTTATCTACCTATTGGTGAGTAATATGTCTGTTATTCTCAGCATTAGAGCCCCAGCCCCTTTTTCTTCCGCATTCTGTACACATTTTTGAGTCAGGGTTTCTCTGTGTAACAGGCCTGGCTGTCCTAGACTCACTTTGTAGACCAGGCTGGCCTTGAACTCACAGAGATCCACCTGTCACCTGAGTGGGTGGATTAAAGGCATGTACCACCAAGCCTGGCTCATTTTCTTCATTCTTAATTAACAAGAATTTCCCATTCTTTGTGATGCACCTTACCCCTTATAGAACTACCTTACAGTTATTATCATGCTTATTCACAAACCATCTCCTTTATCGTCTCTTAATATGTGAGTGGTATTGGTGTGGAGATTTTACACCTGCCATCCAAGTTTCCAGTAATTTAATATCATTGTAGTTCTGCCTTAGCTCATATTAGTATATGTGACACTTCACACAATTCCTAGGTTAGTATTGTCGAAGACTCCGCAGATTCTCTGAGGGTATTTGGTGAATGACCACAGTGATCATGTCTTGTGGCCCTTCTCATTTCCTAGACTTGGAAGACTTTGCTATGAAGAACATGTTGGAGATGTAATTGTTTTCTTTTATTCTGGTGTATTCCATGGACCTAGTTCTCAAAAATATACCCAGGAAGGAACATAAAATGATGATTGGCAATCTTGCAAGAATGATATTTTTAAAAATTCCTTCTTGGCACAGAGGAAATTGTGATCACAACCTGTCACCATCTTCAACATCATCGTTATGGTTGCGAACAAAATATATTTGGTGCAGAATAATTTTAGAAGGAAAAATGCTCACCCTGGTTTCTTAAATGAGAATGGAAGCTTTCCTGTGCTATCACCAGTGTACCACGGCTACCCACAGAAATGTTTTATATGCAGTGTATATGCTGGTGATTTTTTTTTCTTTTTAATTTGTAAGGTTACCACAGTAATAACTGCACACAGCACAAAAAATATGGAACACATTCAAGCTTAGGAAAAGCCTAGAATACATTAAAGGAAAACAAACCTGTGTATTTATATCTTCAGTGAACATTTAGTTGTATTTTAATAGGTCCTTGTCATTTTTTTTAAAGAAAGGAAATCATGCAGAGTTTAAGAAAATGCTTTAGAAAGACTTTCTTCTTTGCATTTTGTGAGTGTGTTTTTGAGGTCTAACGTCAGACTCTCGGTACTTGCACTGGAAGATGGGCTTTCTGAAAAAGAGACAGCATTACATCCTAAAAAGGAGACATTTCAACTTCAGTTGGGCAGCTGTCGAAGCTGGAAGCTATTTGGAGAAGGTCTCCTGTCGATCCTCCTTAAAGCTGTCTTCGCTGTCTCCTATACTTCAGGCTACCTCTTAAGTGAAAGCTGCGAGGATGATGTTTCTCTCAAACAATATTTTCTTCCTCTAGCATTTGTTTCCTCTTTATATGAAACACTAGAATCAGTGAAAAAATATAAAGTTGAGTCAGATAAATTCTGACAAAATATATCTCGTTAAAAACTGAACATTCAGAATCTTTAGTGACAAAGACAATGAATGGGTGGACAAATGCTCCTGGGGAGGGAGAGTGTGTAGTTACCATCCCACTGCAGATGAATCTCCCGATTCTAATCACTGAGTGCTTCCAGTTCATCCAACAAAACCATCCTGAAACTCTAGATAATTTGTTAAATCCCCTGTAGTAGCGAAAAGAACCCAAATAACCCCTATGCTTCGAAAGAAACAGCAAGAAAAGCAAGAACAGCGGTCAGGATTGAAAAATATTTTTACTCACAATGAGCCCTTCGTCTTGGATAAACAGAAGAGAGAGTCTCAGCAAAGAAACCAGCTGAGAACTGAGCCCACGCTGGGAAACCACCCCTCGTGCGTGGTGTTGAAAGCCCTCATGGGAGCCACTAGTGTTCTGGGAGCCAGTGCTGTTACCCCGAACAACATGGCCAGGTCCTAACAGAGGGCAACTTAGGCTTGAAACTGAGTTGAGGAGAAGGGACCTGTTCTTTTTCTGTATGCTTATGTGTTTTGGCATCTCCTGTACACGCATACCTGATACACTCACAGACTTTTCCTAATTTACAGGCCGACAATCAACTATGGGTTCCAAGACGGAAGAGTATAGGCTGAAAACATTTAAAAATGTAAACATATATGTGCTACTGCCTGCCTCTCTCCTTCTCCCCGCACCAGCCAGTCTTCCTTTCTGTGTGTGGCAGAGGGGGAGAGGATGGTACAAGGAACAGAACTCATAGCTCTGTCACTAAGCCTCCCATAAAAAAATGAAGTCATGTTTATTTATCTTTTCCCCCTCAGTACCTGGACTGAACCTATACCCTGTGTGTGCTATGAAAGTATCCTATCACTGACCTAAATCCGAGTCCTCCTTTTACTTTTTTTTTTTTTTTTTTTTTTTTTTTTTTTTTTTAATTTTGGGCAGTCTCACTGTGCTACCCAGACTGGCCTTGAAATAACTGTAGCCAAGCCAGATTCTGAACTAAGGTGCGTGGGAGGTAGTGAAAGCAAAATGCTTCAAGAAAAACATGGCCACACCCACTCATGTCCCTGGGGCTACAGACTCATGACGCTAGGCCCAGTCTTTTGTTCTACGTTTTGAATTTTCTGTTAATGCTCTAGGCCTAATAATTAGCCAAAATTAGTAATTTATAGGAAAACTGACTTTTCAATGTCAGAAGACATGCTGACAACAACATATTGAAGTGAATATAGAGAAAAATATCTTAGAGTATGCCAAAGTGCAAATAAAGAATTCTATCTTTCTCCGCCTAAAAAATACTATTTATAGGATTAAATGTAACAAAGCATATTCATGTGCTAATAGTAAAAGAGTCATCATAGATTTTTTTTCATGAAAAGTTCTGAAAGGAGATACATATCCCACTTCCGTGTGCAATGCAATCCACAGTTCTGAAGGGTATGTTAATTTTATATATGGCACACTATATCTTCGGTGATGATGTAAATGAATACATGTATATGTCGAATTAACATAGCTTCAGAGATTGTGAGAGCATAAATATTTTCAACCACCAGATGGCAGAATTAAAGTGACGCATTTCAGACTACAGATGCAGTTTATACTGAGAGGGGAAAAATAACCGCAGTCTCCATCCTGCATTTTATTTTTAGTTAAACAGGCATGAAACTGCACTGCAGCAAAGTAATATGTGCATTAAATTGGGGAGAACGCTATTTTGATTAACAATCTCCCGTTTGAATGAGTTGCTGGTTGGGTCGAGTCTGAAGGTCCCTCACAGCTCCTGCGTTTGAATACTTGGTGGCGCTGTTTTAGATAGCCGTGGACACAGGAATGAGGAGTGCATAGCCGATGTGGCCTGAAAGAACTGTAGGGGGGGATGTGTTCTGACCTGAGCTTTAGGCTTCCTGGTCCCGCAGTATTAGGAACCCTAGCCACTGGCAGGTTCTTTCTGTCATAAACTCTGTCATAGTCACTCCACAGGATGTGCTACATTTGAAACCATAAGAAAGATAGATAAACCGTCCCTCCATTAACTTGCTTCTGCTGGTATTCTGTCTGTACAATAACAAAAGCAACTAATAAAAGGCCCCAATCCGGCTATCTAGTACACCATATTTGACCAGGCCCCTTGGTGGGGAGGCCTGGTGGCACTCAGAGGAAGGATAAGCACGCTACCAAGATGAAACTTGATAGCCTATGAGCATATAGTGAGGGAGGAGGTCCCCCTGGGTCACAGACATACAGAAGGGGAATAGGGTGAAAGCGGGAGGTAGGGAGGAACAGGAGGATACAAGGGAGGGGATAACAATTGAGATGTAATCGCAATAAATTAATTAAATAAAAAAGCCCCCAATTCATTTTCTTTCTAACAGATTAAAATCAAGCTGTCAGTGGAGCAGGATCAGAGAAGAATTTCTCATCCAGACAGCATCTTCTTAGGAACGTCTAAATCAGTTCCACCTGATTTCAACCAAGGGCTCTTGGATCTGCTTGGCGTTTTTAGCCTTCTCATCTTCTGAAAACTGATCATTTGTGTCTAAAGCTCTCAAGCAAGAGAGTATCAGTTTCTTTCATCTCCTATGGGGGCAATGTGGTTTAAGCATGAGTTCTTACACTATTTCTTATGTATTAGGTAGTAATGAAATTAAAACCATAAAAATAACAGTGATAAGAATAAAGAGCTATGGAGATTTTGATATTTCAAATGTATTTTTTTAACTTCTTTAAGAGATATCACGGCCGGGTGGTGGTGGTACACGCCTTTAATCCCAACACTAAGGGAGGCGTAGGCAGGCAGATTTCTGTGAGTGCTTGGCCAGCCTGGTCTACAAATCGAGAGAAATCCTGTCTCAAAAACAAAACAAAATAAAATAAAAGAGATCATGAACAAGATCCCTAGTAAATCAAAATAAATGGCTTTCCAAGATCTAATATTTGTTTGTTGTTACATAAAGAATAATTTAAAATATCTTGAATATAGTATTATTTTATTAATAGGAAGTAATTGAAAATTTATAATCATCTAAATAATTTAAAAAATAATGTTAAGTAATTTTTACTCTATCAGAAAGAACTCCAAGCTTTAGAAAAAATGATTTCATTTTTAAGTTGTAATGATTTATAAATGCGACAAATATTGCTATTTTATCTATGAGGATGTTAAGCTTTGCTTAGACATAGCACATTTAAAAGTATACGTTATTATGCAGTTGAGACCTGGTTTATATTCACAGTCTCCGGCTGCCAGGTTTAGCCACTGCTTCTGACATCTGCACCTAATTTTAAAAAAATCATATATTCTGAACTTATTTCATATTTTCCCCAACAAATACTTAATATTTATTTTGTACTAAGAATTAAAAGATCATTTACGAAAATACGTGGGGACCCACACATTTCCCACTGCCCCTGAAATCCCCTCACCCGTCTCATGCCAAGCTCTGCAGCAGGAAACCCACTCCAGTACCCACTTCCTCTGACCACATCCCCTGGGATCCCAGAGATCTTCTCCCCCAAATTTCCTTCCCAAAGCTCAACTCATTCTCCCAGCCTCCAAGTCCAACTGGCATTCATTGGGAACACAGCCAAGCAGAGCAGGGAAATAGGTAGGCTAACCAGAGACACTCTCAATTCTTTCCTCCTCTCTAAATTCACGTGTAGCTATCTTTCCTTTCTTCCTGTAGAGCCTACCATTCATTCATCCATTCTTAGCATCTCTCCCTCAGCTCCATCGTTGAACCCCACATGCACCCCTTGCTAAGGACAGGCTACATCTGACAAAAAAAATGATGTGGACTGCCTTCTGACATGCTCTTATTTCTTTGCTCCCCCAGATTCAATCCTGTAGTCTCTTCCTCAGCACTACAACAGTACAGCCTCAGCACCCTTCCCTGACCCATCCCCCATCCCATCTCTTGTGAATTCCACAGATCTTCACTTTCAAGCCTTACTCACTCCACTTGTTGCTTTGTCCAGACCCCAAACCCAGGAGGCACCTTCTGCTAATCCAAAGGCAGGTTTTCAAAATCCAACTAGTAGTCTGAAGGCAGTCTCCTACTGCTCCTGAGATAAAACTCCCCTAGTATAATCCCAGCTCTATAGCAGGAAACCTGCTACAATTACCCTTTCCACTATGACCGCATGCCCAGTAGAAGGCAAGAAATAATCAAACTAAGGGCTGAAATCAACAAAATGGAAACAAAGAGAATAATATAACAAATCAATGAAATAAAGAGTTGGTTCTTTGAGAAAATCAACATAAGAGAGAAACCCTTATCCTAACTAACTAAAAGGTAGAAAAAAAATATCCAATTTAACAAAATCAGAAGTAAAGGGGACATAAAAAGAGACACTGAGTAAATCCAGAAAATCCTAAGAACATACTTTAAAAACATGTACCCTACCGACCTGGAGAATCTACAGGAAAGAATACTTTTCTCTATAGTAATAATCTCATTAGGTACAGAAAATGTCTTTGGACAAAATCCTGCTATGATCAAAGTCCTGGAGAGATTAGTGATACAAGGGATATACCTAAAAGAGAAAGGCAATTTACAACAAGCCTGTAGCCAACATAAAGTTAAATGGTGAGAAACTCAAAGCAATTCCACTAATATCAAGAACAAGATAAGGATGCCACTCTCTACTATATTGAATATCTATTAAATATAGCATTCAAGTACTATAATATCAAGTATTATCATATCAATATAGTAATGCCAAGTACTAGAATATCTACCTATTCAATATACTACTTGAATTCTTAGCTAGAGCAATAAAGCAACTGAAGAAGATTAAAGGGATACAAATTAGAAAAGAAGTCAAAGTGTCATTTTTTTACAGATGATATGAGAGTATATATGTGTGACCCTAAAAATCCTACCAAGAAACACTTACAGTGTCAGCAAAGTAGCTGGGTACAAAATTAAATCACAACAATCAGAAACAGCTCTTTTCTAAACAAATGGTAAAGGGGCCAAGAAAGAAATCAAGAAAACCACACTTTCACAATAGCCTCAAATAATACAAAACATGTTGGAGTAACTAACCAAGTTGGTGAAAGATCTGTTTGATTAAAAAAAAACAAAAACTCCAGTCTTTGAAGGAAGAAAGTGAAGGAGATACTGGAAAATGGAAAGAACGTTCATGCCCATGGATCAGTAGAATTAACATAGTATAAATGGAAGTAGAAATAACATAGTATAAAAAATATCAAGAGAAATCTACAGATTCAATTCAATCCCCATGAAAATTTCAACACAATTCTTCACAGACCTTGTAAGGACAGTTCTCAACTGCACGTGGAAAAACAAACACAGAATAGATAAAACAATCTTGTACGATAAAAGAGCTACTGAAGGTCTTGACATTCTAATTTCAAGTTGGACTACAACTCTGTAATAATAATTATTGCATTGTATTTGCATAAAAACCAGACATGTTGCTGGATGATACAAAATTGAAGACCCAAACATAAACTCACACAACTATGGACATCTGTTTTTTTTTTTTAATAAAGAATCCAGAAATATGCCCTGTTTAAAAAAAGAGAAAGAAAGAAAGAAAGAAAAAGGAATTTTCAACAAATGGTAATAATGGTCAAGCTGGATGTCTACATGTAGAAGAATGCAAGTACACCCATACCTATCACCTTGCACAAATCTCAAGTCCAAGTGGATCAAAGATGTCAACATGAAACCAGACACACTGAGCCTGATAGAAAAGAAAATGGGGAGTAGCCTTGAAGAGATGACTTTCTGAACAGAACACCTATATCACAGGAACTATGATCAACAAACAAACAAGCAAAGCAAACAAACAAACAAATAAATAAATAAATGGAGTCTCATGAAACAAAAAGACAAAAAAAATCATCATTTGGAAAAAGAGGCAGCCTGTGGAATGGGAAAATATTTTCACCAACTCCACATCTGATAGAGGACTAATTAATACCCCAAATATATAAAGACTTCAAAAAACTAGATCTCAAAAAACTAAATAATCCAGTTTAAAAACGGGGAACAGATCTAAGCAGAGAATTCTGAATGGAGCAATCTCAAATGGCTGGAAAACACTTCTTAAAATGTGTGACATCCTAGCCATCATGGAAATGTAAATCAAAACTACTTTGAGATTCATTCTTACATCTATCAGAATGGCTAAGATCAATAACACAAGTGAAAGTTTATGCTAGTGAGAATATATAGAAACGAGAACACTCCTCCACCGCTGGTGGGAGTGAAAATTTGTACAACCAGTATGAAGATGAATATGGTGGTTCTTCAGAAAACTGGGAATAGATCTACCTCAAGACTCAGCTATACCAATCCTGAGCAGATACAAAAAAAGGGCACTCCACCCTACCACAAGGATATGTGTTCATCCATGTCCCATGTCCATTGTGTCTGTATTCATAATAGCAAGAAACTGAAGGCAACTTAGATGTCACTCAACAAAAGAATGGATAAAGAAACTGTGATATGTTTCCACAGTTTAGTATTACTCTGCAATTTTTTAAATGACATTATGAAATGTGCAGGCAAATGGATGAAACTAGAAAAGATCATCCTGAGTTAGGAACCCATAACAATAAAGATAAGTATCACATATGTTTGCTTGTAAGTGGATATTTGCCATTAAACAGATGATAACCAAGATACAATCCTTACACCCAGAAAAGTTAAGTAAAAAGGAGGGGTCTAGGTTAGACCCATGGATGTCCTGGAGAACTTGAAATACGATAGATTTTGCAAGCAGATAGGGGAGGGTAAGGATGGGAGTGTGGGCGTTGAATGGGACAGGAGTTGGGAAGGAGAAAGAGAGCACAGGGAGAGGCATCTGGAATTGGCCAGCATTTGGGGATTGGAGTGAAACCCAGTGTTATGGAAACTTCCTCAAATGTATGAAGGTGATTCTAAGGAGGCCTCCTGGTAATGGGATATACTGAGTCTCAACTTGCCATCTCTTGATGCTAAGTGAAGCCTCATGGAAATTCCCAAACAACGCAGGCTGTTACTAAGACAAAAAGTTGCTCTCTACAAATTGACAGCTGTTCCTTCTTGCTGAGGACAGAGCACAACACACTGAGAATGGAGAAGTCAAGCTGTTGCTCACTTGAACCCCTGACCTCTACATCATTTTAATTGCTTTGGTGCAGGAAGATACTGTGCATGATACTGAAAGAGAAACATAGACACCCACCTAGCCACAAAACCTTTGACCTACAATATGTCCTGCCTACAAAATGTCCTAGGGCAATGATGGCATAGAACTTGTGATAATAGCCAGCCAATGTCTGATTTGATCTAAGGCCAACTCTATGAGAAGGAATTCATATCCTGCACATCTCAGATAGCCCAGAACCAGAGTCTATACATTACAGAGGCTTAAGGTATAGGGTAACACCAAACAGTACTGGTCTAAAAAAAAATCAATAAAATGATTCCTAATGATATTTTGTTATAGTAGACTCAGATCAATGTCTCACTCAGTCATCATCACAGAGGCCTCCTTTGGCAGCACATGTGAACAGATGCAGGAACCCACAGCCAGATATTATGTACAGAGGAGGTCTAAATGGGAAGTCTCCATCAATTCCCTTCCCTCTGAGTTCTGAGAATCCCATGGAAGATGAAGTGGAAAGAGAGTAAGAGCCATAGCGGATAGAGGACACCAGGAGAACACAGCTGAATCAACTGAGAAAGATGCATATGAGCTCACAGAGATTAAAGCAGTAAGCACAGAGCCTACATGGGTCTATACAAGGTCCTCTGTGTATATATTATAGCTTTTAGCTTAGTATTTTTATGGAAGTCTGTCTATGAGGATGAGTGGTTCTCTAGCAATTGTGCCTGCTCTTGGAACTCTTTTCCTCCTGTTCGCCTGGTCTCTCCAATGTTGTTGTGATAGTTCTTGTTTCAATTTATTATATTTTATGTTGTATTTGGTTATTATCTTTTACAAGGTTATTCTCGTTAATGAGAGACAGGGGGCAGGGTGCATTCAGGGGGCAGGAGGTAGGGAGGAACTAGGAAGAATAGCGAGAGGAAAAACTATAATCAGTATATATTGTATGAGAACTAAATCTAGTTTCAGTGAAAGGAAAATGAAAAAAAAATGAGTCTTGTATATCTCAAGATGGTTTTGAACATTTTTTTTGGAGCCAAGGATGATCTTGAATTTCTGATCCTTCTGTTCAGTTCCCAAATCCTGGGGTTACAGGCATGTGTCACCATACATGTAGTGCTTGGAATTAAGCCCCAAGTTTTCTTTGGGTGAGCAAACACTCTAAACAAATGGGTGACATTCTTAGTCCAATCACCAAACTTCTTTAACTGAACTTCAAACCTCACACTAAAGGGTGTATCAGCTTGTAGATAACGCAGATATGACATAAGTAAAGACAATAGTGCCGTAGTGGTAACCTGACAGATATGCATTAGATTTAAAGTAACACAGATAAGTCTCCCAGAAGAAGCTTTAAGAATGTGGCTTCCAACAGGTGGCAGAGCAGAAGGTATTCCAAATCAAGGGCAAAAGGCAAGCACTCTACTGCAGTACCAGCGTTGCGCAAGTCCAAGGAAAGGCAAGTAGTTAAGTGTTCTAACAATTAAGTTTTAAAGCAGCAAGCTGGGCGTGGTGGCGCACGCCTTTAATCCCAGCACTTGGGAGGCAGAGACAGGTAGATCGCTGTGAGTTTGAGGCCAGCCTGGTCTACAAAGTGAGTCCAGGATGCCCAAGGCTACACAGAGAAACCCTGTCTCGAAAAAACCAAAAAAAAAAAAAAAGTTTTAAAGCAGCATACCACATATGTACATTAGAACAGCTTGATTGAATATACACTGCATTTCACTATGTACAAATATCATTTGAGTTTTCCTAGTGGACTAACAATGAATGGCTAAAAGAAGCAAGAAGATACTAGACTCACAGCTGGCTTTTTGTGGTGTGCTACAGGGGAAGCATTTGGCAATGTACATATTGCAGAACTTCTTCAAGAATTTAAATGAAAGAGTCATGTGAGCCAAAATGTGCTCTGAAAATCATCCTGGCAGTGTATATTAGAGGGCCATGAGACTCTTGGGACCTACACACTCTGTTGCTATACTGAAGCAAGGCAGCATGAGGACTGGAGTAAAGTGCTGCCAAAAAGAGTCAGAAGAGAGAAGAGGAGAGAGAGGGGAGAAAGGAGAGACAGACAGACAGAAGAGAGGGCTAAAATACACAGGTTACTGGTCTTCTGAAGGGATGGGATCTATAGCAGGAGATAGAATTCTCACGTGTCAGAATGAAGTAGTATTTCCATAGAACTAAGTGGTAAGGTTACTGACCAAGAAGATATACTTTGCCGCTGTGATTGGTCAGCTTGACCTTCTATATCCGATAAGATGCTAAGCCTCATGTTATCCCTGGAGAAAGTGGATTGGATAGGATCATATAAGGAAGATGCTTGAAGAAATAGTAAGGCTTCACAGAAAAAGCTATAGGAGATTTTAAAAAGTGGACAGAGCAGAGTTATGTGACATGATTCCTCTTATGACAAGAAGTGTGGGGATAACGGGTACATAAAAATCTAAAGAGAGCTCAAGAAAGAAATAGCCTCACAGAAAAGAAATCTTACAGAAGAACAATATCAAGGCAAGAAATACAAATATAGCATTTTGCCTCAGTTGTGTGCATAATCACGTGGGCATATTTATATCTGAAAATTAATCAATTATACCCAAATTTAAGAGGAGTGTAGGAGATAAAGTATCATAATAAAGTGATATGCCCATCATCCTCAATCAACATCCAATAAACAGAACTGAAAAAAAAACTTTCTACGTATACTATTTTGCAGATGAGTCAAGTCTAAGTTTTGCAAAAGAAAGACTGAAACTTACAGTCTTGTCACCAGCCTTGGGATGGAGAGAAAGAGTGTCACACACTTGCTGGCTTCTGCCTGGTGCATGAAGTCAGAAGGGGGTGTTCTACCAGCAAGGGCATTTCACAACTCAAGAAACAGGAAGGAAGACATGCAATGAGGAGACGAAGATAAAAATAAATACAAACAGTAGCAACAACAACAACAATAATAAATATATGCAGGGTGAGCAAGATGGCTCTACAAATAAAACACTCACTCCCAAATTTGGTGACTTGAGTTCAGCCCTCAAAACATACATGGTGAAAGGTGCCAACTGACACTTGCAAGATGTTCTTTTTTTGTTGTTTTTGTTTTTTTTTTCTTTTTCTTTTTTTTCTCCTTTATTAATTTATTCTTGTTACATCTCAATGGTTATCCCATCCCTTGTATCCTCCCATTCTTCCCTCCCTCCCATTTTCCCCTTATTCTCCTCCCCTATGACTGTTCCTTAGGGGGATTACCTCCCCCTGTATATGTTCATAGGGTATCAAGTCTCTTCTTGGTAACCTGCTGTCCTTCCTCTGAGTGCCACCAGGTCTCCCCCTCCAGGGGACATGGTCAAAGGTGAGGCACCAGAGTACGTGTGAAAGTCATATCCCACTCTCCACTCTACTGTTCCACATGTGCATCCCTTCACATCATGCACAAAAAGTAAATGCATAAATATTAAAATGCATATTTACATATCTTTGATAGAAAAAAGTCTAATACACTTCTGAGATGGCATTTGATGCTGACATAAGGAACGTCACAAATATGAAACATGACAATCCTAAAGCCTATATAAAATAAATCTTTTTGTTTCTCTCCTCTTTGGTAGGTGACAGTGATAGGCATAATAATCTACCAGACTGCAGACTGACTCACAACGCTTCTGGATTTTTTACTTTACCACAAACATGAGGTGGCAATTTAAAGCAAAAGAATTCATGTCTTCAAGCCAAAATATTATTTCTAAATATAGGACACATTTTCCTGATTTATTAAGCTCAGTATCCAACAGCAGAGGAGCAGGGCAAATGGAAACTGCTTTGCCTCCAGCGAGAATAAGTTTGGTCTGGCATGCCAAGCAGCCTGTGACTGAAGGACACACAGCACTCCTTGGTGATGCTTTTGGGATTTGTCTTTTAAAAGCAACCCTGACCTCGTAATTGAATCAAGACAAGAATAGTCAGAGGCAATTCAGTTCCAAGCCACTTGATTTGGAATGCACTGAAATGTTTCTTAGTGACTAGGCCATAAAGGTTTAAAGATAGCAAACTCAGGATGTACTTGGTTTGGTGGGTTCAGAGAGTGTTTGCCCAGTGCATACAAATACAATTTCAGCCTACAGCATCTTATAAAATGGGTGGAGGTGGCCCAGGCCTGTAATCATAGCACTGTGGAGAACTGGAAATTAAAGGTAAATGCATACTGAGTTTGATGCCAGCCTGGACTGGACAGACCCTTGTCTCAACAATGCAAGAAAGAAAAAAAAAAAAAAAGGAAAGAGAGAATGAAAGAAAGAGAGAGGGGAAAGAGGAGGGAGGGATGGAGGAAGGAAGGGAGGACATAGGAAGGGAAAGAGGGAGGGGGAGAGAGAGAGGGAGGGAGGGAGGGAGGAAAGGAGAGAAAGCTGAGTACCACTATTTCTTCCTGATGATGTCATCCCACCACTAACTGATCAATTGCTGGAAAATCCCTTTACAAATAATAAACACATTCCACATTCCATACTTCAATTTTTGTTGACCAATTCTAAGGCCTGCAAAATACTAACGTATTCTTAATGAAATAAATCAACATATTCTTTCCACTTCTGGGTTCTGTGCATTCTAGAGCAACTCTAGTTCCCCGAAGGGATATGCTTCTCTAAGTCTCATGTTCATCTTTTCCTTCTGAGCACCAGTTTCTGACTTTTTCCTACTAAGTTTGTTTGTACATTGCTTCCCAAGAAAAAAATAAGAACAAATCATCAACTAAAAGGAGTGGCTAGTTCCAGATTCTATCAAACAAAGGAGATCTGGTCACTCCCCATTTCCTCCCAATTGTCATAGTTGTTGCTTTTTACTCATTTATACTTCTGATGCAGTGATTCCTGTAAGCAGCAGTATCTGGATGCCCCAAAGGTCACTTAATAAGCATATTCCTTGGTTCCATCTTCAGTTACCATTCTACAGGTCAGGATTATGGTCCAAATTTTTGCTAATCTAAGGAACCCTCAGGTGATGAGGATTGCTCAGTTAAGGAGAACTTGGGATCTGATAGTTTACATCTCTAACTATAATGACTGCTAGCCCACATGTCTACTGTACATTCTAAGTGTGCTGTGGGTACAGACAGTCATAGTTTAAGCATTTTAAAACAGCAAAATATCCTACCTATTAAAATTAAGTTAATTATAAAAACATAAATACAATGAATTGACACAATTGAATACTTTAAATTCAGGTTCTTTGAATGGCTGATGGAAAGCCATTTTTATTTTATTTTATTTTATTTATGAAGTGAACTGAGACAGTTGATATGTACGATCAGACCTAGCCAGGTGTGGTGGTACACACCTGTAATCCCAGCTCTCAGGAGGCAGAGGCAGGTGGATCACTCCAGAAGAGCTAAGGCTACACTGAGAGATCCTGTGAATAATGATAATGATAATAATAATAATAATAATAATAATAATAATAATAATAATAATAATAATGATAATAAAAATAAACACAAGATTTCTTCAGTAATGCTAACATCTTCATCACCATTAAACATGCCCATTGTACACATGAGCATGCGCAAATTAAGTCATATGCCCAAGATTACAGAGGCATATATATATTGATTACCTTCAGATAGTTATCAATTACATTCAAATATTTTCCCAGGCAAATGTCTGCAGTTTGATGGGACCATATTAAATATGAAAGCATGACTGTGTAAAACAACAACAACAAAGCAAGCTGATACACATGGGGATACATGCACATTTTCTTCTTGACAACTCTTCTCTTTTCTCTTTGCTCCAAGTTAGAGATGTGTAGCATTGCCTCCCAGATGAATGGGAATCTTTCAACTCAAAGTTAGGAGCTACGAAATAAGTAGCTCATGGTTGCAGTTTCACAGGCCACAAAGAAGACAAAGGTGATGGTCCCGTATAAGGACAGTAGGCCAATGCAAAAACAAAGCTTGTTTTTGTAACTTCTTTTACTTGCACTGTTAGCCATTGTGAGCAGATGAGGAAACCTTAGGAAGAAGAAACCCTAGCTGCTTCTCTCTGCCTATTTTCTGTTTCATGTTTATTGTATTAGGTTAAAAAAAATAGTAAGCTAAATTTCACTTTGCCTTTAAGTCATACCAATTGTGAACTTTTTTTTTTTTTTGGTACAGAGAGCTGAACTTAGGGCCTTTGTGCGTGCACATGAAGTGCTCCACCAATCAGCTATAGCCAAGCTCACTTTCTACTCTTCATGTGGGAAGCCCAGATTTGCCAAACCTAGACTGGCCTTGAACTTGCTTTTTTTTTTTTTTCATATCAGCCTCTTGAGCAGCCAGTATCACAGGTACTACTTGAACTGTGAATGTAATGCTTGTCTTGTCTTAGAAAACATAAAAAGGAATAATAAACAAAATAAAATAATAAACAAAAATAAACCTTGAAGTCATTTTAAGGAGTGTCTTCATCACCTGAATCAAAATGTTAAGGAAACCACTGCCAATGTCTTGTAAAGCAGAAATATGAACAGAATTATACATTTGAAGAAAGGCTGAGTTTTCCAGTATGTGGCTGAAATTCAAGACTGGAGTTAAGTGTACCACAGATTTTTGTATCCATTCTTCACTTGAGGGACATCTAGGTTGTTTTCAGATTCTGGTTATTATGAGTAAAATTGCTATGAACATAGTTGAGAGAAATGTCCTTGTTGTATGATGGAGCATCTTTTGGGTGTATGCCCAGGAGTGGTATGGCTGGGTCTCGAGCTAGAATTATTCCCAATTTCCTGAGATAGCACCAGACTGATTTCCAAAGTAGTTGGACAAGTTTGCACTCTCATCAGCAATGGAGGAGTGTTCCCCTTTCTCCACATCCTCTCCCGCATGTGCTGTCACTTGAGTTTTTTATCTTAGCCACTCAGACAGTATAAGATGGAATCTCAGAGTCATTTTTGCTTGCTTTTCCCTGATGACTAGGGATGTTGACCACTGCTTTAAGTGTTTCTCAGCCATTTGATATTCCTCTGTTGAGAATTCTCTGTTTAGTTATGTACCCCATTTTTTAATTGGCCTATTTTGTTTGGTGATGTTTAATTTCTTGAGCACTTTATATATTTTGGATATTAGCCCTTTGTTGGCTGTAGGGTTGGTGAAGAACTTTTCCCAGGCTGTGGGCTGTCATTTTGTTCTGTTTACAGTGACCTTTGCCTTACAGAAGTTTTTCAGTTTCATGAGGTTTCATTTATTAATTGTAGATCTTAGAGCCTGAGTTGTTGGTGTTCTGTTGAGGTTCTCATTTATACCACAGCAGAATTCTGCCTAAAAATGGGCAAGCTTGCATGCAGGCAGAGTTAATGACCAAAATCTGCCAAGACAGGGTAAGCAAGTCCTCAATAGTTCCTGCCTCACAAATAGGTCTGTCAGATATATTGGGCCAGAAGGCTGAAGATGATGCCCAACATTATAGAGATACGATATATAATGATTTAAATTCAGAATTTTAGATGCACCAAGATAGGAAAGAGGTTCCATTCAAGGTTGTCAAATACAAATAACCAAAACACTATAAATGTAACATTTATATAATTCCTGATTGTTTCATGGTTCTTGTTATAGGTACTGTATTGTATATAGTTGTAATAATATAAATGTATATTTTAAAATTTTTAAAGGAGGAGAGTGAGGGGGGAGTGATGGATTATATTTTAATTAAATTTGAAAGTGGAAAAATTACTCCTAAGTAATAAATAAAATAAAACCTTAAAAAAGATTGGATTTAAGACAGATTCACATATTAATAGAGATGTTAGAAATAAAAAATATGAACACAGCAAACAGAAAAATGTTGCAGCTACTTGAAATTTGTGAGGAAGGAGAAACAAGTTATTTTCAATTTTTTAGCTCCAGTGTGCACTGCAACAATGCATGTACCAAGTTGTTTCACTTGTATATGAGGGTAAAAAGTAAAAGATGACCATGGATTTTGAAACTAGTGACTTGGAAAAAGATAGTGGGATAAAAATGTAAGAGTTAGTGTTGTGAAGAACTGATTTTGGAGGAGGAAGGGGAAATATTAGATTTGTTCTTAGACATATTTAATTAAATATAACCCACCTATTGTATAATTACCCAGGAAGGAGGACATGTGGACAGAGTTTGCATAGCCTTGATATTTAAATAAATAGTGATTTAATGATTAAAGGTAGAATCAGGTGGTTGTAGAAATACAAGGAGAAACAAAAGGATGGGTAACTGAACCTGTATTGCATTAGTAGAGAATGTAGAATGGAAATAAGTCAAAGAGATGACAACCAAAGAAGAGCGAGCCAAAGCAGACACACATGGAAACTTGGAGAGGTGATTGCCTGGCAAAATGGAGCTGTATCCTTCCTTGCTGGCCCATAAAATATGCTATGTTTTAAATGGCTTAGCAAAATTTGAGATCCATTGACGGGAAATAAATTAATAGATGCATATATACTATAATCAACACCTTTAGTTTAACAAATATGCTTTTCCAACTTCTTTCTTCAAGGTTGTTATGGCATAATTGACCAAATCTCACTTTATAGTAAACCATCCAAACAGAGAAAATGGAAAAATACAGGAATGTTCCATGTCAACCATCTTTTAACTCTGATTTAATCATCAGGGAAACACCACACAAATCCTTATTGAGGAGAATTCTACAAAATACCTGGCTGATAATTAATGCTCAAAACAATCAATGAAGTTAAATACAGGAAACCCTGCAACATGGCTGCAACCAGAAAAAAATTAAAAAATCAGAATAGATACACATCTCATGAAACCTTAGCTTCAACCTTTGAACAGAACCAAACAAATAAACAAACAAACAAAGGCTAATGAAATGTAAATATACCATAGTCTTCCTTAATACTGTTATACTCTTTTTGTTTCACTAGTAGTAAAAAAAATATAGCATACTAATATGATATTCACCAAAGAATCTAAAGGAAAATAAAATGTAGATAATATATATAAAATACTCAATGTTCCTGTAGAGAAAATCTCTTCTAATAAATAAAAATCTATTCATATAAAAATGGAAATTTTCAACAGGTCTCTGAGGGAGGAACAGAAGAAAGTCCGAGCTAATAGGCCCTGGCCACCACTATGATGAGCAAGTGTGTGGTGGTAGAGAAATAGAAGTAGAACGGTTGTGTGGTCTGAAGAGAGGCCAATCTGGAGACGAGAGGGTGATGAGGAGCAGCCTGATGTAGGAGGAATGCTCTACCCCCTGAGGCCATGGTGATACCCCAGCCAGCGCTGCCACCAAAGGCCATGTCTGTGTTTATGCTCCTGCAACAGAAGATGTCTGTGGCCCAGGTGACTACCAAAGGCCATGTGGATGTCAGTGGTCTGGGTTGTCACTTAAGGCCATATTGATGTGCAAGGACTGTGCTGAGCTGACCCCACCTGTCCTCACTGGCTACCACATGCAAAAAAGAGAGCTGTCCCTGTCCCTTACCTGGGCACTGCAGGAGATGTGGCAGGCCAACCAACTCAGCTGTCATCCAGGCCCAGATCCAGGCTTGTGAGTTGTCGCACTCCAACATCTACCTCACCTATGAACTACTGAACTTCTAAGGAACATGAAGGAACTTGTTCTTCAGAATCAAAGCAGCAGCATCTCCACGACTCAGGACAACAGCAGGACATCCAAGAGCAGTCTTGGTGAGGGTCCGGTGGTATTGATGGTGTAGCAGAAGCCAGAGGCCTCAAACCAGACCAATGACTCGTTGCAATGAAAACGTTGAAGATAAACTGTTTTGGACAAAAGGGTATACTGAACTTTCCATGGTAAGATGCTTGCGTTTTTGTTTGTTTGCTTGCTTGCTTGTTTTTTTACTTTCTTTTGTTGGGGAAGTTACAAAGATAGAGGCCAGATATCGAGGGATTAGAAAATGAGTGGTATTGGGGTGCATGATGTGAAATTCAAAAAGAATCAATAAAAAATTATGAAGAAGAAAAAGAGTTTGAAAGAGAGCAAAAGAAAGTACATGGGAGGATTTGGAGGGAGAAAGGGGAAATGGGAAATCATGTAATTATATGATAATTCCAAATAAATAAATAAGTAAAAAACTTTAAAAATAGAAAATTCCAAAGATGTCAGCCATCAAAAATGTTATAGAACAAAAATTTTAAATTATAAAAACTTCATTCATGTATTTCTGTAAAAGACCCTTTTAAAATAAAATAAGTATAGACAAAATATAGTGTGAATAGTGAATCCAGAGATTTGATGATGAAGATAATGATGTTGATAATAATAGTAATTCCAAAAATGAAGCTACAGGAGTAAATCTAGCCAAGAGTCCTGGTAATGTGGGCTATGGATCATGACCTGGTCATCTTCTGTAATCAGGAAAGGCCTCAAGTGGAAGGATTTGGACATCAACCCAGCAACAAAATTTTTGACCTAAAGTTTGTCCTGCTGCAAAGGGTGCTGGGACTCAAACCTAGCTAATCTTGATCAAAGAATGCAGAAGGACTTCATCCAGCAACTGATAGGAGCAGATGCAGAGTCCCAAGCCAAACATTAGGCAGTGTTTGAGGAGTCCTGCTGAAGAGAGAAAGGAAGGATTTGAGGAACAAGAGGAATCAGGGGCACACTACTAGAAAACATCCTACAGAACCAACTGACCAGGAGTCTTGGGGGGCTAACAGAAGCAGAGAGCCTATAAGGGCATGACCAAGTCCTCGAATATGTGTGATGGCTGAATAGCTTAATGCTCTTGTCAGATTCCTTACAGTGGAAGCAGGAGATGGCTGACTCTTTTTTGTGCTTGTGGGAGTTTTGGGTAACTGATCAGGCCACAAGCTGTCTCTGTCTTCTTATTTTGGAAGCTGCTAACCTGCACTTCCTGTCTACTCAGATAATTAATTTTACTCCTTTTAAGTTGTGCTTGTTCTTCCTATTGGATTTCATCATCCAGTCTTGATGTGATGGAATGTACCTGAGGCTATTATAACTTTTATCCAGTGTTTGGTTAATGTCCCTGGGAGGCCTGCTTTTTTCTCAAGGGAGGTGGAAGTTGGGGCAGATCTTGGGAAGAGAGAGATAGGGGAGTGGAGGGGAAACTGCAGTATGGATGTAATATAGGAGAGAAGAATAAAGATAAATATGAAAAAGGTCAAAGATGAAAAAGTGTATAAAATGAAAAAAGAATGTGATGTCTTCATCAATAGCCTGAAATTTCTGGGGGTACATGGGACCTCAATTGGCTATAATAACACAGTAAATGAATTTGACACTGAGTTTAAAGTAAATAAAATAATTAATAATAATAATTAGTATGATGATGATAAAATTTTTCCCAAATGACAAAATCTTAACATCAATGTCAGGCAACATCTCAGAAGAATATTGCGGAATTTGAAAGGATGAATAGACAATATATAAAGTAACCACAAAGATTTCAAACACATTGGTATGATACCTCTAAACTCTCAAGTGGTTGAGACAGAAAGATTCACATGAGGTAGAGGTAAAGCCTGAACTATATAGTAACAGGGTAACCTAGAACTCAGAGTGAGAGACTATCCTCAACAAAAACAAGGAGCTTGAAGATTTAAAAAATAGCTCCCAATCCCAATTGGTCCAGCATTTCAGATTATCCCACACAGGTCTCTAATTGAGGCTGGAATTTCTCAACATTTAGAAACTGGACCACAAATGATATTCCCAGCTTTTTAAAACCATTTTCCACAATTTTATTGTGGCTCCTACAAAGTTATTATTCATCCCAAATCATCCTGAAGAAAGCTTAAGAGAACAACACTCCATTTTACTTAAGAGGAGTTGGGCAGGGTTTTGGTTGCTTTCTTGGATGGCTGTTTGTTTTCATTGGGAGTTGGTTATAAGTTATTATTGGTCTTGTTTAGAGAGAAAACAAGGTTGGACTCAGGGATGTCTCTTTTTTCCTTTATCTTTCATTCTCAGATTTGGAGATAACAGTCGAAAAGAAAGAAGGAGGAATATAGAAATATATAGGGATGATAGGGGAAAAACGTAGATTAGTGAATCTACTCCTTACCTTAATTGTTACTCACAAGCTTATTTTTAATTCACTGGTATATAATTTTGTATATAGATGCAAAATAAGTTTAATTATATATACATTGGTATAGATTTCAAATGTAAGGTATTCTTCACACACATTATACTTATCTCTACTCTAATATACAGTATTGTACACATACAACTCAATTATAATACAAGGTTTACTTCCAATACATTGAAAGTGCTATTGCAAATTTTCTTGTTGTGTGCTGGAGCATCTTCTGGATATATTCCAAGGAGTGGAATAGCTGGGTCTTGAGGAAGCCCTATTCCCATTTTTCTGAGATAGCACCAGATAGATTTCCAAAGTGGTTGTACTAGTTTGCATTCCCACCAGCAATGAAGGAGTGTTCCTCTCTCCCCACATCCTCGCCAGCATGTGGTGTCGCTTGAATTTTTAATCTTAGCCATTCTGATGGGTGTAAGATGGAATCTCAGAGTTGTTTTGATTTGCATTTCCCTGATGACTAAGGAGGTTGAGCATTTCTTTAAGTGTTTCTCAGCCATTTGATATTCCTCTGTTGAGAATTCTCTGTTTAGTTCCATGCCCCATTTCTCGATTGGGTTATTTGGTTTGGTGGTATTTAATTTCTTGAGTTCCTTATATATTTTGGATATTAGACCTTTGTCAGACTTAGGGTTGGTGAAGATCTTTTCCCAGTCTGTAGACTGTCGCTTTGTTCTCTTTACAGTGTCTCCTGCCTTACAGAAGCTTCTCAGCCTCATGAGGTCCCATTTATTAATTGTTGACATTAATATCTGGGCTGTTGGTGTTCTGTTCAGGAAGTTGTCTCCTGTGCCAATATGTTCCAAGCTCTTTCCCATTTTTTCTTCTAAGTGACTTAGTGTCTCTGGTTTTATGTTGAGATCTTTAATCCACTTGGATTTGAGTTTTGTGGAAACAGCCGAAGTGTCCCTCAATAGAAGAATGGATAAAGAAACTGTGGTACATATACACTATGGAATACTATTCAGCTATTAAAAACAAGGACTTCCCGAAATTTGTGGATAAATGGATTGAGCTAGAAATGATCATAATGAGTGAGTTAACCCAGAAGCAGAAAGACTCAAATGGTATATACTCACTTATATCTGCATATTAGCCCAAGGGGCATGTCCCACGAAAGCCTTCACTTACCAGGAAACTGAGACAGAGGAGAGGACATTCTAGTGGGATTCTAGATGAGAGAATCATGGGAGAAAGGCAAAGTAGAAGGACCCAGAGGGTCCTAGAAGCCTACAAGTAGAACATTATGATAGGCAGATTTGGGCATAGGGGTCCCGCTCAAACTAAGGCACCAGCCAAGGACAATACAGGCGGTAAACCTTAAACCCCTACCCAGATCTAGCCAATGGACGGAACACTCTCCACAGTAGAGTGGAGAGTGGGATATTACTTTCTCACATACTCTGGTGCCTCACCTTTGACCATGTCCCCTGGAGGGGGAGACCTGATGGCACTCAGAGGAAGGACAGCAGGTTACCAAGAAGAGACTTGATACCCTATGAACATATAGAGGGGGAGGTAATCCCCCTCAGGAACAGTCATAGGGGAGGGGAGTAAGGGGAAAATGGGAGGGAGGGAAGAACGGGAGGATACAAGGGAAGGGATAACCATAGAGATGTAACAAGAATAAATTAATAAAAAAAAAATAAATTAAAAAAAAAAAAAGAAAGTGCTATTGCAGGCTGTTTAGGAGAAGTAAGTTATAAAAGTTAATTATTAGTTGATTAAATAATGGTCACATCAATCAGTAGTCTATTTTTAGCACATGAATATACATACTAAGCATAACAGATAGATACGACTCTATAGAAAGATAAGGTAAAATAGTTAGAAAATGTCTTCAAAAACCTCAGAAACCTACAGAATATGGCATTTAAAGATATTTTTATTCTTTTAAAGATTCATTTACAATGATACAAGTTAACTCCTGGCAATACCCAGCCTACCTCAAAGAAGATGATGAGCATCAAGCAACCTCATTATGGACACAGCTTGAAAAGTGGCAAACAAGTCACTGGACAAAATGTTTTCATTTCTACCACAGACAGAATTCTGCCTAAAAATGGGCAAGCGTGGATGTAGTCAGAGTCGACGATCAAACTCTGCCAAGACAGGTAAGCAAGTCCTCAATAGTTCCTGTCTCAGAAATGTACATGTCAGATATACTGGGCCAGAAGGCTGAAGCTAATGCTCCAAAATTAGAGAGTTTTGGGTAATTGATCAGGCTACAAGCTGTCTCTGTCTTCTTATTTTGGAAGCTGCTAACCTGCACTTCCTGTCTACTCACATAATTAATTTTATTCCTTCTAAGTCTTTGATGGGGTTGGACACCAGATAATTTAGTTTTACAATTAAGCTTAGTTGTTTAGGGGTTAAGACGTTTTTAGGTCTAGATATGTGTTTTAAGTTAATAGAGATGAGATATGATAGATATTGATTTACATTTAGAATTTTAGACTCACCAATATAGGAAAGATGTGTTCTTCAAGGTTGCCAAATACAAATAGCCAAAACACTATAAATATAACATATATATATAATTCTTGATTGTGTCATGGTTCTTCTTGCTGTGGGAAGTTTATTGTATGTATGTGTAATAATATAAATGCACATGTAAAATATAAATAAAAATTAAAAATGGGACTGATTAGTTACCACAAACAACTAGGTGTAGTCAGATTAAAAGAATATACAACCCTCCCATACTTTTCCCTCGAAAGCCACATACACATTGGGAAACCTGATTTATGACAGAACTGGATTTATTGTGAGTGGAGAAAGGATAAAGCTTCTAATAAAATACTGAGATTATGTTTACTTTTATGAAAACCTAAAATGAATATTTTTCTCTTATCACAAGCGAAAACTAATTATACAACCAGCAAGTGAGAAAAATCTATAAAACCTTTGTAAAGATAACACAGAACTTCATTTTTATGTTGTAGATAGGAAAATGTTATCTTAAGGAAGAGAGGAACAGTTACACATACAAAGAAAATTTTAATAGGATTTTAATATACCTTATGATAACATAGAGAAAATAAAATGTGTGTTTCAAACCAGAAGGCAGATCCAGAATATGTTAAGTAGTCTTGCAGTTATTTTAAAATTGTACAGAGCCCAGCCCCCCCCAAAAGAAGAACCACAGTAACATACTTCGTAAACTATATCAGTGTGGTGGTTTGAATAAGGATTGCCCCCATAGCTTCATACATTTAAATGCTGGGTCTCTTGTTCACAAAACTGCTTGGCAAAGTTTTGGAAGGAAAGCATGCTTTGAGGTTTCAAAAACTTATGCCCTACCAGCCCCAGTTAGCTCTCCACCTCATGGCTGGGTTTCAAAATGTGAACTTTCAGCTATCACTCCAGAACAAGACCTCCCTGCCTACTGTCATGTGGTCTTCTATGATGATGTTGGATTCTAACCCTTTCAAATTATAAGCCCCAAATAAATTCTTTCCTCTATAAGTTGCCTTGGCCCTGGTGTACTATCAGCAATAAAGGAGTAAATAAGACAATCAGCAAACATGAAGGTCTGATCACACCAATTGCAAGAAATATGTGATGAAAAGAAAATTCTTGTAAAATTATAAGAATAACACTTGCAATCAGGAATTTTAGAAATTAATTTTCATTCTCCAGCAACACTGAGCCCTCAGTTTCACAGTTCAGTGTTTATTTACCCCCAGAGAACTCTAGAATGCACTCACTTCAACATAATGTTCCTATTAAGATTGAATAATTGTGGAGATGCTCCAATAGCCAGTAGTACAATTATTCAATGTGATACCTCCATATTGTATTAACAGTACACCATAAGAACAAATCAAGTACTGTCTTCTCACACTATAGTAAAAATGAATTTCAGGAGCATAATCTATGACGTTTCTATTATTGCAATAGAACAACATGGCCAAGGAAGCTTATAGAAGGAATTGTTTATTTGGGCTTACTATTCCAGGAGCTTATGAGTCTCTCATGGACAAGAAGCATGGCAGCAAGTAGCAGACTGGAGAGTGATGCTAAGGGCTCATATCTTGAACTTTAAGTAGGACACAGCGAAAGTACAATGGGGATGGCATGAGGCTTTGAAACCTCACAGCTCACTTCTAGTGAAATGATTCCTCCAGCAAGGCTCCTAACCCTACTCAAACAGTGTCAGCAACTGGAACCATATATTCAAACATGGAGGAGATTTTCATTAAACCACAATATTGTGTAATAAAAATTAAAAGCAAATAGTAGATGATTTCATGCAATGAAATTCCTAGTTAAATTTTAGTAAAGTTAAACAGTATGCTAGTTTGGCACAGAAAGATACATAGAAAAGTCAAAAAGCAAGCAAAGAAATGTTAAGAACAAATTTTATGAATTTATTTCTTTTGGAAAGAAAGCAAAGATAATTGAACGCCCTGTTTTACACAAGATTTTATGACAAATGATATAAACGCTGGGTAAGTGGCATTTGAAACACCATCCCTCTAGTCTTCACAGAGACTGTATATTCTTAAAATCAACTCCATACTTAGAAATGTAACTTCAAAATGCAGAGGACTGTAGTGTATGATTGATAACTGCAAAATATGAGGTACAGTAATTTGCATAGGACCCACAAGATGTGTCCATCAACAAAGGAATAGATAAAGGCATGCAAAATGGAATGTGTTACTCATTCACAAAAAACAAGTTATGTAATTTGGGAGGAAGTAGATAGATACAACTGAAGATCAACATATAAAGAAAATTACATCAGTATCTGAAAACCAAATATCATATTCTATCACTTGTGGTTCTTAGATTTTATACTGATGCAAACAGTGTGTGTATAGATGACAGGAAAATGTCTATAGCATCAAAAGGGACTTCCAGGAGAGGGATGGTGGAAAAGAAGAGGTTAATGTGTGCTCAATGTACACTATATACTTGTATGTACATCTTTATTTAACTCAGTACCATGTTCAATAAATATACATCTACTCTTATTAACCCAGCATTATGTATATTATACCAATGAAATAAAAACAATGTCTTTAGAGGGTCAATATTGATGGTTAAGATTGTCTAAATGGACAGATTCTACAAATACCCAGGACACAAATATTTAAGTATGACTGTGAGTGGTTATCTAAATTAAGTAGATTGAAATGGAAAGATGTATCCTAATGTGTGCTGAAATATTCCCTGAACTTGGATCCTAGACTGAATTAGAGGAGAAGAAGAAGAAGAAGAAGAAGAAGAAGAAGAAGAAGAAGAAGAAGAAGAAGAAGAAGAAGAAGAAGAAGAAGAAGAAGAATAGGAGGAGGAGGAAGAGGAAGAAGAAGAGAGGAGAAAGAGAGGGGGAGGGAGTTGAGCACCAGCATTCATCTCTGACTCCTGCCTGTAGATACCATGTGATGAGTTGCCTCAGTGTCCAGTTGCCATTACTTTCCCAACATGAAGGGCTGCACTACAAACAATGGGTGTACATGAACCATCAATGAAGTTGTTTTTGTCAGACATTTACGACAGCAATGAGATAGGGAGATATTACTATTTACAAAAGAATGCAGACTTTTGAAACCAATATGTTTAGGAACGCTCTATTTCTACCCTTCATTTGCAGTGATCACCATCAACCAAACCCAATTGTTAAACCAAGCTGACTCTGCCTCCCTCCTTTTTTTTTTTTTTTTTTGTTATGTACAATAGTTATTGTCCTTATAGCAGAGCTTCAATGCACACTGTGGAGGCTGAATTGTCACAGAGACTTCTTTTCCATTTCAGAACAGAAAAGTAAATTGAAGTCTACATTTTAGAAGGCACTGTGCCATGAAAAAAAATGAAGGCTTTCCCTGCTTTATTAAAGTTTAATAGTATTTTCTAGGAGCAGTAAATACTAGACTAGCACTGGTTTCTCAAAGGGAGAGCTGCAATTTCAATTCACTATGTGAGTAAATAATTACTATTGTAAACAAATCATCATTTAAGGACTTGCAATGCACTCTATCCAAAGCACTTAGAGCAAAATTCTGAGCGACACAAGTGTTTCACAGTACTTATTAGCATTGGAGAAATGTAGGGCAAAGCTGAGGTTTATCAATAGGCAGAAATTCATAAAGATCAGCACAAATTTAAGCTCTTAAATGCATGTTTCTTTGGAGATCAGAAAAACAAAAGGTATTTTATGGGCCATTTGCTATGATTTATGCTTCATATAATGTCTGCTGTAGCTAAACATATTGACTCTACTAGAATTTAGTATCATTGCTTCTTTGCTGCAGAATAAAAAGTGGTTGCTCATGCCTCAGAAATGTTTTATTATGGAACAAGTGAATGTATTTTTAGAACATAATGCTGCATTTCAATGTCATTCCAAAATCCAGCTTATAAAACCACAAAGCTGAAAGTTGAAACGAAATGTGTCGAGTTTCTAAGAGAAATGTGGAGAAGTAAAGGACTAGTCTGATATGCATTTCATTCTTGACAGTGATCTGTTTGCTTTTGGCACAAATAATGAATTTATTAAGCATGACTTCAGCCTATGCTGGCAAACTACAAGCATCCTAGAACTTACATGAAATCTGCCCCAAAAATGTACCTAAAAATAACAGTAATTGACTTGATGTCCAGTGTACCTGTTACATGGAAATTATCCCAACTCACAGATTTTTCATGTTTTCATTAACTTAGTGTATATAATCTACTTCTTTTAGTCAATATGCGAAATCTACATTTGTCTATGTAAATTACCCAGGATTAAAAGTTTAGGGACTTAAATTCCTGTCTTTGAAGTCATGTGGCCCCAAAGCATTAAGGATAGGTGAATATATCTCTCTGAAGGAATGGATTTATTCTTAGTTTTCAAATTTGATGTCTAGCAGCCACAATAAGAGATATTTTTACAAACACTAATTATTGGAATTTAATCAGTTTTTTTTAAAGTCCTAAGATATTTTTCCTTAAAAATACATCTATTCAATTCATGCTGATCCATAAATAAAAGTTAAATCAGTAATCTCAATAATCTGCATAATGTCAAAGGTCCTTTTTAGCCCCATGATTAAATAAAACATACCTTTATAAAGGCTATAACTCAGAGAACAATCATTTTAGAACCATAAAAGATGTTTATTGAAATTGAATACTAAAGAGAAAATATAAAAATTATAACAATTATTTAGTTCTTCGAAATGTTTCAAGACCGTAATAAACATAAACATCATGAACCAGGGAGATTTCATGGTCAGTAGCTGCTTTCTGCGCAAGCGTGGGGGCCTAAAATTAGATCCTCAGCACTCGACTTCCAGCCAGACACAGCACTGAATACTGTTATTCCAGCACTGAAAGTGGAGAAAGGAGATGCCAGAGGTTCACTTGCCTGCCAGTACTATCCAAATCAGTAGGATCTGTGCTTAGTGAAAGACACCTATTTCAATCTCCTTATTTATTTATTTATTTATTTATTTATTTTTAATTGTTTGCATATACATTTATATTATAACACATATATACAATAAACAACCTACAGCAAGAAGAACCATGAAACCATCAGGAATCATGTAAATGTTACGTACATAACATTTGGGCTATTTGCATTTGGCAGCCTTGAAGAACACATTCACATTCACACACAGGTTCACACACTCTATCACACACATACTCTCACAGACACATATACTCACGTTCACACACACACACATACTCATACACATACATTTACACACATGCACTCTCACACATGCACATTCTCTCTCTCTCTCTAAACACACACACACACAGACACACACACACACTTACACAGATGCATGCCCACATATACCTTTGCACATGCACAGCACATTTACATATAACTATGAAGGTTACTATCAAGTGTACACATAGGGCTAACTAACATGCCTAGAACCTAAAGATATAATCTATGTTTAAACTGAGGACATCAAAACCTGTTTTATATGATTCTATGTAGATCAATAACAACTTTTAAGATAAATATAATAGTTATTTCCTAAACATAAAAGTTTCATATTGCTCTATTTATTAAAATGCCATTCTTTTACCCGCGCATTGTCTTTTACCCCTTAGTTCATATGAGATAGCTACAAACATATTTTCATAATTTTAAACAATCTTCCTATATGGAATTATTTGGCAGAAGTTTAAGGAATGCTAGAGACCATTAAAGACAGAAGTCTGAAGATAGTTATCTTTAGTAAAACGCCCTTCTCAACAATGCCATCGATGGAAATTAGCCCAGTAAGTAGATGTTTTATTGTGATTCATCCCTGCTGTTGTATCACAGTAGCTTTTATAGTCATGACCACCCAAAGATATTCACTGAATTCTTCCAGAAGTAACATTGTCATGCAATTAGTAGAAATGCTAAACCATAACTTCACATCATAAAGACTATGAAGTCTGCCACAAAAGCGCCTGCAGTTTCAGTTATTGTAGGCTACTCAGGTAAAGACGTACTTATCTGTGCACCTATGCATGTACACTGGAGCCAGCCAAAGCCTGGCATCCACCTCCACAGAGGTGAGCATAAGTGTGCTGGAACCATCCGCACCGTGTTGTTTTGACTCTTTAGTTAAACGCTGGTCTCAGGGACCTTGAGTTCAAAATGAAGAATGCGAGCCACAGGTTAAAACCAGGAGGTCTTCATTTCTGCCTTTGTGCTATGCATCATTTTAAAGTTCCAGTTATACGTTTCCCATTTAATTACAGTCCCTTGTAGTGAGGCCAGGTGCTCCATGCCCTGGGATAGTGACAGAGGTCACCAATTGCATTATTGTTTTCGGCACAGGCTTTGCTGTCTTCCTGGAGCTGGAGCTGGTTCCTCCAACTCCTCATTGTTTGCAGCGTACCATTAGCATCACTGATTTCTTTCCAAGACTTTCTAAACATTTTCCCAACACAACATTTTCTTACACTAGATGTACATCAAATCAAAGCAAAAAAAAAGTTTTTCACTCATATTTACAGTTCCACAAACACAGTTTTACACATTGTAGATAAAGCTCTGTCTAAGACAGTTTTGTGTGTGAGATGATGGAAATGCTTTTTTTGGTACTGTACAGTAAAATACCTAAAATCTACTGAGAATGGCAAACATTTAAAATTACACTAAAAAAAAATGGAAACTTCAATTTTAATTTAAGTCAAAATATGGGTAGAGCCTACTATATTGCACAATGTTCTTGCATATAAGGGGCATAGTTTCATAAAATTGGTTGGTTTTTAGATATTGTGAGGCCGGGCGTGGTGGCGCACGCCTTTAATACCAGCACTCGGGAGGCAGAGGCAGATTGCTGAGTTCGAGGCCAGCCTGGTCTACAAAGCGAGTCTAGGACAGCCAAGGCTACACAGAGAAACTCTGTCTTAAAAAACCAAAAAAAAAAAAAAATAGATATTGTGATACATACATTTATATGACAAATGTGTATAAATATAAGTAAGTGCTTTGTATTATATTCTATAGGCTTCTTCTCATTTTTGCCTTATATCTGTTATGCAAAGCTTTCTGTAGATTAGAGGGAACAATTACGGGAGAACCGGCAAAAGGCTAGGAAAGAAATGCCAAACAAATGAATTCCACAACCATGTTACTTAGCATCCAGACTATCTATCTAAATCTCTGGACTGATTTCCACAGTGATCATCCCGCCCCATCTCCAGAAAGAGTGAGTGCCAGGACATGGACTGTTCCAGTAAACTCCATTTCTTAACTGGTACAAGAGACATACACCACTGTTTAATATCGCTATTACCAAATAGTAAACAAAAAAAAAAAGAAATAAACAAGCAAACAAAGAATAAGCACAAAAACGGATTCAAAATTTAATAATTTTCCCCAAACTTCTAAATGGTAAAGCTATAATCTTCAAACTAGTGAAGGCCAGAGCCACTGGTGTCTGATCTCAGTGTGATGGCTTGGCAATTTCCAATAATGTCATAACTTGAAAAAATTTTATCCACAGTATTTTATAATTTTTGGTATTAAAATATTGAAAACCCAAGTAAATATTTATAGCACTTATGATAAATCCTCAGCTTATAAGAAATTTGCCAAGTGACTCACGACCTAATGGCTCTACCTAGACAGGATGCCAAATTTATTTTCATAAATCAGTGTAGCTAGAATAAAATGTTCAAACCAAATATTTCTACATTAAGTTTTCTTGTATCATTTTCTCAAAATGTCATTACATTTTATTTGTAACAAATAAACAAAATCAGGTATCTGGGAAAATGTTAAGATATTCTTTAAGTTATCTTTATGAAAATAAAATCGAAAAACTTACTTTTACCTTTCTGATATAATCACATTATTTCTCATAGTGAACTCCTCTGACTCCAATTGATTAAGTTCCAAAAGTTGTGCTAAATTATGAATATTTTTTTTGTATCTTTAAAACATTCTCAGTTTTTATTCAAGAAACCTACTGAAACTGGAGTGTCAATGTTTCTTAGGACTTAGAGCAATGTCACAGTTTAAAGAGGTGGCGCCTATGATCACAGGAATATACTTACTGCTTTCTGATGTCTTTAAATAAACTCTGATTTATTTTAAATTCCCATGAGATAAAATTTGTGTTTTTAATCTTCTAGTTTATTAGTTTAATACTACATTTTTAGGCATGACATCTATTTCATTGCTTCAAAGTATCCAAACATCTTATGGGAAAAGGAAAATGTATGTAGATGTTGTATTTACCTTCCATGGCCTCTCTCATTTTTTTCCTCTCATGTCATATTCTCTTTCTAAATTATAATTGTGTATTCCATTTTGCATGGAATATTCTCATGTTTCCCCACAGAGTCACTAATGAATGAAAGTATACAAGAGTATAAATAAGAGGGTACCTTGGGTTCCTTTCAACTGTGACTTTTTTAAAGTTACCCTTGGCTTTGCTAAACTGTGGGTTGCTGCGGCTGTTACTGTCTCCGCTAAGCGCAGACCCTAATTTAGATAATCATAGGCCATCATGACATGCTGCTTCAAACAGGCTACTGATACCCCTTCATAGAGACAGGGTACAGAGACACATTGCATTTAACATCAACCAGTTGCCTAGAACTGAACTCTATTATTTCCAGTGTCAGACTCAACATAAACAGAGAAAGGCAAATCAAAAGGGGAAGCACAAAATGTCTGCGTTTTATGTTTCACCAAGCAAAACGGCCCTGTCAGAAAGAAATCCTTTTATTAAATGTATCAAGATGGTAAGAAATGTATACCATATTGCTTGTGTGAAAAAATTTGTTAGATTTAATATTGTTTATGGTGTGATGTAGTTCACATTTTTGAATGGTGTCATCAGGTAAATGATGTGTGGTAATAATTCATGCTAAAGCATGCTATCCAAAAGCCTCATTCTTGTTACAATGATGAGAGAAAGACAAATAAAGAAAAAAAGAAAAGTCAAAAAATTATGAATCAGTAAGGTTTTAAAGCAATATCTCACATACATACATACATACATACATACATACATACATACATACATACATCAAAACCTTGCATAATGACTCCATGCTGCCAAATTGTTGGCCAATTAGGAAAGAACAAGTCATACGAAGCCAATCTACAAGGGTTTTCTTATTTTCAAGAGAACATTTTTATAGCCTTAACTAATGGATAGAAAAATATTAAGCATTGGGTGCAATTCCATATAGCTCACTGATAAGATTAAAAACAACAACAACAACAACTACCATTCATCTTTATGTAAAATAGCTATTCTGTTTCTGCCTCTAGGTAATCTTACATTAGCAATCACTGCATGGTTGTAATTAAGCCTGGAAAATGCATAAATACAAATGCAAGACACTGATGGCATTCAGTGCAACACTCTGGGTTATACTGTCTTCAAGATAAACGCATAGTGGATGTTATATGTTCCCTGTTCTGAAGCTCCTCTCTGCCCGTCATGGGGAAAACATCCCCAAGCAGTGACAGGGTGGTTCACATGCACACAGCAGTGCTCACTCCGCCCCCCCATCCCATCAATCAATTTCAGCAATTAATTGTGGCGCATTTTGTCTCTGAACATCTCCCAGCAATCAGAAGAAAGCAAGCCTCCAGGGAGTAGGGTACCAAATCCCTAATCAGCCTGTTCACTTTGATCTTTCCTTCTTGCCTCCCTCCTGTTCACTTGAGAACATTTTACAAAATTAATTTTCTCCACTAAAACCCTTGTCTTCTGTTCTGTTTCCAAGCAATTTTGACCTAATACTCTCAAGTACCATTAAAACTTTAACCTGGATCTAAAAGGGGAAGTATAAACTGAAGAGATGGCACAGAGGGAGAAGGATGAAAGAAAACATTGCCAAAGTGTAGGAATGAACTACATTAAGTACAATCCACAACTGTAGCCCATGCCTCATTTCTGATTTATTTGAGCCATCATCCTTATCTTTAAAATGGCAATGACAGTTCACATACCATTGATAATGGCAGTGTTCTATTTAGATAAAGGAAAGTTTGTTTCATGTTTTTTTTCTACTGCTTTCTCTTTGATGCTCACTTTGTAACAGAAAACAAAGTTCTTCACATTTGCTTTTCACCTATCACTCTTTTTCATTACTATCATTAAAACCAAGGGACATTTAAAAAAAGTTTAATGAATCTCAAACTGCAATTATTAATATTTTGAATCAAAGTTTTATGAAAAAATTTTTGATTGAGTCATTCCTTGATTGTTTAGTTTCTTTACAGATCATTCTCCTGACAAGACGCATCTCATAAGAATCACCTCTGAGTCCAAGGTGTACTCTTAGTGATGAGCATGGACCCACTCTGATTATAATTTATCTCCTTTGATTTAATGCTGAGCTCTACACATGGCATTGGAGCCATATGGAACTGGCAAGGTAAAATTTGTCCCCTCACAGAAGCTAATATTTTAGTCACCTCTTAGCAGCTAGGTAACTCTAAAGCTTATTTGCTTTAAATCTATTTTTCAATATATAAAGTTTATGTAGCACTATTCATTCTAAAGGTTTGTGAAAACTTCATGAAATAATGCCTTCAGTATGATAAGTTTTAGGTAACTATTCTCTACTAAGTAGACAAAGCCACATCATGGTCCAACATTTAGATTCCATATACAAATGATTTATCATCATAAGCCAGTTATCAGACTTCTAAAGATTGGCATGAGAAGTCATTTTTCCTATTTCACCAAAAGTACAACTCATAGTAAGTAGCTGTTTATTAAGAAGGTAACCACAATCCATCACTAATATTATTTTCTTGATTATAAAGGAGTCATAGACTATTCAGTTATAAGAAAACAGCCACCTCTAGCAAAGACCTGCTTAAAAGACAGATCAGAAACTTGATAAGTATGCAAATAAATGTTAGTTTTACCATTGTTTACTGCAAAGTCATTTAACTATACTAGTAATGGTCTTTCCTCAGTGAAAATTTGCCTCGTGTCCTTCACTCAAATGAGAAAATGCAATTACTCCATAGAATTCATTTTTTTAAATGACAATCTTGACATAAATCTAAGCAGAAAGACTTCCATTCATGCTTTAGAGAAATTATATGTTCCTGAAACTGACACATGGAAATTGCAAAAGAAATTAGTAAAAGATAAAATCTGCATTGAAACGTGACCATGAAAAATGATGAAAGTAAGTAGCATGAACAAAGTAAAACAGAACCCAACATCAAACAAAGCAAGATGCTAGAAGAGTTTTCCCAAAGCAATGGAAAAAATATTATTAGTATTAAAGAATACAACATATAGGTATAGATATGTAATGTTATAAATTCGTCATACGTTTTTTGCCCATTCTAAAATGGGCATGATTATAACTTTATTCTATGTGCTGTGTGTGTGCGGGTGTTGTGTGTGTGTGTGTGTGTGTGTGTGTGTGTGTGTGTGTGTGTGCACTTATTAGTTAAAATACTACATTGTTCTCATTTACCACCTACATAAAACCTTCATTTAGAATGCTTTATATCATGATTTATTAAAGTGAAGATTTTTAAGAAATCAATGCATTTTTGGATCTTCTCTCTAACCATTGTTAAATAACAATTTATTATTATGCAATATCCTTCCTAAATGAAAAGTTTCTCATTAGATATCATGTTCAGAAATACCTAATTCTCCTGACTACTAATATATTCCGTGTGGGCAAAGAACATGTTTTATGACTCATCCTATATTTCAAGGGGTGGCAAATGTGGTGAATTTGATATTTGTAAACAATGTCTCTGAATTGCTGTTTCACCAGAAGGCGTCAGAGTAAAGCTCATTGGACTGTAGACTGTGAGTGGTGCTTTGTGGCTCTCAGCTCTGTCCCCTGAGCTTCCAACTGTAAAAGGCAAGGGGAATGTGCAGTGAAAAGACTTCTTAAAATTCCCCAATTCTACATGCAGAAAATGGGGAATAGAGTTAATCAGGTATAACCTCAAGAAGCCCCAGAAGTAGACAAGTACGTAAGAAAAACAGCATCAACAAAGTGTGTATAAAAATGACAAGTAAACCTACAAGCATGCATGGCCAATATCACCAGGAGAATGCAAACTGAAGCCACAACAAAATACCATTTCATAAGCAGCAAAATTGTCATGAGCAAAAAGTCACACAATAACCAGTGTTTTTAAGGATGTTGGAAACTCTGAATTCTCACACATTGTTATCGAGAACATAAACTAGTACTAGGATAATAATTTGGAAATTTCTAATATATTTAACATATTTTACCACACTACCACAATTGTACTTCTGTGAATAAAAATGTGGGTTCCTAGTAAGACTTGTGCTCAATAACCATAGCATGTCCTGAATGTAGTCAAATATCCATTGCTTGGAAAATAGAAATAAAGTACAGCTCAGTCAATTAAAAATATAACCGAGAAATATTAAAGTGTAAAACTAACACACAAAATGAACGAGACTTTGAATCACGGTAAGTAAAACCAACCATGCATATAGATTAACACTGTCATCCACTTTTGAATTATATAAAGATAAACCATTTTCAGGAGAAAGCCACTGTTTTCCAGTGACCAGGTCTTAAAGCATTGGAACCCAGGGTTAGGGGAATTCCAAAAGGATGTCTTGGAGAGCTAAGAAGGTTTTACATCTTCTTCATCATAAATGCTACCTGACTGTGCATTTGTAACAAGTCATGCTATAGTAATCCTTAAAGTCAGTGAAGGTTCCTTAAAATAAATAACATTTAATGGTTAAAATTTTATTTTATTTACAAATGTTTAGTGCAATTATCTAAGCATGAACAAGAATTAATTTGCATTCTGATTTTATTTATTATGATGATAAATACTGCTCTGTAGTTAGAATACTCAGAACCTCCCACCTTCAAACTCTAGATAGGTCCATGAAACTCCTCACCTAAGTATTATTGACCTGGTGGTGTTTCCAATATTGAAAGTGAGGTGATAAACCAAGCGGATACTATCATCAAGAACAGCTACAGAATGATTATACTGTAGGTCATATGAGAAATTAAAAGGCTATTATAAAGGATAATGGAGGCTTGATTTGAAAGGCTGCTTTGATTTTTTTTAAATTATTAATGACTTTCATGGTTATTTACTTGCCTGCCTGGGTAGACATTTACCCTTGGCATATGTCTTGCAAAGCCATTCTATTCTGAGTCATGTGGCCCAAAGGATGTATTTTAAGACAATTGTAACAGTTGCATTAAAATTTTAAATGTTTTTTTTTTGAGTCAGAGTGACACAAGAAACCAATATTACCAGCCATCAGTGAAAATTAACAGATTGCTGTCATTTAGTCCAGCATTATTCTATTTATTTTTCTCTCACTTTGCTAAAAAAATAATTAAATACAGTATATCCTTAAAGTTACAGAACTCATTTTCTTTTTTTTATAAAGAAAAGCAAGTTTATTAGAATAAGACAAAACAAACAAACATAAGGAAAAGAGGACAAGAAAAGGAACAAGAAAAGATATAGATGTAGAAACTCACTCATTTTCTGATGATCAGATCCCATTTTAAAAAAAACCCACAAAACTAGAATCTATGACGTGTACACAAAACATGTAGTGTAAAGAAAAAGAATCACAAAAAGTATATTAAATTAAAATTAACAATAAAATTAATGTCTCTGTCAAACCACTGTTGTCAGGACTCAGGGAATTTTAAAGAAGAGAAGGCAGAAAGAGGGCAACAACCAGAGAGGGTGGAGAAAATCAAGGAAACAAGGCCTTCTAGACACAACAGAGCTGGCATACGTATCACCTTGCAGAGACTGTAGCGGTACGCGCAGGATCTGCATGTGTCTTCATCAGATGAGGTCCTAAAGCTGAAAGAAAAAGTATACAGATGCCCCATATCTAACCTGGAAGCTATCTCTCTAATAAACCACTTGCAAATAAAAAAAAAATTAGTTTTTTCCAAGGCTGTCTCACTGGAGAAACAAATCACTCTCAAAGACAGGATACGCGCCCAGCCACAGAGAATAAACAGAAAATGAATTCAGTGGCTTCTTTGGGGAGGGGAGAACTCACTTTATTTATACAGTATTAGAGACCGAACCCAGACCTTTGCCCTTAGATGAACACTCTATCACTAAACTAAATCCCCAAGCACAAAACAGACATTTGAGAGCAAAACCACTTACAATCCACCTTATGTTACATTCTCTTTACCACCCAGATAAAGCTATCTGAACTGGGAAATCAGAGTGGAAGGAATAACTCCAGGGGGTGTGTTGGTTTGGATGTTAAACATCCTCCATAGGCTTATGTATCTGAACACGTGGTGTCCAGGTGGCGGTCCTGACCATGTAGCCTGTGGAACCTTTCAGAGGTATGCCAGTGGAGGGGAGCTTTCAAGGTTTATTGCCTATTCCTAATTTCTTTTCAATCCCCTTTTCTTGTGTGCAGATGAAATTTGATCAGCAATCTTTTGGCTTTTGCTGTGTATGCCTTACTAACTTGATCTCATGTCTTATTTGCCATAATGCACTCACTCTATCCCTGCAACTATATGTCAAAATAAGCCCTTTTATACCATAAGTTCTTTTGGTCATTACATTGTATCATAGCAACAGAAAAATAATGAATACAGAGGAATACCTATAGAAGCCTTAAAGGAAAGTATTCTACACAGTTGGATGTAGTAATCTCCAATTGATAGTTTGTCCATGGTACCATGGTATATACTTAATTTTCCAAAACACAAAAACAGTGACTAAAATGGACTGGATTCCATCTCAAATAACATTGTTTTTCCCCCAGAGAAAGGTGAAGGAAAGCAAAAATTGCTGAATGAATTCTTGGGCAATCAATTAGAATTCTAAAAGAAAAACAAATATTTGTAGTACTTACAAAGCATGACATAAAATCTGGAAGAAAGGTAGCTCTGAATGGTATCCTTTTTACAGTTGCATAAACACCTGGTTCTTTCATGAAAATTCGGTTAAAATATGTTACCTTCCTAAATACTGCATTGACTTGAATGGTTCAAGGATATTACAAAATGTGGAGGCAGCACATGTCACCATGGTGTGCGGAAGACATCTACTGCAGGTGTTCTTCCAAGAAGGGACTGGGCAATTTTTCATAACAGCAGAAAAGCAAAACCCTAAGATTGTAAAATATAATGATATCACACATGAGAACAGCTAAGTAGACTGGTGAATTTATCATTTACTAATAGTTGTTATTTAGAAACAGAATCAAGAATGATTGCCAGTAAAAGGGGGACTTTTAAAGATCATTGAAACAGTAGCCAAACTGAAACTCAATTTCCTGTTGATGTTTTTTAATATTGTAATTATTCATTACAATAATCTAGGTAGCAGATTTGGTCTATTGTAGAGAGTGCGAGGTACATTGTACACAAAACTAAAACTGGACTTTAACCTTCTTTAAATCACATACTGCTATTAAATTAAATCAAATTTGAATTGCAATTATTTCAAAGAAGTTTGCCTTCTATTGTTTTTGTTCAGTATATTTTTCATGTGGGGCAGTGCATTTAGCATTTTTATGAGCTATAGTTGTTCTCTGCAGCTACTCTGCATCACTGGGGGCTCCATTCCCGCTTACTATACCATAATAACTCTTGAGTGTGTTTTCTCCCTGTAATATGATGCTCATCATTCATTCAACAATTATATTTGATCATTAAATGGTGTGCTCAAACCAATCCAAAAGTTGGAGGAAAACAGTGATGGGGGTTTACTCATAAGGAAGATATAAGCTAGGGATTGGAGGGCTTAGCAACTACGGTAATAGAGGTGAAGAATGATAAAAAAAAAAAAAAAAAACAAGAAAAGATAACTCAAGGATTGAGATGCAAATTTGGCAGACTGTACCAGCAGTGTCAAGGGAGGATATCTTCATCAGACCCTCATTTTAGAAGGGCAATTATGTAAAGATTAGTTTGCATTAAGGCAGATTAGGTTACCAGAAGACTTTTTAGCAGTGCCTTACAAGAAAAAGCATAGTATCTAAAATATGGTACCGACAATGGTGATGAGGAAACTGAAAAGATTTGGAGACATATTAGTCAGGGGTTCACATTATTAACAGTTATTGTGTCATTATGAATCTCTATATAGGGGGCTGGAGAGATGGCTCAGTGGTTAAGAGCACTGCCTGCTCTTCCAAAGGACCTGGGTTCGATTCCTAGCACTCACATGGCAGCTCACAACTGTCTGTAATGCCAAGATCTGACACCCTCACACCAATGCACATAAGTTAAAATTAAATAAAAATTAAAAAAAAATGAATCTCTATATAGGCAACACATTTTGTATGGAGAAAAGACAATTGAGATTTAATTTACCCAAATAAGAGACAGTGAAAGCAACAGTGAGCACCAAAGGGGAAAACGGGAAAAGAAGGAAGATCATGAAGGAAGAAAGAAGAGAATGAAGAAAAAGTCAAAGGAAAAAGGGAGGGAGGAAAAGAGGGAGGGAACAAGGAAGTGAGGACAAAGGAAGGAATAAAGAGAAAAAGCAAGACATGAAGGAAGGAGTATTTACAATTTGCCACACCCCTTACTCCAAACTTCTCTGGGATCTACTGGTTTTGGTCTCTGTAAATATTCACCAAAATTATAAGCTGAATATATAGAATTCTAACAGGTGCAGAAGGCTCTGAGGCAAGAGTGGAAGAGTAGAACCTGACATTACAGTGGTTCAGTGAGCACAGAGGAAAACCTGGAGACACACGATTGCTTTTTCCCATCTTCCTCAATATCATTTCACAACTTTTTCTCAAAATCAATCTTTGATTTTTGAAAACTTGTCTGCTTTTCTTATTTTCTATACTCCCATTATCTATTTATTTTCTTTCTTAATTGAAATGTTGTTATACCTCATTGACAAGTGAAAGCCATGTTAAGAAGGCCAGTCCACACTTGCCCAGTCAAACATTCTGTGTATCTCAGCTTTCACTGCAGTTGGAGCAGTTATTTTAAGGCCATGACATTTTGCTTAGGGTTTTATATATTTGCCATTAATTATAAATTTTCTTATCTGTCCACAACAAAAGAGAGGGAAGATAAAAGGAAATTAAGAATAGAAAAAATAAACTTTATATTCTCTTCAATGACTTATGTATTGTTCTGTATGCATTCCATCATCCTACATAACCTGATACGTAGGTTTTGATGCTCTGTTTTCTATATGTTATATTTTATCTGCAATTTTCACCCTCCACATATGTACATGCATACATCATATGTTTCATAAGAAAATCTTCATAATATGAAACTATTAATTTTCCTACATCTTGGTTGACTCACTTAATATTACACACTTTTGAGTTCATTAATTTCTTTCCAAAGTTCATTATTTAATTATTCATTACAACTGAATAATATAGTCCACTTCTTAAAGGTGCCATTTATTCAGTATTCATTCATTTCTTGACAGACATCTACTTTGGTTCTGTTTCCTTTCTATTGTAAATAGATCAGCAATAAATATAGATGTACAAATAAATCTACAGTATTGTATGGAGTTCTCTGGGTAGATGCCAGGAATGAAATAGCTGAGTCACATAAAACTTCTATTTTTAAGTTTCTGAGGAACCTCCAAACTAATTTCCATAAAGGCTGTAGGAATTTGAGCTGCCACTAGCAGTGAAAAACTTGCCTCTTTCACCACTTCTTCAACATTTGCGGTTAGGTGTCTTGATGACAGTGATTCTAACTGGACAGAGGAAGCCATCCCAAAGTAGTTTCAGTTGACATTGTCCTGATGAGTAGGGATGCTAACACCCTGAAAGAAGTGTCTGTTTATTTCCTTATCCCATTTGCTGATTTGTTGTTCTATATTCTTGGTATTTAATTTTTGCAACACTTTGTAAATTCTAGATACTAGCACATTGTAATAAGTATAGCTGGAACTGACGTCCTAGCATTGCCATGAATGGACTTTTAGCTCCGCCTAGTTTTATCTGACTATATTTATGGGCAGCTCTTGTGTTACTGGGGTGTAGTTCATAAGTTCTTACTCAGCATTTGGAGAAGGTATTCACCAGTGCTCTCTTCCAGCAGTTTCATGTTTTATGTGTTTTAAATTAAGATCTTTGATCCACTTGCAATTGATTTTTGTACAATGTGAAACAAATGGTTCTAATTTCATTCTTCTGCAGGTAGATGCCCGATTTTGCTAGCACCATTTGTTGAATAAACTATGTGGCTGGATATGAAAAACTGATCCCATCCAATTTGCCTCTGGACAAGCCTCCTCTTGGGGCACTCTGAATGATGGATGTGCAAGGGCGTAGCTCACTGTGGCAGCACCACTTCTGGGCACGTAGTCCTGTGCTGTATGAGAGAGTAGGCTGATCAAGCTATGGAAAGCAAGTCAGTCAGGAACCACCGTTCTTCAATGGTCTCCCTTCAGTTCCTGTCCTAACTTCCCTTCATGAATGACTTTATGCTTTAAGGTAAAATAAAAACCATTTCCCCTCAAGTGGCTAGGGGCTGTGGCTTTATTACAGCAACAGAAACCAAACTAGGACAGTTATTTCTTTCCATTGCATGTTTTTTTTTTATCTTCTTCCTCGGTCAGAATTAGTTGGCCATAGCTTTGTTGGTTTATTTCTGGGTCCTTTATTCTGTTCCATTGTGTCTATCTTTCTGTATTTATGCCAGTACCAAAATGTCTTTATTATTACAGCTCCGTAGAATAATTTGAGGTCATGTTTTGTGATACCTCCAGCTGTGTTCTTTCTCATTAAGATTGCTTTGGCTGTTCGTGGTCTTTTGTGATTCCATATGAATTCTTGAAATGTTTCTTCCAGATCTATGAAATATAATGCTGCAATGTTGGTGAATATTTGATTACACACATACATTTGGTAGTATAGACATTTTATGACATTAGTTCTGTCAATCCAGGATCATGAAAAGTCTTCCCCATCATCTAGTGTCTTCTTTGATTTACTTTTTAAGTGTCTTGAAGAATTTATAAGCAAGTAAGTGTTGAAAGTAGTATTAAATATCTCAAGTGCCATCACATGAGGATATTTGAATTTACTGAAAAATATGTGAGAAAAGGGAACTAGTGAAACTTTTGCTAGTGTCCTATGCTATTGATCATAACAGCAACAATATAGGATTGTCACGTGTATATGTGCATACATGTACACACATGTGTTTTTTTCCATAAGTCGTTTACTCTTTTAGGTATATTCACTGGTACCCCTTCAATGTCTGTCTTTCTGGGGTGGTTTCACAGCCCTGGATGAGAAGCAGGTATGGTCAGTGTGATCTTAACATATCTCTGATCTGCTGGGACCAAGCCACTGGTCAGGGAAGAAAACTCGACTCTGTCTTTTATCCTCGGGCCACACTGGGAAGGAGTACATGACTGTGTATATTGTAGCAAATTGCTGCAAGATTAATTACTTAGTGCAGATTTCTTCTCAGCCATGGAAGCTGCAAGTTCAGCATGTGCTTTATGAGGTCAGAGTTAGGCATATGCAGGACTGTCTCCTAGTATGTTTCTCCATAATTCTAATTCATATGTGAAAAACACAGAAAGATCAAAATATTACAGCTGTTTTTTTACTATTTAATAGTCATGATAAATCATATTAATAAAAACAAAGTAATAGAATTAGAAAATATTTATCATTTAAAATTAAGTCAAAATTAGAAGTTACATATTTATGAGTATAGAGTGCTTAAGTTCTTCAAAATATGTAGATTTCATGAACAAACATATAAAAAGAAATATACCATTGAGTATGTATTTTGATATATACCATAGATACCAAAATAATAATTCATATTTTATTTAATTAGATTATAGATGCTTTTAATTTTTCTGTATCATCTTGCATATTGTGTATAATTTAAATACATATAGGAGGATTTTAGGCCAGAAAAAAATCTAATTTCAGTCCATGCCTCTCAGATTATGTGATTTTTGGATTGCTTTTCTTCTACCCAATGCCTTCTTTTCCACTTAAAATATGCAAATTGATGGTGGCTGTCCAGAGATCCAAAGCACCATAAAAATTCACAACAGTATCAGAACTTTGTAAATGAATATCTATCAGTTTTAATTAAGTGCATAATACATATGTATGAGTATATTGTATTTTTTTAATAGAAGACACAGCTGCTTGCTGAGGGGTTGAAATCCCGCTTAAAAATGTTTAATCCTATGCTAATGATCTAAAGAGAAGAGGAAGTGGCAGGCGATAACATTTTGTTTTAATATTAAATATTCTCAGTGCCACAGGACTCTGTACTATTTCAGCATTAATTAAAAGCATTTTCTCTCACAATGGCATACTTTGTTGTTGTTGTGTTCTCCTGTCTGAAATTACTTTTAATGAAGAACTCTGCATTGCTGATTTGAAGAGGGTAAAAAAAACTCATGTCTTCTATGTGTGTGTGATAGATTGAAATCAGTTAACAGCATTTTGTACAAAGTGGAGGCACTTGGGGCCTGGCTGTGTTCTTTTCAGTCACCCAAGAAACATCATCTGATCTGCCCATGCTCTGTCTGCTGACACAGGCTTTCTCCTCCATCTGGATACAAAACACTTAAGCAGGATTTCCTAGATCTGCTGCCATCAGCCCACATCCTTCCATGGAGCTCCTGGCAGTCTAACCCACTGTGCTGTGGCCAGTCTGGTTTTTTCCCTCCTTACAGAAAACAACCAGCTAGCAGTGTTTGCTTCTGTCTCTTTGAGACCTTGAGTACCCAGGTACACGGGCCTCTTCCTTGTGGAAGAAAGAACTCCTCATGATTGATTTGATGGTTTGTGTGTCAGCACTTTCCTCCAGCTTTTCTCTTCCCCTTTCATTTTAGCAGAAAGAGGAAAAAAAACTGCCTCTCTCTGCCTCACTGTGTTATCAGACACCAACTCTAAGTCACTGTGAGAGCTTGATGCCTAAGTAGAGGTCTCTATCCCTGAATCCTCAATGCTTTACTAACTCAAGTATGCCACCAGTGAAGACTCATTTATACTGTAAATCAGCATACCTACTACCTGGCTTGTGACTGTTTTTTGGCTCCTTCTTTAGACTTTTCCACCCCTGACCAAAGTACTTAATGTTATGGTCCATATTTACCTTGTAAAATCAATACTAATGGTACCTAAATCATGGTTATAGTTAGAATTAAATGAGTTTACGCATACATAAAGGTGTATATATATATATATATATATATATATATATATATATATATTTACATAGGTTGCCTAAAACAGTGCCTTCTATACATTAAAAAATACTATATAAATGAAATATTGCTATCACTATAAAGCATATAATATTTTCATATATACAGAAATAGAATTTCAAACATCCTCATCCTAGGCCTAGGCAGGAAAACTGCAGTTAGTTCAGGGACATTTTTTATTACAGATTGAGATTCTAATTAAAAAAACTATCAAAACCCATAGTCTAGTCCAGCTCACTAGATACAGGAAAGATTTAATTTCATTAGAAAGGACAAAGTAGGAAGAAGGAGCCACTCCTGAGCTTGCTGTACTGGGTACAGCTGACCTCAGTCAAGAAACTGTTTAACAAACAACATCAAAGATAGAAGGGAAAATTTCCCAGGACATTCTTGGTAACAGGCTTTAGTCCCAAGGCTTAGGTTGGCAGCACACTACAATCACTGGACTGTGGCATCAAAGCAGCATGCAAGAAAAGGTAAGGACCCCTTAGAGCCTGCCCTCACTTTTGAGATCTCCAGGGGATCTGAGATGTAAACAAAATGCTTGGACTGACTCAGAACAAAAAAGCATTAACAATTCACTTACTGGGCAGAAAGCCCTACCCTTCAGCCCTCCTGGGCTCAGAGGCAAAGAAGGGTCTGGCTCGAAGGAAGCTCATAGGGAAAATGACAGCTCGTTCAGACAGTGTTTCAGATGAAGGCTTAATGACTCCTTAGACTTTCCCTATCCTCTGACTCAGTTCTGAATAGTATGCTAGCAGGTGGTGAGACAGCTCCTGGAAATGGCTAGGCTCTTGGCAATATTCCAGTTGCAGTACTATAATTTTGTGCCTACAGCAAACCTTTCTCCAAATTACACCCACACTATAATCAGCTGCAGAGGCCTTTTGTGACTATTTATAAAGGGCACGCTTTAATTCACCCTTATAATTTAGCTGGTAGCGTTTTCTGGAAAAGTTTTAACAGCTATGCAATGCAAAACTGCTGTTATTAAGTGCGCTGTCTCCTTTAAAAGTGTAGAGTGTGCCACACAGAGCCATAAAATGCTAATTAATACAACTGCCATCAAATTCTGATGCAAGAGTCTAAAGTTTTGTTCCCAGCAATTGCAAACAACCTACGAGTGCCTCTGAATTGTCTTGGCCTATGCCTGGTTCACACCAAAAATTATATAAAGAGGTCTGTGGAGATTGCCCATGTGGCCTCCGGGCAAACCCTTCACAGGAGTTGAATGGATTTTACGTACATTGTCCAGCACTAGAGTCCTTGACATTAGAGCTCTGGAGACTTTGCTAAGTTGTATATTCTGAGTCAGGAAGTGTGGGGGTTCGGCTAGAGAATCTGTGTTTCTAACAAGGTGGCAGCTCACTCCAGGGCAGACAGTTCTGGAGTTGTAATGGCGCGGGTGCCAGGCTGGTAATATCTGCAGATAATGATGTGTCTATTTGACACACGGTGAACAACTACATCAGAAAAAGCCTTTTGGTGGTGACAGAATTCTAATTGAAGTTGAAAGTGGGAGAGCTGACCTTCACACTGTCAGGTTTTAACAGCCGTTCATTTCTATAATCATCGTCAAAAATAGAAAAAAAATATATCCACAATTGGATTCAGAAAAATAAATTCACAAATCAGCATAGTCTCTATAACTGTACAGATGACACAAATGTACTTATTTCTGTAACCCATCACTTTACTAGAAACCAAAACTATCCCTCAATGAAAGTTAAATTTTATTTATTTATGTCTTGTGAGTAGAAGTGTGTTGAGTAGGTCATGCGTGGGTCACAGTACCGTTGTGTAAGTTTGTGGAAAACGTGAAAGAGACTGCTCTGTCTTTCCATCCTGTGAGTCCTGGTGATAGACTTAGATCACCAGGCTTGACAGCAAGTGCCTTTAACCTCTGAGACTTTGTGCCAGGGATTCGCTCAGATTGACAGAAGGAAAATCAGATATTAATCCTTGAAAAAAGCATTCCCCAACACCATGTCTCATCAATACAGTGAGAAAACTCAATCAAGTGTTCCAATTTCTTTCTAGACCTACACTGGTAACATTCAAGAGTCAAATTCTTTTAAAGTAATGTGTGATATTTGTCTGTAGGCTGAATCATGTGATTGCTTCATAAAACATTCTTAGGTCATCCAAATGCACTGAAGTAAGTGGCAGAATGATTTTCTTGTCCTTCACTGGTGTATTATCCCCATCACAATAACAACAGAATAAACTGAGCAATCTCACATGTTTAAAGAGGAATAACGCCTGGAACTGAAAATGCTTCATTTACTAATAACCCTAGGTTTATTTTGGATTATTTCATATTTTTATAGAGAAACTCCATTTTCAAACTATATTATCACACATCGGCAGAATCAGATAGCTAAGGACAACACAGATGGTTTTCAACGCTATTGTCTAGCAAGTGCCACTCACTGAGGAGAAGCAGCAATTCAGCCTTTATGCTCGCAGACCAATTCAGTGAGTGCAGCCTTCACAAATTACAGCAATATCTCTATTCTTCTGGCTGAAAATAACAACACTTTATGTGGTTTTTCTTTACTAAAAAAGAGCCTTCCCAGTTTGGAGGGACAATGATTTAGAAACAAAAACCCCACCTATAACACTTCTATGAAGCTAAATATTTAACTGATATTTTATGTACATACTTCCAAAAATTCTGTCTTTACCTTTTTGTCTAGCTACCTGTTTATGTCCATGATGGAGAAACATGGACACATAAAGTTATAATTTTACTGTTATTAATAGTGCTTTTGTCTTTATACTCCATATTATGGATATTAAGTATAACAGTTAAGGTTTATTGTATTAACTTATACGAGTTTTACTTATTTTAAGTTTTCTCCTAGAAATAATTTCACCTTGACAGAATATGATAATAATAATAATAATAATAATAATAATAATAATAATAATAAATGATTGTAAATGAGTTTTGTGCAACATTTTATCATCTAAATCATTTAATTTTCAGAAGAAAAAAATGAGCAGCTTAGCACCTTCCTCAGGATTCTGCAGTCAATAAAGAGCAGACTTGACTTCTAAGCCAAGACTTTTCAGTATTTCACATTTCCTCAAAATTTCTGGCCCATATAGCCAAATGGCTTCTTAGAACATAGAATAAAACATAAAATCACTCACAATAGATACTGAGATACAAAATGTTTTAACTGTCTTCTGGTAGAAAAACACATAGGTTTAAAAAAACTTCTTTCCAATTTATTTATTATTTGTTTCCTTTTATTGTTTAAAAACATTGCCTGTTTTCCAAGGACAAAAGAAAGAAAGAAGATGAAATGGTACCTTTTATTTGTAAAAATATCTGCTACTTTCTATAGAAGAGAATTCTTGAGTCACCAAGCATTATGCATTATATTCCAGTATCTCATCAATGCAAGTCAAGAATGTCCACCTCAAAATCCCTTTGTTAATAGCATGTCCCATGTCAGTAGTATGACTTCAGGCCACACTCATTTCCTCTTGTTTTTTTTTCCAGAAGCTCCGAGCCATACCCCCCTTTCCCTTTTCTTTTTTTCTTTTTCTTTTCTTTTCTTTTTTATTTGACATCAGAAAGATAAGAGAGTGTAGTCTTCACTATTCAACTTTCGATTGGACGGTTTATGATGTGTCTGCATATGTGTGTCATACTTGTGAGTGCCCATGGATCCCTTGGAGCTGGAGTTAAAAGTGGTTATGAGATACTTAATGTGGGTGCTGTGGCTGGAATTGGTTGGTCCTCTGCAAGAGCATCTAGTGCTATTAAGTGGTGGGCAATCTCTTGAAGCCCCATGCCAACCTTTGTCATATGCTGCAAGATGAAGCATATGGAACAATTCCATCAACACAAGAGCAAAGCCTACATTGTCCATTTTATCTAATTCTGTCACTCAACCCTTAACCCAGATCTCTTTCTGATAGTGTTTTATTGTCAACATTTATCTCCTCCAAACTAACTGGATTAAAACTTTACATAAATAAAGCTACTCACTAACTTATAGGATATATTATATATATATATATATATATATATATATATATATATATATATATGGTATTATATTCATATACGGTGAAAATTGCCAAAATACAAAAGAACAACAATACTGATTGCAATATAAAACACCTTGACATCTACATTTCCCACAAATTGTACTCATTTAAAATTTCCTTGAAGACAATGACCATTGGGTAGGAAGGATTACACAGCCACTTGTTAGCTCATTTGTGCACAACTTGATGTAAGAACTCAGTGGATTTCAGAAGTTGTACCCTTTCGTGTTTTTCATATTCAAGCAGTTCTAACTGATGTATTTTCAATTACATTTTATTTTAAATTGCCAAATTATATAATTATATGGATATAGTATAAATGTGGTTTTTAATACTTGTATATATTGCAGAACAGTCAAATAAGGATAAGTAGAATGTCATTGCCTGACAAATATTGTGGGAGTATCCAATCATTCTCTGATTAGATTGATGCACACTCCATGAAAGGGAACCTATGCCTGACACTACTGCTGTAGTCAAGAACCTGAGATTAGATAGTCCGTGGGCCTGGGAGGAAACCAAATACTATTGTTCTGCTAAAGGAACATAGTAGCAATAAAAGAACTATTAACAATTCTCTGATATGCTCAGAGAGGCTTCCCCTGATATCCAGTGAGTGACAGACTTTGGAACACTCAGCCCTAAATAGGACATCCTCATCAAACACCTCTCCTCGGGGCTCAGGGATCTTTACAGAAGAAGAAGTGGAAAGATTTTAGGAGACAGAGAGGATAGATGACACCAAGGACTCACAAACATGAAATCATAGAAACTGTGGCAGGATACACAGGGTCTGCACAGGACAGAGTCAGACAGGACCCAAGCACTGAGAGAAGGAAGTGCACACGAATTTTCATTCTCAGCCAAGAAACTATCTCCAATTGATAACCACTTACAAAGGAGGAATTCATTTTCCCCAATGGAGTATCATTGGGTACATAAAGCCAACTTCATGGAGGCCCCATACCCAGCATCAGATGCATGACGGAAAGTGAACTCAATGGTGCTCTTGCAGATTTTTTTCTCATGTTACTTTGTTCAAGCATTTTTCATTCTTTTGGTCTTTTGTACATATATTATGCTTTTGAAATTTTGTGTTTTTATGAATTTTTTTTATTGTGTGCGTATCTGTGTGTGGTTTTTGTGCTTTTGTTGTTGTTAATTCTGATTTGTCTGTGTTTTTTGCCTGTTTGGATGGGTGGGGGCGAGGTGGGAAGGAACCGAAAGGAGAGAACAGAGTAGACCATAATCAGAATATACTGTATAAAAATTATTTTCAATTTTAAAATATCATCAACTCAAATGTTTATTATTTTCTTTTTAGCAAGAACATTTTACATTTTCTCTTTTAGCTGTTTACATGCATTTATTTCCCTTTTCCATCTAAGATTCTTTTTTGTGGTTTTGATAGAATAATTTTCTGGACAAGTTTGTATTTTACTCTATATCTCTGTCTCATTCTGTCAAGCACACACACACACACACACACACAGAGTCAGAGACACACACAAACACATAAACAAGACATACACATACATACACACAGACATACACACAGACACACACAAACAAACACACAAACACACACACAGACATAGACACCCATACAGATACATATACACACACAGACACATACACAAAATGCTAAACCTTTCTAAAAACTGAGATGCACACTGATGAGTTGAAATTAAATTTAAAAGGACGTTTTTAAAAAGCAACTATGATCTAGAAACTGCTTACTCCGTGTCCACCGTAGCCTTCATTTATTAAAGGATTATATCCTCGCATACAAATTATCTAGCGTCATTGAATAGAATGGCCACTGTAACGCATAGAGCAGCCCAGAAAAACAATAGATCTCTGCAGGTGGCCATCTTGGTGTATCTTGAGTCCAGAGAATGAAACATGGTATGCTCCTTTTTGGACGTTAAATGTATTATTTCTTTATCTCCTAACACTCATGATGATGCTACTGGTGAACTGAATTGCAGCAAAAACAATGAGTCCATCTATCTTCCTGATTCATTTCTCACTCTCATGATATATTCGGGATTTTTCTTTAAGATTTTCAGAGCTTTGTCAGCCGTTCTGCTCATAGACTTGTCATTTGTGCAGAGCAATTTTTGGAGGGGCTGTGAAGCATTGTGTTTTCTCACCACTGTGCTCCTTAGAGAGAGCTGTAACTGACATTCTGAAAGCAAAATGAAACATGTAAATTCATTGTATTTTGGAATTTGACAGATCACTTCTTTCTATGACTCATAATTAATTCAGTTTGATTTTAAATGCAGAGTCATTTGTGCACCTGTAGTAACTATTTCTTGTGAGTGAAAACTCTTCTTGCACTTCAAGACGGTCTATAAGGGTCATCTGTGACTATGCTAAGCTGAATTTGGCCTTCCCAATGAACAGTGTAAAGAGCAGAGAGTGCAATTCAGCTACATCTGCCAGCATTCTTCCACTAAAGGCGCTTCGAGGTGGAATAATCTCTTACATTTTCTTCTCTAGAACTGCTAAACAGCAGGAAAAGGAATTTGAGGTCCAGAGAAAGGTGTTTATCATCCCTGAAGACTTTTATTCTCCCCGCTCACAGGCTTTCAGTCTCTAAGTCTTTCTAAATATAACATGAATATGCTTACTGCTCATCTCTGCTAGCACAGCCTCAATCCAGGTCACCAATACCTCTTAACTAAAATACCTTAACAAACGGCTGTCTTACAGGCCAGTCAAGCCTACCTCCAACTCCTTGACACCACAGCTCAACAATGCCTTCCCATGCATTTCAGATAAAACTGTAGCCCTCTTAGTAGCCCCTTGTTTGCTTTGTTGTTGTTGTTGTTGTTGTTGTTGTTGTTGTTGTTTTCAGTATAAACCTCTCCATCAAGTCTCATTGCAGGTAACTCATTGTCATTTTTGCATACTCTAATAAGAAGACTTAGCTTCTGAGTTCCACAAGCAGAAACCTAATTGCCTAATCTTTCTTATATTGCGTTTGCCTAGAAGTCATCGCATATATACAGAGCAGCACAGGTACCTCAAGTACCAGACCTCTATTGTTATTTTCCTGACTGGATTTGATATAGTGGAATCACCAGAAAGTTTTACAGATCTCATTATCTGGCCCAGAGTCAGACCCATTAAGTTAGGCTAGAATGTAGATATTTGTAAATTTTAAGAGGATGCTATTGTATAGTCAAGGGTGATGTTGATTATAGTAAGAGATTTATCTAATTCTTTCCCTTAAAAATCTAAACCTTCAACTGCTATAATCACTAGAACTTTTATTTGTCTCACTAAGGCCATATTTTTCCACCTTGTTCATAAGAATATTGTCAATAATTTTTGAAATCCAGGCTTATTAATCTGCTGTATTTTAAAAATAACAGCGGCTAATCTTAATTATGTCAAATTTCTTTCATTCCACAAAGTACAATACAAATAAAATATTTTCACTCATTAAAAACTGTATTGATATTAATTAAATATGAAGTGTACAGTATAGTTATCACTACTACTAAATAAACTCTGCAAAGCACTTTTTCAAATAGCTTTATGTTAAAAATATTTTTTCTGTATGCATAAATGTATGTTAAGAAGTTTTCTATTCTCAACATGACAATGAAAACTCAACAAAATGACAGCAGCAGAAAAGGCTTCACATAATCACCATTTAAATTTAAAAATTGTTCATCTTATTTGTAATTGACAGTATATATATATATATATATATATATATATATATATATATACATATATATAGTGTACCATGTGTTCTTAAACACACACACTCTGGAGGACTCAGTTGAGCTAGTTAATATGTGCATTAGCTTATATCTTTAAATGACTCAGTTCAGTATTTCAAAAATAGGCTTCTTTCTTAATGATTTTTATTTTCAGATAATGATGGACATAACAGTGCATTTTGACACATATTCTTGTGCACTGGGATATAGACAAGAATCATAGGTCAGAATGCCCAAAGCCTGGTTCCAGTTTCATATCTATTCAAGCTGAGAGCATGGTTGGGACCAGCACTTTGTAAAATGAAGGCTAACCTGTCAGCTGGAGTTTCTAATTGTACTGTAAGACTTCACTGGAAAGCACATTATTCTTATAGGAGACAGATGCATATGGAATTTGATTGAAAATAAGTCAAAGAAAGATCTGCCAATGAAGTTGTAGGCATCATAAAGAACAACAAGCCTTCCCAAGTACCCGAGGACCAGTTAAGACACAAAAGATTTACCACCACTAGTTATCAGTGCACTAGAGAAAAAGCAAGACAGATTAGACCTGAATTTGTAGAAGGCAGATCTACTGTAGCCATGAAGAACATAGTCATTGCCAAAACAGTAATTTGACAGGACAGGCCCAGGAAATCAATGCTGTCTCCTTTCCTCCCACCTTATGATCTTGTTCAGGCAATTTTCTTTGACCAAATCTTATCTCACATCAGTTGTCACCACCAGGGGAATGGAGGACATGGGAAAATAAAATATCTGGACAAATGAATGAAAATATCACACACATTATGAAAGGTATTTTAACTCACAGTGTATAGTGGAAATTATTTTTAAGTATGAAATAAAATATAGGAATGGAAATTGTCACCTCTATGATATTCTAATGGCAGATACAAGTCACTATGCTATTTTGAAACTGATAAAATGTACAATATCACCCTAATGTAAGCTGTGACTTCAGTAAATTAAAATATATCTAGATTGACTTAAAAATGTTTAAAGAAATTTAGCACACCAATGCAAGGTGTTAAAATAGGGAAAATTAATGCTGGGGAACAGAAGTACAGGTTGTAGTCTTTACTTTGTATGTGTATGTTCGTGTGTGTGTGTGTGTGTGTGTGTGTGTGTGTGTGTGTGTAAATTGAAATAGTATTGTTGATTTTTATTTTATTTTGCTTTAAAAAGTAGTCTTAGCCAGGCTTGGTAGTACATGTCTTTAATCACAGCACTGGTACACATCTTTAATCACAGCACACAAGAGGTAGCGGCAGGCAGATCTCTGTGAGTTTGAGGCCAGCCTGGTCTACAAAGAGAGTTCTAGGATAACTAAGGCTACCCAGAGAAACTCTGTCTTGGAGAAATCAAAAAGCAAAATGCAAGTAGTCTTTTGAGTCATTTTTAGGCATAATTCCACGATGCTCGAAGACCTGTGATGAGGTGACAATGATGCGTTCACTCCCCCATAACACTAAGCTATAAGAAGCACATTGTGAAACTAAGAAACACATTTTCTTCTTCTACTTCTGGGCATAAATTCCTACCACTAAGCATTAGTCAGCCTTCCTCCTCTAAAATGCACAATTCTCCTTTCTTTAATTTGCTCATACAGAACGGTAATGCCTTTTTTCCCCTTCTTCTTCTCAGTGTTCTCTCAAAACCCATTCAACAATCTCATGGCTCTTCAAATGCTTGATTTTTCATGTAACATTAAACAACCTTACTTAAACAATATTTTAAGTGTGCAAGACTTGCTCTTTGTCGACACTGAAGGTATGTACTTGGAAATTTCATTGTTGTTATAACAGTGACTCTTCTGCTGATGAGCATTATTCAAGTGCACATGAGAACTAAAATGTTCCCACAAAAATATCAAATATAGTTAAGGGAGATTGTTTAAAACTGGGTTTGCATCCCCAACACCCATGTAACAAGCAAGGAGCAGTGGAACATGCCTCTAATACCAGTACTGGGGATGCAGAGACAAGCAGATCACTGGAACTCGCTGGGTAGCTAGTCTAGTGGAATAAGTGAGCTCCAGGTTCACTGGGAGACCCTATTTCAATAATAAGGTCAATGACAGTAGAGAAAAAGACCAGGCATAGATATACACACTCAGATGCCATACACATGCTATATATATATGTATACAAAGAGAGAAAGAATATTCATTTTAAAATAGTCTATTTTCTTTTACATCTACCTTATTGCAACATTGTTTTTCCTATTGTAAGTACTGTAAACTATATATGGTGTGCTAAAATGAGGATATTTTATGCAAGATTTGAGCATCTTACATTATTATTTTATGAGAATGGCAAAACCACAAGTGCTTGTGAATCTTGTCCCTCTTCTGTTCATATAAGAGTTTGTGTGTTTTAAGTAGAAAGAGTGGAGTATTTTTAAAATTACATTAGGGAAGAAATAAAAGAGCAAACTATGACAAAAGTAAACAAACAAACAGCAACGAAACTAGACCTTACATCTCAAACCAGGTACAGAGTGTCAGAATTTAGAGATGGTTCCTGATGCTACCACCTGCAGTAGGAAGGAGTGTGGTTGAGAGGAGCAAATGGTCAACTGCTTCCTCCCTAGAACACAGAGCATCCTTTGCTCCCTTCTCCTTCCCTCTCCACAACAGCCCTGTGCTTCGGCTTAAACATTCTGCCTCTCTGGGAAGATGACTGTAGTAAGTGATAATTGTCCAATAGATCTGCATTTTGTCTCACAGAGCCCTCCACCTCAGGCCACTGCTGTTTAGCACTCACAGCTGAACTTCTGGACTGCCCAAGAGAGTCAGTGAGGGTAGTTTATACCATTTATGGCTTTGATGATAAGACTAAGACATCAGCCACAGCACAATATTTCAGATGTGTTTCCATGCCTACACTTTGCTCACTCATGAGTAAAAGTGCAAACCCTGCTAGGACATAAATGACTCTGTCTGCTCTTATCTACTCTGTTTGCGTGCACACTCTGATGCTGGGGAGCCTGGAAAACAAACTCTCACATGGAGATATGGATTGCCTTTGAATTTGCAGCTGCAGCTGTTGTTTGCAGTATTTGATGCCTTTCATGGGCCTTTTTCTCTCACCCTTATCGAGCCAGCATCCTTTCTTGGCAATCTCATCCCAATTACTAACCTAGTTCATGTAGCTCTGAGACTTCCCAGAAATCTGTGGCAGGTTCAATCTTCTATAAGACTTTAACAGAAAAACAATAACTTGGCAACTGCTAAAAAGAAGAAAGGAGAAAGACAGAGAGAGAGAGAGAGAGAGAGAGAGAGAGAGAGAGAGAGAGAGATTACTTTTACTTCTTTATGAAATAATTACTTTCTTAAAAGGAGTATTTCAGAAACTTGATCCAAGATGTAGTGTGCTGGCCAAAGAAAGACTGGTTACAAGAGATATTTAAGGAACTACATTTTTTTTGGCTTGAGTTACATGTTTTGTCAAATGAAGATGAACAACATCTTAGTAGGTAATGAGTTCAGAAACAACTTCACAATGTGTTCTTGGCTTGATGACCAGAGGTCCTGGGGCTCTGCAACACCCTGGGAAAGCTCTAACAGGAAAGAATGGAGGGTGGGGCATGAAAACAGGTCACAGTTCCCTCAAGTGAGGAGATGAGCACTGGTTTTTTTTTTTAACTTTCTTTTCTTTTCTTTTTTTATTAATTCATTCATATTACATCTCAATTGTTATCCTATCCCTTGTATCCTCTCATTCCTCCTTCCCTTCTGCTTTTCCTTTACTCCCCTCCCCTATGACTGTGACTCCGGGGGGGACCTCCCCCCCCGTATATGCTCATAGGGTACTGTTTTTTTTTTTCCTGCTGCCAACATTGTGTTTGTTCCTGTCGATCTTGAAAATAACCATCGAGGACAGCCAGTGGTTGTTTTGGAAATGTGCCAATAATTTCATCTGACCTGCAAAAGGCAAAGAGTGGAAATCAGTAAAAATGGAATTGGTACCTAAACTAAAAGCCCAATGATGTAAGGAAGGTCTGCGTCTGGGCCTCAGTGGTAATTCACGTGCCTCTTATTTGTGAAGCCCCAGGTGTGATCCCCACCACAGCCCCAAAGAGAAAAGAAGCAAGGAAGGAAATGCACATGCCTCCCACGATAACAATGTCTTCATCTTTTATAAATGCACTATAAGGATGTCCACTAGCCACAGCACACAATATTCCTTTTACCTCTTTCTTTACTACTTTCTTTACATGTGCAGGAAGGTAAAAGGGAATAAATCAGTTTATGTATAAAAATTCAAACACCAGCACATAAGCTACCCACCAATCATATGGAGTTCTTAAATACTGATAACTTCCAAGGCACAAACGTTATAAAGTTTAAAGTGGCATGCTGGAAAGTCTAATTGTTTTGATTCTTCCAAAGGTACATAGTTTCAGGAGCGCCAAATAATATAAATGATATGCTTTTAATTTCAGCAATTTGCTTCAGTCATGTCTAATATGTGTGTGTGTGTTTATGTGTGTGTGTGTTTATGTTTATGTGTATGTGTTTATGTGTGTGTGTGTTTATGTGTGTGTGTTTATGTGTGTGTGTTTATGTGTGTGTGTATCATATACATATACATACACACACATGCACAAAGAAATGAAAACAAGCATAGAAACTAGGCTTAAGGTTCAGATTGTATTTTATAATTTACAATTCCCATGTATCCTGGGCTAGTTTCTGGTCTCTCAGCAAACTGTGTTTGATTGTTGTTCTTTAAGTAGTTGGGTGACCCAAATTTTATTTCCAAAATGTTGCCAAATATGACAACAGCAATAGTGAAAAGAGTAACAGTACCTCACATTCCCCTGATAATCTGAATTAATCATCACACAGACAGATATTTACTCCCTCGGGGCAATGATCTGAGAAGGGAACTCTTAGTCTCGAGAAGAACAGAACCAGAACATTAATCTGTCACAGTTCAGCATTCTGGGAAACAACATTTGCAGTGGTGTGCTTGGGAAAGGACTCTGCACTGAAGCTTCCTCTTCTCAGACCGTCAGGTCTCATTTGAGATGCTGATGCTTCCTCTTGCTAGCCGATCACACACTATACGTTGTACCTGTGGTCCCTCGCACTTCCAAGTTTTCATTTGTAACGTTTGACTTTGATTATCCTCCCAACCAACCATTCGTTGTTGCTTCATAAACTGTCCTCCATTTTCTTTGGAGAGCGGCTTCTGGATGATGCTGTAAATAGAAATACCAGCCAGTCTTGTGTAACCGAGTTACTGGCTCTGCTGTACAATAAGCTTTCTTGGTCAGACGCCACATAATGCAGGGTAGTAAGATAGAGAATAAGGTATTCAGTAAATATGCAGGTGGCAATGCTGGCAGAAGCATTGTGGGGGAGGAAAACAAAGTCATATCCTAAGCACTCTTTCCAAAGTGGCAGCAGTCCAGTGTAAGCATTCTGCCACTACATGGCTCACTAGTCTCCTAAGAAATGCTTCCTTTGCTGGAGGCTCAGAGTTGGTTGAATATATTATTGGTTGAATAACCATTCAATGGGGTGGTTGCCATATGAGCATTAAGAGGAACACAAAAAAACTTTAGTCGTTTGGAATACATCCTTTTCTGACCATTTTATTCATGACTCTACTAAGGGGGAGGTGGCCTAGGAAACAGTGAACTTACTGGCACGAGGCAGATTGTTCCAACAGTCACCAAGAGCCTTCTCTGAAATAGTTTGATGGACATTCACATATGCTTTTCATAGCATCTGGATCATTCAAGACTGTTCACATAGATTTTTCCATGAGTCTTTGCTCATTAACTAATACACATCTGTACAATTGTTGATGTAATGTGTTCTTAACATTCTCCTTACTGAAAAGTCATTTTAAAAAACTCTCTCCAATGACATTTCTGAGTGGAACTGAAGTAACACTGTAGTATACTTTCACTTGATGACAACTCTCATCAGAAGTTTTTCTAAATGAGATTGCAATGTCTTTCTGACTTAGACACCTGGCCAGAGATGCCCATGGAGCCTATGTATTAAAGGTAAAATAAAAGACAGTCAAGTAGGACTAGATACCTTAAGATTATGAGCTACCTATTCAAACAAGCTACTTGAGTATTCATAATATGTTTGAACTAGACTTTATGTATACTATTTTCAGCTAATCATAAAATGATATTGGGCATGCTCAATTGTATGGACCTAAGACACAGTATATGAGGATCAATGGTCACTGGACATGGTGGTGCACGCCTTTAATCCTAGCACTTGGGTAGCAGAGGCAGGCAGATAACTGAGAGTTCAAGGTCAGCCGGGTCTACAAAGAGAGTTCCAGGACATCCAGGGCTACACAGAGAAATCCTGTTGAAAAACAAAAACAAAAACAAAATTCTACTGTCCAAAAGCAAAATATGTGTAGGAACCAGGCCCGACTGGGCTGCCTGCCTGTCTTGCTGTTTCATGTCCTGTTTCTAGCAGCTTCCACGTCTGTGTTTATCTTGGTTAGCTAGTCGTGTTTACTGCTCTGAGAACGCGCCCCTCCCTTCCTCGAGACTTTTCCTCCTGTGTGTGATTACCTCTTGAGGGATTTCACGTGGGAGGAGGATTCCTGTTTGGCTGCCTGTAAGAAGGCTCTTTGGAACTCTGTGAGGAGAATAATAAATCACTGCCACAGCTGCTGCTGCGGCTGCTGCTCTCTTAGCACGAAGGACCCGCTGTGTTATTGTGTGTGTGGGGGGGATGGGGGTGTGTGTGTGCATGAATTAAATCCGCAGTCCCTCGACTTGGTACCACGGTGGCGCAGGTGCCACAAATATGAACTAATTTTAAATAGAAAAAAGTTAGCTCTGCTTTGTATACAATACCTCAGGATAGTTAGATGTGGTGGTCCACATCTGTATTTCAATCCAAACCTTCAGGAGGAGGGACAGAATGACTACAACTTGAGATTGTGTTTAATATGGAAAGAAACAATAACAAATGTCTTACTGAGATAGCCTATTAGCCACCTGAGAGTATTTCCAGGAGTGCTAGAGAGAATTAAGAGTGTCTTCCACATATTTCCCAAGTACCTTGTGAATCTGATAGAGCACAAGTTTTAACTAACAAACAACACACATTACAGTTCAAGCTAACTATGGTACGTTGTCTTCTTTTGTCCTTCGTTATAAAGACAAAAAAAGTAGTTTTGTGTGCTACTGCTAAGTAGATTAGAACACCCTAAAAATGTTATTTTTGTTGCTTTCAGAAGCAAAAATCCAACCAAGGGGAACAGGGATAATTCAGGCAAACTAAGCACTCTCTCTCTCTCTCTCTCTCTCTCTCTCTCTCTCTCTCTCTCTCTCTCTCTCTCTCCTTAAAAAGTTTGCAAGTCATAATGGTATTATAGGGAGTGCAACTTTTTTCATGCTAGATTGAACATTTTATCATTTTCAATATATCCTATGAGATAGCTAGAAAACTCCACAAAAATATGGAATTTTCAGAAGAATTGTCCTCACTCTGATACATCTGCATCCCACCAACACATCCGTAGTCACTGGCACTTCAAATCTTCAAGGTCCAAGTGCCATGATGTCCTCAGTCTAAAGAGCAAACATAATATCCTGGATAATAATCCCTAGGAAATCAATTCTGAGAGAAAACTGAGTTGATATCATCCTCAGATAAGATGATGAAGATATAGTTTCCTCCATGACAAATGAGAGAAAATTGCTCTGTTAATTACTATAGAGGAAAGGAAGTGATCCAGGCAAAGAGACTAAATTGATCTATGGCAGTAGAGATAAGACATCTGGAACAGCAGCTGAAATTAGACTCTGTCTGATTACCCACACAGCAATAAAGTCATACTCTACCAGATCTGTATATCTCCTGCACAATACAAAATAGCTGTGAAGACACAGACCTGGTTTGTCTTCAGCTACTGATTCCTCAGCTGGCATTCATTAATGCATTCATTCATTCATTCATTCACTCACTCATTTTAGTTTCCTTTGAAATGTTACTAAGCTGAACACACTGCCCTTTACTTGGCTCTGTATCTCAGGCAGTTTTGTGCATGGTAGTATATGTATATGTCGACTTTCATTTTTCTACATGTAAACATCCAGTTAGAACCAGCACCATTTGTTGAAGATGCTATCCTTTTTCCATTGAATAGATTTGGCTTCTTTGTCAGAAATCAAATGTCCATATGTGTGTGGATTTATTTCTGAGTCTTCAATTTGATTCCATCAGTCAACCAGCCTATTGCTAAGCCAATACCATGCTTGTTGCTTTTCAACTATGTTCAAAACTGATAACAAGCTGAACTGACTGTTACAATACTGAAGTAATGGCCTTTGAGAATTTGTTGAAATTTTCTTTAAATGAAATGGCCTTTCTATCCTTCTCCAAAAGGCTCTAGACTTATAAATTGGATAAATCTAGGACTTATCTGAGAGACTTTTGTACTTCACTACAATGGCTCAAGTCTGCTAAAACCATTAGCAGAAGGGTTTTAATCAAATATCAGATCAAAATTTGTTAAATAAATGAAGTGCATATTTCTCAGGCTACTTCACCATCAAGACTTATCTTCTCTGTCAGCTAACACTGCCTGTACCCCACTGTAATTTTCCTTAGAGGGCTGATGTTGCTTCTTTGACCACTACATTCTAAGATCTTTGGTTGCAGAAAGCAATCTCAGCACTCAGGAATCTCAGACAAGAGATGTATGAGTTCCAGGCCAACTGAAACTGTATCTGCATAACCTGTCATCCAAAACAAAACTGGTGACTTAAAGCAGTGTTTCACATCTGTAATGCCAGCTCTCAAGAGGCTCAAACATGGAGAATTTCCACACTGGCCAGCCTGGACTACAGATTAATGACTTTATCAATAAAAAAGTAAAAAGGAAGGAGTTCACCTCAGTGGCCCAATCTGTCGCACATTTTCAAAATGAGGACAGACACCAGCGCTCCCCAAAGAAACTGACTCCCTTTGTAGTTATCACTCAAAACTTTGGTGAAGTTTTATAATTTCCCCTTAAATTCCTCAATTGGAAGAGAGTTTGTACCAAAGTGCCTATTATGCTAAATGCAGAAGCTCGTGAAGCAAGCTCCCAGAAAGATATGTAAAATGCATATTTGAGTAAAGTAGGATTGACTTAATACAAAGTCCATCAAAATGCAGAACACTGAGAATGGTGCTGTCTCTAGGTCTTTTAGCCAGCCCAACTCTCCTCAAGGTTCTAGTTCCTGTATTTGTCATTTCCTTGTATATAATTTCTCAATGGAAATTAAGTTACAAGGAACCTATACATTTTTGTATCAGATGATTAAAAATTCTACATCTGATAGTACAGACAAATAATTATGTGGATTGGAAAAGATATATCCAAGGGAATTTTAATGATAGGTTACTTTATTAGTGGAAACAATAGCGCACCCCATAGATATTCATTGATAATTATTTGTGTGAAAATACTGATAAATCTGTATGCTGGAATTCTGTGTATCATTGTACACAAAGCCTTAAATATCCACTAAAACAAAGTTGAAAATGATTGTAAGGTTGAATTATGTGAAAACTGCTTTACTTTACAATTAAGGTATGTGTGTGTGTGTTGTTGTTGTTGTTGTTGTTGTTGTTACTGTTGTTGAATTTATCTATGCATGAGAATTTTGAAGACTTTTGTTATAGGTATATTTTTATTCCTTTTAACTAGTTCTTTCTAAAGAATGTCTATAGAGTATGCAATGTGAATACAAGCCTCCGTTTTTTTTCAGTGGTAGGATGTTTACAGATGCTGCAGAAGCTATCCAAAACAGCTTGGAGAGAGGAAAAGAAATAGGGAAGTTATATAGTACATCATTATCTCAGAAAATTTTAATTAAATATAGTAAGGACTAAGTTGATCATGAAGATTTATTGAGAGGGTCAGACCTTGCTAAAAGTCCCAAGACAGAATCATGAAGTCAAGGAGTATGTAATCCTCCCACCCAAGGCCCTTCCCTTGTATCAGTCAATCCCAGCTGGAGTCATGAAGCCTCCCCAGCACCAGCCAATCCCAGTAAGAGTCAAGTAGATACAGATAGGATTCTCCTAGAAGCCTTTAAAAGAGCCTAGGCGTTCCAACTAGGTGTCATTGCTGCCATTTTGTATGGATGGTGGTGACCCCTGCGTGCAGGCTGTTTCTGCAGAGTAAACACTCTTTGGTCTTACGTGCTATTTGAGTCTTGAGTCTCCCTTCAGCAATTTTCTGACCCTTATATTTATAAAGACTTGCAGAGACTTTACAGTTGCAATTTTTAGAAGAACAAAATAAAGATACCTTTGCATAAGAAAGTTACAAGATTACAAGCAAAATCTTCCATAGCTCACCAATTCTTAAAGAGTATTCTAAAATTCCTTGAGGCTACTTAAATCATCATGGGAAAGCACGGTCTTAATTGGCCTTAACTAAGAGTTATGGGGGAAAGGTAGAAGTGGGGCTCTGGCTGCTCTCAGTGGCAAGCTCTAGGGAGGAGATTCCTGCAACCTGGGTAGTAGAATTTGAGTCTTCTGTGGCCTTTATGTAGATGCTAATTTTAAAAAATCCTAGTGGTCCGAACATGTGATAACTGGGGATCCTAACACAGGATATGAACATAAAATTACATGAGTGTTTCCTTTCTTGTAGGATAAACTCCCTTGATTCATCAAGATCTATAGGTACTTGAAATTTTCCAATTGTAAATATAAGGACCTAATTATTTGGGGTTTTTTCTTTGTGGGCTTTTGGCTTTTTTTTCCTTTTTCTTTTGAAGGAATCCTCACCTTGAGTCTTAGTGGGCAAAAGTCAGGGAAGTATAAGCTCCCATAGAACAATATTTTTCCTTCCCTTGCCTAATTGAGACTTTCTAAACCTGAACTTTGGCTATTGAGAAAACTGCCATTGGGTTTCTCCATCATTATGTCTTCCATCACTCATTCAACTGCAAACAGCTGCTTCTGTGTTTCCATGGCAGTTAAATTACTCCATAATTCTCTCGCCACAACCTTTCATTAGCTTGATACTTGTCTTGGCCAAAAAATAAAATAAAAACAAAAACCATAATAAAAAAATAATAACAACTAAAAGTATACCTCAAATATCTTCACACTGCTTTGCTCCACAGATAAAATAGCTAATTTTAATTCAGAAATTAAAAAGTTGTATGGTACACTTTATTATCAGTTTAAACGAATCAGTAACCCAGCTTGGAAAACAAATGACATGACAAAATATCTAACAGAACTGTATATCCTGAGCTCCCTTCTAATGCTATATAGCAGCCAAAGGCTTCTAGTTCTACACCCCACTCAACTGCTGAACAATTAAATGATTTATTCACAGGATTTCTTAGTGTGCTGGTAGACTCAAAAGAATAAACAAAGACTAAACAATTAAAGTGGTAAAAGTAGGATTTAGAAGGAATATAGGGGGAAAGACACTTGTGGTTTGAATGAAAATGGCCCCAGAGGCCCACAGGAAGTGGCACTGTTAGAAGGTGTGGTCTTGTTGCAGGAAGCATATCATTGGTGGTGATCTTTGAGGTTTCAGATGCTAGATCAAGGTCCACCCAGTGGCTTATTCTCTCTGCCTGCTGCCTGCATGTGTGTGTGTAGAGCTCTCAGCTCCTCCAGCACCATGTCTGCCTGTACACCACCATGTTTCCTGCCATGATGACAACGGATTAAACCTCTGAACTGTAAGCCAGCCTCAATGAAATGTTTTCGGTTATAAGAGTTGCCATGGTCATGGTGTCTTATCACAGCAAGACAGCTCTAAGGCAATACCTTAGTACAGAATTGAACTACGTTCTACATACAAGGAAAAGCAAACAGAATCACTGAGCAAAGTGGGGCTAGGTGAATAGAAAAGTGTCTATGAAAGATATCAGAGTCAAGGTGAGTTCTTTGGAAACAGACCTTAGAAATGCCTCTGTAATTAGGCTCTTGGAAAAACTACTCCGTGACAGAGTTTGATGAGTCCGCCTAGGCCTTTATCCTGACCAAGACTGCTCATTAAAGAAACTTTCTTGTTTCCCTTGAAAAAAATATATGTCCACTTCTGATTCATTGGCTGGTTTCTCTGTAAACACCGGCAGAATCATCCGTTGGAACTTGGTAGAACAGGACATTTGATTAGTGATGCAAAACGTTATGCATCATGAACAGAATTTTTTACAAATGAAAAGAAAAATAAATATGAGAAGTTAGAGTTGCAGCCTGGAGGGCTAGGGGTGAGAATACTTTAAATGTTTGGCAAGAGGATGAGAGGGGCCAACTGGTAGAGTTCCCGGGATGTGTTTTGAGTGGCTCTGGAGCTAGAACTGGGTGTTCTCAGCTAACTGCCCATGTGGCCTACACAGCCTCAGGCAGAAAGTTGGCCCACACATAATCCGCCGTGTGTATTCTTCCAAGTTTATATTAAATTATCAAACTTTAGTTTGAAGAACTTCAAAAACGGCGTCTTATGTCTCCAAGTCTGGATAATGGGAAAAATAGAAACTTTAGTTTTGAGAATTATGATCCTATATGACAGAAAACTAGGAGTACTTAAAACTGAGAGCTGAGCACAAAATCCACTTGAGTACCTAGAGACATGGGTGAATTTTTATTTTCGCATGAAATCCCAAACACTTCAAAGTTTTTTGACTGGTCAGGAAGTCATACTTTCCTGTTTTTTTCTTTGTTTGTTTGTTTTGTTTTGTTTTTTTTAACCTCTGATAGAAATAACATAAACCAGAAGCTGAGTTGTCTTTCCAAGTCTGTTTTTTAAAATATTGTTTCCATAAAGTCAACCACAGTTCCAAAAACCAGATTCTATGCATGCTATTCTGCAGTATGACATTTCAAAGCCTTGGTAATATAACCAATGTTCCCAATTATGTCTAGTTACAACAAGAACAGATTCTTATTGAACTTATGCCAATAGCTAATTGCCATGAAAATATGAACATTTAAAACAAGAGTTTCCAAATCCTAAAGACATACAGTAGGAAAAAGGAGAAAGTATAAGTGTTTCATGTCTGTTTACAACAGTACAGTAACATAACGCAGAGTACATTATCGTTCTATCTGGGGGTGGCGGGGGAATGGAAGACCTGGAGTGTTCCAAACTGCCACTCCCAATGTCAGAACCCATCAACCACTGCACTGATTGTCTGAATTCCTTACTCAAATCAGATGTCCACAGTGTGAGCCAGGTCACAGAACGCACAGTGGACCTGTTGTTAGTCACAAATGCTATCAGAGGGAAATCACAGTGGCACAAAAACTTTAGAATGTCAGTGCTTTAAGATTTCATGAGAATTCCTAAGGAAAAATGAATTATACAACCCTTCATATGTAGTTTTAATAATGATGATGCTACAATCATAATGTGCTTAAAAGAGGACTCCTTTTTTTTTTTTTAAGCAAAGATTTTCCTTGATGGTGATGGTAGAGAATTTGTAAAAAAATAAAATAAAAATAAATAATAAATAAAAAGCAATGAAATGTCCTGATAAGGAGCTGTATACTAATCCTTTCTAATAGAGTATTTGTTTTAAAATTTATTTTAACAGAGATGAATGCAAATAGACATGAGTTTTGAAAAGCTTCTATCTGCGTACCTCTACTCACTACCTAAAGTTTCCCCCAAAACATGGCTTTACTTTCTTTCACATAAAAAATAGTTTTTACCAAGCTCTAGATAGAATCCCTTGGCTTCCTCAATTTATCTATGTGTCTTTGAGACTGTATCTCCCGAACAGAGGTTTCTGGGAAGGCGTTCTGGGTAGTACCTTCCTCAGACACAAACTTCAAAGAGTAAGTGTGGAGACGAAGCTGCCTCAGCCAGATCCACTAGGAGATCTAGCGCTGATATGAGCTCTCACAGTTGAATACATAATTGTTGCTGGAGCAATCATTCTTATGTCCGCTAGGAAAGAGAATAATCTTCCGTGAGAACAGTGATAAATTTTAGAAGCTCCTTTTCCCAATAACTTGGAGGTAGGTAAGTTAGCCTTCGCTGGAGAACTACAAAAGCAAGCCATACTAGATACCAGGAAATCTGCAAATCATCCCAGAAACTGAGTGAGAGTCTACTTCTTTCTGAGAGATGCAGTTTCCTGAGTTTTGTTGACCAATATTTGATAAAAGCAATAACTAGTTCATAGCATGTATTAGTATATAATGTTAATAATGAACATGTATGCTGTCACATTTTTGTTGCTTCTTTTTCAATGTGAAAATTTAGAGTGATATTGACAGTTTCATTCATTATTATATCTATAAGATTCAGAAAACAGACTGGCATACAATTTTACTCCTTGAATATTGACTGTGTAAAACAATGAATAATGAGTGCTTACTTCATTTTTTTTGTTGTTGTTCTTTCTTTGCATTGTGTTTCATTGCATGTCATTCTGCTACAAAATACATTTGAATGGAAAATAAGTCCTGGTATTACATTTTAATGATATCTATTCTTTAACTACAACCTATACTCGTCATAAACTTTAACCATTTCTTCCCAACACAGTTCATATTTTAAAATTAAATCTGTGGTTCAGGGCAAAAAAAAAAAAAGTCCCCATTTCTGTTCAGCTTTTGGCTATGTAATTATTAACCTGCTCTTGAGGACATGCAGAACTGAGAACACAGCCCTGAAAAATATGTTCAATCTCTTATCTCTTTCAGGATGTTCTAATTTTCTGACTTTCTCGGTACAATTACAAATTTCCCCCGGAGCATTGATAACTTATCTGAAATTGTGTAGGGTTTATATCTTCTGTGGGAAATGTTTACTCTTAATCTGCTCCGAAGTTATTTTACTTCCTGCTGCTGAATCACTGGAGATAAACAGTCACAGCTGTGCTTATTTCTAGTTTTTAATCAACCTGCAGCGTTTTTAACATATTTAAAGATGCTTTACTTCTCCCACTTATCTCCCCTAATCTAATTACTTATTATATGGGGTCTTTTTGTTTCTTTTTGCAAACCACAATCTGTGCTGAGCCTTTTGAGTTCTATGGGGCTCTTAAGCAATTTTTTGTTTGCTCAGTAATGGCTACACAAAGTAATCATTAACAATTTCTGCTACTCTATTAAAGTACCATTCACACTTTGTAGATCATTTTAATGTTTCTTCTAATATCCTACATTCCTCACAAAATATTTTTCCATTTTTTTTAATTTACAAAAGAAAATTAATTTGGTCAGGCTATTGTCTGTCACCAAGGCACATGAACATCCAAGAGTCAAATTAAGTATACTATTGTGTGTTATTGCAACATTACATGAGCATGCCCTTCCTTATTCAGTTGGCACTCTCAAACCACAACTTTTCTGATATTATAATTCGCATAACTCTACGTAAATATATGATAAGAACAAACAAGTTAGTACTTTGGGGATATGCAATTGTTTTCTGTAACCTTATCAAGTGAGAAATCATTTCTGTGATGTACTGTGCCTGAATGTGGAAAGTCTTTTTTATATTTTTAAAGGGAGTCTTCTAAAGTGAAAATCTTTTTGATAAATGTGTCTACATTCATTTGCAGATTGCAAGCAAATTTCTTGAAATTAAGAAAATATAGTTGAGCAATATGAAGTACCTTAGCAACCCACCAACTCATGGTTGATCTTGAATAGCTACTTACTGACACTTAGATTCCTGCAGGAGACAGAACTCTAGACAAAGAACTCATCTTTAAGAGAGTTTTGGCAAAACTTTAACTCGAGGGAGAAGAACTCCCCTGATTATGGGTAGCACCCACTCTAATACAAGAGACAAATGATCCTAGGATCTACATTCATTTTTATGTGCTTCTTGGTGGCAAATGCAATATGACCAGGTACCTCAGGCTCCCACTGCCATAATGTGCCCATCATGATGGATTGTACTCTCAAAACTTGAGCAGCCCAAAACACTTCCTTCTTTTTTAATTTTTAATGTCACATTCCTTTCTTTTTAAATTCATTTTATTTCTTTTCATGTGTGTGGGTGTTTTGCTCATTTGAAATTTAATATATGCCAGAGGGAAAAATTTTTCAGCATAAAATCACTCTAATACATCATGAAGATGGATTATTTTATCCTATGTAAGCTTTTAATCTTTCATAGAAGATAAACTAATATTTTGTATATGATTTCAATTTCTTCTTATGTACAAATAATGTAAATAACTAAAAAATATCCAAACTTATAAATATTTTTTAATTTTCTATGGTCAATTAATAGACACATTAAAAATCTAACTCATTTTAATCACAAAATACAAATAAAAGATAAGCATTGCATAACTTGGCAGAAAGAATAGTACAGTACCGACTATTGTTATTTTCATCTCAGCGACATCACAGTGTGGCACATGAGGCAGCAAGATATGAGCTTACATATACTTACCAATGGTCAGGCAACAGTGCTTCCCATATTTATTACTATTGGATCTGCCTGCATCTCCATCATTACTTCTGATGAAATATAGTCAACTTCAAGCCAGGGTCCCCTGAGACAGAAAGATCTTTGGAGGATAAATGTATGCATAGCGTAGATACACGCTCATACATGGAATGACTGCTCCTTTAAGGCATCTAGGATTATGAATATTTCACAGATGTATGCAGTGCTTAAGATGTTATGGTTTTTATTAGAACTTAGATATCCTAAGTATCTTCATTTATTATTTGTAATGAAGATATATCATACATGAATCCATGCATACTCTTTGCAGTTGTTATCCAAATATGGCCCTCTTGTGTACGTTTAATTTTATTTCCTTACCTTCTTTGCCTGTTTTATTTGCACCATCGAAATACAAAGTAAAGATTATGTGTATATTTTAATGGATTATTTTCTAGATTGCATTTTCACCAATATCTTTGGTTCTCAGTCACTGGAATGTGCCTCAAAAGAACGAGTCGGTTCAAAATAAAATTTTTGGATTATAAGCATAATGTGCCTGTGTCTAGGGGAAAAAATAAAAAGAAGGGAATCGTTTCAAAAACACCAGATGAGTAAGCCAGTGTAGCCACAGGGCAGTAGCATCTGACGTGTTGACTGGCTTTGCATGCTTTGTGCATTAATGTAGTTTCCATAGCAGCTACCACATCACATGATAGTTCAAAGTAATCCCTAATTGCCAAGAAACATTAAAGGGAAACACCAGTAATTCTGATAAAATCTTAAAATCAAGGACATGTTTCTGAGTTGCAGTCTTTGAGTCAGGCAGGGGCACCCTCCAGATCTGGTTCCTGACCCCCCCCCCCCAAAGAGTAAAACCATTTCTGTGTCACCTTTCTGGGTAGTGGGTCTCACCGTGTTTTGGGGGAAAGTGGCGTGATGTGTATCACTAACGTACAGCATCACAGATAACGGTAACTAGAACATTTCCAGACTGTTGGGTTTTAGCCCTTAATCAGTGAAAGAAACAGCACTACCATTTGATCCTGGGACCCCCTTAGGTTAGCACCAAGGCGAGTGAGTGTAAAAGCCTGTGTCATACAGTCCTCTTCACCTTATTACTCTATTGTTAATTTCGGTGTCACTGGGACAAAGTGTATAAGGCAAACAACTTCAGAAAATAAAGATTTTTGTATGTTCACAGTTTGTGGTCAGCAGGCCTGGGGCAAGATAGAGACGTTGGTGACAGAGGAAAGATATACTCTCATCATGGAAGTCAGGGTGGGAAGTGAAAAAGGAAGGAGCCAGGGACAAGGGGAGGCCCTCAAAGATCTGACAACAGTGATGTATTTCCTTTGCCAGGGACTACATTCTAAAGGTCCATTCATCTATGTAGAACACAAATGGATTAGAGTTTCAACACATGCGCCTTTGAGAGCCTTTTATGTCCGTGAAAACACCCTCTATACTCTGTATCCCCATGGTGAGCTGCTCGGTGCGAGGTCGGCCACCTATGACCTTCTGTCGCACAGTGGTTCTCTTCGCTCTAGTCTTCAAAGGACAGAGTACTCAGACTCTGTTCCTTCTCGTTGCCGTATCCAACTTCAGATTGTTTTGTCCCAGGAGAGGAGCCTTTCCAGAAATACCCCATGAGCTACAGCACACTCTTCAGTTCTCAGCACCCTATTCAGTATTTCACATTGACCTCTGCTACAACTTGAATTTACATTGAAGTAGAAAATGCTAAAAGTGAATAGGGGTTATGTAAATTGAGCAGATAAGGAAAAAATGTCTTCTGAAATAGTTTTAAATCTGAGCACTCTTAAATGATATCAAATTTGGCATTACTTTTTAATACATATGATTTATCCTAGTTTGTGGATTTTTGACTATACATCAAAGTTATTCCTCAGATAAACTTCTCATGAGAGAGCTTTTTTCCTGTCTTGCTAGAAAAAAAAATGGTTTTCAGAGATACTAACCTTTCGATGATAATACTAATATTGAGGCAACATTTTGACATTAGGCTTTGTTTCTCTGGCTTTGTTTTGACTTAGCTGCTTTTACCATTACTTAATGGCACACTGTCAAGGCTGATATGTCTTGGCCATAGCCCCATTGTCATACATCTTTTGTGAAAGGACATCTGACTCAGAAACTAAAGTCAGGTTTTCTCTTTTTGGACTTTGTTTTCATGGTAAATAAACAACAGAATGGGGTCCTAGGAGCAAATTTTCCTGACTTGATAGATATGAGGGAGCGTAAGGGAAGATTAGAGGCATAAAGAAGATCCAAAATGGCAGAGATGAATGAGCAGGCCAGGTAGAGGCATATATGCTCAACTCAGCATCTTACAGAACACTCTGGGTTTTTAAACCAAGGTTAATTGAATAGCAGGAGACATTTCCAGGACACTTCCAGGGGTTTGTCTTCAGGGCACCTTTGAGATGTTTTTCTTCCAAGAGCCAGCTTTTGATACCTTCTGTGTGGGTTAGGGTTTGCTTTTGAAGTGTCACTGCAAGGAACTAGCCTTTTAACACATTTGGGCCTGGTGAGTTGTTTTGCCAGCAGGGTGTACTGCTCACCTATGTCGGAGAATGAGGCTTACCTGGAGGGAGTGTCTCCTCCACCTGCAGACAAGGTCCCACAGATGATCATTTTCCTCTGTTTTTCTTCATACCCCTTTCCGTTTGGAATGTGTTTGATTTGTCCTTTACATTTTAGGAAAGAAAAATGAAAGTTCAGGTGATAGGCTATAAAATAAACCCCTTAACTTATTAGCTTATACAGTGCACAAAATTAATACCAGAATCCTATATTGAGCCTATAATACATATAACCTGGTGTATAAATTTACATATATCATTTTCATGAGCGTTTCCCACCTGGGTTGAGGGGTTCACTCAAATAGCCAAAGACCACCTTAGAAAAACCCCCAATATTAGACATGAGCAACCCTCTTTTGAGTTGTTGGCCAGAGATATCCAAGAGACTTCTACAATATACAGACTATTGCTGTTGTCCTTGGTTACTATTCCAAAGTGGTAGGTAGGTCCATTTTGCTGAAAAGATCATGAGTTTTAGAAAGAGAACCCACAGACCCAGGAACTCAACTGACCTTAATTCTCACTTGCTGGGGACTGCATTTCACAGTACTAGGTCACATGAAGGCTTCCAAAGATTGGAAGCAACAAATAGCCTCATCTACTATACCACACATAAATCACAACAACCAGCACAGCACAACCCTAAGGGTGCAGTAATGGCATACATGCTTGTCAGCAACCAACAGCTCTTTAATTGGATTTACAATCTGTTCAGCAAGAGGAAAGCATGCATAGTACTGGAAACCCATTTCACTACTCAGTGCTAGTGAAGTCATGCTTATTGAAGGAGGGATTACATCTTCTTTCACCAGCACAAGGCAGAGAGTGCTAACTGGGAAGACAGTGAGCTATTAAGACCTTAAAGTCACCCCTAAGTGACACAGTCCTCCAATAAGACAATACCTCCTCCCCTCACCTGCTAAATCTTTCCAAACTGCTCCACCAACTAGGGAACCCATGTCCAAATAATATGAACCTATAGTGGCCATTTTCATTCAACCCATCACGTTCCAGATTTTGGGTGGGCAATGTATAGTTTCTCAATGATTAGTTGTAGATTACTAATTTCAATATCTAAAGCCTATGAAGATTTAGGTAGATGAATGGATACATAGACAGAGATGATATGTGATAGATAAATGATATAGATAGATAGATGGATGGACAGAAGATAGATAGAGAAAGGTAGTAGACATAGATAGATGATAGATAGATAACTTGATAGATATATGATCATGGAAGACAGATTCTTCTAGCAAAACAGAGTTTTCCCTGTTTCATGCTTTAAAAGGCAGCAGCAAGAGGCCATCACTCTGTGCTAGTGTTCACATGCAATTATTCTACACCTGTTAAAGATTGTTAAAGAGTCCCTCATTTTTTCAATTACTTGTAATGGATGTAGGCTTTATTAAAAGGTAATTCCAGCACTCCAGCTTCTCCATAGCACTATTCATATCCTCTTCGTCAGGATGCACTACTCTTACAGAAGACCCAAATTTGTTTTCCAAGACTCGTGTTGAACAGCTCATGAGTGTTCATAATTTCCACTTCAACAGATTTTAAACCTCTGGTCTCTGCAAGCACACACACACACACACACACACACACACACACACACACACACACACACACACACTTAAAATATTTTTAAAAGGTTACAAAACATTACACTATATCTAATTAACCTGATTCCATCTTACTGGAGTATAACCACTGGGGAAAAATTACTATTTTGTCAATTCTTAAAGATAAGAAAGACATTTCAAATGACATGTCTTAGAAATCCACACAAACAATGCAGAGAAACCCAAGGATGCTTGGGCCAAGAGAGCAGGATTTATATTTCTAACAAGTATATTTATAATTATACAAATAAATAACATGGGATCAATCACTTGATACCAAAATTCTTTGGAATTACATGCCTCACTTCTTGCTTCTGTCTGGACTCCATTAATCAAGTGTCAGACAAACTGTGTTTTTTAAGCAATAACTCATTCCCTTTGGTCTAATTCTGAATCTCATGAGCTTTCAGTAAGTGCTGATGACAGACAATGAACATGAGGATTGGGAGAGATGGATCATAGAGTCTGGCTACCTGAACGCAATCTCCATATTTGTAGTTTTATGAATAGGCAAACTATTTATCCATTGATCTTATTTTCATTTTCTTTAAAATGGAGCTAATGATACCACCAAGGGTTATTGTGGGATTAAATTTGATACTTTAAGAAGAGTACTTTGGAGGTGCTTGGCATGATGCTAACAGTTATATATAGTCCATTCACTGACACTTTCCTTTTCAGAGCTATGAGGCAAGTAACGAATTCTGAGCACTGTTTTATGAACACAAACCCGCATCTTAGTTTCAGCTCTCTCCCAGTGCCTGGCTTAGTCAAGTACATTAGCATTTCTGTTTTCACTTACATACTTTGTAAATAAGTATCATACTATTTGCTAGCATACATTATAGTTTGAACTTTAGTTGAATCAATATATTTTTTCCTAAGATAATATTTATCATATAGTTAGCACACTGTATATATTCATTAATTAGTATAAATCTTACATATTAAAATTTTATATGGCCATATTGAATAGAAGACTTACTTGAATGTGAAATTTAAAAGATATATTAGTTATTTTCACTGTTTGAATCAAAATACCTTTTCTTCTTATTGTACAAAAAAAAAAGCATATTTTTTTCTTTTGGACAGAATATGGTTAGATGGTATTAACTATAAGTCACACATTGTCCCCAAAACTAAGCTGTTGAGTTACCACAATTGGTTTTGGGGAGAATGTGTTAAATTAGCTGAGTGATACAAGAACCTCTCCACCTACCCAAATTCTCCATGGATTTGGGGGTTAGTACATAGAAAAGATTTAATTAAATTGCAAAAGAATACAAATCTCAACATTTTTTTGTACAAGCAGCTATTCCAGCAGGTGGAACTTTCCAGGAACACTGATAAACAAATACTAACAACAAATGGTACAAAATTCTGGGCCACCTACGGCAACAGGAAACAGTTGCGGTGGAAATTAAAATAAAAACGAGGTAAGGGAAGTGGCACCACTCAGAAATATGGTTCACTTTCATTTTAGTGTTTGCTTCCAGAATGTCTTTATTATGGTTATTTTTAGACTATTACATAAAAGGTCTGTCTTTGTAAGTGGTGTGTATACAAAGAACAAATAATTACCCACAATATTTTTAAAAAGAAACATAAGGAAAAATATAGCTCTTTTCATTTTCCCATTTCCTTGTGTGTATTTTGCTATGACACTGAAATCTTATATGTATTAAGAGCTTTTACCTTTAAAAACCAAGCATTCACATGGTAGAATTTGATGACCACTGGGCATTCTGCCCCTGTTGCAGCACATAGCATGACTCATTGCAGATATTATAATTGATGCAATTATCCCTGTTTCTTGTGTAGAAGCGGGTTATTCTTTTGAGTACATTGAATTCCTGACACGTTGGAGATTATCAAGTTCTCTCTTGTAAGAGTGACAGGAAAATAGAGCTCCTTATTCACACATTGTTATGGTCATGCATTGAGAACAACATAATCGAGAAATAAATAAGACTGGTGCACAGGCCATGAGAACAACCAACATTGCTTCTGCCCTTGTCAACCAGGCTGTGTTCAGCCCGAAGTCCTGAAAATCCAAACAAATAGCTATATGTTTTCACTTCCAAAGTCAGACAAAATACTATAGTTGTTTGAAGAAACTAACAAAAAAAATGACAGGCAATCTCTTCTTACCTTGCTCTACTTTCTGGACATCTCACTCCATGGTGACCTCATATAGACAGAACTCATTTCATTACATTTCTTCTCCATCCAAGCAGTGTGGCAAACAAAACAAAACAAAACAAAACAAAACATGTTTTAACCAATCAGATTTTCACAACTTATTATTCCAGGAAAAGAGAATGTGCTCAGAAACAAGTAAGTTCTGTTTGGAAACACTGATGTCCACAGATACCAGTGAAGTCGTGCTGATGAGAACGAAGTCACAGCTTTAATTTCCATGATTCTCTTTGTTCCATGGTTGCTGTTGCTCTATGTGACCTAGTGTGATGTACAGGGTTTCTCAAATAAAATGACCATCATGAGTTCTCTATATCTCTTCAAATAGGGAGACTTACCCCACCTAGACCCTGGTGGTTTTAGGATGGGTGTGGCTAGGCATGGCCATGAGATCTTTAGTCACATACACACACCCGGCAAGGTCCAGGAAAAGCTTCCCACAGGGAAGGGCATGTCTGCTGCTAATGGAAAGGTTTTTTTCCAAGTCAGCTTTCCATGGGAGCTGCAGACTATCTACCGCCATGAACCCAAAGTCCTGTGGCGATCCCTTCTTCACAGGGTAAGCACCGTCTCAGATCGCCCTGTCAGCATGTCTCTCAGAGTCATAAGTTAGGTCCTTTAATCTTCTTTAAAGGTTTTCTTTTTTTTTTTTTATTAGGTTTTAGGTCTGTTTTGTCTTCTTAGCATTAATTTCATTACATTCTGTAGTATACAGTTGACCCTCTCCATCTTCTGAAGTCAGGGATAAGAACTCTTTGCAGAAGAAGAAAATAAAGATAGAGGCTCCATGAGAGGAAAAAAATGCTGAGATAGACTGACCATAATCAAGTGATAGATTTTTCCTTCCTCTGCTTTCACTCTGATACCTCCGTAATGGCTGACTTACATCTGAGAAGCAGTGCAGTGCAGAAACATAATCATGCTCTCTTCCTGAGAGTTCTACATCTTTGAAGTAGGTTATGGTTTAACCTCTCCTGAATTACATAAAAAAGTTGTTATTATGTATAGATGGACATACTCTGTAGAATTTTAATCTGGAGAAAGAATGGTAACAAACATTGCATTTCCTTTCTTTTTTGAATGAGCCAAGATAGTAAAATTAAGAACAACTTCAAAAGAAGTAGAAACCATAGCAACAGGTTATCCCATAATTATCGTTGGGTATTTCATGTCAGGTGATCCAGATACTGCCAAATATTTCCATGTAGATATATGTGCCCACACACATGCTAGTGAATAGGATTAAATATATTCAAATTCTATTTAGCTTATTGAAATAAGCTGTGATGGAGTATTATCTAGAGTTTGGATAATTAGATCTCCATTTTTATTAACTAAATTTTCCATAGCTTTAGATGAAAATGGAAAGGCTGTGTATTAAAACAAAAAAGCAACAAAGCCAGGAGTGTTTCAATGCATCCACTTGAACCAACTCTACCATTCTGGATAGTAAAGTTTCTCTAAATTGCATACTTACCATAGAGAAAGAGACAAGAGAGGAGAGAGAGAGAGAGAGAGAGAGAGAGAGAGAGAGAGAGAGAGAGAGAGAGAGAGAGAGAGAAAAGAAGAAGAAGAAGAAGAAGAAGAAGAAGAAGAAGAAGAAGAAGAAGAAGAAGAAGAAGAAGAAGAAGAACAAGAACAAGAACAAGAACAAGAACAAGAACAAGAACAAGAACAAGAACAAGAACAAGAACAAGAACAAGAACAAGAACAAGAACAAGAACAAGAACAAGAACAAGAACAAGAAAAGATGGCCAGAGTACCAAGAGAATTGATGAACTGATGTTAGATTCCTGGAGCCTGAGTTCACAGCCCATATTTCTGGGAGTTTTACTTATTGTATTGTCTTTCACGCATGTGCCTTTGAGCATTCTGATGAGGATGCCCCACTTGGAAACCTTGCAATTTGCCATGGAGAGGCTTGTTATTTTGCTTGCCCTGGAAAGTTTGTCCCTAGCAGTGGAAACCTCAAGTGCTCAGTTTTTAAATTATGTATCAGAACTTCTAGAATATTGGGGTATAAAGTCACAGCAGACACCTGATTACAAAGTACTCTGAATATGTGCAAATATACAGCCATGGTATAGAGAGGGGACCAAAGCAGAATCTTTGGATATCCATAGACTTTTGCACTGAAGATGACCTATTCCAAGCCTGCTTCGGAACAGGGTACAGACAAGAAAGCAGGTTGTCCTGTTATGCTGAAAGAGGCTCTGCTTTGGTCAGATTCACGTCCAGAATGCAAAAGGTTCTGAGGGCTGTGCAGCTGGAGAGCAAGGAAGATCTGGGGGTGGGGTGTTGGCACAGAGATATCTTGAATATATTTGTGTCTATGTCAGTTGGGTCAGTAACCTTCAGAAAATTTCCTTCATCAATATGACTTCGACCATGTACCTCTTTGAGTCATAATATAAGTGTCATTTCTATATACACACTGCTTATGTACAAAATCTGGGCAATCTCTGCAAGATTTAAATGGCACATTCTTAAAGTAAAACTACACAAAAACACTCGTGAGTTTCTTTTATTTGGAAACTCTCAGCTTGAAGTCCAGCCTGCTAAAGGAATCAGACTTGAAGCTGCCACGTGTTCAAACACTAGTCAGATGAAATAATTGAGTCTGAAAATATCTACATGACAACGTTCAGTTCCAAATCCCTCTGGCTTCTGTCACCACCATGGGATGACTTGCTTCTCTAGCTTTGTGCCATCCTGTTTGTCTTGAGTCCCCATTCCCAGCTTGGGATGCTCAGCTGCTCTGGGAACTCTTTGGCCATCATGAAGAACCTACTGTTCCCCAACTGCCAGGCTGAGCCACTTAAACTGAATGTTGCATTCTGTACCTCTAGAGAGCCTTGGGACAAGTTTTCTTGGCTGAATTTCAACATGCCGTAAATACTAGGGGACCTAAGGCCAGAACATAAGGCCCAGCTCTGTGCCAAATTCTATAAACCTATGGAGTACCAACATTTCATTCTGGGGGTCCAGTGGCTACTTGTAACTTAGATCATGGGAAGCCCTTGCAATGGAAGAGTTATTTACCTGCAATCTAATTCAGCAAGGAAAATCTACTGTCAAAACCAGCATGGGGTATGTAGGTAAATATCTTCAGGATACAACCCTAAGAGGAGGTCACAAGTAAGGAGAATCTCCAGTGGAGGAAGAAAAAACTATGATAGTATTGATCAGTCTGAGTCTGAAGACCTGAGAGCTGCAGTGGGAAGAAGGCTGATGACGCACATTCTAATTTAACCCCAAAGTACATAAAACTGGGAGGACCAGTGTTGAAAGATGTATGTGATGTACTAGCTCAAGATGAAAGAGTAAATTCCATTTTTCTCCATAATATTGTTTTGTTCAGGCCCTCCATGAATTGCATTTTAGATCTAAAATGGTAATGGTATTATTCTTTGGTTGGTCTAGTCATGAAAATGCTATTTTTCTCCAACATTGTCTCAGAAGCATTCAGGCATTTTTACTATCAATATGGGTATCTTTGACCCCTATCCCATTGATTCATAGAACTTACCATAACACATTAAAATAGCAAATGTTCCCAGGAAATTATTTATAGAACTGTAAAAAAATGCTGCATGTCTTTTAAAATGTAATTTTAAGCCAGGTGGTAGTGGGACACACCTTTAATCCCAGCATTTGGGAGACAGAGGAAGGCATATTTCTTTACATCTGAGGCCAACCTGGTCTACAGAGTGAGTTCTGGGACAGCCAGGGCTACACAGAAAAATGCTGTCTCAGAAAGCCAAAAACAAACAAACAAACCATGTAATTTTGAATTGAGCATGGAAGAAGCATAGAGCTGTGATGACCAAAGTTTTCATATTTTAATAAGAATTTATATGTAAGATTTTAAAATTAAAGGAACCACGTTTTTCAAAGTTTTTGAACTTACAAGGTGAATATTTAAATGTAAGAAAATACCTCATCCAAGAAAGCACCCCGCGTGTATTAAGTCTTAAGGTCCTCCGTCCACACTCTATCCAGTGTCCTTCTCAGTGCTCTCTCTTAATAATGCTAGCAGAAAAGACATTTTCTTTTCTTTTGATCTGATTTTGTTTTTGTTGTTTTAATATAGTTTTTTACTATGTGTGCCAAAATTAATATGTATTCATCATCTTCCTGCCTCAGCCTTGGGTATGCTAGGATTCTAGACATGTTGCACCCCACAAAACTAGAAACAGTGAGAGAGCCCACCTCAGAAAACAACATGATGATCAAAAGAGAAAGAAACTTGTCTTATTTTGTTGTCTATTTCTGTGATAACATGACCAGAAACAACCTGGGGAAGAAAGGGGTTATTTCAACTTACAGTTTATAGTCCAACTTGGAGGGAAGTCAGTACACAAACTCAAGGCAGGAACCTGTTGGCAGAAACAGAGGACAAGGTTACAGGGGAGGCTTGCTGCCCGTGGTTTGCTCACCCTTTTTTCTCATCCATCTCAGGATCACGTGCCTAGGGATGCCACTGCCCACACTGCACAAAGCCCTCATATGTCAATCATTAATTTAAAATAAAATGTGCTACCACAGTGACTGGGATGAGTAGGGGAGAAGAGCTATAGGAGGAGAGGAGGCACAGAAAGTGAATAATAAATAACTTTTTAAATGCCTTACAGAATTGCCTAAAGGACAAAATGATAGAAGTATTTTCTCAGTTGCAGTCCCTCTTCTCCATAACCCAAGCTCTGTCATGTTTACAAAAACTATCCAGCACATTTGAACAGTGACTGGAAAATCTAGAGGAAATGGGTAAATTTCTAGGCATGTGTAATCTAAAACAATTAAATCAAGAAGTAGAAACAATTTAACTGGCCTATAATAATCAGTGAGACTGAAATAGCAATTAAGCATCTCCCAAGAGCAAAATGACCAGAACCAGATGGACTTAGTGCTGAACTCGACCCAACTAGAAAAGGTGACTAACACAAACAGGAATCATCTTTATCATAGAAAGGTACAGCCACTCCACTGCAATGGGCTGCTGTCTGCTGCCTCTTCTGTCCTCTGTGGCAAGCTGACTTTAGAATCCTCCCACACTGATTTTATTCTACACATTGAGAGAAATGTTCAGTACAACCTGGTGCTCAAGAGTTTTCAGGGATGTGTGCTGTGAGTTTATCAATACAACAGCATTACCCATTGCCTGTCTACAAAGAATTCTACCATAGGACTTTCACACGGTGCTGATGATGCTAACTTACACATGCTGCATGTCATTATTAGTATGGAAAATGATCATGGTTGGAAAGCAGGTAGATGCTTTATTAAGCTTCAATTCTTTATATTCAAGGGTTGATCTCATTTCTTAATAAAGTATTCTTTCAAATGCAAACAATCCTTTCCAATTTGTACAACTGCTAGCCCTGGCAGTGCACATATTTTATCCCAGCAGTCAGGAAATGAAAGCAGGCCAGTGACTTTCACATCAACCAGGACTACACAGTGAGACCATGTCTGAAGTAAAACAAAATAAAACAAAAGTTTGACAATGTAGTGTCTTTTGATTATAATAACACTTGTATTACATGTTACAACTACTATGGTTATAGCAGCTGTGAAAGTAGCTAGAAAAGTTTTCTTATAATGAGCATAACTTTCTCCAATTAGCTCATTTCTGCAAACAGAAGATCTTTCCTATGTCTTTGATTCAAAGATAAGAAAGTTTACTCCACTTTGCTTCTCAGTTTTTATTTCAAAGGATACACTGTACAAATCATGACATTTTGTCTTTTAATTTTGCCAATACATATTGACCAATGTAACTTGTCCAGAGTTCCCCCATGATACTTGTATACAACTGTAATTTAAGTATTCCTTCACTATCCTTCTGCTATGTTGTGTAAGTTGTAGTCATGGTTACAGTTGTGGGGTGCCTCACCCAGCTACAAACAACAGCCCAACTTGATTCATTTATATGAACAGTTGCATAATGTGTTAGTAATAACATGCCCCAAATTCCAAGCACATATCAAGATTAAAAACGCTGGGACAACATTCATTTTCTACAGCCAAATTTAGACTGAAGGTAAATAAGAAGAAAATGTGACCTGCCCTCTAACAAGATGCAAGTAAGACCTACTCATTCCTATATGAAGTGTATTCTTTTTTCTGTTCAGGATATTCAAAAAATGACCAATAAACAAATCTCTTGCACATCTCAGGTGGTGATTTTCTTATGAAAAGATGGTTTTACACAAGAAGTTAGACAGTAGCAACACTGTGTTTAAGTGCCTCGATGCTCAGTATCTGGCATATTTCAGGTGTCTCAGCAATACGCTCATCAGTGTCAGCAACCACCAGTGTTAGCAGCATGCATCTGCAGGCCACCTAAGGAGCAGGCTGCCTTCCATGCAGACCTAGCTGACACTGACTATGCCTCTGTCTTTCTGAGATAGAAAATAGTAATATTAGGTAAAGACAATGTAGTAGAATGACAAAAACAGAGAAGAGGGGAACACAAAACCTTGAAATGTTTGTAATTTCCATAAGAGAGAAGATTCTTTACTCAAAGAGTTGGACAGGATCATTATCAAGTAAAACTGTGTGAGTGCTTCATGGACTTTGTAAAAAGTCCTGTGAAGTTCTTCGCAAAAAGAAAAAGGCTGATAATTGATGGTTTGGCTAAAAATTGAAAACTTTGGCTCAGTCCTTAATCAAGTTTATGAGAATCTATGGTTAACCTATTGGTAGGTTAAAAAAAATGAGACACATGTAAGCTATACAGAGAATTGAGATAAAATAATTGTTAATCTGATAGAATCCTATTGTGGCATTTAACTAGATCTCAGGACCTGTCTGTCTTGGTGATGTTGGGCAAAGAAAATGTAAAACAAAGAAGAGTGGAGGAAAGGAGAAAGGCAGTGAGGGAGGAGTTGGGGAAAGGAGGGGAGGGACCATAAAAGAGACAAGTTTTTGAATTAAACTCCAAGTCTAGGACTTGCTCACTTAATCCAAAGTCTTAAATTTTAGTAGACCACTTGCCTTTCTGAGTCAAGTATTCCTTTCTGGGTTTCAATCAATTACGCCCTAGACCCACTCAAAGCACTTTCACCTGTGAAAGTTAAGTTTTTACTACACAAAGATTTGTATCATTGCCTTCTGGGTCTTTGGCTCACTAAAAATACACATAAGATATCCAAAGGACCTTGCTTTACCAAGAAGGCCTTAGAAATGATGACAATTAGTATAATTGGCTCACCATAGCCATAGTTGTCCATTCTATGCAAAGACAATAAAAGTATAGGATTGATAAAGCAAAGTGTTTGAGAACTACCCATAAGTGGGCAATATCTGTGAGGCATGTGCTCATAAATATATATATATATATATATATATATATATATATATATATATATATATATGTCTATATATATACATACACATATAAATGAATACACACTTATTAATATGTATGTAGAGATATAAAATGATTTTAAGCTGAATTTTGAACTACTGATGGGATGTCTTTATATAGACTCATCAATGTTTAACATATAGTTAATAAATATCTATAATGTACAGAAAATGCAGGAAATGCTTGTAATTTTTTCTTGTCATCGCTAACAGAAAATTTATATTACTCTCACATGCTAATCCTAATTAGGAATCAAGTTAATAAAGGGATTATTTAAAAAATAAATACAGAATCTTTGCATGCACATTCAGATTACTTCAGCTATTACTTAAGAAGTTTCTGGTAGTTCTTATTTGTGCTCATAGTTGCATTGTATTTAGTACATCCATTTGTTACTCTTTGGCCTTGGTTCTATGTGTTCTCCTTGATACTGATTTTAAGGTTCAGCTGTTAAAGCAATAAAAACTTGAGTTTTGAAAGCAGAACTTTTGAAATTTTAAAAAAGTAATACCTCCTTTAAAATTGTTATTAGCTCTTTATGATTTTTAAATCAATTCTTTTCATGCTAAAACACAAAAGGAATTTTTTACAAAAAAAGGTAAAATATCTCATCTTTACAATTCTTTCCTTTTTACTGTAAACTCTGTATGTTCATAAGAAAATTTCCATCGTTATACAAATATACATACAAGTATTGATATGTTTGTGTATCTTTAATGGAGGTATATGATTTTTACTATATTAACAGTTTTATGTGAACTGGTTTCCACAAGGATTAGTTCAGTTAACCAGTCCCCTCCATATGGAAATAGGTTGTTCATGTTGATTTGCCAAAAACTGCAGTAAAAATCCATGTATCATTGAACACTTCTGCAGACTCATCCGAGGTAAATTTCCTGCAATGAACCCAGTATTACATTCATGATGACTAATAGAAATCATTAAATTCATATCTATATAGAGAAAGCAATTTACAATTCTACTATGAGTCTATAATAAGTGTGTATTTACTCACACTCTCACAAACTTTAGATACAAAGAACTGTGTGCATTCTGATAATTTTCCTTGAATATGCCTCTATATTTCATCAGCAAAGGTGAAATACCTACAATCAATGGATGGTCAGATGCTTGGTAAACAAATGCAAATGGCCTTGGTGTGTTTGTCTTTGTTTGTCTTTAAGAGACAGAAAGAATGGAAAGCATCCTGTTACTTTCGACTGCACCAAGGACAAAAGTGTTCAAGGTGCATAGATTTCAGAAGCAAAATCTAAAGCATGAGCTGTCTCTGTCTGACAAACATTGTTCAGGGTTTGGTGGCCAGTCTGGGTTCCACATGCTATTGACAAGTTCAGATACTGCTGGCCCCTAGACCAAGAAAGGAGGGATCTTGGGACCAAAGGTCCCAAAGGGCCTGCTTTTCTCTCAGGGGCCACTAGGGCACTTTAGGGTGAGGCCTAAGGCCTGGGGCACTAGGCCAAGTTCCCAATCTCAAGGTGAGTGGCTCTGTGAGGGGTGGGGTTAGCACCCAGCTCACAGTGGTGGAGCAACTGCCAAGACAGCTCTGCCAGAGCTGCCTTGACTGCCTTAGTTGGGAGTCAAGCCCCAGGCATCCAGCTGTGCCCCCGTCCCCAGGAATAAATGGAGTCTCATATGGTCATAATGGAGGAATGGCGAGCAAGCGAGCAAGGGAGCACCAGAGTGAGCTTACACACATCCAGCAAGCCAGCCAGCTTTTATTTATAAACCTTGGGCAGTGGGGAGAGGTTTTGAGGGTGAATGTGTCTGACTCACTAGGGCGAAGAGTACTATGATACTTGATCTACATGCAGTGGTACAATTCTTCATTTACAATCAATAACACCTGGCCCTATGACAAGAAGGAGAGAACAGTACTTAATTATCCTTTGTGTGAGGGGATGACTTCTAGGTACAATTAAAGCTTATTTGCTGAGGATAGGGACAAATGCTGGGACAACATGCTGGTCTCCAGGTGGAGTGATCAGAGTGGTATGGAAGAATGAGGGAATGGAAGGACTCAGAAGGTTCAGGAGCCACACAAAGAGACCATCAAGGCTGGTGGAACTGGACCTAGGGGGGCTGCAAACACTGTTGCACCAATCAAGGACAATGCATGCAGTAAACCTAGATCCCCTGTTCAGATCTAGCCAATGGACAGCTCATTCTCTTTGGTTGTGAGGAGAGTGAGGACTGCCTCTGACCTGAACTCTGGTGCCCCTGATTTGATCACTTCCCCTTGGTGGGCAGGCTGGACCGGCACACAGAGGAAGGGGAAGCAGGCTATCCTGGTAGGCTGTGGTTACATGGTCTGGGAGGAGGTGCCTTTCTGTCAGAAGTCTAGTGGAGGGTGGAAGAGGGAGGCAGTATGAGAACCGGAAGATACAAGTGAGAGGATAATATTCAGAATGTAATCTGAATAAATTATAATAAATTAAAATGTAAAAATTAAAAATATATGTACATAAGTAAAATGAAAAAAAAAGATTATTTGCTGGAGGCTAAGATCTGCTCAGCATAGGGTGCGGTACTTTCTGGAATTCCCTGTGCTTGCTGGTCAAGTTCCTTATCGGGAAAGGGTAGGGCTTGTAATCTTCCCTGAGGGCTGTGTGACAGTCCTTAGAGCATCTGGGGTTACCAGATCAGATGGAGTGAGAACCCCACTAAGAAAAGGGAGTCTGGCTCCATGGACCAAGCACAAACCACCTATCTGGAGAAGTCAGACTTCAACCCTATCTAGCAGAGTCCCATAGACAAATATGTTGTAAAATGCATTCCTCAAAATAAAGTCTTGCAGAGCAGTAATTTTTTTAGTAGCATAATTATATCTGTCTGTTTCCTTTTCTTCTTTGGGAATAGCGTATGGTGTGTGCTGAGTAGGGATATGCTATGCCCTTTATCTGTCTGCCGCTGGGTCAATTGGCTGACATAGAAGAGAACAGAATGACATGGGTTTTCAAAGAACTTGAAATTGAATTTCAACTTACAGTCTAATTTCGCCAGAGAATATTCTAACTCAGGGGGAGCAGGACACACAATAGGGGATATTAGCTCTTTTTATTTTGTGGCTTATCTAAAGAAGATAAATGACAGAGCATTCTAATACTTATGAAGCTCAATTAATCAAAAGAATTTCCTCACTCTCATTCTTAAGCATGAAAAGGATGCAGCATGTGCAAAATATGTATACCCACATAACAAGAGAAAAGCAGCAATGAAAACAGCCTCAAAATTCTCTATTGTTGTACAGTTACTGTTTTGTGTAATCACTCTACACAACATGTTTAATATAGGAAAAGGCAGAACATTCAAACAATACCATATTCAATTTTTTTTTCTGCTGGGTTGGCATGCCAATAACTAATTTCATTCTTTCAGTGATGTAAAAATTGCATGAGATTGATTCTCAGGTAGTTATAAACCTCCTTGCTTTTATATGCTTAGTATTTTCATATAGGAATCTAAGTTTTTGCTCTGCCATGTCAATGGATACATATTTGTGAGTATAATGTGAGTTTAGTGATCCATAATTGTGAGGTATAGTTTGACATTTCAGTATGTTTCAATGATCAAACCCAAGTATTTTCGGTATCTATCCCCATGGACATTTATCATTGCTTTATGATAAGATTAAAAATTATCTTTTCTACTTATTTTGAGATACACAATATTGTTAACTCTATTCATTCTATTGCACACAAGAACACATCCTGATTAAAATTTTACACTTTTTGACCAGTCTCTCCCTATGCCATGCCCCCTATCCTTTTCAAACTCTAGACAATACAGTACTACTATGTACCACTGTATTATCTCCATTAAGCCAGACAAGTGGGTGAGACCACATAATATTGTCTTTCTATGTATATAAAGGATTCTCAGTTTCTCTTGATGCCGCTACAATGACAGGATTTTATCTGTTTCAGTTGGTGAATAATATCCCATTGTATATATGCGGCACATTTTCTTTGTTTTAATTCACTTACACATACTGGCCTTCACTTCTGGCAACTTTGTGATGTAATGTAATTTTGGAGGCTAAAACTACTCAATATTGTCAGTTAGTAAACTGGAGACCCAGACATTCAATATTGTTTTAGTCTATGCATGAGTCCAAAGGTAAGAGAATATATGCCAGATAGACCCTCTCAAACAAATCCGTAATAATGTTCAACTGAATATCAGGGCACCTTTAACCCCATCAGAAGAGGTATAAAGTTAACCACTTCTCTCATCATGTGACAAGTATGACTGTTGTAGTTGCCATCCTCATGAAGTTTCTGTTCTAGTGGAGATGACAAAGATATTTCATAATAAGTACTATGGGTAAAAGGAAAGCAGAATAAAAGGACACAGAGAGAGAGAGAAACTAGATTAAGGTAGATGACATTCTTAGATAGAGTGGCCTGAAAAATGTCTCTTTAAGAAGTTAGGATATAAACAGATACTTGAATATGTCAGAGTAGCAAGCCATATGACTGTCTCGGGGAAATTCAGCCTTGGCAAAAGCAACATAAATTGCCAAAGAATGGGAATGGTATCTTTTTGAGATCAGTAGAATTAAGTAAAATTGATCATTTCCTTTTCTCCAGTTGTAGTCAACTGTTAGTGCTTAGACATGCAATAGGTAGAGGGTTGGATTTAATCATGGTTTTTTTTATCAAATCAAGAAGAACAGGGTATGGTAATTAAGAGTACATGTAAATGAGATAAGTATGCAAATCAGAAGCATTGAGAGTGACAGAGATTGTTAGCTGACTAGAGATTCCTAACAGAACTGAAGAAGTTACAATGTAAGAGTTCTAAGACTGAAACAGCATGGGTTGGAATTCTGTGCTCCGAATGCCTGAAATGGTAACTTTAGAATTTCAAAGAGATATTGTGCAGTTATTGTAATAGTAGGATAGTAGGGGGTTGGGAACCTGAATAAATAGTTTCAAATAAAGAACATAGAAGCCAGTACATAGAGCAGGTATCTACACGTCTGTTGACATTACCAAAAATGAGGACATGAGTGGTGTTGAACAGAGGATGACTAGGACCTTTCCAAAGTATTCCATGTAGTTATCACCGTTTCTTGCCTGTGACACATTTTTCTGGAGATTTGGATAGTCTATATCTATTTTGAATAGTCTTTTATTTATTCTTCAGGGTAGCTATCATTTTCTGTGTAAAGCCTGTCTTGACTCAACCTATGAAGATTTGTTTTCCTTATTATCCAGTAATAATTTATAACCATGTTTTATCATCACACAAAGTAGAAGAAGTCTATGACATAGATCTTCCTCTTTGTGATATCCTACAGTGATATCATAGATTCAGAGATTTGATATTATGCATCTTTGCATCCATACAATAAACTAAGTGAATGAAGACTTTCTGTTAAAATACAAACATATTAAGGATGTGGTTATAAGTCCTCGGTGTATATACAATGTGCTAATTGCCTCAAAAGTATTAATCTAAAAACAAAACAAAACAAAAACATGTATTCTACCACACTGGAAAACCTAGAAGAAATCAATGGATTTGTTGACATATACAAACTACCAAAGTTAAGTCAAGATAAGATAAACAATTTAAACATACTCATAGCTCCTAGTGAAATGGAAGCAGTACTTAAGTAATTAAATTAAATAGCTTAAGAGACTTCTTAAACAGGAAAAAAAAGGCAAGGAAAGAATGAAGGAAGGAAGGAAGATGAGAAAAAAAAACCCTAGGACTATGTTGATTCAGTGCAGAATTCTAACAGATATTCAAAGAAGAATTAATTCCAGAACTCCTCAAATTATTCTACAAAATAGACACTGAAAGAAGGTTTCCTAATTCTTTTTACAAAGCCATGTTTACCTGATACTCAAAACACACAAAGACTCAATGAAAAAAGAAAATTATAGATCAACATCTCTTATGAAAATAGATGTAAAACTTCTCAAGAAAATACTTACAAACTGAATCCAAGAACTCATCAAAACATTATCTACCATGACCAAACTTAGTTCATCTCAGAGATACAGGGAAGGTTTGATGTCCATATATTGGTAAGATTAATCCAGAATATAAACCAACTGAAAGACAAAAACTACATATCATCTCATTAGATGCAGAAAAGGCTCTTGACAAAATTCAACATCCCTTAATAATAAAACTCCTAAAAAACTAAGGATACAAAAGATGTACTTCATCATTTTAAAGGCAATTTACAGCAACACCACAGCCAACATCAACCTAAGCATAGAGAAACTCGCAGCATTTCCATTAAGTCCAGAAAAGAACATAAGGATGTGCACTCTTCAATATAGCCATTGAAGTCTTATCTAGAACAATAGGGCAATGGAAGGAGATCAAAGAGATATAAATAAGAAAAAATGTTAAAGTACAGCTGATAAACATTTTCAGAAATGTAGCACTATACAAATTCAGCACACAAAAGTCAGCTTCCTTATTTACACATGATAAATATACTAAGAAACAAGGGAAACAATCTATTTTGTAATATCTTTAAAAATTAAAGTATCTTGGGATAACTCTAAAGAAGCAAATGAGAGATTTGCATAATAAAACTTTAAGACACTAACGAAAGAAATTGAAGACAACGGAAGTTGGAAAGATCCCCCATGCTCATAGACTCATAGGATTAATAATGTGGACATGGTCACTTTACCAAACGTAATCTAGACATTGAGACCTATCCCAATCAACATAATTCTACACAAATTAAAAAATGATCTCTTCAACTTCATATGGAAACTTCTCTCTGTCTCTTTCTATCTCTCTGTCTCTGTCTGTCTCTGTCTGTCTCTGTCTCTGTCTCTCTCTCTCTCTCTCTCTCTCTCTCTCTCTCTCTCTCTCTCATACACACACACAGAGGACAGCTAAAATAATTAATAATAAAGGAAAACCTGGCATTGTCACCACTTCAGTTTTCAAGTTGTACTATAGAGCTATCATAATAGATAAAATTGGCATAAAAATAGACACACTGATCAATGGAATATATCAAATAGAAGATCCATATGTTTAAATACCCATGGGTACCTGATTTTTGGCTAAGAAGTGGAAAAACTCTGTAGAAAGCATGGCATTTTCAATATATGGTACTGGTCAAACTGGATCACTGCATGTAGAAGAATAAAATTACCCTGCATAAAACTCAAGTTCAAATGGATCACAGACATCAGCAGAAGACCAGATAACTTGTATCTTATATAAATGAAATTGTAAAATAGGATTGGACTCATTGGTACAGGAAAGGACTTTCTGTATACAGCTCTAATGGCACAAGAGTTATAAGACCAGCAATTAATAAATGGGACTTCATGAAGCTGAAAAGCATTCATATGCCAAAGCACATCAGCATTGGGCAAAATGGCAGCATACTAAGTAATAGCAAAACAATTTTACTAATTATACATCTGATAGAGAATCACTGCCTCACTCAACCCACATTAGAGAAGGTTGTTGTTACAGTAAATAGGAATTAACAGAGACTGACAACTGGGCAGTGTGTGGAGAATGAAAGACCTTGAAGCACTCAGTTCTGACTGCATGGCTTCTCTTCTGAAAGGCGAGGGGGCTGTGCAGAAGAGGAGAACAATTTTAAGAATCAGACGTCATGGATGGTTCCAAATAAGACAGTGGATTCCAGACACAAAGGGCTGATACATATATGAACTCATGGTGACTCTCAGCACACTCAAAATCTAAATAGCTTCAAGCCAGATATAGTCTCAGAACTTGGATGGTGAAGTGGACGGGTTCCCATTCGTATTAAAGGAGCTATCTGTGATTGATACTCATTGGCAAAAGATTCCTTCCATGGAATCTCACTGGGTACGTTAGCCAGACTTGACACCAGGCCCTGTGTGGTCATTCGACTAACTGCTATTCATTGAGCAATTAGCAAAAATGTAACAGAAAATGGCCAGGACAGCCAATGAAGAAAAGCTACATCAAGAACCAGGGTCCAATGAAACGAGTCTCACCTGATCTGCTGCATTTTCTTCTCCATTCTCTGGGAGGCGTCACTGTGTAGGCTAGCTGTAGAACAGGGCATGAAATGGTATAGCCCCTCCCACTCAGGTTGTGTCACAGTGGCTTTCATACTGAGGTGCAATGTCTGCAGTTCCAGCAATTATATCATGCCCTGAGGTGAATCTGAAAATAAGAACCACGTGTGCAGAGCAAAGAAAAAAAGATGTGAGATGACCTCTGCTAATTTGATGGGATATTAATCCATAATCACAACTGGAGTCTGTCACATTTTGTAAACTTCTTTCATGTAGACTCTTTTGTGCTTGAGCTTCTGTGTTTAATTATTCAGAGGCAGTAACCAAAGCTCCGAGTTTTAGCTATCCGTTCCCAACGTATCTCACGTGTCATTTCCTCCAGTGAACTTGAACACTGACCCTGACGTCCACTGCATTCTTCAGTGCTATCATGTGCTCGCTTACATAATTATCTTTTAATGTGTATATTTTAACCACTTAATTAAACTACAAATAATCTAAGTACAGTAAGCTTTGTCTGTCTGTTCACTTATTGATAGACATTTCAATTGTTTTCTGTTTGAGACAATAGTTCTTATGGACATAGCTATGCATGTGCTTGTGTAAACAGAATGTTATTTTTTTTTTATTTCTGCTGGATTAAATATTCAAGGATGGAATGGTTAGTTCTTACTGTGTGTATAGTGCTTTGCAGAGGATAAGTAGGTGCTTGGGAAGTGATTGTGTGGTTACATACCAGCCAGAAGTGCATGTTTTACTCCTTCCACAGCCTCTCTTACATTCAGCTAATCATATTTCTCGTATTCTCCCAGGACTGTCTCGGCGTAGTTTTAATAAGCCATTCTCTAATAGCCGATAATATTAAGAATATTTTGTGTACTGTTTCAATTTAGAGAGGCCTCCTTTCCATTTGTATGGAATCTTTTTAGTTTGTATTTAATTATTTGGTTTCTTTCTATTTCAAAGACAGTCTCCTGGAGCTCAGGTTGGCCTCGGATTTACTATGTAGATAAGGATGAGCAGGAACTTCTGCAATTCCTGCGTATTCCAACCTGTCCACAGTGCAAGCAGTGCAGGCACGTGCACCACATCCATTGTGTTCAGGCCTAACACAGTGATCTAACCAAGGGTCTCATGCCTCTCAGGCAAGCATTCTCCAAAATAAATTACATCATTAGCCCCTAATGATTTTTGAGACAATTCTATATTTTCATACATGTGCTTCTTTTCAGGGTGTATGTAAACACATGTCAGCTTTGCTTCAATGGAAAACAAAAATTTGAGTGTTCTATGACCAGAGAAAATAATGTAAAACACAGAAAAAAAGTTATAATGATTAACTGCATTTGCTGAAAACAAATGTACCTACATTAATACATACAAGGATATAAAGATAAGCTATGACATGTGCAAACAAACCCAAAACCCAGGGAGGCAGCAAATTATTTCTAGTATTAGATACATCAGGCAGAAGCACAAAGCAGCTGCAGGAACGGCCACCTCCCCCCTTGCCTTGATCTGGCTTTTGTCTCCCCTCATTCTTGTGACTGATTGTGGATAGTTGTCTACAGTTCAGTTCATTAGCTATTAATGACTGGGTTAAAATTTCCTGTTGTTCAACCCACACAGCCTTCTAAAGATCCATTTTAAGCTCCTATTAAAGATTATACAGGAAACAGGTTGACTATTTATGGAGCAACCTTGAACATATTTTCTGGCAGTCATCTTCCAAGGCCAGCATTGCCTCCGCTGTGGTTTCTTAACTTCAGAGCTTTCCCTCACTAACTGCTAAACTGTAAGGATTTAGCCATTATGGTGGAAAATCAAAGAAAAGGAACTGAGACTTGTCAGTTTCTTGCTAAAGAACAAAACAACACTTTTTTGTATTATTTTTAATTTTATTATTATTTTTTAAATTTTTTCTTGTTACATCTCAATGGTTATCCCATCCCTTGTATCCTCCTATTCTTCCCTCCCTCCCATTTTCCCCTTACTCCCCTCCCCTATGACTGTGACTGAGGGGGACTTCCTCCCTCTGTATATGCTCATAGGGTATCAAGTCTCTTCTTGGTAGCCTGCTATCCTTTCTCTGAGTGCCACCAGATCTCTCCCTCCAGGGGACATGACCAAATATGAGTCACCAGAGTATTTGTGAAAGTCATACCCCACTCTCCACTCAGCTGTGGAGAATGTTCTGCCCATTGGCTAGATCTGGGTAGGGGTTTGAAGTTTACGGCTTGTATTGTCCTCGGCTGGTGCCATTAGTTTGAGCGGGACCCCTGGGTCCAAATCTGCCTATCATAATGTTCTTCTTGTAGGTTTCTAGGACCCTCTGGATCCTTCTATTTTGCTATTCTCCCAATTCTAGATGACAAAACATCACTTATGCCACATTAATAATATAGTGACCAAGGGACAATATATCAATTCAGAAGGTTGTGGAAACATTTCCTACCTACAATACAAAGGAAAAGGTGAAGAGAAGTTTTTATTGAAAAAAATTTAAATTGGCTTTAAGCCATGAAAACGTTTGTAAAAAATATGTGTCTTCATAGTAGAACCTAAAATTTCACATAATTCCCTAGGAAAAGATGGATAGAGAGAATAAAACTGAGGTGTCTCTAGTACAGTGGTAGCAATTGGCATCCACAAAAGCCCCTAGTTTGACCTTCATAAGGCAAACTGAGAGAAAACGTAATACAAAGAGAAAAATAACCATTGAGTGTTCTCCCTAGTCAGCACATGTATGTCACATATGTATATACCACCCCATTATGGCTCAGATAATACAGCAGTAAACGGAAGAGAGGAGAAGATGGAGAGCACCGCTGTGAAATGTTGTCTCCTGAGCATGACATGGCAACGTGGCTTTTGCACTCATAAACTCACAGCAGTGTTGACTGCACAAGATGTAACCCATCAATGTTCCAGTATGGAGGGGGAAGGGGGTCATAAGGCCCCAGCCTTACCCCAGAGAAGTTACTAACAGATAAAGGTTGCTGGAGGAAGAAGAGTCATTCATTCTTCCTCAAGAAGTAGGCTGCCCACTCCCTTTAAAATATCACCCCACTTATGCACTTGAAAGGAAGCAACCTTAGTCACACACACACATACATGCGCACACACACAAAGACTATGTAAAAGTGAAAGTAGAATGAGGAATTGTTGAAATTGTTGAGAAGGAAAAGACGCTTACTGGGAGTTGGGAGGAGAGGAAGAGATGGCAATGCAGCAAAATGCATTACACAAATGGATGAAATGATCAGATTTAAAACACAAAAATCAAACAGGTAAAGGCCTATGTTGAATCACTAGCACATGATTATCATTATTAAACCTAAGAATTTGCAAGTATGCATTCTATTACTTTATAACCTGGCTTATATTACACTTTGCTTCCCATGAGTTTACATTAAAGGAATAAATGAAATGCATGAAGGCCATCGTATGTGCCTCACTTCTGCAACATAACAGTTACAAAGGGTGTTTGGCATAGAAAGCTGTCTACCACTTCTCTCAGCAACATTCTGTTTCTTGATCCCCTCCAGATTTGACTACATAAGTCAAAGAAAAAAAATCACTCAGATGCCAGAATTAACTGTAGTTCATTTTCACCAAAATCCTGACTTCAAAACATTTACCCTGTTACCTTAATCTAATATTGTTCAGGCTGACTAGATAAGTAAACAAAATACATGAACATTTAAAAGAGCATATATACCTCACACACATTGCAAAAAGATAGCATCCATTAAATAGGCTGCAAATTCATGTTTCCTCTATCTGTGACAGCAGGAGTTCATCCTGACTAATAGCACAGGCCCCCTTTCACTTTAGAAAAAGGTAAGGTTTAATTTCAGACAAATGTGTTTACTTTAAGTTTGATTGCTTGATTTCTGGTATTATTTAATTCTGAAGATAATTAATCTACCTTTTGGCATGAGAATTATTAAATACCAAAGCTATAATTAAGCCTATATGATGGCTAATACATATCACTTATGAAAGCCAGAGTAAACATGGAGTTCAAATAAGACATTAAAACCTACACAGTATAAAAGATATTATTCTCCATTATGATGTTACTTCTTTTACTTGGAAAAACTAAAGTAAATATGAACTCACCTTGAATGGAAACGTGGTGTACTTTGCACCCAACTTTTCAGCCCTGCCTTAAAAATGAGAACTATGTGAGGTAACTCAGACCCAAAAAGATAAACATGGTATGTTAGAAGAGAATAGTAGCCAGGAAGTATAGGATAATCATACTACAATCCACAGACCCAAAGAAACCAAGTAGCAAAGAGGGCCCAAAGTGGGGACTATTGAATCTCACTGAGAAGTGGAAATCAAATAGACATCAGGGGTGGGTGGAGGGAGGGAACCAGGTGTGGGAGGACCAAAAGGGATCAAGTTGAGGGAGGGAGAGAGAGAGGGGGGAAAGAAAACTGGAATCGATGGGGATGACAATGGAAACTTCCAGGAATCTATGAGGGTGACCTTAGCTATGATTGCTAGCAATAGGAGATATAAAGCCTGAAATGGCCATCTCATGTAACTAGAAAAGACTGCCAATGGAGGGACTGGGACACCAACCAGCTACAAAATCTTAAACTCACAATTTTTCCTGCCAAGTAGATATGCAGGGATAAAGATGGAGCAGAAAGTGAGGGAATGGCCAATAAAGGACTGGCCCTGCTTTAGACCCATGACATGAGAGGGAGCCCACCCATGACATTTTTAATGATATTCTATACTTCCAAAAAGGTGTCCAACATAACTGTCATCTGAGAGGCTTCAGCCAGCAACTGATGGAAACAGATGTGGAGACACATAGCCTGACATAAAGCAGAGCTTGGAGAATCCCACTGAAAAGAGGGGGCAAACTATGTAAAAAGCCAGAGAGGTCAGAAACGCCACACGAAAACATACAGAATCAACTACTCTAGGCATATGGGAAGCCACAGAGACTGAGGCACCAAAGAGAGCATACATGGGACAGACCTAGGCTCCTGGCCCATTTATAACATTAGTGCAACTTGGGCTTCATGTAGAACTCCTAACAGTAGGAGCAAGGCCAGTCTCTGACTCTGTTGTCTCTCTTTGTATCCCTTTGCCACAATAGGAGAAGACATGCCTAGTCCCACTGCAACTTGATATGCCAAGGTGGGTTGATATCCATAGGCAGCTTCCCTTTTCCTGAGCATCTTATGAGAAAGGGAGGACAGGAGGGTGGTAGGGAGGTGAAGTGAGAGGGAGGGACTGGAAGGAGAGGATGGAGGGGAAGCTGTAATAAGGACATAAAATTAATCAATTAATTAATAAAGATGAGAGCTATGTAATAAATGTCCTTGATTAAAAATTGTGACCTAAGAACAATCTCACTTTTTTACCAAAGCTTATTTTATAGGAGTCATTGTGTTCCAGAATAACAGGACAATAAAAATTTCTATTTTTTAATCTAGTAATATTTTTTGAACTTTAAGATGCTTCTACATACCACTTTGAAGTTGAAAAAAAAATGTGTGATTTTACCCTAAGAGTTTTGTAAGTGAGTGTCTTAAAGGGAAACACAAGTTGGCTGTTTATAGTAACACTCTGGAAGTAGTTCACAAATGCTTATTGAAGAAATGACTCACTAAGAAGCAAATCTCAGTGAAATAATGACAATTTAAATTAACCTTTGAAGTGTTTGTGCTAGGATCAAAATAAGAACATAAACTAGGAAAGAAGTTTAAATAGTCTTTGAAGGCCAGCCATCGAGCATGGAAATGGTATGAATCAATAAATAGGGTAAAATCCATGGAAACTTGCCTCTGAAATAAGCTTCCTCACAGTGGAGATGCTAGGGTGCTACCAGAGTTGTTGGCAGAACTGCTTCCAGCGTGAGCAAGGCTTGGCGGGCAATGCCTATCCCAAAGTTCTGCCTCCTTCTAGATCCATGCCCACTTTGCTTCTCTGCTCCAATTTCATCACTGACATTGCAGCTATTGCCCAATATTGCTATACTTGTTAGTGTATATACATGAACAGTGATAAATATTTTAGCACATTAAATATGAATTAAAATGTGTTCTCCATCTAACCTAGAGTTAACAGTAACAAGAGCTTGTTTCTACTTCTTGAGTGAGAGATTTTATTGTATGTGTAAAGGCTAATCTCTATGAATTTCTGAGAAGTAGTTAGGGGGAGCTCAGTTTCTGACTAATAGTGACTCTGCTAGGTAAACATGCTTCTGGAAAGCCAGTATTCTAAAGGTCATATGACATCTTAGGAGAAAGAAGGATTAGTAAAATCCACAATGTGTTGTACATATGTACATATCACAGAGGTGTATCTCAGTGGTAAAGAGTGCAAGCTTACCATTCACGTTGTCCTGGGTTCAGCCACTAACCCCACCATAAAATGTAGAGGAATCAGAGACTGTATGTCATATATTCACCCATACTTGCTATTATTTTTTCTTTGAAATTATAAACTACTTAACACATACTGTCACATCCTTGCAGTTCTGTTTGCATTTACTTTGTTTTGTGTCATTACATACCTTTTCATGTGCTTACTGGGTTTATCACTCTAGAGAAATGGCTATTTTAAATATTTGCCCACTTTTAAGTGAGTTTTTTAAAGCAGTGAGATATAAGTATTCTTTATATTCTAAATACAAGTTCCTAATCCAATTCATTATTCGTATATATTTTCACCTATTCTATAGATTGCCACTAACTTTCCTGATGGTATCTGTTACAAAACATTTTAAAACACAATTTAGTTAGTTACCCTTCAGAAAAATTTGGTGTTTAGTTTTCAAATGAAACAGTAGAAAATGCACATATGAATTTGGACACCAGGTCAAATAAGAAAAATTTTAGAGAAATTAAACTCAGAAAAATCTCTGAAATTAATTATAATTACTATCAAATCAAACTGACAAAAAAAGAAAGAGAAGAAGTAATGATAAATTGAAATAAACAACATAGAACACTGTGCTGGCGAGGACGTAGAACAAGTAGAACAGGCTTCCATGCCTGGTGAGTGTGTAAACTTGTACAGCCAGTTTGGGAATCAATATGGCAGTGTCTCAGAAAAATGAGAATCAATCCACCTCAAAACTCAGCTATACCACTCCTGGGCTAGTACCCAAAGGAAGCTCCACCATATCAAAAGGACAGTTGCTCATCTATGCTCACTGCAACTTTATTCACTATAGCCAGAAACTGGAAACAACCTAAATACCCCTCAACCAAAGAATGGAGGAGGAAAATATGGTACATTTGCACAATGTAGGACTATTCAACTGTCAAAAAAAATAACAACATGAAATTTGCAAGCAAATAAAAACAACTGGAAAAATTATCATGAGTGAGATAACCCAGACCTAGTATGCATTTACTTATAAGTGGATATTAGCTTTAAAGTAAAGGCTAACCATGATACAAACACAGACCTAGAGAAGCTGAGTAACAAGAAGTGCTCAAGCAAGGAATGCATGAATCTCCCTGAAAACTGGAAGTGAACTAGATATCATCAGTGGCCTGGGGCAGGGTGGGGGGCTTGTGGTGGGCTGTGGGAAGAGAAAGGACCAGGTTGGGGAGGACAGAGGGAGACTATATTGGGAGAGACAACTGGAATGGGGGACATCTCTGGAAGAAACTGGAAATCTAGCACATTAGAAATTCCCAGGAATAGATAAGTGTGACTCTATCTAAAACGCCTACAAATAGGGACACTGAGCCTGTACAGGAAATCTCCTGTAACTAGGCAAGACTTCCAGTAGAAAAATTGGGACACCGACCCAGACAAAAAACCTTCAACCTGCAAATTGTCCTGCCTACAAGACATGCTAGGGAAAAGGAGGGACAGAAATTGTAGGACCAGCCAAACAATGACTGGTCCACCTTGGAACCCGTGTCACAAGAGGGAGCCCACCCCTGGTTCTCCCTGGAGGGGCAGGGCCCAGAGGCTAGATTGCCCAGAGACCTAGGACAGAACCAAACACAGCTGGAAAAAAAAAAAAGATATACCAGTGAAATGATTCCTAATGATATTCTGCTATTCTCATAGATTGGTGCCTAGCCCAATTGTCCACCAGCAACTGATGGAAACAAATAAAGAGACCCACATTGGAAGAGGATGTAGGTTGTGGGTACACAGTTGGGGAGGAGGGCCCCCTGTCAGAGGTCTAAGGGAGGGGAATAGAGCAGAAGAGGGAGGGAGGGTAGGAACGGGAAGATAAGACCAAGAGAATAACAATCAGGATGTAATGTGAACAAATTATAATAAATAAATATATTAATGTAATTTTTAATAGAGAAAGGCCCACTGCTTTGGAATCCTGTGGGAGAGGGGGAAGAAGGATCGTAGGAGGCAGTGAGGTGAATGACAGCAGAAGAAAACCCCAGAATCCACTAACCTGGGCTCATACGGGCTCAGAGACTGAGAATGACAATCAGGAAGCCTGAATCTGACTGACTAGCCCCGCAGCCTATATTTCATGGCTGAGTAGCATGGTCTTCTTGTGGACCTCTGAACTGTGGGAGCGGGGCCTGTCTCTGACTCTTGTGCCTTTTCCTCCCCGAGTTGCCTCATCCAGCTTTAATATGAGGAGGGGTGTCTAGTCGTATTGCAACTTGATGTGCCACGGTCAGTCGGCTGATATCCCTGAGAGGCTTACCCTCTTCTGAAGGGAAACAGAGGAAGCTAGGAGAGAGGAGAAGTATCAAGAGAAAACTGGGAAGAAAGGAGGGAAGGAAAATTAGTTTGGGATGTAGTATATAAGAGAAGATTTTTTTTTAAATTACACTGTAAACTGTAAAAATAAAATCAACTATATATACATAGTACTAAATTTTGAAAGGGCTTAATTATCTCATAAAGTACAAAATTCCAATTATTGGATAAACATATTTAAAACAAAAGTTAAACAAATAATGAAAATAATTATAATTAATGGATCAAAAATTATTCTGCAAGTCTGAAAAAATTAGTTGTAGTATCTATGATAATGTCAAGAAAAATAGTAGGTTAAAAAAGGATATAAAATTAATTGTTGTGTGTAATGTGGAAAATACTATATAAGATAATCTTTGTAACTCATTCATTAAAGAACATAGTAGCTAAGACATATTACATAAATTTTAACCAAAATGAAGAAGTGCTAAAACACAGAGAAGATAAGACCACGATTAGAAATCTAACATTAACAAGATTAGACAATGTGGATATTATGGATTACGTAGCATATCATAGCTCCAGACTTAAGTGTGAATACAACCTGCACACTATCCTACAGGCAATGAAACATGGTGAAAAAGTCTCAAACAAAGCTTTCAAAATATCTATAAAATCCTGCTAAATACTGGACACATCAGGTAACATTTTAAACTTTGCTAACAAATTTTACTCTTCAGCTGTGTTGGAAAACTAACATTTTTAAAGGTAAAATTCTATACAGTAGGAGGGACTACGCTACTATGTATATTTTTTAAATTAAAATGTGTCACTTAATAAAACAAGTATATGTTAAGTTATTTGATTTTCTTAACACTTTCATTATAGAAAGAACCAACCAAGGCTGTATTGGTAACACTGAACCCTGTTTGAAGGAGTTGAAGTAACAAAAGGCAGGAGCAAAGAAGCAAAAGAAAAAAAAATTTTAAAACTGGCTTCACAAGGAAGCTCGCCCATGTAAGAAATGGCTCCCTCCTGTACTTTCCTAATCTACATAGCACTGGGAGGCACAGTTAACTTCATGTTTTCATTGATAAAAACTGAAAATAGGAGTCAGAGGGGATGGAGGACACCATGAGAACATGGCCAACTTGCATCAACTAAGGGGCTCATATGGGCTCACAGAGACTGATGTGGCAAGCACAGGGCCTGCAAGGGTCTACACCCGGTCCTCCGTGTACACGTTATGGCTGTGAGCTTCATGTTTTGTGGGACTCCTAACAGTGGGAACGGGTGTGTCTCTGACTATTTTGCCTGCTCTTGGAACTCTTCCTTCTGTTGGGTTGCCTTGTCCAGCCTTTAGATGAGGGTTTTTGCCTTGTCTTACTTTATTCCGTTTTGTCCTGTTTAGCTGTTGTCTCTTGGAGGCCTTCTCTTTTATGAAGAGGAAATACAGGATGAGTTGATCTAGGTGACTGGGAAGGTGAGGGCAGCTGAGAGGAATGGAGGGAGGGGAAACTGTGCTCAGGATGTATTGTCTGAGAGAGGATTCTATATTCAATTTTAAAAACTTGAAATTAGACTCAAAGATTAAGATTATCATTTAGGTCTTAACTTTTCATTTTTGGCTCAAATAAAATATAAGATCCTGTTCTAATGAGTATACTAGAGGAAATTATATTAAAATGAAAAAATGATTTCAGGGAAATAAAGAAGAGACAAGAAACCACTGTGTGGAGGAAAATAAAAGGGAAATAATTATGCTCTGCCTGGAAAACTTTTAGACTCTAGACCATCACTGAGGTAAAGACATAGCTCTTGAAGCAAGTATTACAATTTAGCAAAGAACAGAGTAGCCTACAAAAGATTATTTGGATACTTGGAGAAATCATAAGTGGTACTTGAAGAAAAATCTACCCTGAAAAATAATGCTTGAACTGGAGAGCTAGCCCAGTGTGTATGAGCGCTTGTTGGGCAAGCATTAGCACCAGAGCGTGTGTCTCAGGACCGAGAAGCTGCCTCTAGACATGTGAATCTGTAACTCTAGATCTGTGAAAGGAGTAGACAGGAAAATTGCTGGGATACGCTGGGTGCTCCAGGTACAGTCAGGGACAAATCCTTTTCTCAAAGAAATAAGGAGGACAATCACAGAGCAGGCCACCCAACATACTCATATGTGTGTGCACACACACACACACACACACACACACACACACACACACACACACACCACATTGACACATATATGTAAAGTTAGTAAATAAATAAAAATTAGAAATGAAATGCAGTCAGAAATATTTTTGACATTACAAAGTACTATAAAGTTAATGAGATAGCTCTGTGCATAAAACCACTTGCTGCCAAGCCTGATGGAATAGGTTTGATGTCTGAGACCCTCACAGTGGAATGACATAACTGATTCAGGTTGTGCTCTGACCTCCACATGCAGGCTGTGGCATGAAACCACCTTACCCCTTTCCATGTAAATATATTAATGTAATTAAAAAATTAAATCAGTATTTTCCAATTAAAGGCAAATAGTATAATATACATGAGCTTTGCAAATACATTGAACAAATTCACAAGACGCTTTAAGGGAACTTTGAACCCTTTGGTAACAATAGGAAGAAGAAGAAGAAGAAGAAGAAGAAGAAGAAGAAGAAGAAGAAGAAGAAGAAGAAGAAGAAGAAGAAGAAGAAGAAGAAGAAGAAGATGTGGACGAAAGGGATGACTTCACTGGAAGCCAGGCAGAAACCCCACAGCAGAGCATGACAGGTTAAAAGAGAAAATGGTGGAAACTACACTTACAAAGTAAATAATTCCTTCTTCTGTCCAAGAACCAAAACCTGAAGTTCTACATCACAATTTTATCCAGTGCATGCCCAGCATAAAATCTTAAGTCTTCTAATGTGTTGAACACCTCCCAGGAGTGAGCCAACTGTGCTTTCTCTTCTAAGTCACTACTTTTTGTTCAGATTTGGCCCTAAGAGAATGAATCTAAACAGCAGTCACAGGACATGAGGGATGCTTGCCTCATACTGAGTACATGTTTCTTTTCTGGGAATCATAATTTCTTGTCCTGGATAACATATAACTCCCATGTGCCAAGCCCAAGAGCATATTTCCCAAGCTAAAAGAAGCCTGGTGGGATCACTTCTGCTACTATTCTGTACCTAGAACCCCACACGGCTGCTGATGCTGTATCTTTTATGACAACTAAAGCTCAGAAAAGAAAGTGACATGTCTTTTTCACCTAGTGAGTGTAATACAGAGTGGCTTGTTGCCTAAAAAGAGGAAATAGTTGGGGGTGGAGGTAATCATTTTGTTGTTGTTGTTTGATTTTTTTTTGGGGGGGGACAGGTTTCTCTGTGTAGCCTTTGCTGTCCTGGACTCGCTTTGTAGGCCAAGCTGGCCTTAAACTCACATCAGTCTGCCTGCCTCTCCCTCCCAAGTGCAGTGGGATTAAAGGTGTGCACCACCATGCCTGGCTGCCCCTCTCCCCTCTTTTTAATTATTGTTATGTTTCCTGTGGTAGGGGTTAAACCCAGGAAGAAGACATGTTTTAAAACTGTGGTTTTCAACCATTTTTTTTTCCTCATCAATGTATTTTAGACCATGTTTTTCTAATAACTTCCCTTGAAATACTAACACCACAGATGTGTCTGTTATTCACTGGGTGCTGTACTATGATTTATACTTTAAAGTTTGATTACTCCCCTAAGAACCGGTATTTATTTTGTCCCTTAGGGAAGACATCATTCCACAGAGATTGCCAATTGAATTCACACCATTGAACGCTATCTTTTGGTGCAAATTATAAGTCCCTTACCCTAATTGCAAAACTGGAATGGGTCATTAAATTTTTCTTTAATCCTCTAGGGAAAAAAAAAGCAACTCATCATCATATTTATGAAACTGCTGTGGGGAAATCACTTAGATTAAGTAACTGAAGAGAATGAGTCAATCGGAGTTGTTCTGGCATGAAGTCAATAGCTGGGAACTGTTCATCCTTCCCACTACTGGAACTTAAAAAAATCCCAAGGTTTTATACATACTCTACATATAATTAGCAAATTATGAGTATTATAATAACTTCCTTCTCTTATCATATATCTATCTTGTTTCAAATAAAAAGTTGGAAATTCATAGAAACATATTAAATCATAAATGCTGGCTATGTAAGATTGCACTGAATGGCATTTGCATGTAGAACTATATTTGTTTATTAGGTCTCATTAGTTATATTTATCCTACTATATATATATTCTGAAATTAAAAACAGAAAATAATGCTCAAAATAGACTACCATATATATACATAGACACACAGAGGAGGGTGTCCCCTTCTTTTATATATCACTATGTTCTTTGAAATCTCAGGTGCTTCACACTCTATAATGGTGTGTTTGTGTACTTAATGTGGCAGAAGAATCAGTTTTTGCCTGTTTTGCAAGAGGAGTAAAGAAGCCAAATGCATCTTCTTTCCAGCTCTGCCCGTCCTATTCATTAATAATATGTCTTTGTCTCACCTGCCTCAAGGTGAAAGCAAATAGCTTTCTGCCTCTGCAATGTATCCAAGATGTTCTTTAAAGAATTTAGACACGGGCTATATATGCATGTTATTTATTTATACTTTTTTGATTATTTATTTGTACCTATTATATATTAAAATATGTTTATTTTTGCTCCTACCAATGGAAAGAAATTCTCATGTTCCATGCCTTATGCTTTAGGAGAAGAAATCTGAAATGGAAATAAATGATGCCATGAATTTTTAACACTGCTGTCACAAGATGGAATGGGAGTGACAATGATGAACAGTATGGCTGGTGATTCACACAAACGAGGCTGGAATCAGGTCACAGGCCAGATGCAGGCCCTTACAAAAGATCACTTCAGCCTTCTATGCGTTTGATCGGACTAGCTTCCAAGTTTGCTTACAAGGATTACAAGGTCAGAAAGCAACCTAGGAGCATTTCCAACATGTTGTAAGCATGTAACCATGCTTGTTTTTTGTAACAACCAAATATTCTATTCCTTGGTTCTCTGGAGATTGACGGTTGTACATAGTATTAAACAACATCATCTTTAATGAAAACTATAAAGAAGGGAAGTTATTTAGTATTCAAATACCTGTATTCCAATTCAAGTGTTCATGAATTTAAAGTGAAAAATCTCTAGGTAGGAATATAAATAAACATGAAGAATATAAGTTGCTGCTATATAATTCTATAATTTAAATGTTATAAGTTTTATTTTAAAAATTGGTAAAGTGACTACTTCTTGTCTCCTTGAAAATAGATATAAAGTATCTAAAAATATGCTTCTCAAACAATAACGGCAGATATATACCTGTGGTTTCTATTAAAATGTAAATTCTGCTTAGTTGATTCTGTTCTCATCATGTCCTCTACCCTTCTAGATCTTTCAGTTTTTCTTCCTCCTCTCCTGTGGGTTTCACCTGGCTCTGCCTAGTGTTTGGTTGTGGGTCTCGGCATCTACGTCCATCAGTTGCTGAATGACATCCATTCTGATGACAGTTGTGCTAACTGCCAATCTTTGAGTATATAGAATATTATTAGGAATCATTTCATTGACATTTTGTCTTTCCAACCATGTTTGCCTCTTTTCTGAGTTTCTAAGCTGTCTTACCTTTGGATCCTGGCCATCAAGTCAACATCATGGAACAACAGAGAACTGTGATGGCACAATATAGCATTTTGATGGGTCAACAGAGGACTGTGATGGCACAATGGATCACTGTGATGGGATTACTGTGATGTAATGGTAGAGAACGGTGATGACACAATGGAAGAATGGGATTTCACAACAGATAACAATGGTTGAACAATAGAGAAAGGTGGAATCCTGGGGTTTCACACCGGAGAACTATGATTAGACAATGTAGACCTTATGAGGCCGTTCCTTAGACAACTGGTAATTGAACTACCTCAAGATCAAGCTGTATTACTCTTGGTTATATACCTAAAGAGTGCCCCATGATACCACAAGGACATGGACACTGGCTCAACCATATTCATTGCAGCTTTATTCATAACAGCCAGAAACTGGAAACTACTTTGTTGTTCCTCACTCAATGAATGGATAAAGGAAATGTGGTCTTCATGGTATGGTAGTCCATGCCTGTAATCCCAGCATCCTGGGAGGCAGAGAGAGGCAGATATTTATGAGTATGAGGCTATCTTGGTCTACAAAGTGAGTCCCAGATAGCCAAGGCTATACAGAGAAACCATGTCTCAATACCCACCGCCCAATTGGTACATTTACATAATGGCCTGATAAAAGCAGTAATATCATGAAATTTGTGGGCAAATAGATGGAACTAGAAAAACCCATCCTAACTGAGGTAACCCATACTCAGAAAAGCAAACACTGTATATACTCACTTATAAGTAGACACTAGCTATTAAGTTAAAAAATAATCATATGATACACTGACCCAGAGAGGCTAAGTAACAAGAAGAATTCAAAGGCTAGGGCATGGATCTCACTGGGAAGGGGAAATAGAAGAAACTTTGTTGGTGGATCAGAGATGAGTGTGGATGAGAACAGGAAGGATAAGGCTGGAGGAGGAAGGGAGCCTGGGAGAATTGGAGAGAAATAATACTGGGAGAGATGACTCTAATTGGGGAGCATTACAGGGGAAATGCAGAAAACCTAATAGAATGGTAAATTCCTGGAATCTATGAAAGTGATACTAGTATGTCTCCTAGTAATAGAGGACACAGAGCCAAAACTGGTCATCTTTTATAATTAGGAAAGGCTTCTAGCAGTGGGACTAGGACATTAACCAAGCCACAAAACTTTCAACCTACATTCTGTCCTACCTGCAAGTTAGGCTTGAGTAATGATGGTTCAGAACAAAGAACTGTGATGAAAAAATGAAGCACTGAGATAGGATGACAGAGAACTGCGATGGTACAATGGAACACTGTGATGGGACAAAACTGGTAGGACACAATGGAGCACTCTCATGGAACCATAGAGAGCTGGGTAGGGAAAATGGAGCATTATTATGGTACAATAGAGAACTCTGATGACAAAATAGAGTACTGTCGTAAGACAATAGAAACGGTAATGGAAAATGAAGCACCGTGTTAGGACAACAGAGAACAGTGATGAAACAATGGATCACTGTGGGCATACAATAGAGAGCTGTAATAAGACAATGGAGCATTGTGATGGCACATAAGGAATTATGATGGCACAAGAGAGCATTGTGATGGGAAAATAGAGGACCAGACTGATGTCATGGAGCAAAGTCATGGTAAAATAGATGTCTGTGATGGTACTAGGGAGCACTATAATGGAACAATGGAGGACTGTAATGCTATAATGGAGCACAGTGGTGGGACAAAAAAGAACTGTGATGGGACAGTGGAGCACAGAGATGGAACAATGGAAAATTGTGATGGCATACCCTAGCACTGTGATGGTAGAACAGAAGACTGTAGTGGGACAATAGAGAACTGTGATGGGACAATGGAACACTGACACAGCACAATAGAGAACTTTGTTGGCATAGTGGAGCACTGTGATGGGATAACAGAGGACAGAGATACCACAAGGGATTACTATGATGAGACAGTAGAGATCTGTGATAACAACAGAGAGCATTGTGAAGGGAAAATAGAGAACTGTGATCACAAAATATAGCACTGCAGTGCAAAAACAGAAAACTGTGCTGACATAATGGAGCAGTGGGATGAGACAAAAGAGAATTCTGAGGGCACAATGGAGCATGTGATGGGACGACAGCCACCTGTGATGGTGCTATAGTACACGGTGATGGGACTACAGAGAACTGTGACATCAAAATGTAGCATTTTGATGGGACAGTAGAGGACTATGTTGACCCAATAGAGAACTGTAATGGGATAATAGAGAACTGTTAGGGGACAATGGAAAACTGTGATGGGATAACCGAGAAATGTGATTGGACAATAGAGGATGGTGATGACACAAAGGAGCCCTGGGATTTGACAACAAAGAACTGGGATTGGACAATGTAGCACAATGATGTGACAGTAGAGAATTGTGAGGACACCATGGAGCACTGTGATGGGACCAGAGATAAGTGTGATAGCACAAGGGAGCACTGTGATGAAACAATAGAAAACTGGGATGTCAAAATGGAGCATTATGATGAGACAATAGAGAACTGGGATGGCACAAAAGAGAACTGTGGTGGCACAATGGAACACTGTGATGGGACAACAGAAAGCTGTGATGGGACAAAGGAGCCCTGTGATGAGACCTTAGAGTAGTATGTTGCACAATTGGGAACTGTGGTGGGAAAAGGGAGCATGATGATGGAGCAATGCAGAACTGTGACGGCCCAATGGATCACAGTCATGGTACAATGGATAACTGTGGTGATAAAAATTGATCACTGTTGTGGAACAATAGATAACTGTTAGAGCACAATGGAGCACTGTCATGTGTCTACAGAGAACAGTGACTGCACAGTGGAGCACTGTGATGGGAGAACATAATGGATCACTGGGAAGACATCACAAAAGATGGTTATGGCACAATGGACCACTGTGATGGGACAATAGAGAATTGCAATGAAATAATGGAGAATGCTCATGGACCAATAGAGAACTGGGTTCAGACAATGGAGCTCTGTGATGGTACAATAGAGAATTGTGATGAACAAACAGAGTACTATCATAAGACAAGAGAAAACTGCAATGGAAAATGGAGCACTGTGATGGTACAACAGGGAACTATAATGAGAAAATGGAGCACTATGAGGGGAAAACAAAGGACAATGATGACTCAATGGAGCATGGTGGTGGGAAAATAGTTAACTGTGATAAGATAATGTGGTACTCTGATGGCACATAAAGAATTATGATTGCAAAATACAGTATTTTGATTGTACAAGAGAGGACTGTGATGGCACAATAGAGAGCTGTGATGGTGCAATAGGGTACTGTGACAGGAAAATGGAGCACTGTGATGAAACAGCAGAGAAAAGTGATGGCACAATGGGGCACAGTGATGAAACAGTAGAAAACTGTGATGACAAAATGGACCACTGTGAGAGGAAAATACAGAACTGTGATTTCACAATGGAGCATTGTTGTGGGACAACAGAGAACTGTAATGGGACAATGGAGCACTGAGATGGCACACAAGAAATTGTGATAGTACAATAGTGTACTGTGGTGAGACAATAGATAACTGTAATGGCACTAGCCACTGTGATGGAACAATTGAGAATTGTGATGACACATTGTAGCACTGTGATGGGGCAGCAGAGGACTGTGATGGTACAATAGACACCTGTGAAAGGATTATAGAGAATTGTGATGGGACAATGTACCACTGTGATGGCACAATAGAGAATTTTGATGGAACAACAGTGTACTGTGTTGAGACAATGGAAGACTGTGATTAAAGAAGAGAAAACTGTGTTAGCACAATGGAGTGCTTTAATGAGACTGTGGATATCTGTGAAGAAACTGTGCATCACTGCGATCAGAAAAGATAATTGTGATGACAAAATACAGCACTGTGATGCAACAGCAGAAAACTGTGATAGCACAACGGAGCACTGAATAGAGACAAAAGAGAATTCTGAGGGCACAGTAGAGCATTGTGGTGGGGCAAGAAGGAACTGTGGTGACACAATGGAGCACTGTGATGGAACAACAGAAAACCGTGATGAAACAATGGAGCATTGTGATTGGAAAACAGAGGACTGTGATGGCAAAAGAGAAAATTGTGATGGTGCAGTAGTGTGCTGTGATAGGACAATGGCGCATTGTGGTAAGACAATAGAGAACTGTGATGGCACAATTGAGCCACTGTGATGGCACATGGTAGCACTGTGATGGGACAATAGAGGGCTATTGTGGTACAATAGACAACTGTGTTAGGATAATAGAGAATTGTGATGGGACAGTGTATGACTGTGACGGTACAATAGTGTACTCTGATGGTACAGTGGAGCACTGTGATGGAAAAACAGAGAAATGTGACAGGAAAATAGAGAATTGTAGTGATGCTATGGAAGAACTTAATATGGGAAAATAGATATCTGTGATGCTACTATGGAGCACGATAATGGGACTATGGAGAACTTTGAATGTACAATGGAGCACTGTGATGGGACAATAAAGGACTGTGATGACACGTTAAAACCTTGTGATGGCACACTGAAGCCCTGTGATGGGAAAACAGAGGACTGTGATGGCACAGTGTAGCACTGTGGTGAATGATAGGGAACTGCGACGGCACAATATACCACTCCGACAGCACACTAAAGAATTTTGATGGTGCCATAGCATATTGGGATGAAACAATGGATCACTGTGATGAAACAAAGGGGAACCATGTTGGCAGAGTGGAGCACTGTGGTGAGACAAAAGTAAACACTGAGGGCACAAAGGATCACTGTGATGACACCATAGAGCACTGGGATGAAAAAAGAGAGAACTGCGATAACAAAATACAGCACTGTGATGAAACAACAGAAAATAGTTCTGGCACAATGAGGCACTGGAGTGAGACGAAAGAGAACTCGGAGGGCATAACTGAACACTGTGATAGGACAACAAAGAACCGTGATGACGCAATGGAGCACTGTGGTGGGACAACAGAGGATAGTGATGGCAGAAAGGAGCACTGTGATGGGACAATAGACAACCAGGCAACCGGAATGACACAATGGAGGACCATCATGGGACAACAGATCACTGTGATAGAAATAAAGAGAGAGTTGATGGGGCAATAGACAACTGTTTTTACACCATGGTGCAATGCAATGACAAAATAGATATCTGTGATGCTACTATGGAGCACTATAATGGGACAATGGAGAACTTTGATGGTGCAGTGAGCACTGTGGTGTGGCAATAGAGAGCCATGTTGGGACAACAGAGAACTGTATTGGGACATTAGAGAAGTGTGATGACACATTGAAGTACTGTGATGGGAAGATGGAGGACTGTGATGGCACAATGTGGCACCGTGGTGGGACAACAGATAACTGTGACGGGACAATGAAGCACCATGATGGATGGCACAATAGAGAATTGTGATGGCAAAATGCGGCACTGTGGTGGGATGGTGAAATAGTGTACTGTGATGGGACAATTGATCACTGAGATGAAACAATAGAGAAATGTGATGGCACAATGGAGCACTGTGATTGGACAGGAGGGCCTGTGATGACGCTATGGCACACTGTCATGTGACAAACGAGAATTGTGATCACACAAAGTACTACTTTGATAGGGAAATATAGGACTGTGGTGGCACAATAGAGAACTGCGAAGGTATAACAGAGAAGTGTGATTTGACAGTAGGAAATGGTGATGATTCGATGGAGCACTGGTCTGGGATAACAGACAACTAGGATTGGGCAATGTAGCACAATGATGTGACAGTAAAGAATGGTGAGGACACCATGGAGCACTCTGGTAGAACCATAGATAAGTGTGATAGCACCATGGTGCACTGTGGTGAAACAATAGAGAGCTGTGATGAAACCATAGAGAATTCTGATGGAAGAATAGAAATCTATGATGGAACAATGGAGCACAGTGGTGGGGCAATAGAGACCTGTGATGATACAATTGAACACTGTTATGGAACAATAGAGAATTGTGAGATGACAATAAAGCACTGTGATGGGACAACAGAAAACAGTGACTACACAATGGGACATTTTGATGGGAAACAGAGAACTGTGATGATAAAATGAAGCACTGAGAGGGGACAACAGAGGTCTGTGATAGCACAGTAGAGACCTTTGAAGGAAAAATGGAGCACTGTTATGGGAAAATAGAGAACTGTGGTGATATTATGTAGCACTGCGGTGGGACAATAGGAAAATGTGATGGCACAATGGAGAACAGTGAGAGGAATATAGAGAAGTGTATCAAGTACTGTGAGGACACAATGGAGTACTGTGATGGGAAGAAGGAGGACTGTGACGGCACAATTGAACACTGTGGTGCGACAACAGGGAAATGTGATGGCACAATGGAGCACTGTGATAAAGCAATAGAGAATTGGGAAGGCACAATGGAGCAATGTGATGAGACAATAGAGAATTGGGACGGGACAATGTGATGATACAATAGAGCGTGATGATGGAACAATAGAGGACAATAGCACAGTAGAGAGCTGTGGAATGACAATGGAGCACTGTGGTGTCACAATAGAATATTGTGATGGTACAATAGTGTACTGTGATGGGACAATGAAGAACTGTTTGGGGACCACAGAGAACTCTGATGGCACAATGGAGCACTGTGATGGCAAAATAAAGAATTGTGATGGCACATTGTCGCACTCTGATGGTACAATAGAGGACTGTGATGGCAGAATAGAGAATGTGATAGGAAAATGTACCAATATGATGGCACAACAGATAATTGTGATGGTACAGTAGTGTACTATGATGGGACATAGATAATTGTGATGGTACAATAGATAATTGTGATGGTGCAATAGTGTATGTGATGGGACAATAGATAATTGTGATGGTACAGTAGTGTACTATGATGGCACAATAGATAGTTGTGGTGGTGCAATAGTGTATGTGATGGGACAATAGATAATTGTGATGGTACAATAGTGTATATGATGGCACAATAGATAATTGTGATGGTACAATAGTATATGTGTTGGGACAATAGATAATTGTGATGGTGCAATAGTGTATGTAATGGGACAATAGATAATTGTGACGGTACAAGAGTATACTATTATGGGACAATAAAACACTGCAATGAAACAATACAGAATCACGATGGGACAACAGATCGCTGTGATGGCACAAGAGATAACTGTGAAGGAAAATTTGAGCATTTTGTTGCAACGACAGGGAAGGGTGGTGACACGATGGAGCACGATGGAGCACTACGACACAATTGAACAAAATGAGGTGACCATAAAGAACTGTTTTGATGATACAATCGAGTATTGTTATGGAACAATAGAAAATTGTTAGAGCACAATGGAGCACTGTGATGCGACAATGGAGAACAGTAATTTCACAGTGGAGCACTGTGGTGAGATAACAGAGAACGGTTTTGACAAAATGGAGCACTGAGATGGAACCACAGAGGATGGTGATGGCTCAATGGAGCATGTGATGGGACAGTAGAGAATTAAAGCGACTCAATGGAGCAGTCTCATAAAACAGTAGAGAACTGGGTTGTGACAATGAGCACTATGATGCTTTTTTGTTTGAAGGGAAATGGAGAAGGGATGGATCTGAGGGAGAGAGAGGAAAGGTTGGGTGAGGGACAAGGGTGACTAATGGGAGGGGAAATGCAGATATAATGCATGAGAGAAGAATTGTTAAAAATAATAAATATGTTTTAAACTGAAGATTCTGATTTAGTCACTCTGAGAGGGGGACGCCAGGTGCAGATGTACATGTTACACCAATTCTGTTGTTATCTGCACACCATGTTTTAAATAAGAGGATCTGCAATTTGAAAATACTTCATATTGCTTATGACAAAAGGACCTTGTAAGTAAGCTATGCAAGAAACACGGATGAACATACATGTGACTCTCCAAAATTCCAGAATTTATTGAATAGCAATAAATTCTCAAGTTTCTCTGCATACTCTTGAGGCTAATGGACACATTCAATAAATCAAACTACAGCTTTACCATAACCAAGCAAAGACTCCAAACACTATGAGAGAAGGCAAAAGCATGAAGTTCTGAACTATAGTGAGAAAAACAAAATTCCTTAACAATATGAGAAGAACATAGATCTGACTTTGTATTTTTGTTGAGACATTATACAATTCCAATAGTTTTGGCATTAAGTCACTGTATAGGCTATAGAACATTGAAAAAAATATAAAGAACAGTGAAACAACACCGGTGTTTGTATGCACTGTGAGAGTGAGGAGATAAAAGTTTTAAAATAATTATCATTTTAAATAATATAATGAGACTCAAGGAATATTCACATAGATTAATAAATAGGAAAGCACATAAATTTGTTTAAAGCTCTGTCAATTTCTTATATGATACATGTGTTTAACGTAATTGGGGAAAATTGGTTTTTCAATTAATGATGTTAAGGAAACCAAAAAGGATCCCTCCCTCTATTTTTAGTATCATTTGAACATTAAGTCATAGGAACTTACAGAAACTTTAGAAGAACAAATAAAGTATAAACTCATGATAGACATATAAAACAGCTACAGTGAACAAGCACTAGAAATGAAGAAAAAGTTGAAGATGAATGAAACCATAAAGCAAAAGTTGTAACACAGATAACTGTAGAAATAATTTAACGGAAAAAAACCAATGATCTAATAAAAATAAAGAGTATTAACTATTCACTGCCTGAAAAAGAAATATATTTTTAAACCTGGCAAACCTGGAAATAAGAATATGTACATTTTCATTTATTTTGGTAGAAATCAAAAAAGTTTCCCATTGGGGAATAGTAACAGATGTCTAGTAAAATAGGTGTCTTGTGTGCTCCTAATGAGAGCCCACACTGACATAATGATTTTAGAAAGCAATTTGCAACATCTACTAATCTTACATTGTGTCTACTCTGGTATCTGATATCACTGTTTTCTTTTTTTCTTCATTAATTTATTTATTTGTTCATATTATATCCCAGTCACAACTGCACTCCCTACTCTCTTTTCAGTCCCACCCTCTCACTCACTTCTCCATACCCCCTTCCCCACCTCACACTCCACCCCCAAGTACCAACTCACCCTGAAACATCACATCAATTCAGAACTAAGTACCTGCTTTTTCACTGAGAAAAGACAAGGTAGTCCTTGGTAGAGAAATGAAGCAATAGAGTCCAAGTCAAAGACAGATCCCACTTCAATTCTTAGGGGACCCACTTAGGGACCAAGGAGCCCATCAACTTCATATGTGTAGGGGGCCAAGGACCAGTCCATGAATGCTCTTTGGTTGGTGGTTCAGTGTCTATGAGGCCCCCATGGGCACAGGTTAGTTAGCTATGTTTTCAGTAATAGAATATCAGAAACAACTTAAGCATCAGGCCACAGATCAATGTGCCTTGTCTAATTTTCCAATGAAACTTAATAGAAATGGGAAGGAAACCATTTCATAGATAGACTGTTCACATCTTAAAAACAAAACCACAAATATGTATAATCTGAGGATTGAAAAAATATACTTTTATATTGCATACCTACAAATGCTTTTTTTGTTTAGAGATTATGTAGAAACTATAATATGATCTATTAATGCATAAATCTCAAATAGACAGTAAAATAAGGGTCAGAAAAAAATATGCTTCCCTTTAAACCTTTTGCCATTTTCTGAACTTGGTGCCATGTGCATTTATTATTCAAAAACTTGCATAAAATCCAATTATTTTATCATTACTGTAACTGCAGTACAAATTTAAATCGTATTTTCATCCTCACATATGTATTTATTAGTGCTGGGAATTAAACTCTGTTGGAGCTTCATAACTACCACATTGGTGTTTTCACTGAGTGACATCCCTAAATGATGTTTGCAATGCCACCTAGGAGTCTGTCATAAACAAACAACAATTTATTTAATCATATTTCATTATTGACCATGTTTTTCTAATCGTTGGATTATAGATTCTCATAATTGTACACAACTGCTTTTTTTCCATTATGCGTGCTGTAGGAAAGCTGTTTATGTACTGTTGTGTGGGCTCTTAATATTCACATATCTGATCTCCTTTCCATAAAACCCGTGTCATACATCTTGTCTCCTTTCAATAGCAAGTTCAATGGATCTCATATAGACATTTTTTGTTCTCAAACATCCCTTCTTTAATTATTTCTTCAGTCTTTATATGTAAGGTTATTTTTCTAGGTCTTTTCATTGCAACTATAAGATGATAATATCTACATTAATCTTGTATGGTATATGGAAACATAAAATGATATCATTTCAGTTGGTACATGTTTGTAATTTCAGCAGTTAGGAGACTGACACAGCAGTATTGGTGACTTGGATCCAATCTAGTTTGGGCCGTACATAGAAAAACACTGTTACAGGAAAGGAAACATTAGAAAATGTATTAACTAACATAAAAATACCTACAAAAAAGTAACACTTTCTATGTAAGAGTAATGCTGTGTTGTTTTATCATAACTATCATGACCAATAACTCCCTAGTTCATCTGATTTATAGAAATACACATTTGATGGAGACTTATGAGTCCATTATATAATGTATTTCAAAACAGCTTCCCTCTGAGCCCGGCCAATCTCTTGCATACAAATTTATCTGTTTTAACTTATAGACTTTGTCTCACCTGTTGCCCTATATAATTGTCTGTGAGCCTTTTCCTTGTAGGGTATGATGAATTTTTGAAAACAAGAGCTTTGATTTTTCAGTCTCACATTATCAGTCCTGGTCACAGGTCCTAAAACACAATGTTTACTAATATTTTTAAGTTATAATTAGATAACATAAAGAGACTGAACATATGCCTCATATTTTCAAGATTTGAAGGTGTTAAGAACAGACTTTATCATGGAAATGATATATGGATACAGGTTTTATGTACTTTTTCATAGTATTTTTGGGGAAGAACTTAACAATAATACTCAAAGATAGTACCTTACCATTAAGTGTAGAGTTGAAGATAAAGGCAACTATAAAGTGCTATGGTTTGAGTTTGTCCTTCAGAAGTCTGTCATCAGCATGGCACTGTTAAATACGGAAGTGTTTGTGTCATGAAGTCTTCATAGTTTTATAACTGAATTAATCCCTTGCTCATGGGAAGAATCTAGGCCCCCTTTTCCTCCTTGCAGACATCAACTGACCTTTCCACTGAGATGAAACACCAGAAAGCCCTAACTGCTTAAAGAGTTTGAGAATTACCCTCCAAAACAGTGAGCCAGAACTATTCTTTATAAACTACTAAGTGTTGAGTTTCTATTATCACATCAAAAATACATAAACAAACAAATAACTTGGACACATATGAGTTACTGAATTTGTGTCAGTGAATATCAGTTTCTGGTACCACTAGCTGGTGTCCTACTACGTTTTAGTGAATATGTTTCTAGCACATACTGCCTGGTGCTCTGCAATGGTCAGCATTCTACTAGATTGTATTTCTTACGATATTTCTGTTTTCCTCTATCGATGGTATATTAATTTACTTACTATCTACCAATTGAGTATAACTAATATTTGTTTTAACTGTTCTACTTCATTGATATTTTAATTTTTTTTAAAAAGCAAGGGATTTGATGTACTAAGGCCCAATAAGAGAAAAAAATAGCAATTCTGAGTTATCCTGTATTCAAGTCTGTTGACATTCAGATCACTGGCAGATTTCAAGATATATCAAACATCTGAGGGAAGATAGAGTAGAGATTAAATTATAGATATCAGTTATAAATTAGCATATTTCTGAAACTAGGAAAATATTACATGATTGAAGTGTAATATTTTGCTGACAGCCATGTTTGCCCTTGCTCTATACTTTTGGCATTGTGGCTGATCAAACAAGTGTGCAGTGTGCTGGGTAGAGGGATGAAAATATCTGGTTCCTCAAATTTCTTCTTTTGGAGATGCTCTCTAACTACATTATGCACTACTTTTTGTGTCACAAGTTCTTTCAGGGACTTTCATTTACATAGCTATCTTTCCATGCAGATTCACTGTATAACTTATAGTTACAAGATTGTAGACTGAGGACTCACATAGGAACCCACAGCTCATACAAAAACTGACTCTTATGTATCAGTTTAGAGGTGGTCTTCTTAAAAGCTTATGACATTGGCAATAATTAATACATGGCTGTATTAAGAAGAGTAAAATGGTATTAAACCAGATGCAAAGAAGTAAGCAAACTTTTTCAAGAGTATGAAATATAAATTAATGACATTATTAAGAAAGTGACTGTGATAAGAGGCCCTGCTATAGGAGCTCATAGTCCAGAGCACATAATAGTATGGAAGCAAAACTCACTCATCATCTCAGAAAGGGCCAGAAAGGGAAACAACACATCTATGAATCAAGTATACAGTACCAGACAGATCATACAGAAATATAATAATTTGAATAAGCATGGATGTCATTAGTATTTTTGAAGAAATATATGATATATTCATGATCCCTCGGGTCCTGTCTAGCATCTTCTATCAATGACACAAATTCAACAATTACAAAATAATAACTGAGAGCTGTGCAGAAAGAATTTAGAGATCTCAGAATTATCAACTTTTTTAGCATAAAGAATAAAATAAAATGATGGAACAGGAGGGAGGGAGGGAGAGAGAGAGAGAGAGAGAGAGAGAGAGAGAGAGAGAGAGAGAGAGAGAGAGTGTTTTCCTGGGTCACTAAAGGAAAAGTAAATCATTGTTAAGGGATGTTAAGTCATATTAAATGCCGTTGGAAGGATTTACAGTTTTGTGTTGAGCTTCCTTTGAATCTTTATATATATATATATATATATATATATATATATATATATATATATATATAAAATGTGGATTTTTCTTTTTATGTGAATGAGTGAAATTAATTCATGCCTTTGAATGGTAAAATAGACCCTTTTCTTCTGCTTGGCAGCATGGTTTGAGATCTGTAAGCAAGCAGCTTCTTCTCTGGCACTGAGCCACGTCACCATCAGGGCAACCCAGCTGCTCTGGGCACTTTATGATCAGCACAAGAATACTCCAGCTGCAGGGACCACACACTGAAACCTTGCTGCTGCTGCTATAGCAGGTAGTGTTTAAATCACAACCACTTCAGACAATGGTATCAGTCAGCATTCTAAGAGAGACAAGATTTAGATGACCCTGAAACTACAGTCACCCAGAACTTCAATAAATATGCAAAAACATAGGAGTTGGTGCAACAAGAATCCGTGCTATGATTGGTGAAGACTCTTTCCTTCATTTACATACAGCACTTCTTCTTAAATATCTACCCAAGCTGTTTGGTTTACTTTTTGAACCATTTGGGAGCCATTCTCCTGTGCATTACTTTGCTGTTTCACATTACCCTCAATAAAATGTTTCTCACTAATGGCCTTTTTGCCTACTTGGGATTTTTACCAAACGCAAAGTGCCATTAAGCTGTAGCTTACAGAGAAGATAAAGTGCTAAAGGTGTAAGGACAGCCTCTACCAAAGGGCTCTGGAGAGAATAAGAAATAAAGGATAAGATAAGATAAAGTAGACAGTCAATATGAAAACTGCAAAACATGGTGGATGACAGACTACAGGTCCTTGTTGCTGGAAGTATTCCTAGGAGTTAACAAGCCTTGAAGGGGTAGGGACCCAGCCTCTAAGGTTGATAACTATAAAACTACCTGGTATTACTGCTACCAAATATTGCTATAATTAGCTGCTACTCTGGACCCAGGATTTCACTAGCTATCCAGTGCTAGGATACTAGCAAGTAAGTCAAAGCACTACGAATCTAATATATCTAACTTGTAGGGCCTGGAGACCTGAGGTGTAGGAGACACAGAGCTTCTGGAAGTCATTCACCTAATATGGAACCAGTAATATTAAATATACCAACTTGTCTCTTTAATATGACAGCTATAGTACCTGTTTCCCACCCAAAAGGCTGAAAATGGACATGGTTAATAGCCTGGTGGCCTTTGCAGTATCTGTGTGACTCAGACTATACCAGTCCTGCCCCTACCCTTAAGATGTCACATGTACTTTACAAAGAATTTTGGTGTAGTCATGTCTGGTGCTTTATTGTACACACAGTCACTCTATATAACCCATCTTTATAGAAGATGTCACATGTACTTTAGAAAGAATTTTGGTGTAGTCATGTCTGGTGCTTTATTGTACACAAAGGATTATATTATCACAATATTTTTTTCACCAAAATTGTGCTATGCTTAAAATATAAATATCTAAAGTAAACTACTCGGGGTCAGACTCTCGAAGTTTGAGCCAACACTGAGTCATATTGAACTGAATGTCCTTCTTGCCTCTCATGAATTGACTCTGTACTCCACTGGCTGTGGTGTGTGCAGAGATACCCACATTCACACACCTCACTAAAGGCCTAGTTCTAGGAGTCCGTCAGCTCTCAGCACCCCAGGACTTTCAGCGCTGAAAGACTTGTTCTTTAGCTGTTCACAATCCCTGCCTCAGAACACCAAAACACCCCAGCCAACGTACTGCTTATAAAAAACTTAGCTAAAGGTCAACTCAGTGATTTGGGAAAATCAATAAATCCCCCCTCCATGGCACTACAAAGACACACAGCTTGTAATTATTTATAGATTGAAGATCTAGAAATTAGTCTTTTGTCAATATTTTGAATAACTGAAATTAATATATCACTTTTGGTGTCATACAAAGACATGCACAAAGTGGCAAAATTTTTGACTTATAATACTTGCATGCTAAGACCAAAGAAGGTGATGCTCTGACTCCTTGTATTGACCCCTAGAGGTAACTGGAGAATAGACCTTTCAGGGACTCATGTACTTCAGTGCAAGAATTCCTACTTCCAGATTTCAGTGGGTAAAGTTTGGTTCCCAACTCTGTCTTCTGCTGGTGGACAAATGAGGTGACTCACTTTACAGTCTTATTTCCCCTTCTTTTCTATGAAGACAATGAAAACTAAGCAACAGGTAAGGGGTAGGCTTTCTTACATTTTTCTTGTTGTTTTATTTTGTTTGTTTCTTTGTCTGCTAATTTGGGATTATAACCCAAGTAATGTTTTACCCTAGGAGCAATAGTTCAATATTCTCTAAATTTAATTTTTGCAGACAACATATCTCGCAAATAGAGGCATAGGTAATAAGAACTGATTCCAAAAAGTTATTAAACAGAAGTTATAAAGCTGAGAAAGTAAATCCAAAAGATCAAATGCCATGTAATGTCAGATGGCTTAAAAGCAAAAGAAAAGAAAAATATTGAAAAATCACTGGGCAAGAATTTCTTTTAGATGTAAAGATATATAACTCTACATATTGCAAAATTTCACAAAAATCCCCACAGTCAAATTTATTAAGCTAGCAGCAAGTAAAACCTTATAATAGAATACATTATAAAGTAACTCCCACAAAAAATGGTAAGGAGAATTTGTGAAGTTAATTTGTGATAGTTAATAAAATAGGGTTGGGAAGATGATTCCATTGGTAAAGTCTTGGCTATACAAGCAGGAAGACCTGCATTTATCCCCAGCTCCCATGTAAAATACTAGACATGGATAATTGGCGCTTGTAATCCCAGAGTTGGAGAAAAAAAGATGTGAGGACCCTTGTAGTCTGCCAACCAGCCTCACTTAGTCAATGGTGAGTGCAAGCTTCCAGACTGTACCTCACAAGAAAGCAAGATAGGTAGCCCCATAGCAAAGAAACCCGAAGTCAGCTTCTGATCACCAAAAACATGCCTGCACATGCACACATATATGAGCTGAATGTGCACACACACACACACACACACACACACACACACACACACACACACACAACATCTGTGTGTAAAAATACATGCTTTATACTGTATTCACTTAAAATGTAATCAGAAATTGAACTTAACTGAGAAAAAGACACATATAATTTTTATATGGAAAATAGACTAGACCAAGAAAGTACAGAAGTTGAAATGATTTCCTGAGACTTTCTCCTTTTGGAAGCACCAGAAATGGTGGAGCTAGGGTTCCATGGTTCCAAGTGAAAGGATGCAGCCATTGACAAATGGAGCTGCCTCTGAATGAGTTGAAAGAGAAACACACTTGGTCTTTAGGAGGGGGGCAGTTGTTTTGTTTGGTTTTTTTCTGAAACAAGGTTTCTCTGTATAGTCTTGGCTGTCCTGGAATTACTTTGTAGACCAGGCTGGCCTTGAACTCACAGAGATTAGCCTCCTTCTGCCTCCTCAAGTGCTGGGATTTCAGGCCTGTGCCACCGCCACAACCAGCATGATTGTATTTTTTTTTAACCCTCCACCAATATTTCTTGCCTTGACTCATGACTCCTCACTCCATATCTACAAACTATTCTAGATTCTTTCTTTCAATCCCCTAATAGCCAACATTTTGTCCCACTCACATTAAAATTTTCATTTAGAATGTTGGATTAAAAGAACAGGAGTTGTTGAATATAGAAGATGTCAAGTACAAAAAGAATTATGAAGAAATCAATTCAGATTAATGCATGCACTGTTACATTACCTTAATGGTTATGAAGATCTATTACTTTTACTTTTCTCTAAATAGGGAAATTCTAATAATGCATGTAGTAATGAAAAATGTGTGTTCTTCTTGCAAAGAACTTTAAAAATATTAGAATTTATATTTATTAAAGAGAAAGCAATTTCCTTTTTGGAAGTATGGAAATATTATTATCTCTGCAACTTGAATGTATTTCTTCCTTTTTAAAAATCCTCTCATTTGGAATTCATTCAACAATAAATGAAAGGTTAGTCTTTATTAGTTCTGCTATCATGGAGCTACTTCCTTGTAAAAAATATATATTTCTCTCATATTATTTCCAGCATCGGCTCTATATTCCTTTCCCCAGATTTATAATGTATTATTCTTCATTCTAAGTAGACCTTAGCAACAATCAAACTTTATTTCATTTCTAAAAAATATTTCTTACAATGGCTACTTTAATTAAAGCCTTAATTAACTATGTGTCTTGTTCCCTTCATATTACTAGGTTGAAAATAATATTTTTATCCTCTAGAATTTTTCTTGCCTGCCACTACAATCTTAGCCATTCTAAGAATTCTCCCTTCTTTACTCTTTGGGATATTGGATAAATAAAGAGAAACTGAAAACAGACAATGCTACTAGATTTCAAGTCACATTTAATTGGTCTTATGAAGACTATCAATGCAAGAAGCAATGCAGTACAGCAACTGCAGTCCAAATATATTCCCACAGGTATTCACTTGTCATAAAAGCTGACCCACTGAGTAATTTTGGGATTTGGTTGGTTTGATTTCCGAGAAAGGAACTAAGTATGTATAGGATGACCTTGCCTCATCATCCCACGATCTATGATAACAGGCATGTGCCATCACACATGGAAAGGTCACGTTATCTGTAGTTTTCTCTCTAATTCATCAGCTATGACAAAAAAATTATCCTCGGTCTTTCAAAATATTTATCCACGGATCTTCAATACGTGAAATGTTCTACACGTCACTGGGATTCAGTGGTGATCAAGACTTGCTTCATTTTTGTCCATCCATTTAAATGGGAAAGGACAGATAACTAATATATAAGCAAGACAATTTCAATGTGATGCTTATCAAACGATTAGGGTGATATAAAATTAAATGTAATAAAGAAGACACAATTATAGGTTGAATCATCAGGGCCAGTTTTCTGAGGTTGCCTTGGAAAGGGCACATCATTCCAAGAGTTGGGCCAAAAATAACTCAAGTAATGAGACTAAGAAGAAAATGAGAGTAATGAGGGACCTGGCCTTAAGGGAAGACCCAACGTGCTAGCAACCTGGTGAGTAAAGAGGAAAAAATAGCAAGCTGGCGTAAGAAAGAAGTTGGAGATAAATGGTCGGGGCCTTTTGGACCATGGTGTATATTATAGTTACCTTTTTTTTTTTTTTTTTTTTTTTGCCCCTGTGACAAAATTCCTCAATAAAAGTAACTTACAGAAGAAAGACAAAAGGTCTATGCTGACTCACAGTCCCAAGAGGTACAATCCACCATGGTGTGAAAGACATGGCACCAGGCAGGAAGTGCATGCCGATGGGAGCAGGAGGCCACCTATTCACACTGCACTCAACTCGGGAAGCAGAATAAGGAGTAAATAAGAAGTGAAGTCAGGCTAAAAATATCAATAGTAGCCATGGTGGCTGGAATGGGAAATACTCGCCACAGGAACAAGAGTCTGGATTTCTGGCTCTTTGTTAGTTTTGTTGTTTGGTGAGGCTATGGAAATTTTAGAAGGTATAGCCTCATGGAGGAATGACAACGCTGGGAGCAGTGTTTGAGAGTATACTTTACTTCACTTCCAGTTCCTCTCTTAGCTTTATATGTGCAGTTAAAGGTATAGTCCCTCAGCTTCCTGTTCTGGCGTCCTGCAGTTAGGCTTCCCGTGCCATTATGAATTCTCCCATATTGCTATTTCTTTAATAAAGCATTGAGCAAAAGGAAGTTAGGGGGGAGAAAGGGGTTTATTTCATATTACAACTTATAGTCCATCATCAAAGGAAGCCAAAGCAGGAACTCAAGTCATGGCTCAAGAGAAATAAATTGAACCAGAGACCACAGAGAGAAGTTGAGTACTAGCTTGCTTTCCCTCGCATGTTCAGCTACCTTTCTTATACAACCAAAGTCCACCTACTCGGGAATGGCACTACCCAGAGTAGGTTGGTCCCTCCCACATTAGTCACTGGGTAGCCTTCACTGCCACCTGAGGCCCTGGTGATGTCCAGGACCTGTGCTGCCACCTAGGGCTGTGAGGGTGTCTGTGGCCTTTGCAGTAACAGAGGGGCATGTTGATGGCCGTGGTCTGTACAACTACTGAAGTCTGATCTGTCACCAAAAGCCTTGTGTAAGTATAAGATCCATGCTTCCACTACCTGTGAATTGATGACTACAGACTCACAGTTGAGAAAGTGACAAAGAAGGTTTCTGTGATCACCCATACCCTCAATCTCACTCCTAAAAGTAATAGCCTAGACAGAAAGCCACTGAAGAGAAATCTTGAAAAAAATTGTGATAAGGATGCTGAAGAGGAGCTCTCCTCAATTGAAGGCTTCTGGTGGGGATGTGGGTCAGGAAGGTCTCAGTTATCTTTAAGGGGCTGGCCACAGGGTGGGTAGCCCTGATCTGGTGAGTATATGGGAAACACAAATTGAACCTGTCTGTTTCTGTGGTTTGGTTTGGTTTGGTAGGGACTGTTTGTTTTTATTTTCTTTCTTTTTTTTTTTCCACTCTTTTCTTTGTATGTGGGGGCTGCAGTTCTAATGGTGAGGGGTGGATCTGGGAGGACTCATTATTAAGGGTGCTGGATGCTTATGAAGTGAAACTCCCAAGTAAGCAAACATATTAACAAACAAAAAAAATTAAAAATTAAAAAAAAAAAGAGGGAAAAGAGAACACCCTTCAGATATCCCCATAGGTGAATCGGATGGAGCCAAGTCTTCTATTGAGATTTCCTCTCCCAAGTATGCCTAGATCTGTGTCAAGCTGGCCAAAACTGACTATAATTCTTTGCATCACTAGAACCTTATTTAATGCTTGAAAGAAAGGAACTGGAATAATATTGACTTAGGTAAAACTCTCACCAACCCAGGCCTTCCCAACCTCTTTCCTGTTTCAGTGGGGTTATCTCCTATTTCAAAGGATTGATCAAGTGACGTCTGTATTAAAAACCCTAAAGGCAAGTTGACTGTGGCTTCATAGAGCACCCTGATAGTGGAGAGATGAATTATTACAGTAAAAATCCGAAATTATCTTGAGATATCTTCAGCCCTTTACAGTAGCCATTTTCTTTCTTTCTTTTCTTTCTTTCTTTCTTTCCTTCTTTCTTTCTTTCCTTCTTTCTAATTGTTAATTTGTTCACTTTACATCTCGATTGTAGCCCCCTCCCTCATTGCCTCCTGATCTCACCCTTCCTCTCTCATACCCTCTCCCTTTCTCCCCTAGTCCTCAGAAAGAGGGAGCCCTCTTCCCTAACATCTGACTGCAGCCTATCAAATCTCAGCTGGACTGCCTTATCTTCTTCCTCTGTGGCCGGGCAAGACCATCCCACCATGGGGAAGTGGTCAGTGTGTGGGAGCCAGAGGCCATGTCAGAAGTAGTCCTTATTAGCAGCCATTTTCAATGGCTTTGTATCTGGTTCCAAATGCTCTTAAACTTTAGGCAAATCTCTTACCTGCAAAATGAGTAAGTGAGACTTCTACATTCCCCCATCCCTAAGCTAAGAATGTTATAGACAGCATCTTCATAGTGTGGATTTCCAGTCTTACAGTAGCCCACTAATCTAAAAGCATATCTATGTATCAATCTTGATTATTTTTTCTGTGGTTTCATGCAACCTTTTAAAATTGTTTCTTTTACTTTTTGAGATTATCATATAATTACCGCATTTACTCCATCCCTTTCCTCTTCCCAAACCGTCCAATATATCCGTTCTTCTTTTACCTCTTCCTCAGGACTATGGCCTTTTTCTTCTCCATTAATTGTTGCTACATAGGTTTGTGTGTGTGTGTGTGTGTGTGTGTGTATTCCTAAATACATAGATACAGCCAGTTCAGTCCACATGTTACCTGTTTGTATATGCTTTCAGGACAGCCTGTTTGGATTGGATAACTAACTGGACAGGGGAAAGGTCACAAGGCATCAAATCTACATACACAAATAACTTCGTGAACCTTTTTAGTTGGAACTCATGTTTTACTCACATTTGACTCAAGATATGGAATCGACAGTATTTTGACATCCAGGGTTCCGATGTACACAGCTTCATCGTCTCCCAAACCTAAGCAGTAAGAGGCCAATGTTTCTTCTAATCTAGAAACACAACCCTTCAGGAATGAAATGGTAAGAAGATAGAAACACAAATTAGTGGCTGTGAGAGTGTGTGTGTGTGTGTGTGTGTGTGTGTGTGTGTGTGTGTGTGTGTGACTATTTAAGCATGGTTTCACTATTTTTAGCCCTAGCTGGAATTGCACTTACTATGTAACTTAGGCCACCACACCTAAAAGAGCAACTCCTCTGACATTTGTTGTGCTTATTCCCCTAATTAAAATGTGATCTAAGTAAAATGCTATAGAAGATGCCTAAAACTGGCATTTTTGCAACAGTGTCCTATTTCATTTCTATTTATTTCCTAGTTCTGTTTCTGGAAAAATATGTGAGCTTTGGGGCCTTCAGTGTCAGCTCACTATGCTTTTTTTTGTGTCTTGGACATTTCCTCTTGCCACTTATGTTTTCTTTTTTTGCACTCAATTTTGGAGCATTTTACAAAGGTCAGCCTAGTCACTGCTCTTATGAGACAAAACACATACTGCTGTTCAAAGGAGTCCTCACTCTGAGTTTGAGAAAGGCAAACACTTGTCATTGAAAGCCACTTGCCAAATAGTCTGATTATGATCTGAAGAACAAATGTTCTGAGTCAGAACCTCAAAACACAGAAATGGATACTGACTTTTATTCCATCAAAAATGTAGGCAATGGGGAAGGAAGCGTTTAAATAAAATTAATTTAATATTTTCTCTTTTGAAAATAACCTTGTATTTGTTACTTGTAGTAGAATTTTTATAGAAAAATGAAAAATTAACAGTATTTTTACTGGGATTCATATAGCTATAGAATCATACATTAAAAGAATCCTAGTTGGAAACTGAAAATACATGTTCTAGTCACAATAATAACATTTTTTAAATCTTAGAATTTATAATATTAATTTTTATCTACTAGATGGACATAAATCTCCCTCACTCACTTATGACTAGTTTAACTTTATGAACTATTAAAACATTTCACAAACAGAAAATACTGGTAGGTTGTAGGTACTATTTTTAAAAATCCTTCAACCTACATAGAATTAAACCATAATAATAGTCCCCTACTGTTGTGTGTGTTTGGAACTATTCTAAGCTCTGTGTGTGTGTACGTGTCTGTCGGTCTGAGTTTTTGTTGTGGTTGGTTTTTGTTTGTTTGTTTTTTGGTAAATGAAGTGCAGCAAGAACAAATGAACTTTTATACCGAACATCAATCCCCAGAAACATTTTAGACATTTTTCTTTTTATGAAATTAAGCAAGCTGAGTATGTATCATGTATGTATTTGCATCTATGTATGCACACGTGTGCATGTATGCATGTGTACATGTGCATCAGTGAACTAAGAAGACTCAGTACTACCTGAACTTCCTTCCCACCCCCTGCCTTTGGAATCCTGTGATTCCACGATGCTTGTCTACCCTTACACAGACAGTAAAAATAGACCCATAATTGTTGGAATTTTAATTGGTTGAGAAAGTGAAGCATAAAATAGTATTATAGCTTGAGCCAAGCTGAGATTTAAATTCAGTGACTATTTACATCTGTGATTTATGAGCTGTCTCTGCAGTGTGTGCTCCTTCTTTGAAATCCTCTGCTGAGAACTGCCATCCTACACCTTTCCTTAACCAGCACGAAATCTCCACTATTGGCACCCGTGTACACTATGTCACACTTGATAAGATTTTTTTCTGGCATAAAATACAAAAGTCATGCTCATCATGAAGCACTACAGATGCTTTTGTTCTATCAAACAGGAAAGTATGCCACCAACAGTTTGTTGTATACAAGTGGTGATTAAATTACAGGGGGCATATACGAAAGTTTTAGGAAAAACAACTGAAAGGATACAATTTAACCCATGTTTCTTTTTTCCATTAAAATTAAAGGTTGTCATTAGTGGATGAATGTTGAGAATTCTCAGATTTCAGTGGAAGAGGATTTGGATTTCATGGGTGTGTTTAGGAAGGGAGGAACAGGAATCTTTCTATGGTTCTATTTCCTCAGAATCTATCTACCATGACTGCTGTGTGTGCTTTACAAGTGTTCCTCTGCAGAAGTATAGAGGATATGGCACCAGGTTTCCAAGACAACAGAATAATCCCAAAGGACAACAGAACAGGAGGTGAAGGCAGCTGGCAGCCAAATGAGCATCCTGAGCTAGTGAGAGGTACCAATTCAACAGTGAATTGGATGAAAACCTCTGGGCATCTAAAAGTCAATGTGAAGAGCAAGGGCCATATTCAAGAAACAACCATCCTGTGTATCATGCGTCCCATTATTCTATACTACTGAAATAAATCAAACTATCAATCGATTTGATTAACAATGTAAGAGGAATTTGATCTATGACAGTTTGTCTCTTATGAAAGATAGATTCTTTTCCCATTTTAGTTGGAATAGCCATCCTAATCTCTCTTTTCAAACACTAGGCAAGAGTGACTAATTTGATCCACCTTTTTCTCTCCTACAGAGAAAGCCTGTGACTACTCAGCTTTATTCATGATAGGAAACAGGGTGATAGGAGATCAGGCATCATTAGTCAATGATCATTAACAACTCAGCCCCCTTCAGGGACTTCCTGGCCAGGGGAATATGTGAAGAATTCTGCTATCTACCTTTCCTCTATATAAGCTATCTGGCTTCAGGGGCACTTAATTCCCTATGTAGACAGAGTTCACCGTTATATAGGGAGATAATCATTAGAAAGTCTCAATTGGCTACCCATCAAGCCACCTCATCCAATTTTATCTTATCAAGAATGATGTTATAAAATTTTCCACTTGTCTTGTGGGTCATCTTCTTCGTTAAGGCTATATTTGAGAGATAAAATACCTGTGATTAGTTTATACTTGGAACCCCTAAGATGTTCTTCCTATATTATTTGTACATATGTTTTCTATTGCTGACATAAGAAATTACCACAATCTTAGCACCTTTAATCACCCAACATTTATTGCCTTTTCATTTCAGTAGGTCCAAAGTCTGGCACAGTGGGATTAGAGCCTTTGCTTAAGATCTAAGCAGGCTGACATCAAAGAGTTGGCTAAGCCTGTGGGTATCAGTTAGAGCTCAGTGTCCTCACCATCACAACCGATCTCACTTTTGCCAAAATGCATCTGTTCTTCTTGTTCCCAGAAGATGTTTCTTTCATCTTCAAGTCAGCAGCAGCTTGGAGAAGTCCTTCCCACTGTGGCTCCCTCCAACATGCACCTCTCCCTCCCCTTCTCTCACTCCTAAGCTCTAGCCAAAGTATGCCTTGGCACTTTCTCTGTCTCTCTCTGTCTCTCTGTCTCTCTCTGTCTCTGTCTCTCTCTGTCTCTGTCTCTGTCTGTCTGTCTGTCTGTCTCTCTCTCTCTCTCTCTCTCTCTCTCTCTCTCTCTCTGTCTCTCTCTCTCATTTGAACATTTCAATATTTCTTTTTAATTTTTAATTATGTTTTTGCATGTGAGCATAGGGTGGCAGTGTGTGCACATGAGTGTAGGTGTCTGCAGAGACCAGAGAGTGTGGCAGGTTCTCTTCAACCAGAGTTGCAGATGGTTGTGTGGACCGCCTTCAGATTGTAGGAACAGAAATCTAGTCCTGTGCAAGAGACATGAGTGCTTTTAACTGATGAACATTCTCTTCAGCCTTTAGCTTGAACTTTTAAATTCACCATATTTGGTGACTTTACAAAATTTAGGACAATCTTCTTAAGTTTAACATATAAATAATTAAATTTGTCCTGGAAGTTTCCTTGATATGCCTGGCATCATAGTCCAGAGGTGTGATATCAGCAGGTAATATTCATCAGAAAAAAATGTTTGCTTATCATCACAGTTACATTTTTGTATCACAGCTAAGAAAGTTGAAATTCAGAAAAGAAATATAAAAAACAAATATCAGAAGTCACATAGAGAATGCATATAAGAGGTCTGAAATCAGATTAAACCAAGTGTACTCAATTGCAAGTAGGTGCTTGCTGTGACCCTGAAATTCATCTGCCCATGACCATGTTCCTGCTAGACAAGAGATTCAATTTATTTCTAATCAAACACAAAGTTGGGGTCCTTTTCTGTTCAGCAGGTGTAATGCTTAATCTGCATTGTCAACTTGACTGGATCTAAAATCACCATGGAAACATAGCTCTAGGCACATCTCTGAAGGCGTTTCCAGCAAGGTCTCATTGAAGAGGGAAGACCCACCCTGAGGGTAGCAGTGCCATCCCATGAGCTGGTTTCCTAAACTGAATAAAAGAATTCAAGGAAGAAGTAGCTGTGCTCCTTAACAGTTTCACCCAGGAAGATAAGATTTCAATATATATAAATGGCAAACACAAATATCTAGACCACACCTGCACATGTTCTTCGTAAATAGTTCACTGCACCACTGCTCACTTCATTTGCCCTGATACTAAGACAAATTCTGTGTATGTTTAATTATATCTGCCTTTCCTCTTCTACTTTTATTGGAAGAAGTGTCTCTCCAGCCTCCAATGCAAAAATATTTCTTCCCCTAAATCTAGGTATTATTGATTTTTTGCTTCTCAGAAAATGATTCAAGTTAATGTGTTTCCCTTTTTGCACAACATTCAAATATTGTGAAAACTTGCCCATCTTTTTGTCATTGTTAGGGAGGGATGTTTGAGACAGAGTCTTATGGTGAAGTTCCAGCTGGCTTTGAGCTCAGAGGCACCTGGCCTTAACCTCCAGGCCATGATCATTATCTGCACCATAAAGCTTGACTTCTTGTTTAAAGCAAGGAAAGGTGTTGCTTGTGGTTGATCAGGCCTGGCTGTTTCCAAGTTCTTAACTTCTTGTCCCAACAGATGAAAATGAAAGCCCACACTAACTTGAGAAATTAGCAAAGAAGTTTTATTTGGAGAGAAACTGAGTACAGATTAGAAAGGCAGATACTGTGTGGACTGACAGTGGCCCACCCGAGTGAGGGTACCCAAAGGCTCTGATGATTATTTGAGGCTTCTTTTTTGAGGAGTTCAAGAGAAGTAATTAAGTCACTAAATGACATGGTAAGGGTGGTTCTCTGTTCTGATTGACAGATTAGGTTACATAATCTTAGATTACTATATTCAAAGCTTCTTGTTATTCACTTAGTTTAATTATATGTACATGCAATTATACATGAGTATAAGATGGTAAAATAGGCAATTTGTCCTCGTTTCTATTTGTGGGACACAGTTTGACTTACAGAATATTACTCAAATCCAACTCAGACTATTTCAACTTTCCCAGTCTTTATACATAGATACATTGGAAATGTATTTGAAGAGGAAGTCTCTAAATTTAATAGATGTTGAGGGTGTGAAAACTTATCTATTTCTCAGAAAGGAGTAAATATATACCATGATGCAGGTAGAAGTCCAAATCTTCAAGGTACACTATTTGTTGAGGTGTGCGGATGTGTGTGTCTGTGTGTGTGTGTGTGTGTGTGTGTGTGTGTGTGTGTCTGTGTGTGTGCATGGTATATGCAGATAAGGCAGAGAGGCCTATAACCTAGATCAAGCAGAGCCCCAATTTACTAAACTATTCCTTATGCTTTCTTGTCTTAAAATACAATATACAACTTATCGCATGACTGAACATAGAATTCTTACTCTCTACCCATCGTAAATAGAATAGTATGCCTTTGTCGCCATACTGAATCTTAGTTAGCCCTTCATATTGTTCTTATTATCTACAGCCCCCTTCTGAACAAAATATCATCACTATTTTTATCATCACCTCATCCTCAAGTTTGAGCTAAATCTCAAGACAGCATAGGAGACAATTATCTTCTAAAATTACAGCACATGAACCCACTGCCCCACACACACATAAAGCAAAAAATTCTTAATATCAATAAGCTTTTCTAAGGGCCCTCTGCTTCCCAGGTCCACAGTAAAACATGGTGTTTTTACAGGGTTTCTGAAAAACTAGGCTTACACTGGTTTGGGATTAATGAGCATCCCAGGGATCCACCAATCGTATCACAGACTGCACAGCTTAACAGCAACCAGAGTGATGAAGATAGATTGAACTTTCAGATTCCTAAATGAGATGTCAACTTGCAGAGGGTGTTTTTTGTTGTTGTTGTTGTTGATTTTTTGTTTGTTTGTTTGTTTGTTTGAGAATGGGTGCCAGCATCCAGGGCGTCACATATAACATAGCAGCAGCTGCTGTGTAGACCTGTGTGGTGCTTTGAAATAACAGAGTCACAGCAGCAGAGTGGTCAGTCAGCCCATCTCTCAGTGACCCACTTGGAGACATTTGTGTTTTCCTCCAGGACTTTTAGATCCCCACGATCTAGTAGCTGAGTCCAACTTTTGACACTGTGACAAGATGTTTTGAGCCACAAATTTGAGACTTGAGAATTGTGCAATAGAGTTACCAAAAGCACACACAAAATCCCGTCATCTTTTAAGAAAGTTTCTTAGTTTCCATTGGGTTGCTTTCATAGCTATCCTGAGCCACTTGCAACCTGTTGGTTGTAGACTGGGCATTGGTAATAGAGCTTCCAAATTCTTAGTAATAGCAGCATTGAATCTTAGAATACTTCTAGTTCCATTCTGCCTCCCCAGTCCTAAAGCCAAGGGATCACACAGGAAATAGGGAAATATCATCAAAGTAGAGATATCCAGTCCAATCCTCAAAAGGAGGCAGAGCAGCCACTACCCAACGAGAAGAGATGGCAATATACAGGAGATACACTAGGAAGCCTGTTGGTGTTACTGTCCTGGTTTCATATCCACATACAGCAAGCAGAAACTGAGAATGGCACAGCAACAGTGGATTAAATCTATCTAGATCAGTGGAAGACTGGGTGGAAGACTCAGGAGATAGTGTCACGTATTGTATGACGTCAGCTGCAGCCTCTAGGCTGCACAGTCCATCCCTTTAACTCTTCTCTGAGAATTTTTCTAGGAAACGAGACCAGCCATATTCCTGGAAAGGTCTTCCCTGGTGGAAAGGAGTTATTTAGAAAGCAAGAAGTTATGTAACTCTCCAAGGATGGGTGCATCAGACAGTGTGTTGCTCCTCCCACCTTCCCTCTGTATAGGCAATTTCTTCCTCCTGTCATAGGGTGGGCAGGACTAGTATTGCAGATTTATTCTGTCTAATTAGAATGCATTTGGAACTCACAAAGTTAAAGGGAATCTGCACATACCCATTGTAAACAGCTCAGCATGCACACATTTCAGAACTGTTTGTTCTGAGTTAGTCTCTAGCTCGGATGGCACCTCTGGCTTCACCGAGACAGTAATGATGCACATTTAAGTGCAGGAGACAGAAGGAAAAAAAACATCAACCTCACAAGATCCAGGGACAAGGCTGCCCACCTGTCTAGGGGACTAGAGCAGGACTTGAAAATGGTTTCTGTCTTTGTTTCCCCTCCTCATGAAGCTTGCTGGCTGGAGACTCGATGGAAGGAGGATTCTGGCTTCATCTGCTCTTCTTGGGTCATCACTTCTCTAAATACACTTTAAATATTGAACTCCTATTAGTTTATTAGCGTTTGTGGTGACAGAAACATGAATTTTCTGATATCCCCAGGATATAATGTTCTCCTCTGGGTGTTGGTATCCAAAAGCAGACATTCTCCATGCAAAGAATATTCACTCAAAGTGGTCCAGGCCACTGACCATGCCATGTGAGGAGAGTAAGATCTGACTCACTGGGTTCACCTAGGAGAATTAGGTGTTTTCTCCCAGTATCCACAAAGGATTGAGACCACAGATCTTCTCTTCCAGCTGTTTAATCCTGCCATCCTCACTAATGATTTTAATTTCAAAGACTCTTGGGACATAACTTCTCTGTTGCCGTATCTGTTCTAAGGGGCCCAGTCTAGGACCCAGAGGCATCACAAAAGCTGCTGTTAGTAGAGTCAGTGGAGGAGAGACACAAAGGCAGGCACAGAGAGCTCGTCAGTCAAGTGCTGAGCCCTGTGGAAGCAGTTCCAAGAAGCTAGCTGTGTTTGGAGAATTTTCTTCTTGTATGTTATGCAATTTATGAAAGTCGCCGGCATGCTTAATGTTGATGGAACAGAGAAAGAAAACAGGAAATGAGAAGAAAGGTCAATGAGGTCATGGCAGACCTCAGGACTGCAGCAAACAAGGCTCATGTGGAAAGTTAACTCGTACGCATATTTAATCTACAGTGGATCTGACTAAACGATCTGCCCATGCTCAGACTTGGCTAGGCACTATTCTTTCTCATTCGCTCATCCCTCATAATACAAAGTTCTGCTTTTACTACAAACAAAATCCTTACATTTCCATGAGTTTTCACTTAGAAGAGTCTGCTTAATATTTTTTTTTAAAAATTCTCGTTCAGTATTAAGTTGATGTAAAATACTGTAGTTTTGTGTGGCATTTTGATAAACAGCATGTAGTTGTCCTCCTCAGCCACACTTTTGAAACTATTTCCTATACATCACTTGTTGACCTTTGTGTTGCTGTTTAGAATTATTCCACTTTATTTTCAAGTTTTGATCACTGATGTGGGGAGACTCTCGATTTGATGGTACCGGTGCTCAGTTGATTCCATTATGGACTCCAGATTACAGTTTCCACTTGCCTTCTTTGAGTTTATGTTTTCCAGTGGTAACGATGTGGTTCTCTTCCCTTGCTGAAAGCTAATTCCCTGCTTGTCCCACTCTGTGGGGTGGAATTAGTTAATTCATGGATACATTTTCTGAGACAGACAGTTAACTAAGAATAATTTGAGTGGAGCAACGTTGACTTCACATCTGGAGGAAAGTAGGAACCAGGCGTGCACAGACAGGTGGAAATGTGTTCCCCGGCATCTTAGAGAGGTTCAGTCAGGATCCTGGCTGACCAGTGACTATATTCAGAACCTGAAACAGGATGTAACCTTGGGACCAGGTAACTGATTTCAAATGAGGCAAGTCCCAGAAAATTGCTCAGGCCTGAGGGTGTTTGACTTGAAGCTCATTCAGCAACAATCACTGAATGCAACTGAGGAAATCCATGTACATATATGCATGTAATAACAATAAGTAAAAAGAGAGGCTATGAATTTGAAGGAGAGAAGCAAGGGGTGTGTGGGTTGATTTGGATTGAGGATTCTGTTAAATAGAGAAGAGGGGGTCAAGTTAGTTTATTTAGTACAACATTCATTTTGAAAAATATAATTCTATAGTTGTTTTTTTCCTGCTATTAAGCAAAGTGACCTATATCACAGCCTCTGGGTGCTTGTTGAAACTACAGATCTTTAGATTCACTGGACAAGGTCTGTAGTCATTAATGGACATGCTAGAATTCTTAAGCATCATTAGTACATCTAGTTCATATTTTGCACACCAGAATACGTCATCATCTGTGTTACCTGTCTGTGCAGAATAACTATGACACAGAATATATCTATTGACCATGCAGGTATAGGTTGTGAGCACCAACTTCTTAATGAACAAAATGAAAGTGTTCAAATAGTTAATCCTTGATGTCTCTTCTTTTCTAAATTATGATAATTGGGTTACTTTAAAAGTACTATGACTAAATACTTGTTTATCAACTTTTATACATAGTGATTTCCAGGAATCATAAATAATGATTAAATGATGCTTTTTGAACTCCTGTTTGATTGCATTTATTGTATTGGTTAAGGACAAATACTTAAACTTTATCACTCTTGTCAGTACAAAACAGGCACAAAGAAGACTGACAAGAATGCTCTAAATATTTTGTTCATACTTTGAGCCACTTACTGAAATCGTGTTTTGTGTATTTGCTAAAACTATTTAAATAACAATCAATTTCCTGTGTAATTCCAGTCAACTGAATTAGATTTTACTCCCAAAGGAAAAGACTGAATACTTATAATATCCCAAGCCTACATTCCCTAAAATCTTGCCTTGAGCTTCCATTGCTTTGGCAACTTTTAATTAGGAAACTTGTTTTGGATGCTGGTCTCAGAGATTGCATCATAGTTACTTGCCCCTGTTGCTCCTGAAGGGGCAGTGGGTCATAGGAATCAGTGGCAGAAAAAGCTGCTAGCCTTATGGCAGCCAGAAAGCCAAGGTAGGGACAGGAAGAAGCATGCCCCAATGATTGAACTCACTTTCAGGTTTTTAATGTTCCACCATCTCCCAAAAGGACCAATCCTTCAACACAAATGCCTTCAGGAAAAAAATTACAAATCCAATCTACAGCAACACTATTTCATCTCAATTTCCAATTCTTATTTTAAAAAATACTTGTTCAAAATATGAGTCTTATCCCCAGCTCACCATAGAAAACCCTCAGCAGCTCATTCACAACCTATCTCCTGTGGATCCCAGAGATATTCCCCTTTTACCCTTTTTCACTCCACTTGGCAGTTTGCCCCAAACCCCAGCCCAGCAGGCACCTCTTACTAACCCAAGGGACACTCCTCCCCAGACAATAGTAGACTGGAAGCAGCTCCATACCTCTCCTACCTCTTTTGATATTCACAACCCCCACCCTGACCCCCACCAACACCCCCCAACTGCCTCCACTCTCACCCCAGCTCAGTATCAGAAAATTGTCTGTATTCTCCCTTTTCTTTCTGACCACCATTCCCAAGAGATCACAAAGAACTTCTCCTCCATCCTACCCTCCCCCACTCATCCCAATATTCCAGCCTCCAACGCCAGAAAGCACTCCTCAAGGACACACCAGCTGAGCTATTCAATACAGTGATTGAAGTTTTATCTAGTGCAATAAGAAAACCGAAGGAGATTTGTATCAAGCAGAAAAAAAAAATTGGAATGAAAGAAGTCAAAGTATCTATATTTGCAAATGATATAATAGTATGCATGAGTGACCTTATAAATTCTAACAGAGACCTCCTAAAGCTGATAAACACCTTTAACAAAGTGGCCGGATACAAAATTAACTTTTTAAAAAAATCAGTTGTTGAGGTCTCTGATACAAATGGCAAATGTACTAAGAAAGAAATTAGGGGAACAATACCTGCCACAGTTGCCTCAAATCATATAAAATACCTTGAGGTAACACTAATGAAGGAAGTGAAAGGCCTGTATGACAAGAATTAAGTCTCTGAAGAAAGAAACTGAAGAAGATATTAGAAGATGAAAAGATCTTCCATGCTCATACGTTGATAAGATTAACATAGTAAAAATGGCCATCTCACCAAAAGCAATCTACAGATTCAATGCAATCTCCACTATAATTTCAACACAATTCTTCACAGACCTCAAAAGGAGAATTCTCAGCTTCATATAGAAAAATAAAAAGCTGAGGATAGCTAAAGCAATCCTGAACAATGAAAGAACTGCTGGAGGCCTCATGATCCCCAGTTTCAATTTGTACTGCAGAGCTATGGTAATAAAAACACTGTTGTATAGCTGTAAAAACATACATGTTGGTCAATGGAAATGAATTAATTAACTGAAGAACCCCAAACAAATCCACACACATATATATAAACACTTGATTTTTTTTATAAAGAAACCAGAAGTATACACTGGGAAAATGACAGCATATTCAACAAATGGTGTTTGTCAAACAGGTTGTCTGAATGTAGAAAAATGCAGATAGATGGAATAACCATTGAGATGTAATAAGAATAAATTAATAAAATACAATTTAAAAAAAAGAAAAAAGAAAAATGCAAATAGATTCATACTTATCACCCTGCACAAAACAAGCTTGAATGGATCAGAGACCTCAGCATAATGCTAAATATACTGTATGTGACAGAAGAGAAACTGCTGACTAGCCTTTTATGCATTGGCACAGGAGACAACTTCCTGAACAGAATAGCAATAGTACAGACATTAAGATCAACAATCAATAAATGGGACCTCATGAAACTGAAAATCTTCCGTACAGCAAAGGACAGCACCAGTCGGACAAATCGGCACTCTACAGAATGGGAAAAGAGTTTTGCTAGCTCAACATTCAATAGAGGACTAATATCCAAAATATAACAGAACTCAAGAAATTAGGTATCAACAATCCAAATAATCCAATTAAAAATTGGGTCTACAGATCTAAGCAGAGAATTCTCAATAGAAGAAATTCAAATGGCTGAGAAACATTTTAAATGTTCAATGTCCTTAGCAATCAGGGAAATGCAAATCTAAACTGCTGTGAAATTCCATCTTACACCTCTCAGAATAGCTAAGATCAAAAACATAAGTGACAGCTCACGCTGTTGAGAGTGTGGAGTAAAGGGAACACTCCTTCACTGCTGGTGGGGAAGGGGACATACTTGTTTCACCATTATGGATATCAACACAACAACTTATTAAAAAATTAGAAATTGATCTATTTCAAGATCCAGCTATACAACTCTTGGGAATATACCCAAAGGATGTTAAATTCTACTACAAGGACACTTACATAACCATGTTTACATGGTTTACAAATAATATCCAGAAACGATAAACAACCTTCATGTTTCTCAACAGAAGAGTGGATAAAGAAAATGTAGTACATTTACACAATAGAGTATTGTGTACTGAAGTACTTGGCTGTTTAAAAAAGTGACATCATGATATTTTCAGGCAAATAGATGGAACTGGGGAAAAAAATCATCCTGAGTGAGGTAACCCAGACCCAGAAAGTCAAATATGGGATGTATTCACTTATAACTAGATATTAGTCATTAAGTAAATGCAAATGAAGCTACAAAATATAGGTCCAGAGAGGTAGTTAAAGAGGAGGGATGAGGTGGGGGCACATGGATCTCCCTAGGAGAGGGAAATGGAAGAGATTTTATGAATGGACTGTGGGCAGGTAAAGAGATGAGTCAGGGGATCAGGTGGGTGGCAAAATGTGACAAAGCTCTCCACCTTAAGTAAAGAGGGCTGGAATTGGGGGTATTGGGGAAGATGTGGAAACTTAGTAGACTGGAAACTTCTGGAATCTATGAAGATGAGCCTAGTGGGGACCTCTGGTAATGGAGGACATGGAGTTTCAACAGACCATCCCTTGTCTTCAGATGAAGTTTCCAGTGGCAGGACTGGGTTGAATTCAATTAGTAGGCTCATGAAAATAGCCAAACATCACTGACTGTTCTCAGACAAAGGTTGTTCTCTGTGAACTGACAGCGGGACCCTACTGCAGTGAACAACACCCATACAGCTTAATGAGCAAGTAGAAGTCAAGCTGATGTGTACACCGAGCCTTCTAGCCCCTTCTAAAGGAGAGATACTCTGCAGACTACCAAAGGGGAACAAACACCAACCCATCCATAAAACCTTTGGCCTACAATCTGTCCTGCATGCAAAATATCCTAGGGCAATGGTGGCCCAAACCTGTGGGTTATCCAACCAATGTCTGATTTGACTTAAGGCCCACTCCACAAGAAGAAATGCATGCTTGATGCTGTTTAGGTGTCCAAGCACCATAGACAAGATAGCCCAGATACCTAGTGTAAAATCAGACACAGACACAGACACACACACACACACACACACACACACACACACACACACACACACACACACACACACAGCAATCCAAGCTTGCCTTGACTTCAACAGCTTCCCACTTCAACCTCGTGGATACTGAAACTACTATTGTCTATCACCATAACAAGCCTTAAAATATGTCTTTTCTGTTTATATGTGATTACAAATTATAAATACTCTATATATTTAGCACAAAAGTAGATCTACAGGACTTTGTTTACTGTTTTACCTTGTTACTTGCTAAATATGTTTGACTGGTGATTAAGACATCTATGAATAATGATACCAATAATAATGTTCAAAACCACTGGTCCGTGGTGGTGCAAGTCTTTAATCCCAGCACTTGGGAGGCAGAGGGAGGTTGGTCTCTGTGAGTTCAAGGCCAGCCTGGTCTACAAAGTGAATTCTAGGATAGTCAAAGTTACACAGAGAAACTCTGTCTCTAAATAAATAAATAAATACAAAACCCATTTAGCATGACTCAAATGAGAAAGTTTTCTAGGTCCTTTTCATTATTTCTGTCATAATTGAATTTTATAAGAGTAATAATAGTAACCATCATATGAAAGAAGTATATATCAGGAAAAATTGGAGTGAAGATAAAATAGATTAGAAATAGACAATTTTGTTTATAGTTTATATGTTGCATGATAATAATCTGGAATGCTAAGTACGTACAGAGGGTTGGTTCATTCACATTTCCTGTCAGTTTTTAACATGCTCTGCAATGTTAATTTAATAGTCACCTTAGCTTTGGAATTTTCCAGGGTTATAAAGTAAAGTGTTATACTTTAGAGACAAGAGAAGGACAAAGCCATGAGAAGTGGTCATGGTCTAACAAAGCCCAGTCTGTTTGCCTGAGGCTGAGTGCAGAATCCATCTGCTAAGCCAGATTTTTTTTCTGACTGCTGAGAAAGCAGCTGAGCTTTTGGTTCCAAGCTTTCCTTGTTTCATTTGAGTTTGCCAGCTTTGATTTTGCCTTTGTGGTTTCCGTGGTACCCTATATTGCATCTCACAAGCAAGAGCTAAAGTGACTCTTACACTTTGGGCTCTTTCACAGTTTTTCTTTCCTAGTATAAAAGAGACTTGGGAAAGAAAGTATATGGTTTGTAAAAGTATGCCAATGTTTGTCTTTTAATATTTGTTCTTTCTCAATATGAAAATGCATTGTTGCCCACTGGTTTTTATTCACCAACAGCATGAAATACAATTGTGCTACATAGAAAAGAGTAATAATAAGAACTAAGTAATTTGACATTGTAGCATAGTATTTTTTAAAGTGGAAGTTACCTTATAAAAAGTTACAATATGAAAAAATAATTATACTTTTGACCTAAATTATATTTTATCTGATTAAACCATGATAGTTTGTTAAAGTAGATATTAATTTATGAGAACTTTGAGGTGATTAGTGTATATTGGGAAACACTTCAGACTAGAATATAAAATCAAATTTTCCTTGGTAATATTTTGCTCCAGAAAAGGAGTCTTTTATAAATTAACCAAAGTTTCTGGAAAATCAGAAGAACAATAATGAATTAGTATAGACAAACCATAAAATACTTAACTGAATTGTGTCTCTGAGTTATAAGATTTAGCAGTGCCAGTTCCTGGGCTCTATATTGAATTAGAAAGAAATGTAGGTCAGACATACCACTATTGAGGATGGAGAACAATTCTTTAATAAAATTTTAAACAGTGGTGAACCTTCACATTATTTTGTATGTTCTTTCACTTCTTCTCAAATCATTGGTTTCATTCTCTATTTAAACCAAAATTAAATATTATTTTAAAATGTATTTCTTCACAAAGATATTTTGAAGAACTTCATATTTATTTCTCAAATTTATAATACCATAAAATAATATAAAAATTTCTCCACTTTTGTCTCCATTATAATTTTTACAGTGGACATGTGTATTTGCTGGAACAAAATACCTTATAGAAGCACCTTAAGGGAAAAAAGTATTTATTTTGTTTGGCTAATAGTTCCAGGACAAGGAAGTCAAAGTGGCAGGAGCTTGTAGTAGTTGGGCATGGTACATCCACAGTCAAGAGGCAAAGAGAGATCAATGCTGGGTTTCTCACTTTTATTCAGTCACAATTAATGTGGATTTTCACACCTCAATTAACACAGTCTGGATCAGTAGTTCTCAACCTTCCTATGACTTCAAACATTTAATACATATCTTCATTTTGTGTTGACCTCCTAACCATAACATTATATTTTTGCTACTTAATAAATGTCATTTTCAACTGTTCTGAATTGTAATATAAATCAAATAACTGTGTTTTTCCAGAGGTTCAGAACAAGTCTGAACTATCCCTCATATTCATACACAGAGGCTTGTCACCTAGGACTTTCTGTGTCTGCTCTATTTGGCCTCATGAGCCTGGGAAAGTGGAGTCTAAAATCGAGGCAGACTAAAGTCTCATGCAATAGCCAACTTTATTCAGCATCAGACAATTTATAATCTAGGATATTCTGAGGGTCATATGAGCAACGCTTGCTTGAGATCAAGTTGTATACAGTCACAAAGGCAAGGTCACATAGGTTTAGGCTTACAGAGTCAGGAGGACAACTCAAGCTTGGAAGCACCTTCTGAATAATTATGGGTAAGATAATCGGTAATTGAAAGTAAAACCCACTACTATCATTACACCTGGGAGGGACACAAAAGGGCATTCTAAGAACAACCCATGTTATGGAGGAACAGAGATTGCAAGACTCTCCTCTTGTTTTCTTGGTGCTTTCTCAGAGGGTCTCAGAAATATCCTCACATAACTTCATTCTTAGAACTTGTTCTGACATCTCCCCCTTTTTCTCTTTCTAGCACAGTATGTCTACAAGGGTTTTTATTTGAGATGTTGCTGATAAATCTTATTGTCATTAATGCATGGGTATCCTATAAGTTAGCAAATTATAGATACAGTAAATTATATTAGATCAGTGAAAGAACTCAGTTGTACTGTGCAACCAAGAACAAGAATCTATTCTTTCCAACTCCTTAGCTATTCTTTCAGTAATATCCTTGTAAGAAATGCCTGGTAAGTGATGTGAGAATGTGTCGAAAATGCTGTACATACTTAGCAACAAAACTTACGTTCTCTCACAATTCTTGTAGATGGTATTAGTCTATTCCCATATGTGATTATGAACATGCCATAAAACTCATTGATTATAATTAAACCATTGACTACAATCCAAAGAACAGTTAGAAATAAATCTTCTAGGAGAGCCTGGTTGATTAACATATGATCCTCATTCTGAATTATTTTCCCTTTTTCGTTTTGATACCTTCTTGTAGAAGTACAGATATTATGAGGTCCTACACAAATAAAAAGTGATTAAAATCCCAAGGAAAAATTAAACAAGGTGCCTACTTCACATGGAAAAATGAGTCTGTTATGGTGTTAGGTTCCAAGATATAAGCACAGATTCATTAGTAAAGATAACAACAGCTGGATAGACATGTTCAGAGGCACTTACCACAGATGTACAGGTCAAAGAAGCTAACATTATTTGAAAAAGATTCTTGGGTGACATAGGACTCTGTATGTTTCATAAAATATCTTCTCCTTTGGTACATAGAGCCTTAACTTGGCCGCAGGTGGCTAGACTTGACTTTTGATGTTATATATGGTCTCCAACATCTCCCTTTGTTATTCAATCGGAAGATTACCATCTTTCTGGTGACTTCCACTGTCTTCTTGCCCTTTGTCAGCATCCTTGGTGGCCCAGAGCCAGAGGAGCAGGAAGAGGAATCAATAATGTTTCTGTGTATCACATATATCCTTCCATTAAACCCTTTCTAAATTGACAACCCTCCTGCAACACTCCTTTTCTCTCTGAAGTTAGGTCAGCTTCCATTCTCAGTGCATCTCTATCCTTCCTTTGCTAATTTATATGTGATGTCACATAGTGTTGAGCCTCAATCTTCCTTCAGGGTACACATTTTGTGTGAGGATGTACAAACTAAGTTTCCAAAGCTATCCATCATGAATGGAGATGCTGATTCTTCTTTGGTCCACCCAATAAAATGTCATCAAATTTAATTAGCAGGAAAATCAGTTAAAATAGACAATGGCTGAGAACTAGGTAATAAAAGCTGATTGATTACAGGAAATTGTTGAGCTGTAACAGTTAAGTATTTAGGGATAAGGACAACTCTGTGTGTGTGTGTGTGTGTGTGTGTGTGTGTGTGTGTGTGTGTGTGTACATAACATATGGAATTTGTATGTAAAATGTATGCTCCTTGTCTATTTGTAGAGCCATTATTAATCCCAAAAATGGGAGGAGAAAGGCCACTGGCCCAAAATATAATGGCCAAATTAATTAGAGCAAGATTTCATGCATAAAGGCTGTCTCCCCCTAAGGCAGAGTTCAAGAGATTAGCATTGGATGTGCAGAAGATTAGGTTTTATAGTTTTAGGATAAAGAGTTTCCAAATGGAAGATTTGCTGGGGAAAATACGTGAGATTAGAGGAGCAGAGAATAAGCAAAGCAAGTTAGTCATAAAAACTTTCTGATACAAAGACATGATTGCAAGGTGGTCATAACAACAGGTAGTCATATTAAGATTGCCAAAACAACCATCTTTGAACAAAGGTAGGGTTGCAAGATGGTTATTAACTTTTTGAAACAAAGACATGATTCTCATTCTTGGAAAGCAGAACTATTTGTAGTTAAGGTTACAGGTGGGGTATAGCCCAATCCTTGAAAATCAGATTTAATCATAAACACGGGTGAACCTAGTTCAGCTTTACTGAAAGATGGCTTTTAAACCAAAGGTGGAGGCAGTCTGCTGCTTCACCATCTACCAAATCAATGAAAAGCAATCTTTATAGAAATTTTAGATTTCATTTTAGGCACTTAGAACTCAGGTGTTGCTGCTCTGCCCTGTTGAGCTCTGAGCTGAAAGGGTTGGCAGGCACCATGCAGCTGGAAAGCTGTGAGCTCTGGGTCAGATAGTGCTGGAGGGGTGAGTCCAAAACCGTAATGTGCCTGTTCTCACAACCTGAAAGCATGAGCAGCTTTGGAGTCCATTATGCCTGCTCTCCCAAGATATGTCTGGCAGACAATTCTCTCACTTTCTTTCCATTTTTTAGAGTGGCAAGGTCAATTGCAAATGAAACACTTTGCTGACACGTGTCTATAAACAGTAGAGGTTTCTAGAGCAGTTAGTTTTGCTCTATGTTTGTAAGCCTCCGATTTTCACATAACTTTAGAAAGTTGGAACTTGGAACTCAGATTACTTTGAACAGTGTTTGGATTTTGGTATTAGTGGATGGGTTTCATGTGCCTCTCCTGGCCATCCCTTCCTTTGTATGTTTTTTTATGTCTGTGAGATTCCTAGGAAAAGAGGTCTTGATAATAGGATTCCTGAGATTTTAAGTATGTTAAAACCAGACGAGGTGCCAGTGGAGCCTACATGTCCTCAAGTGTCTGTTCCTCAAAAAGAAATGTACCTGGGAATCAGAGGAAAATGACTTTTCAGACATCTCAGGCATTTATTCTATAACTCCCTGGAAAGGGAAAGCTTAAACACACACACACACACACACACACACACACACACACACACACACACACACACACCTCCATGAAAGCCTTTAGTGTAGTGTCCTAACTGAGTTTACTTTAGAAGATCTTGGACATAGTGAGAGTGCATAAAAACTTTCAAGTATCATTGCATATGGCAGAGCTCATCCTCTTCTCTGTGTTCTCAAGTGCAGAGGTGGACACTACCACCCCTAGGAAGCATACAGGTCCTGGCATCAGGTCCCTGGCAAATGCTGGACCAAACACAGACAGTTCCAAGTTTTTTATCTGCCTGCCAAGACTGAATGGCTGGAAGGTAAGCATGTGGTCTTTGGGAAAGATGAAAGAAGGCATGGGCATCATGGAAGCTTTGGTCCCAGGAATGGCAAGACCAACAAGAAGATCACCATTTCCAACTGTGGATAACTCTAATTCTTTTGACTTGTAGGCATCTTACCCACCAGACCATTCTTTATGTAACACAGGAGAGTGCCCCCACCCTATCTGCTGGCAGTACTGTGTAATCTCTGCTCTCACTGAGATTCTTTTGGTTCATATTTCCTTCATTCCCCTCCAAGTCTGCCTGGATTGCAGAGTTAAACTTTTGATTATGAGTATAAATAAATAAGAAAATAGTAAGTGATAGATACATCACAAAGAAAACCAGATCCTTACTAACTTGTGTGGTCAAATAAGTTTGATTAATGGATGGGCCATCCTGTTCACAAGACAGAGCTAACAATAGAGCCAAGGATGGGAATTTATTTGGGGTCTTGGAGAACAAATGAGACACCATATAGGGGAGGTGAATGGTGTTCAGGTGAGCTATAAACTGGCAGGATTATTAAGGCTCCTAGTCAAGTTAATGGGAACATTTTATATCTGATATTTACCAGAGATAATAAGAGCATTATCCATAGTCTCAGAGACTATGATCAATCATAGGAAGAAAGGATGTTGGGACTTAAGTTTGGCCTCTAACAGATTTACTTGGGGTATTACTTCCTCGGAGCTCTGAAATATACGACAAAAGGGAAATATTTCTTATATTTCTAGAACTAAATGGTGGAAGTTTCCAGAAAAAGAAGTTCTCATACCTACTGGAATTTCTGTAACATTAGTGAAGTATTCCACCTCAGTGATTTTAAAATACAATAATTTTGTACAACCTCACAGGCTATTTATATCAGAAGAGTAGGACAAGGTCATTCAAGGGAAAGAAAAATGTTGACAATGAATATGGCTATTCACATGCCTTTGAGAAGACCAGTCTGATGACACAATGTGAAATTTTGGATAAGGTTGTGAAAAATAGGCCTGGCTAGTTATAAATATAAAAGAGGATTAGGGCATAGCTTACCAGAGAAGCTTGAATTAGATTTAGTGTGAAAAAAGAGGCAAAAGTAGCATTTTTACCTTATTTACTAAGATGAGTTTAGAATGTCTTGTCTATCTTGCTTGCTGTAAAAAGATAATCATACTTATCTCCATCAATTTTTCAACTTTTCTTATTTAACTTAAGTACCCTTTAAAATGCACATTTTTTTCTCTGATCTCATCTTCCACAGAGTCCTACAAGAATCAGGGAGCTAAGTCAATAGAAAAATATTCTGTTTTCATATTCCAGACAAAGATAGTCCAACAGGTTTTGCTCTCTTGTTACAACAGTGCCCTTGTCAGTGCAAACACCTGCAAAGAACAGAATGTCTTTTGGCTGTAAGGAGATAGATCTTACATAAATATTTATTTTCTCAGACAAATTGCCTCCTATTAACAGGATGTCCACCAGACTAGCTGAGTCTGAACTCAGGATGAGTGTGAACAAGCAACAAAGATGTTCCTAGAGGGTTAACTCTAAATTCCACAAGCTTTGCCTCCTAGCAGCTGTTCGTGGAACAAACTTTGTAGCTGTGCTGCAAATTGGCTGCAAGCTCAAGTAAACCAAGTGTTCTTGAAGCTATGAATAACCTGAAAACACATTTTAAAACACTCTCCAATCTAGTGAAGTCTAGTGTACTTTGGGTCTACTTATTATACCTTCCCAACTATCTGCTGAAGAGGAGTGTGTCCACAGCAGTACCAACTACACATTGATGAAATTAACAAAATGTTCCGCTGTGAAAATTTACTAAATAAATTAGTACATGAGAATATAGGATGTTAAGATTTAGCAGTGAAAATAAGATAGGAACAACGAGTGCCAACATGGATGCATTTCATAGTATAGAATATCTACCTATGCACGTCATAAGAAGAAACTGAAAGCTGGGGTCATGTGTCTAAAGCCAAAACTAAATAGCTAGCTGGAGTGTGTGTGTGTGTGTGTGTGTGTGTGTGTGTGTGTGTGTGTGTGTGTGTATAGCTAATGTATATATGCCATATATGTATATGATATATATTATATATGTACTAAGTGAGTAAAAACGTGCAAAACAACACAAACATTGAAGCATTGGTCAGTCATACAGAGAAAGAGAAAGAGGTGACCTGGGACAAAGAAACAAGGCCCCAAACACAATGTAACTTCATGTCTCATGGAGGTGTACTTGTTATATTTTTATTACACATTTCATGTCTATATGCATGTATACCTTCTACCTCATTGCACTTTGCATAATCATTCACAATATCTATAATTGTAATAATGATTTACCTTAGGGCTCTTAAAATTAACTTGTGTGGGAGTCAATCCGAAAAATCTTTGGAGCATATTCTAGACTCTGTACCTCAGTAGACCTAGGGGAAGGGAATAGGTTGAAAGCAGGAGGGAGGGAGGAATGAGAGGATATAAGTGATGGGATAACAACTGAGTTCTAATCTGAAAAAAATTAATAAAATAAAAAATAAATTAATTTAAAAAAAGAACTAGGGAGCTGAAGAGTCATTCATGCAACAGTCCTGAGGATTCTTGAAAGAGAAAGAACTGAAATATCAGCTCTGGACAACATCTCTTATGAGCACTCCAGTCAGTGATAAGACAGGAATTGTCTTCCACTATAAACCTCTCCCCATGGTTCTCCATTGCAGCAGAGCACAGCCTTTTAATTACCCATCTCCTCTACCTTTGTTCAACATCTCTACTCTCCATACTTTGCTACACATTTTTTGTCAACAACTTTCTCCCCTCATCTTCATTCTCTACCTGCCATGTTTGTTGCTGTTGTTTTTACTGTTGTTACCCTTATTTATGTGTGTGCACACCTGTAAAGTCAGACAACTTGTGGTCAGCTTTCTGCCTCCGCTGTGTGGCTTCCAGGAATTAAACTCAGGTCATCAAGCTTGGAGGCAAATGTCTACATCTGGTGAGTCATCCAACAGGCCTTGAGAGGTTAATTATTAAAACGTGTGTAAGAAACCTCAAACTTTCTGTGATAGTCTGACAATAACAACTCTTTGTGGCCATTCCATGAAAGCCAAACTGGAAGTCAGTCATGTTCTATTACTTATTGTTATTATTTTAAAACTATGCCAATGAAGTTGGCATTGCTTTATTCTTAGTTCAACTACAGCACATTTCAAACTGTCACCTACATTTTAGTAAACATATGGTAGCCCACATATTTTCAGAGTTTTAAGCTTAATTTTCCAGAAAAGGAAAAACCCTAACCTCACTTCATTTTCCATTACTTTTTTATGGATTCTTTTCTCTATTTTAGGGTAACTCAGTTTAGGATTCTTTTCATTACCAACTATTTTCAGATAATGAGGGCCTCCAGCAGTGGCATCTCCTAACTTCATCATACATCTAAAGACTTACCCTCAAATTCTGGGCTATATTTTTTTCAGTGCATGCCTGATACTGGTTTTAGAAGTCACAGTTAACTGTCCTAGCAAGTGCACAGGATTATTAAAATGCTGAATATTTTATCTTGGATAGGCTTCTGTTTGGCTTTGAGCACTTCATTCTTGATCTGAAGGTAATGAGATGAGCCTCTGAGGCAGGCCAGCTAATGACTCCAAAGATGCTGGTATTCTCATCTTAGGAACATTGGCTATCTACCTTTACATGGTGGGTGAGAGTTTCCAAATGAATTAAGTTAAAGATCTTAAAATGCAATTGCGGTCATGGATAATCCAGATAAAAACAATGGTATCACAAGGACCCTAAAAAGAAGGTTGCAGGATGGCCATAATACACATGACACATATTAGGTCAGAACAGTGGGTACAGATAAGATGTGAGGCTACAGGTGTTGAAGACAGAGGCAGCAGTCCTGGGCCAAGGACTGTAGATAGTTTATAGAAGCCAAAAAAGTCAAGGAAACAAAGTTCTCCTTTGGAGTCTCCAGATCATGTGAAAGTCTGTGTACATTAAATCTTTTTTGCAGGAGCCTGGGAAGATAGATCAGCCAGTACAAAGACTGAGGATGGGAGATCAGTCCCATGGCACCCACATAGAAGATCCAAGAGTGGCAAAGCCTACGGGTAACTGAAATGAAGAGCTGGCAGTGGGTAAAGGAGATAATGGAATTCCTGATGCCCATTGGCCAGACAGCTTAGCAAAACTGATGAACTCTGGTTTTTGAGAGAGACTCTGTCTCAAAAGAAAAAGGAGGAGAAGGAAGAGAAGGAAGAAGGTAGGGGATTGTAAAAAAAAAAAAATAGACCCAATGTTAGCCTCTTGCTTTGACACAAATGTGCACATAACAGGTGTATAAACACCCAACACACACACACACACACACACACACACACACACACACACACACACACACACACACTTTTTTATGTTTTTATATGTATTATAGTGCTGAGGGTGGAACCCAGGGTCTTATGTGTGAACCTATTTTAGATTTCTTACCTAAAGAATTTATAAAAATAAATTGCCACTCTAAGCCCCTAGTTATTCGTGTATTTTATTACTGCACAAATAGGGAAAAAATAGAAGCTTCTTTGGATTTTTCTTTCTGTTTTCTGATAGACTGAAAACTCAACGAAATCTTAGCTCTCAACCTGCTTGTTCCCTTCCAGGGCTATCTTGGCAAAGACTGAGGAAAAACTTTCCCTCTGTCTGTTTCTTTCATGGGTCAGTGCAAAAGTGTTTTCTTTATGTAAACTGAAGTCCTAAATCTGAGCCTACTGCTTTTATTTACTGTAACTAGGAGCTCACTCTGAGAGTGCAGCGGTGTTAGCAGTCATCCTGGACCGGCAAGGATAAACCGGACTGGAATGACACAGTTGACGTCTCTTCTATAGTCCCACTTCATTTTCCCTTGTATCCTACGCATTTGTTGGCATCATCTGTCCCTCACGTCTCTCTTGTTAGTCTCCAGGAATCTTCATATATCCATTCCCATTACCATCGTGAAATCACAGCCCCTGGAACTGCCATATCTATTATATGTCTGGTACACCATATGACTAATTAACCCATTTAACCATGGCAACTACAAGGAGCTATCACTGACCTTATCTCACTTAAGTTATGTCCTGTATGCTGTCAAGAGAGATACTGAGTCCTGGAGAGATTAACCCACTCACTCACAGTTTTAGGACAGGCTGCAGCAGGGCCAGCTTTGAATGTCAGAAAGTCTGTCTTCTTCGTTACTATCTCTGATTTTCCTTCCCAAATAGAACCTGTTCACCAAGGAAGTGCTAAGAAGTCATTTGCAAAGCAAAGGCTAAGCACTTCCACACTGATCCTAAATATTGGAGCAAAAGGAAGCTTAGCACACGAGCAATAACACCCACGGTGAAGCGTATGTCCCATCTAAGGCTCTGTGGCAAAGTAAAAGAGAAAAAAAGTGTTGACCTTGCTTTTATCAAACCAAAATTAAATATTATAATTGATTAGGGGAAGTAAGAGCTATTGGAAGGAACATGTACTTTTTAAAAGTTCCCTTTGTGATCAGAGCTTAGCTGCGGTGTGCCTATAAGTGGAGCTGGCAGCTGTACATTTCTCACCAGGTCAACTTGTCCTTGATAGTAACTAAACAGGAAGGGTAACATTTAATTAGAAAAGAAAGACCATCTACCTGGCTGTAAAAATATTATTGTGTCAGTACACTCAAGGGCAGAATAGGACAACAGAGGTAAACTTTGTGGATTCATCTCTTGTTCTACCATTGCATGAGTTCTTGGTAAGGAACTGAGGTCACAAGGCCTTTACACCATGCATCATTAGCCATTGAACCATCACTCTATCTCTCTATCTCTCATCTCTTGTTCATCTCTCCTGGTTTATTTAATTTAGTAAAAATGAAATCCAGTTCAATACATGTTATGTGGAACAAGAGTTCACTCCTTATTATGGATGGATAGGACTCCGTTGCATATCTGTCCCATAATTCCTTTATTCAGCAATCAACTGATAGACACTTAGATTATTTCCTGAGACCTGAAGAGACAACCCATTCAAGATTTTAGAATATGCTGCAGCAGGGCCAGGGTTGCACCTCAGAAATTCTGGTTTCTTCACCACTGTCTCTGCTTTACCTTCCCAAATAGAACAATTCACTGATGAAGTGCTTATTTACAGAGAACTCATTATGATGTATGGATGTGGAAGTCAAATATTTCTTTGAAAAAGTAATAAATATGAATAAATACCTAGTAGTGGAATTGCTTAGTTCTATTTTCAGAATTTGGAGGCACAACTACATTCTTTTATACAAAAACTGTATTAATATTTTCCTAGCAACAACACAAAAGTTTCTCATTTCTCTACATATTCGCCAACATTGGTTGTCTCTGGTCTGTTAATATAATTTCTTGGTGATGTGAAGTGACATACATATATTGCTGTGGCTTTGATGTATATACCAAAAGTGAGTGGTGGTGAGCTTTTCTCATAGAATTTTGAGCATTTTTATGTCTTAAAAAACATTTACTTAGGTATGTACACTGACCATTAATAATTGGGTAAATTAGGTTTCCATCACTGTGACAAAATGACCTGGAAAGGAAAAATTTATGTTAGGTTGTATTTTTTGGCTACATTTTTCTGGTCCTATGGCAATACAACTATATTTTGTCACAAAATAAATCCTCCAGTATTGGAACTGGGCTACATCTTATTGAGCTGTTGGTCAAAAGAGTCACATGAGAATCCCTCAATAACTCAGGATTTTGTCAAGAATTAATGTTGGTCTCCACAAACTGACAGCAAGTCTCCATTGTTGAAGACAACATCTACATAACTGATTAAGCATGGAAAAGTCAAGTTGGTGCCTATATAGAACCTTTACCCTTTATTCTAGTGTATTTGGTATAAGAAGGTACTCTGCACACTACCAAAAGAAAAACATAAACACCAACCCAGCCACTTACCATTAGATTAACAATCATGTCCTGACAGCAAGATATGCTAGGGCAAAGGTCAAATCAAAGTTGTGGGAGTAGCCAACCAATATCTGATTTGACTCAAGGTCCACTCCATGACATGGAAGCTATATTCACCACTGAGTGATCAAAAACCTAAGACTGGATAGCCCAGGACCTTAGGGTAAAACCAAATACAACCATTCTTTAAAAGAAAAAAGCACAAGAAAAATAACTCATAATTACATTCTGCTATACTCATAGATCAGTGCTTTGCTCGGACGTCATCAGAGAAGCTTCCTGCTGCAGTATATGGGAACAGAAGCAGAAAGCCATAGCTGGACATTATGCATAAAATGAGAGACTTTAGAACACTTAGCCCTAAATGAGATATCTCCATCTAATCTCTCTTTTTAAATTATTGTTGTTACACACAGACACATATGTGCCTGTGTGCATGTTCATGCACAAATCTGTGTGTGCATGAATGTATAAATATAACCTTCTGTCTGGTGTGTGTGTGTGTGTGTGTGTGTGTGTGTGTGTGTGTGTGTGTATAGTTTCAGGACTGAACACTGTATTGAAAAGCCAATAAGGAGATTCATTCCAGGGAGAGGCTAATTCTCCCCTTCTTATGGTCATTAATTATATGTGGTTCTTTGTGTAGGTGTGGGACAGTGTAAAAATTTCCTCCTATGTTAGAATATCCACCATTGCCATTGTGCAGTCTTTCTTATGTAGACCTTTCCAGGAGATACAGTTTCATAGCAGTATCATCCAATCTCCCCCCTCTTCCTCCTGCTCCTCCTTCATCTTCCTCTTCTTCGATGTTCTCTGAGCCATAGATGTTTTATGTCTATGTATCTATTGGATCTGAGATTCCCCAAGATCTTCCATCTGTCTTCCCAGATGCTTACTCAGCAATGTTCATTACCACTCAATTTACAGTAGCTAGTGAAATGGTAACATCCTAAATACCCTTCAACAAATAAATGCACAGTGAAATGTGGTACATGTGCACAATGGAATCTTCATCTGTAAAAAAAACATGAAAATTTCAGGTAAATGGATATACCTAAAAAGGTTATATTTAGTAAGGTAACCCAGACCTGGAAAGACAAACACCACATGTTCTCTTTCATCTTCAGGTGTGAGTATACAATATGGAGGAACTACAGAAACCAGGAAAACGTAAACAGACCACAGGTGTGTTGGGGTTCTTGAGATGGAAATAGTGGGATACAGGCAAGAAGAAGTGAGCAACAGAAAAATGTGGAGAGTGGCTTCCACTGGGCATAAGGAAGTCCATACAGAAAGAGAAAGAAGAACTAGGGACAAATAACACCAAGGTCTCATAGAGCCTTCAGGAGTCACATTATTTTATATTAATTTGGGCTGACAATGATCCCCAGAAGACCCATAGACTAACCAGCCCCAGGAAAAACAGATACATATCCTTTACAGTGGTTGGACAAGTAAGTAGTCCAAGTGGCTTCCCAAAACAATATAGACTATGAACGTAGCCCGCGGTTGCCTCTCAGAAGTTGAAGGTAAACTGCTAATCCTGAATACACTGAACACTTAAGCAATAAGGCTCAGATGGCTAGAGCTGGATTTCACCTGAAAGCCTATACTGTGCATGATATCAAGGGAGGGAAACAACGAATAGTCCTACTCAGCTCTAACACTATGGACCACAGCAATGGTCATCTTGGCGAACACCTGTAAAGGCGCAATAAGTGGCACACATGCTGGCAACCAGCAGCTGTCTAAATGGGCTGAAAGCCCACTGAACAGTAGGGAAGTCACACGTAGCACTAGAGAACTAGCCAACTTCCTGAGGTGAGAGAGGTCATGTAGCTTAGAAAAGAATCTACTGCCTGAACTCAAACTCTCTATAAAGTTGGGGCATCATCTTCAGCCTTCTGGCCCAGTATATATGACAGACAGATTTGTGAGGCAGGGACTATTAAGGTCTTGCTTACCATAGCTTGGCAGAGTTTGCCTGTTGACTCTTCAGCATCCAAGCTTGCCCATTTTCAGGCAGAATTTAGTCAGTGGCTGAAATGGTGACATTTTTCCCAGTGGCTGCTTTGCCACATTTGAAGCCATCTCTATAAGGAGGATTTTTGATGCTCATTGATTCTCAATGAATCTTTAAAATAGTAAAAACATCTTTAAATGTCATATTCTGTAGGTCTATGAGGTTTTTGAAGACCTTATCTAACTATTTTACCTTATTTATCTATAGAATCTTATCTATCTGTTATACCTAGGATGTATACTCTTTTAATAAAAATAGACTAGTAATTGACATGACCATGATTTGATCAACTAACAATTACCTTGTATGACTTACTTATCCTACTCAGACTGCAATAGCACTTTCAAAATATTGGAAGTTAACCTTGTATTATAGTTTAGTTGCATGGGGACAATCAATACCTCATATTAAGGTACATATATACATATATATGTATATATTATGTCTAAATAATAGTCTTAACTTTGAAGTCTATACCAATGTTTCAAAATTAAACTTATTTTGCTTCAATATACAAAATGCTATACCAATTAATTGAAAATAACCTTGTGAGTAACAATGAAGGCGTTAAGTTGAGGAGCAAATTGCCTCTGTAATTTCTTTCACTTTGGAAGCTACTAACCTGCACTTCCTGTTTACTTAGGTAATTAATTTTATTCCTTCTCTACACTCTGATGGAGTTGAAGAACAGATAGTTTAGTTTTACAATTAAGTTTCATTGTTTAGGGGTTAAGTTGTTTTTAGGTAGAGATAGATGTTTTAAGTTGTTAGAGATGAGATATGATAGATAATGATTTACATTCAGAATTTTAGACTCATCAAGGTAGGAAAGATGTTTTCTTCAAGGTTGCCAAATGCAAATAGACAAAACACTATGAATGTAACATTAATATAATTCCTGATTGTTTCATGGTTATTCTTGCTACATGTGGTTTATTTTATATCTGTGTAATAATATAAATGTATATAAAAATAAAAAAATAATAAATGAAAAAATCTACTATGCCCACTTTAGGAAACCAATATTATTTCTTCCTACATTCTAAGTCTTGGTAGTTTTAATAATTTATAAAGGAATTATTGACATCTTCTAATGTATGTGTTCTACATTGTAGTTAAGTAGAAAGCCATTAGAGTTCTTATGCAATATTTATATGTACATACATTTTGTAAACAGATTTGCTTAAAACATGCATATATGTATAGTAACCCTTCTGATTAGCTGAGGGAACCTAATCATAAAGGGACTTTACAAATCTTGCAAGCTTCAACCACTCAGACTAGAAGATTTTACTGGCTATTAACCACTTGTCAGGTGGAGAAATGGCTCAGTGGTTACAAGCACATGCTGCCCATCCAACGGTCCGGGATTAAATTCCCAGCACCCACATGGCAATTCATAAGTTTCTGTAATTCCTGTTCAAAAGGACCCACTAGGTATGCAAACTGGGCACAAATACATACCCATAAAAATAAAAAGAACTTGTGGTCTTCTGTTGTTCTCAAAACCAAAGCTGTCCAACTAACACTTGGAGAGACTTGGTATTCTGATGGCTTAGATCCTTGGGAACTCTACCTCCGATCCTCCTCCTCATCTCCTTGGAGCCTCTCCTTACACACTAAGCTAGGAATGTCTGCCTGCCTGGCATGCCCGGTCCACCTCTGTGCTGTGGGAGGTTTGGAAAGAAGAAGGAATTTGTCTGGGGGAGTAGAAACATTTCTTTTTAAAAATACAACACAACAACATTAAACACCAAGCAAGCCACTACTCCTGTGACTTGGCGGCAGGACAGTTGGAGATGGCTTGTAAGCCTGTGCTTTGTAATTTTCCAGGATCCCATGAGCCTGCTCCAAAGGATCAGGACTAAAAATAGCTCCAAAGCTCAGTTCTAGAGCATGGAGTTTCAAGTGTGCACTTGTCTCTTCTCTTACAGGTTTGAAGTGAAAATTGGACTTTTTTTCGTCCCTCTGCTACAAAGGCTACATTACATCAAGCCAAACCGCATCACTTAAGAACTGAAATAGTCCAGTCTGCAACAGAGGCCAGTCACCGAAATTATGATTCATTCGAGACCCCAACATCCAAATCTTTCATACGTAAATTTTAGCCTTTTAACTGAGCCATGGAATTCAAACAGAATTGCTTTGGAAGAAAAAAAAAAAACACAATGGGAGGTGATACTTTTGAATGAATCCTGTTATAGTTGAATTCCCATAGGACTTGAGACATAGGCTGTTTGGGCAGCGGTTGTGGGGCTCTCAGAGGGGAGACACGACCCTGGATACTGACTCTAAGCTTTCTACTCTGAACTCAGCCTGGGAAACCCTTTACCCGACATTGTGTTAGTCCTGGGAAGAGTCGGTTAAAATTAGGAAATCTGATAAGAGCATAATATGTACCCAAGTATGAAAGCCAAAGTTGCCCTTATAACAAGTGTGTTGGCTTGCGCAGTAGGGTCCTACACCCAGTCACTGACAGCAGAGTAATTCTGCTCATTGCAAGTAGAAGATCTATGCTATATGCAGGGAGTGCTGAGAGCCGCGTCCTGTGTAAATGATACTAAAGAATTTGTTAGGGAGACAGTCAGCTTCGAACAGCTCTGAGGAAACAACAAGCACCATTTAGATTCAATGAAATCTAAAGGAACAGTTTTGAAACCACCTTAGCTTCACTCTTTTGATTTCAAAAGCAGTAAAAGGACGGCATTCTGTAAGGTTTCCAGAGACAGTGATTATGATCCAAGTGTGAAAGCCAGAAAGTTTTAGGAAATCGAATTACATTTCTACATTGGTTCATTTGGAAAACTGGGTTCACAGTGAAACTTCACAGGTTTTTTTTTCTTATCAGTTTAATTATATTTAAAAAAAAAAAAAGACAAAGCAAAGTACTACAAAACCATGGATTTAGTTAGGCAAAACAGGAAACTGTACTGCAATAGTGAAATAGTGAAATAGCTTATTATGTCTATAAGGTAATGAAATATTAAGAACCCTTTATCTTAGTGTTTCCTGCTGCCTTAACATAACACCCAAGGCTGGGGAATTTATGTCGAACTAAGACCTACTTCCTATAGTTGGGGAGGTTGTGGTCTAGTATCAAGCAGCTGCAAGGGCATTATAGGATGATGGTGCCAATTTTGAGCTCAGAGCTCTCTCTTTCTTCTCACAAAGCCACACATTCCACTCTGGGGCCCATGCTTCATCAATTCATCCAATTATATTCACCTCCTAGGGTCCTGACCTCCAAATACCATAGCGTATGGAATTTGCGTTTAAGATGCCCAAATATGAGCATATGGACACATTCAAACCACACAGCACACTTCAAGCACTACAGAAGTACTGAGAGACATTTCTTTAGCCCCTCTGCTCTCAGGGTCTCACTCTATGTACTCCCTTAAAGCGACAGCGCACTATAGCATTCAAGTAGGAAGGAGACCTTTATTAACCAACACTGCCTAACCAATACATGCTCAGGTTGCTCTTCTATGCATGTTTTCTTCAACCTATCTTATTTTCAATCCTTCATAGATTTACTATAAGAACTCTCCCTTTACAATGACAGCATGCCTCTGTTCTGTGACTAGAGATACAACATTGGCAACAAATATCACAAAATCTGGAAGTGCTTGCCTATTTACATGGTGCTCAGGATTGCATACACAGCAAGGCTGTCACAGTCAAGCTTCCTCAGCTCTGGTCCGAGTAACTCAGCCAATTCCTGTCTGCAACTTGGGTGTCTCTAGACTCAATGATATGTGTTTCATAACTTTTAATGTAACTATAAAAAAAAGTCACTATAAACACCAAAGCAATAAGGGAAAAATGCCTGGGAAACAGGCCAGTGGGACCGTAAAGCACAAAACTGCATATAAATGCATTTTAACGCTTAAGGCAGGGTTATGAAGTGCAAATGAAAAAAATTCCCAAGCTTACTTTAAAACTGCAAATCTCTCATAGTTTCCACTATATTATTAAAAATAACAGCTGTCCTAAAATCGAGGCATTTCCCCTCTCATTTGAGTTTTCCAGTATCAGTAGCAACATAAGACAGAGCAGGAGGGTTTTAACTCCAATGATTAATTACAGAGTTAGCTTTTGAAGCATTTCACACAAAACACTTATCTATACATATGTGTTACACACTGATTATGATTTAATGAGGGCTTAGAGAAGGGGCTCAGAACTTAAGAATGGAATTGGGTTCCCAACACTCAGATTGGAAAGCACCATACAGCCTATAACCCCAGCTCCAGGGGATCTGATATATTTTTTGCCTCTGTAGGGACACACACACAAACACACACACACACACACACACACACACACACACACACACACCACACCATACCAACCACACCAAACAAACACACTCTAAAATAAAAAGTCCACTTAGTGCCACTTTTGATAAAAAATAATGTCAGTGCAACCAATCAAGAAGGGAGCCTGTGAACCCAGACTTTTTGTAAAAAAACATACTAAGCAATCACAATATCACAATGCTAATAGCTGCAATACTGACCACATTATTAATCAAGTTCATTAAAGATACCTAGAGTAGTGGGCAGTTCTGCTGACAAAAATATTATGTAAAAATGCATAGCTATTGTGGCCTGCACTACTCTCATGGGTGTTGACAACATAGATACCAACATTAGTTGTACCGTGTTTTTGTGACCTAAGAAGGGAATAGGGTTCAGAGAAATTCCAAAGCCACGAGTAGAAAGAATTGGAAGACTCTGATAATGTCTTTTCAAGAAGGAAGATAATTCTTCAGAGCCCTCAAACAGACATTCATTCCTGCATTTGAAATCTTGACATGGCCATGTAAAATTATCTGCCAGAGCCTTTACCTTGACCAGTTACCAGCATTCAGTAAGAGCACACACATATTTCTATTTTTTTCCAAAGAGGTTGAATATGCTTGAACTGGATTAAGTAGAAAGTAATTTTTCAGAGATGTACTGAAATGAAGGAAGGGTATTCCTGAATCACAAAAGCCTTATGGTTCTAAGAATGGGAAACTGAGACTGTATGTGAGTTGGTCTGGATCCCTTGCTTAAGGATGTGAGATTGGATTGGTCAGGATTGAGCCTACAACCAGGAAAGTAAGAAATGTGATTGGAATGGCAGCCTTCCAAAACCACATAGCTCCCCAAAGAGCAGACAGAAGGACAGACACCAGAATATAAAGTATCACAAGCAAAAGGCTAATGCATAAAATGATAGACCAAATGAATACATCCCATGCCCTAAGCGTATTTAAAAATATTTTATATATAATGTCCCTTTTACTGAAAATGTTTTCTTTTCCTCATACAATATATCCTGATTACACTTTTCCCTCAGTTCTCTGAACTCCTCCCAGTTCCTCAACACCACCAGATTCACTCCCTATCTGTTCTTCATTAGAAAAAAACAGGCTTCTATGAGGTAACAACCAGACATGGTAATATAAGATTTAATAAGATAAAATAAAGACCATCACACCAAAGCTGGGCAAGGCAACCCAACAGAAGGAAAGAACCACAAAAGCAGGCACAAGAATCTGAGACCCACTCATTCATGCATCCAGGAGTCATAAAAATACTGAGTTGAAAAGCTATAATTTGTTACAGACCCATGTAGGCTTTGTGCTTTTTGCTTCAGTGTCTATGAGTTCAGATGAGTCCTGCTCAGAGTGTCTTGTTCTCCTGGTGCTTTCCATCCCCTCTGGCTCTTTTGCTCTTTCCATTCCCTCTTCCACAGGGTTCCCAGAGCTCTGATAGAAGGAATTTGATGGAGACATCCTATTTAGCTCTGTGTGTTCCAAGTACTGACTCTCTCTCTCTCTCTCTCTCTCTCTCTCTCTCTCTCTCTCTCTAATGTCTGGCTGAGACTTAGGAATAATTTTTGATACTTTTTAAAATTACCAGAATCGTCTAATCTAACCCTAAATCCCTGGGCTATCTAGTCTCAGGTTCTTGGACGATCAATTGGTGCTGAGTGTGGGTTCCTCCTCATGGAATGGGCTTAAGTAAAATCAGACGTCATTGGTTAGTTACTCCCAAAAGTACTATGCCACAATCACCCTAGCATATTTTGTAGGTAGGACAGATTTTAGGTCAGTTTTTGTGGCTAGATTGGTGTTTAAGTTTTCCATTTGGCAGCCTGCAGAGTAATTTCCCACACCAGAGAAACTAAGATATTGTGTGAAGGCTCCACTATCCATCAGCTTGACTTCTCCATGTTCAATAAGTTGTGTGAACATTGTCCTCAGCAATGGGGCAATACTGTCACATTTTGGAGAGCAACTTCTTTTCTTGGCCACAGGCTGGGCTGTTTGGAGATTCTCACTGGATTCTTTTGGCAAACAGCTCAATCCTGGTACTGTAAGCTTTGGTGACAGGAGATGGTCCACTGGGGTTCTTCTGTCTCCGTCACTATTTGGAGACTTCATTAGGATCACCTTCATATATTATAGGAAATTTCTACTGCACTGTTTTCATATCACTCTTCTAATGCCCTTCAATTTTAGTTGTTTCCCCTCAATCCTATTTTCCTTCCCTCTTTCCACCTGATCCTCCTGTTCTCATACCCCTACCCCTACTACTGTCTACTCATAAAATTTATTCTATTTCTGCCTTCCAAGGAGATCCATGTGCCTCTCCCCCCATCCTTTTCTCTATGCCTAACCTCTCTTGGTTTATACATTATGGCTTGGTTATCATTTATTTAATGGCTAATATCCAGATATGAGCAGATAATCATGGTTTGTTTTTCTGGATCTGTTATCTCACTCAGGATGATTATTTTTTAGTTCTATCCATTTGCCTGAGATTTTCATGATGCCATTTATTTTTCCGCATCACTGTGCAAATGTAGTATACTTCATCCATTCTTCTGTTGATGAGCATCTAGGTTGCTCCCAATTTCTAGTCATTATGAATAAAGCAGGAATGAACAGAGTTGAGCAAGTGTCCCTGTGGTAGGATGAAGCATCCATTGGGTATACGCCCAAGAGGGGGTATAGGTGGATCTTCCGGTAAATGGCATCCCATCTTTCTGAGGACCCACCTAGGCAGGGTTTTAAAGATTATTCACATGACATAGGAAGTCTGGGCAGAGCACAGTGCACTATTTATATGTAGTATAAAAGAGGAGTCAGAAAGTACTAAAATGGGTCGATAGAAAGTTTTTGAGCAGGAGACTTTAAATAATACTCAATTTTATTAACAAGTCAGAGCCAGTATAGGTTAAAACAGAGGGCAATGTAGTCCCAATTATATATTTAGTATGCCAATCTAGATTATAAGGGGTTGATTGAATTTCATCAACAAGACATTTAAGGGGAGGCTCAGCAAAGACCTGGAAACAGGAAACAAACAACAACAAACCACACCTCCTTGCTCTAAATCATAAAGTAAGAGGTGATTCAGTGAAAAAGAACTCTCTGGAAAAAAAAAATCTCTCTAGGAAAAAACCTTGTCTAGATGTGGAGAAAGGATTTGCAGAGTCCCACGTGGTCATCCATCTCCCTTCCCCACCTCCTCCTACCACAAACACACTTATAAGTTTTAAGCAAGTTAATGGTTTTGTGTTGGACCACATTTACAGATGTCTTGAACACACATGTGACCACTGGGGATGTATGTCTCTGGACAAAGATATACTCAGTAGGCATGCTATGCAGCCCTCCATCACTATCAAAACACATTTGCGATAAGTTATTAAAGGAAAAGGCTTATCCTGACTTATGGATTTGGAGATTCCTGTTTGATCAACTGCCCCCACTGTTCTAGCTCTGTGGCAAGTCAACATGCTGGAAGCACGTGGCAAAATGAATCTCCTCACATCCTCAGCCAAGCAGTAAAGTGAGCAAGAAGTGAGAGACCACCTCAAGCCTCTTCTAAAGCACACATCCTTATGACCTAAGGACTTCACTTATCCAAGACCCCTTGGGCACAGTGAGCTGTGGGCTGAATTCCCATAAGGGACTGACATATGAGCAACTTCATTTCTGGCATCATACTGTACAAGAACACTTGGGCAGGACAAACTCATAAAACAAAGAAGGGAGCTCTCGCACACTGAAACTTATTTATAATGCAAAATGAGTTCAGTCAACAGGTTTGTAAAATTTTAAAAATTTAAATTTATTGGGATGTCTTAGTAGCACAGTTACACAGAGTAGTTCAGGGATTCACCAATGATGGTCACCAAATGTGCTTCTTAGTGGCTTTAAAACCCTCTTTTCCATCTTTCAAATTTATTCAGATGATAGTTGAATTTCATACATAGCATCACAATGTGGGTCTGACAGGTCTTCCATTAGTAAAAATGAATGGAAACGTATTTTTTTTCATGAAAGGCACATAAAATAATCTAAACTAACACTTAAGGAATTTTGATAACTTTACATTTCATTACATTACAAAGAAGAAAGCAAATTCCCACAAAGTAAACAGATGTGAACGTATTTCACAATTCTCCACACACTTACATGTGCACAAACGCCAACAAGGAGACTACAGAAATGGCACCACCTAACTCCAGTGAGAAACTACTTCCAGGCAAAGCATATGGAAAGACTTAACTTTGTAGGATGAGCTAAAAAGGGGTGGAGCTGGAGAATGGTATTCGCTTTGCTGAAACAAGGGCACACAGACACATGGTAAATGATTAAAAGAAAAATGGCCCTCACCAACAAACCTCAGCATGTAGCTGTTACGTAACACCTATTTTAGCACACATATAAGCACTGATTGTGTTAAATACTATTATTCAATTGTCCACTCAATGTCAGAAATCATAGAATAGTTTTAAAAGAACATAAACTCAAGCAAGTGGAAGGAATTGGAAAAGCTAAGGGAAAATAAGTAATTTTTGACATAAAGTGATGAGCCTAAAACTTAAAACTTGTTACATATTAATCAAAAGCTTATATAATATCAGTAATAGAGTATTTTTCTGGTCATCTTCAAAACAAGGACTGATCATGTATGCTAAAATACAAGGGATTTCTCAAAGAAAATATGTAAATGAGTGTCTCAAAATTCACATACTAAAAATTTTTTACCCACAAAAATGCTTTCAGCACTCATGTAAACTTCATTATAAATAAAACTGTGGTTATTTAAATGTATAAAATTAATCTGGCATTACCCGAAGGCAATGTAGAAATGCCATCCAGATACTGAGATTCAAATTGAAACCACGTGACAGAATAAAAGTGAAGTGTTTTTAAGTCTAAGATATTGTATCTTCAAAAATCTGGAATTTTTAGTTTCTTAAAAAAAAATCTAATGTAGACTCGGAACATCATGCACTCAGTAAATGAAAACTTTAATACACACAATGCTTAAATGATTGACCCAAAGACAGGTGGATCCAACCTCTGTAGGCGCATCTCCATGAGACACATCAACTTTAGGGAAAACTCATATTATTAAAATAGTCTGTGCAATGTTTGTACAAATAACATCTTATGAATACAAGTATACATGTAATCAAGGTAAGGGCCATGACATCTCCTAATGTTAGTTATGGTACCTAAAATTTATAGAACACAAACATAAACAAAAGCTGTTTAAAACTGGCAAACAGAGAACTAATCGGTCATTCAGTACAAGGTACTTAATATTTATGTTATTTCCAAAGCCATCACACTAGCATCATAAGTCGCCATTCTTACAACCTAAACATAATGTGGGAAATCAAAAATTATAAATACATCATACATTTGCATATTTACACGTACACAGAAACCATTGGTACACTAGAGCCCAGCTTGAACACCACACCTCACTTTCACATTGCAGGACCATCTTTCACCATTGAGAAAGGTCCTTCTATTACGCTCAGATAAAGACACAAAACAGAACAACTTTGGTCAGGTCCAGGATGCATTTGCTGTATACTACATTCTGTGTTGCTGGGAGACTCTAGTCTAGAGAGATCCATGTATAAGTACTCATTTGGTTTGAAAATGCATTTTTACTACCAACTGCAAAACTTAGAAGAGACCACAATCTTTTAGATTATTTTTTATGATGACGTCGGTTACAGCATCAAACACGAACTGCACGTTCTTTGTGTCTGTGGCACAGGTGAAGTGCGTGTAGATTTCCTTTGTGTCCTTTCTTTTATTCAGGTCTTCAAACTGACACTGAATATATGCAGCTGCCTCCTCATACGTGTTTGATCCTGAGACGGGAAAAGGAAGTATGCAAGAAGTTAAACTTGGACAGGGTTCAGGAAAATGTACTTTTAAACACAGGTCAGTTTTCCGCATATAAAATATAGGGACTCCATAACCATATGTTCCCTTCTAGAACAAAATGATTTTTTTTTTCAAATGAAAAATACCCTATGTAAGCTAATCTTTACAAGCCACCTTTATACACTTAAAAGCTGTTTTGCATGGTAGTCTATGCGCTCTGTTTCTGTTTGAGTCTCGGAGAGTCGGACTTATGTGTCACCCTTTATCATCTACATCTGCAAGCTGGAGAATTCCAGACCCCTAACTCTATTGTTGGCCTATTATTGCTGTGTTAACCCAGAGGTGAATCACTAATGCTGGCTGAATGCTTCCCTCTCCCTTCATAGTTATTCATTAATTATCCTTTTATGATCATTTTATTATGCAAAGTCTGCAATACAGTTCAAAGCTATGAAGTTACCAAAAAAGAATGGGATACTCCTGCTTTTACAGGAGGGGCTGGAGACTGCCCTGAGTAAGAAGCATTCGCAAGTCAGTTGGCAGCATCTGAGAAGAAGCCCACACATACTCTGACCCATAGACCCAGCTCTTCAGTGTCGGCTTGGTAGAATTATGTTATGGTCAAAGTAGGGTCATAAAGGACGCTAGCAGAGCATGACCATCTACCTGAAAGCTCATGCACTGTCATTGACACGTGAAGTCTGGGAGGATCATATTGTTAGTTGCCATCAGAATATAAGGGGTTTGAGATTTCCGCTGGACTCAAGGAGCCAGAAGCAAATATACATACCCTGTGTGACCCAGTTGTTGCTTGCAAAACAATCAAAAAGAAGAGGCCACTCTAAATCAGGGGGAGGCAAGAGGATGAATTTGTTGAGACTGAAGGACTCGTGGGGAGCTGGGGGGTTCAGTTTCCTGACTCAGGCAGTAGATACTGACTTCGCACTTTTTATTCTGTGTGTTCATCTCTCCTCCCTTTTCTATTTTTAAAAAATTATTTATTTTATTTGCAGATTATAATATAATTACTTCATTTACCCATTTCCTTTCCTCCCTCCAAATCTTGCCATATATCCTTCCTTGCTCTCTTAAAAATTCACAGCCTTTTTTCATTAATTATTGTTACACGGAAAGATGTATGTTCATACATATACGTTCCTAAATACAATCTGCTCAAACTGTATAAAGTTGGTTGTGTGTATGTTTTCAGGGCTGCCCATTGGCACTGGATAACCACTTGGTGTGCTCGTCCCTGGGGCAGATTCTTCTGCTCTCAGCACTCCTTTGTTGCCTGAAGTCCTCTGTGTAGGGGTGAGGCCTCTTGGGGTTTTTCCCATTCACTCTGGCATGTCTATTGGTGGTGTCCTTGTTCAGATCATGTTAAGGCAGTCACTCTGGTGAGACTCTATGGATGCAGCTTCTGACATTAGTAGGAGATGCAACCTCACAAAGCAAACTTTCTCATCTTCTGGATCTTAGAGTCTCTCTGCTTCCACTTCCATGTTATTTCCTGAGCCTTAGGTGCGGGAGCTGTTTTATAGATGTGTTAATTGGGACTGGGCTCCACAACTCTGCATTTGGCTTGTTTGTGGTTTTCTAAATATGCCCTACACTGAAGCTAAGTGCGTATGAGAGTGCACTTAATATTGTTAGAAAATATGTTAAAGCATAATAACAGAACAAAATCTATTAAATCCTTCTTTTCTTATAACCAATAATTACTCGTCTGCCTTTCAGGATTCTTTGTGCTTTCAGATTCTGTTCTGCGGTGCTGTTCCCCATCGGGGCCTCAGTGTTGACCATGAGAACTCAGTATGGAAAGTGCCCCTGTGTTCTGCAGCACGCCTTCTCTGCTGATCTACACCATCCAGTATGCCTGACTTTTTCCACATCTAATCAAAATGGGACTCTACAGCACATTTCTTAACTTATCAAATCCAGATGGGCTCTATCTAATGCCACTTAAAAACTTCTACAGACAATACAAATCCTACTTTAGTTTTTGTTATACGCTTTACTAGGTCTGAATTCTATTTGAGCATTAGACATCCTGAAACAGAATGCAACAACTTTATCCTGCCAACCACCCATAAAAACTCCCTGCAATGAATGACACATGACAAGGCCCAGAGAGAAGTTGGGTTTAGTGTGCAGTTACAACATAAATGATAAGACCACAGCCCCTGAATAAGTAATAAATGATCAACTTTGAAAAAAATCAAATTTTATTAAATCATTTGTTACTCTAAAATTTGTATGCAATGAAAAATATCTTGTTGGGTTAAGGAAGCTATTATATATACCCTCTAAATTAATTACAAATGTGTTTGTATAAAATTATTTACACTAAGTACATAGCTCAAACACAACACATATTCTGGGTAGCTAAATTACTGCATCCCAATGGCTACCAAATACATGAATAAGCTGCCAAACACATTCTTTGATTTGATTTTCAGTCTGAGAAAGAGCAGACAGTGAGTGTGTCTTGCAGAGGTTGCACATACATGCTGGGAGAATAAGTATGTTGTGCCATGTGAAGTTTCCTAAATGAATACATGATTGGGTGAGGGCAACCTCAACACTAGAAAATTGGAAACTTTATGAGACAGTCAAAAGAGAAGGAGATAAAGAAAACAGTAGTAGCTTTGTTTATGCCCCAACACTAAATGCTATTCAAGAAACAGTTGAGAACAGAAGCAAGGGCCTATGGAGAAAAAAAATGGGAGAATAACATAATTTAACACAGTAAGAATAAATATGACTATGGAAAGGATAGCTTGCAAGAAGATTATAGGACTGCCGGGGGACCCTAGTGAAACAGCAATTCACAATGAAAAAGGAGGGGTGCTTTGCAAGCCAGCAGAGGTAGGACACGCTCAAGTGGTTAGGAAGCTGTACAGGATTCATCCATAAAAGATCATAATCTTAAGAGCCAAGAGCTGAGACCTGGCATAGTGGCACACACATTTAATCCCCAACACTCAGGGAGGCAGAGGCAGGAGGATTGCTGTTAGTCTGAGGTTAGTCTGGTCTACAAAATGAGTTCAAGACAGCCAAGGCTACATAGAGAAACCTGTCTCAGAAAAAAAAAAAAAAAAAAAAGGGAGTAGGGGGGAAAGCTCCTAAAAACAAAACAAAAAACAAACAAACAAAAGAACCAAGAGGTGATGATGTTGATACAAGAAGCAACTGGATCAATTCTTAGAACAAGCGTTGGGGATTTGAAATTGTAATCTTAGCACTTGGGATGTCAAATAATTATGTAATAGTCTTGTGTTTACTACAGGACACTTCCTTTCTGCTTCCAGGGAGACTCTAAAGGCAGCTGGCCTGGTGAAGGTCTGGGTGCAGATGTGTGATGCACTGGGATCTCAATTTGGGCTCTGTGTCTGCATTAAGCTCTTGTCCTCAGCTGCCTGAACATTCTACCCAAGAACCAACACCAGGGCCATCCAACATCGGCTCTGAGATTTACTCATACAATACCCACCATCAACCCTTCAGTGCAGCACTGACTCAAATTTATTTAGACTTCAAGAAGTTCTTGAGAATTTGTTTTTGTTTATTTCAAACATACTGAGATAAAGGTTAAGAATATTTAAATTTTAGAGTTTATAAAAACCAGTGGCAGCCTTATTTTTTAAAGGGACAGGATCTGTCATTTTATATATATATGAAAACCAATTTACTTTTCTTGTTTGTGAGGACCAGGAGGGTGTGAGTGGGTAGAGAGTTCTGTTCCTGTTTCTCACTTTTTGTTTTGGGAAGAGGTTCTCATATACCCTGGTCTCTCTTTGGACTTACTATGTAGGTCAGGATGGCCTTAAAGTACTGATTTTCCTGCTCACTGCCCAAGTCTGGGGCTCATCAACCTACTTTCATTAGCAGCTTGGGATAGGCTCCAAGAAACTAAACCAAATTAAAACCAAAGTTTTAGCTCAAGTCCTGATTTTGAAGATGAGATACTGGAACAGAGATAAAGATTCTGCTTTGTTCAAGATCATAGACCTAAATCTTATCACAGCTGGGTCTTTGTTCAATGGAGGTACACTGGCCATAGGTGCAAAACTACAGCGTCATTGAGATCTCTTCCTCAAGGCCTGGATTTCCTATGAAACCTTCCCTGCACTGTGGAGGAGCTGGCTGCCTCACTGGCTCCTCTTCACTCTTCACTTGCCCCACCCCCCCCTCTCAATTATAATTATTCACATTACATCCCAATTGTTTTCCCTTGCTTGTATCTTCCTGTTCCTGCCCTCCCTCCCTCCCTCTTCTGCTCCATTCCCCTCCCCTAGATCTCCTACAGGGGGGCCCTTTTCCCCCACCATCTGGCCACAGCCTATCAGGTCTCATTAGGATAGCCTGCATCCCTTTCTTCTGTGTGTCCAAAAGGCCAGGCTGCCCTGCCGAGTGATCAAGTCATGGGCACCAGAGTGCATGTCAGAAGGTCCAAGGCATACTTCCTTCCCTCTCCCTCGCCATGTGCAGAATGAGCTATCCACCAGCTACCTCTGAACAGGGGGTCTAGTTTCTCTGTATGCAGTGTCTTGGTTGGTGCCTCAGATTGTGCAGGGCCCCCTGTGTCCAGATCCACCAATCTTGATGGTTTCTCTGTGGAGCTCCAGACCCCTCTAGCTCCTTTCATCCCCCAACCCTTCAATACCAGCCTCAGAGCTCCAGCATCTAGCCCCAGAATCTGTCCCGATCCCCCATGCTGGGTGGAGTCCCTCAGAGGACACCTATGTTGGGCTAATATCCACTTGTAAGTGAGTATATACCATTCACTTGCCTTCCTGCAATATTCCCTCTTAGAAGCAGGGTGACTTGCTATTGTTTATCATGTGGTTATTAGCATGTGTGTGTCTGAGATAAGATAATAAGCAAAGACTGGTCTTATCTATCTTGCTTACCCAATCTGTGATGGATTAGGGTAGGAGCAAGTCAGTTTTTGAATTCACAGAGACATGGAAATATCTCTGGCAGCTGCCAAAAAGCTTTCCCATAAAATGAACAAGGGCTTTACAAAAAACTCATCCACACCTCAAAGAACTGCTCGTGTTCAAATGCAGCTTGAGAAATAGTACACCCTCCAGTGCAAGAATAAGTAAGCCAATAAATTCAAAACAATGGAAAAGCTTGCCTTAGGGGAAATTTCTCTTAGAAACACATGATTGGCTAAGTTATTCCAAGAGAGTCAAATACCTGCATATTCTGGATAGCATATTGTGAGGGGACTCTTTTTTATTTTTTCTTCAAAGAGATCCTTCTTGTTTAGAAAAAGTATAATAGAAGTATCTGTAAACCATTTGTTGTTGCATATACTGTCGAACAATTTCATGCTCTCATGCATCCGATTCTGTAAGAGAAAATAAAGTCATTTCCATGAATAGTGAAGTTTCTGAGGAATAGCTTTAAAAGGAACAAATGTTGCAGCAGACCGGATCCTTTTAGTTGAAAGCCACGTGACACCGGGAAAAGAAAGAACGTCCCAGTTGCTATCTGAAGTCCAATTTTGTCTCTAACCTGTTCTGAGTCATTTTGGCTTATTTCAAAGTCCAGCAACAAAAGCCTTACAGGTTTCCTCCTTGTGACCAAAGGAAGGGAGGCTGGCCCCAGTGCAAGCAATTACCTCCTAATAGAAAATGAATGCCTTCCCTTACACACAGGCAACAACAATCTTCTAGAAGCCAGTGGGAGACCCAGCACAACCAGCCCTGTGACAATGATCAACCAGACCACAGTTTGACCCAGACAGTGGGATGATGGGTATCCTCTGCTTCCTGATTTTTTTTTCCCATATAGAATCTCGGAGCTCTTCTCACTACCAAACCAAGCCCTAGGACACCAAAAGCCTGCTTTCCCAGGAAGCCTGTACTGAAAGAACTCCTCCCTACCTCCTCCTGGCCAGCTACCTTTTAATTAGACTACAGAGGTGATGGGTGGTCATGTCCAGTGGATTGAGGTTTCTATCTCATTAGATCTCTAATCTAGAGCTAGAAATAATTCCAGAATAATATATTTTTTTTCCTCCTTTATTAATTTATTCTTGTTACATCTCAATGGTTATCCCATCCCTTGTATCCTCCCATTCTTCCCTCCCTCCCAATTTCCCCTTATTCCCCTCCCCTATGACTGTTCCTGAGGGGGATTACCTCCCCCTCTATATGCTCATAGGGTATCAAGTCTCTTCTTGGTAACTTGCTGTCCTTCCTCTGATTGCCACCAGGTCTCCCCCAGAATAATATATTTTTGTCATGTCTGGACAAATACAACATAGATTTTTAGCAAGCAGAGTGTTTCAGCATCATTCAGTCATCACTGGGTGAAGGCTCGCCATGTAACGTCTTATGCCTGAGAGCCTCCTGCCGCAGGATGTTACAATCAAAGGATGTCCACATATGAACACGTCAAAGAAATGTCACTGTTGCACAGATCAGCTAAACTTTTGTTAAGAGACAGGCGGAAGCTTAAACACTAATGTACTAAACTGAAGGAACTGAAATCCAATTAGTTCAGCACCGTGGATATAAGAGAAGAGGACTTCCGTTCTTGTTTTCTACCCTTTCAGGCTCTGTGTTTAGAGAGGACACTGGTATATTCCACAGTGTGGGAATGAGGGAAATGTAAATGTGATGCTGTCTTTTTCCTTCCTGGCTGACAACTGTATGAACTTGTTTTAGAAAGACCTGAAATCTCCCAAAATTTTCCGTTGTATTTAAGTGCTAGACTTTTAAATTTCTATTAAAAATATTTCTCCACATTAATGATGCATTTATTGTTATTTGAAAACTGTCTTTCTATAAATAGAGAAGTATAGCATATATCAAAATTTACAGGCTAACAGTGTAACTAGTGAGGACATATGAGCCTTGGAGCAGACGCAGGGAATTCCCAGGTAGGTGGGTGGAGGAGAAGCACAGGTGCCTTCTAAGCACCCGGGCCCTTCATGCTGCAGCAGGAGCTAAAGCAGAGAGCCTGAACTCCCAAATACTTCGTTCCGAAGCAAGGACTTCTCAAGGTTTCTCAGAATAGTTCTTGGCAGCATCTGTAGCCCTCGGCACTTGATGCCACACTCCTAAAAAGCCCTTCTACTTGCCATTTCTTCATCTTCAGCGAGAACCAGGTCGTAGTCGCTCAGGGCCACACAGAAGATGATGGCGGTCACACCTTCAAAGCAGTGGATCCACTTCTTCCGTTCTGACCTCTGACCGCCCACATCGAACATTCTGTAAGAGGAAAATTTATGAATTGACACCACTTTAAGCGTTCAAAAGCTCTGAGTTCTGTAAGGCCAACAAAAAATGTTCCACATAGCTTGGGGACTGCGGGATGAGAAGAAAGGAGAAAAGGACATAATGGGAGGAAAAAGAAGTTACCGATTCGTTTTCTCAAAGTGTAGAAATTTTTAAAGTTATTTTTTATTAACTATTTGATTGCAGCCAGAGTAACTATAAAGCCAGATCAAAAACACTCTTAACAAATAGCACATATGGGTCCTAGAGATGGCCCAGAGAATGCCTAGCAGTCTGTGTTCAATGCCAGGATCCCCTCCACATGCACACTGTTGCATGAGCATGTGTGAGTTCACACACACACACACACACACACACACACACACACACACACGTGCACAAATAATAATAATAATAAATTAAATTAAAAATTAAAAATTAAAGCACAGGCGCCCATCAACAAACATATGAAAGCATTTCAGACATCAAAGCAACTGAAGAGCTTACTGCTTGTCAACACTGACAGTTACGTTACACAATGGAGGAAACCAGAGATCAAAGTGAGTGCACTCAACTGCCCAGTCCTGAGCAGTAGAGCCAGAGAACAGGGCTCCCCTATCGTAACTGACAAATGAGGTTTGTCGGAGCAGAAAGCAAGATGTTGATGGAAAGGAGAAACAACTCCAGGTAAGAAAATGGTTGTGAAATGAAGCAATTTTAGAAAGGGGTCAAGAGGTCTGTGCAGCTTATAGATTAAAGGAAAGAGGGGGAGACTTTGAAACTGGTTACATAATATGCAATCATGGGCAATTGAAGGTTAATGTACAAGGTTCTGACACAATCAAACAAATAATGCCGATGACCTTTTCTTCTTGTTCCTGGCAAGAGTTTATAAAGTTAAGCAAAAGTTTAAATTTGCATAGACTACATTATACAGCCTAGAAATATCCACTTATATAATGGAAACACCCTGTAAACTGGCACAGTTTTAAAGGCCCCATTTGTCTTTATGGTGCACTAATTAAAACTATTCCTATTTAATTCCCTACAGAGCAGTAGTGGCCTAAAAACCAAATCCAAATTCATCCACTAGTACTGTTACCTCTGTCATTAAACTGTAACAAACTGATCCTACCACAACATAAATCCGAGTGGTTTGAAAGAGAACAGAAAGTAGAGTGGGGAATATATGACACACTGTAATAGAGATCAAACAAAAACAAAAGAAAACCTGATTTAATTAGATCAGCTTTTTTTTTTACCCAAGACAGGGTTTCTCTGTGTAGCCCTGGCTGTTATGGATGAGCTCTGTAGACCAGGCTGGCCTCAAACTCACAGAGACCCGCCTACTTCTGCCTCCCAAGTGCTGGGATTAAAGGTGTGTGCCCCCCACTCCTGGATAGATCAACACTTCTTAAGTTGCCTTAAGCAACTTTACCATAACCTTAGATGGCTTACGTCACACAGCAAACATCCCTCATCCACTCACTGTAACAGCCCAATCTAGCCCATCTTCCACTTGTTTGAGCTGATTGGCCAACTCAGTTATTTAATCGCTCATTAATGCTTCTGTGTCAGTGATGTAGTTGATGCCTACAGCTGGCTGACTTTAAGTGATGATGGCTATTCTCAGTGGTGGCGACAGGCTCCTTCAATCAACCAAGAGGCCTGCAGGTTCAAAACTAGAGTAGCAGCTTGAAGTGTACCGAAGCACTCCAAAGAAAAGGAAAACAACTAGATTATCTTGGAATGCAGACACCAACGCTCATTCTATTTCAAACTCAGGTGAACGTGAAAAGCCTGGAGGCTTTACAGTCTCAAGGAATCATATACTGAGATGAACCGAATGCAAACATTAAACTGGCTAGAGTCACTTTTAATGAGTCCTCAAAGGAAATGGAAAATGTACACACTGCAGGGAAGGTGCCGGTGTAACACACAGGCAGAGGCATCTGAGGGGCTTGTCTGCTATCAGCGTCTGTAAGTAATGACCTCGTCGGCTTACAGGACCACAACAGCAGAAAAGTAAACTGAGTAGTGAATTCCAAGTTACAAGGGGGTCCCGCTCTCCCATAGGAGAAAGAAGGACATGTGAGAGCAGAGATGGCATAGGTATACACCGAGGTGTACTGCAGACTGTAGCAGCTACCAGACACTAAACACAGGTCAGGAATCTTCTTCCCCAGGGCCTGGAGCAGGAGCCTGCCCTCCCAACATACAGGTTTCAGTTCTAAGCTCTAGAACATGGCCGACATTTACTTATTCATGAACCTAGTGTTTGCCAATTTGTTATGGCAGCCCCAGGAAGCAAAACCATTCTGATGCAATGGCTATTTTACCCATAAGGTCTACTTTTTGTCATAGTAACCATCTCCTTGCCCCTTGCAGAATTTGAAAGCACAGACTTTTGTCTCTCTTTGTTTGTTTATGTCCCCAACATTTGATTCACAAAGAACTTCCTGAACCTGTCGGACTAAATAAATAAATTATGCCTACTGAACGCTTTTCAACATTTTCAAGAATTAATAGACAAACTTGACTGCGTTTCAAGATTTGAAATTGCCCTCTAGATTAGCAAAACATTAAAGCCAAAATGATTTATTTCATTATAGTTTGACAGTCAGGTACTTTGACTATAAAAGAAACCCCCTCCAATCTGTTTAACTTATGAACCATAAATGAGTGATGGTCCCTCATAGATTGGCCATAACCTTTAGCTGGAGTTCAAGTCTAAGCCAGCAGTTCCCAAGTAGCATGAAGAGATGCCGAAGTCATTGGTCTGCGACTGTCATTTGGAAAACAACCTATAAACTAACAATCAACAATAGCTGAGACCAGATTGTGTTTAAAATCATAAAGTGTTTAAAGAGCTAAAGGGAGATAATAACCAGAATAACTATTTTTACTACTGTTTTCATGTCCCGAAAGGCATATAAATTACAAAGTTTTGAGAAACACTATAATTATTCATTCAGGAATCTTATAATTCTTTCCCATATTGTTCTCAAATTCTACATATTTATTTAAATGACAAAAATTCCTTACGTAATCTGTACTCCTTTATGTGAAAAGGCTGTTAACTTGTGTCAACTAGAGAGTCAGTCTGAATTTCTTCGGTATTTTTGGAAGTCAAAGAGGATGTGGGCTTTCCTGAAATATAGTAACTTAGCCTTTGAAGTCATCTAGTAGCATTATGGCCAAGCCTAACTAGTGCAAAATTAGCTAACTGTATATGGATAGCAAGCTCATTAAGAAAACAATGTGTCCCAAAATCTATTACACATTTATATTATAGAAATGGAATAGATGTTTCTCTTAAGCTCCACCAATTTTATAACAGAAAGAATACATTCAATCTTTATCTGGAAGTTGCTAATTAAACCGCTCATTCTTTAATTAGACAAAGACTTTGACCATAAAAGCCCATTCATACAGCTAGATCCTTAAATCATAATAAATTCCCTCATAGCTCATTTTCTATTTGCTAATCCATTCATGCAAAAATGCGAAATATATTTCACTTCGCAGTTAAAATTAGACAAAGAAAAAAGACAACATGAAATATCCAGAACACTGCTAAGGTATTATCACTGTAAAGGGTTCTCACTATATTTATTCTAAATACATTTCTGCCATCCTCCATTTGAGGGCCATTTAGCGCAGAAAAAGCAAGGTTAGAAATATATATAGGCAATCCTTGTGGTTTAGCATATTCATATCCAGAAGAATCCTTACCTAAAGTTTTATACTAACCTGTTTTTATCTCTAAGTCATCAACTTACAACTGACACCCGGCACATCCTGTGCCACTGTACCTCACTCAAAGATCTCACGGGTAGGGTAAGAAAGGCTTCCGGGAAGGATCATAGTGACAGCAGACTGCAGCGGGTGTGTGACATTGAAATGACAACTTTGAAACATCCAGGAAAGCACATTCTCCTCATAAATGCTTGAGAGTGCCCTGAACCACGTGTAACTTCATATGGCCAGACTGCCTGAAGACCCAAGTAATATACCAACCCCTGGCACTGTCACTCATCACAAAAATCTTTACATGATTTTTAAAAAATAAGAAGGCTTATTGTGTTATTAAACTTCTGATCAAGGGCAGCATTTTAATAGTTAAGCATCATAATGGAGTTTTCTCAGTACTTAGTAGGGAACTCTATGACCACACCCTTCTGTTCCAGCTTCAATGCATTCCACTTCCTCCTTAGAGTACCCTGGGTCACAGTCAGTCACTTCCTTACCAAAACATAGTTTAAGTCTTCATTAGTCCATGGCCAGTACAATTAGGTGAACCACCACGTGTGGTAGGACACATTTTGAAACCCAGGACTCCAAAAGGCACAGGCAGGTGGATCTCTATGAATTTGAGGCTAGCCTGGTCTATACAGTGAGTTCTGGCCAGCCAGGGCTACATGAGTCCCTGTCTCAAAAACAAAGCAAAATAAAACAAAAAGCAAACAAACAGAAAAACCTAGGTAAACAATCAAAATAAAGAAAAAAAAAACAAGACTCTAAGATGTCTTGGAGTTAGGCAAATACATTTTAAATATTCAAACAGTAAATGACTTTATAATTAAACATCATTGCATAATGTTAAGACAAACAGAGCAACTAATGATGTTTCCAGACCAGCCATTGCATATGGTCACTTAATAGCCTACAAGTAAACCAAACAGGCCACATGGAAAAGCGACTCAGTATGAAGAAAAAAATATACCCACCATAAGGTACCAAGAAAAGGAATGGAAGCGAAAATAATAAGAGTGAATTCAAAAATCACACCTACTGTATAAAATTAGTATTGCAGCTAAATAATCTACATTTTTACTTAGGACAACAGGGAAATGGTTGCTTTTTTGAGGTAAAAATAGATTATGGAAAATTAGAATTGACTGATACACTTTGGAAAGTTTAAATGAGGGGATCACTGATAAGTCAGTGACAATGACTTAGATGGCATACTGCACTTAACACACATACACACATACACATGCACACAGACACATACACACATGGACACACACAAATGTACACATGTACACACATGCATACACACACACATATGCACACACATACACATGCACACACATGTGCACACACACACATATGCACACACATACACATGCACACACATGTGCACACACACACACATATGCACACACATACACATGCACACACATGTGCACACACACACACATATGCACACACATACACATGCACACATACCCAGACACTAGCAAGCGGAGAAGGAGCTGTAGAAGTGTAACTGTGCTCCCAGCTTGGGGTATTGAACCTTCATTAGGAAGTAAACCGAGATTGTGTGTGTGTGTGTGTGTGTGTGTGTGTGTGTGTGTGTGTGTGTGTGTGTGTGTGTTTAAACAAATCTCTGACTATGAATATCTGGTTAAATTGCTCTGTTTCATTATCTTTATCCTTATCACTTTAGAGGCTCACAGCTACTTGGAGCACAGTTGAGCCTATGACTCATAGTAAAGCGTTTCTTTTGAATGACTTTCTTTACAGTCAAAACAAACAAACAAACAAACAAAGACTAAAGGATTTCAATGACAGTATAAGCTAGTCCATTTTAAGTCTATGAAGTCAAAGGCCTCTGAACAGATGGGTGAGAAGTTGCTGCTAGTTTTGCCTTCTGGGCCCTTTTTCCTTCAAATTTTCAGATACTGTGGTGATGGCGTAGAAGAACAAGCAAGGACATATAATTCAGTCAATATTGCCTACAAACCAAACACAAAGCACTAAGAATATCATGAAATGATGGACAGATTAAGCAATGACTTGCCTAATCTTTGAAAGAACCTTAAGAATATGGAATCTTAAGAAAACCTGGGGTGTGCACATCAGGGCAGCTTTCATAAGGGAGGAAGTTTTATCATAAATTTCTTTTCTAATCTCACCTCTGTAGTGACAAGTGGGGTCTGCTCAGTCGGTGTCAACGGATCTGTAACGTTCTGCAGCAGTGCAGTGCACCTGACTGGACTGACACACCAACACAGTGGCAGTGCTCCCTAAATCTATGTTAGTGGTGTTCCCTAAACCTATGTTGGTGGTGGTCCCTAAACCCATACTGGTGGTATGGCCTAAACCTATACTGGCGTTGTTCCCTAAACCAATCCTACTCACAATGGCTTAAGAAAAAACAAGAACGCTCAACCCTCTCGGCTGATATTATATGGCTTAAGCAACATGGTATGTAATACAATACAAACAGGATCCTTTCTTCTGGACATAAACCTGAAACTTAGGTCATTTTTAAGTGAAATTGAATCATAAGACATGTGGTTTTTGAAAAATATTTTTTCTAGTTCCTGTATAGAGCTTCAAAGTATAGAAACATAATATGAAGGAGAGAAGAACAATAATTATTGTGTATAAATATATATGTATATATATATGTATATGTATATGTGTGAGTGTGTGTGTTTGTGTGTGTGTGTGTGTGTGTGGTCAAGTTCTTGTCCTTCAGGACACATCTTTATATGAAACACATAGCTTCTTTTTCCTTAATTCCACCATCATTACTTGAATGAGAGTAAGGCGGATAGATGAAAAGTCCACTGCATATGTGTGGCATTTCTGGCTGGGAAGCCATTGGCTCAGCCAGTGGAACAATGAGAACATGGAAATGAGGAATAAAAAAGAAACAGGTTATCTATAAGGGAAAACCTGGATAAAAGCAAATGTCCAGGAGGCTTCAGGGCTTGGATTTGGCTGTGAGTCAACCTTTGTCTTTCTCATTGTTTTTGAAATGTATTATTTATTAGAAGAAGAGGAATGCAGTTCTGAGAATGCCTATAGGACAATTCATTGTCTTCCCCTGAAACTGGCCTGTTCCAAGTGAGGCCTGGGAGGGAGTAGCCTCATCCCCTTCTATTCCAGATAGTTCCATTCTGCACTGCTCTCCTCACCCAGCAGGGTCACATTCAGCACACCTGAAGCAAACATCACCATCAGCAGACTACAAATATCAGTTGCCTTGATAACATTTTTCATGAAAAAAATTCAAAGGTACCTTTCTTTAAACTCATGTTTGTAAGTATATATTCGAAAAGCAAATGTCCCTATTTTACCTAAAGACAGTGATTCTTCCTCAGATGCATGACTATATCTTCTGTTTAGCCAAACCAGCCAAAATCTGAGTATAGTTCAGTCGTTGTAAAATTAACAGGCAAAGGGCATTTATCTGGTTTTTTGTTGGTTTGTTTGTTTTGTTTTGTTTTGTTGTTGTTGTTGGTGGTGGTGGTTGGTAGGTTGGGTGGGGTTTGGAGGCAGAGTTTCTCTGTGTAGTCCTGGTTGTCCTAGAATTCACTCTGTAGACCATGCAGACCTCTAACACGGGGATGCACCTCCCTTTGACACCTGAGTGTCAAAGTGACACCTGGGATTTAAAGTGTGTATCACCACTGCCCTGCTTGGTTATTTTGTTTTAAATAAAAATTAACATATCCTTTTGAAAATATTGTTGCTCATTTCCATAAAATCATTTTGTCTAATATTCTGAAAAAGATTTTCCCAACACTGAAAATGTTATAAAACTCAATGATTTGGGCTTTTCTTTCCAAAGTACTGCATCTTATTACCAAGCTTATACACCATGTATTTGGTGGAAGTTACTCACTTAAAATGAAGATCCTTGAATGTAAAATGGGTTTCCACAATTCCTGTCGTTTTCACCCTGGTTCTGAGAACATCCTGCTGAGTTGGGATGTAATTTGGTTGTGCTATTCTGTCCAAGTCATTCAAATAACTGAAATCAAACAACAAAACACAGCGTTGAAAGGAACTAGAGCCCTGAAATGTTAGTTAAAATAAAACTACAACATATTTTAATTATGCGATGTTCTGAAGTTTTCAGGGGTCTTTATAAACATACAAAACAAACAGTTCAAGCTTACATGTCACATAACTACTTGACTATCTTTTTGTGTCTCTTTAAATGTCTTAAGCATTGTTTTTCAGGCATAGTAATTCAAAGGAAAGGGGCTTAAAATGTCTAAACTAATAAATATCATGAGCTTGTTTCTTAAAATGCTTCCTTACATTTCAGTTTAACTCCATGCTCGGATCTGCACTTTGCCCTCTGTTGAAGATGTCACAAGGCTTAATTGTGAATGCAGCAGTGAGAAAGCTCAGCAAAGGCTGCAGGAATGCTACCCCCTACTAGCCCCATGCTCCACATAAGGAGCCCACACTTTCCTGTTCTCTAATTCTATAGCTCTACACACATTGATCACGGACGCCCCAGAGTCCCCCGAAATAATACAGGCTCGTATCAGTGGCCTTACTTGCCCATCACAATGAGACGATAAGACCCTCCCATTAAAGGAACCACACACTTCAGCTTAAGATACAACAAAAGCAAGCTACAACAGTCTGTTTCCTCCCTTCCCCCATAGCTAGCATTCAGGTGCCAGAAGGTGCTTTGCAGGTTGCTGGGACACAAGAGGCATCGCTGGTGTTATATACTCTATGAGTCGAACAACTAAGCGGCCAGGTAAGACATCCCCGTATTTCAGTAGTGGCGCCACTATTGCAGGGGTAAACAACTGACATCTGATTTTATTTCACACCTGGTCCACAGTTCGAAATCCATTTAAAAACCTTTGTCTGGAGAAGCTGCGGGCCCCAGTACAGTTACTAAATTGATATAACATCAAGCTCCTTCCTAAATATGTATGTTTAGACTCACAGACAGTAGCTACTCTCAGCCTGAAGCAGAGAAGCCTCTCTTTGCAGTGAATGGGGGGGAAACGCTGAGCCTCATGGATGTCTAAGATCATGAGCATAAGGCATAGTTAAGGGCTCAAACCTCAACCAGACATTTACACCACCCTTTCTAAAGCACAGAGCACTCAGCAGAAGAGCGTGCAGGAAGTGTGTAAGGGCAGTTAAGTGCTCTCAAGTGACATTCTCGGAGGTGTACCAGAGACAGTCCTATTCTGTACACTTCCAATATCACCACAGCATTGCTATCACAAACACACGATGAAGACAGAGAAAGGATTCAAGCGCTGTCATCCAGAAAACCTGAGCTGTGTAAGAATGTGCCAGGCAATCCTCTAGCACAGGTGACATGGAGATAGATTTGACTAGCGTGTGATCATTCGTGACAGCTGAGTTCCGAAGCTGTGGCCACTTACTACGCTGCCGAATCGTTCAGCTGGTACTCCCGGGATCTGTTGAAGCAGGCTTGCACACCACTGTCTTTCCACAATCTCTTGATGACGCCGGCAAGCTCTGCAGTCATAAAGCCTTCTTCTGCGGCCCCGGCAAGCACAAAGAGCTGGCGAGCATCATCCTGCACATTTCACAAGACAAGATAAAAGGATAAAAAGTGCAGATGGGGAGATAGGCAGGAAGGAAAACGCAATTGTGAATTTCCTTCAAGTTTTTTTTTTTAATAGATGCGCCACAACATTTTTTTAATCTAAAGCACCACTTCAAATGCTGGCTTATGCAATGTGTATTTATCACAAGCCTGTGCTTTGTGGTATAGGTGACAGCTCTCAAAGCACCTGCACCTGAAAGAAACACTAAACTCACAGCATATGAAGAGACTTAACTCTCTACTGGTATAATGTTGCAGACTGAAGATCATTTAGAAAATAAAAAACAAAAACAAAAAAAGGACCGATACAAAAATGCAGCCTTTCTCCACGGGCTTCTAATCTAAGCAGCAAAACGTCATTAAAGATTGCCTAAAGCACAATCCTATTATATGTTAGATTCTTTTATACAGTTTTCAGCTGCAACATACTGTCAGAGAAGAGAGAGTTCAACGTGGAGAAAGCAACAACACCTTCACAGGATAGCCTGTTATTCCCAAGAGACCTCAATTTATACACATATTAATAATCAGTGAGGAAGTGTATGCTAACCCAGGCGGAGGGATCGAACTGAGCAGAGCTCCTACTTCACGTGCCCTTTCTCATAATCAGTCTCCAGTGTCTGGGGTGTAGTTTAGCATCTCTTTACTAAGGCCCGACCCACGTCCACATTCGTTCTCAGATCTGCACGTGAGTGGTGATTGTCATCCCTAGGAGCATAGTGGAGACCCGAGGTAGAACCAATCTAAAAATAAAACAAAATCTAAGGGTCATAGGTCACTGCTTTGTTTTTAGAGCCACTTTTTAATTTTTAACTGGAGATGTATAGTTTTATATGGTAGGGAACCATTATTATTCCCAGGGGGTCACCCTTCCAAACTCCAGCTGGCTCTCCAGCTGTAAGTATTTAAAAGTATCTCCAGTTGAAAGTATGTGAAAAGTTGGGGTACACTGAAGAGATATAGAGGTGTTTATCACTTTTTTAAAATTATCATCATTATTCTATGTACAATGTTGTATAAAAACTATTACCATGTGATCAGACAATTATTAACAGCAATCTAGAAATGATTTAATCTACAGAGGTAGGATTTCTGAAGATTACATGTAAATCCACCTTTTGAGTTTGTTTTTATTTATTTTTATTTATTCATTTTTTATTTTTTATTTTTATTTAATCACTTCCCAGCCTGATACCACTCCCCTCCACCTCTGCACCCAATCCTGCCCTCTTGCTCCCCTCTACTTCTTGTCATAGAAGAGGGGTCCCTAAGGGGTACCAACGCACCCTGGCATCTCAAATCGCAGGAAGACTCAGCACATCCTCTCTCACTGAGGCCAGACAAGGCAGTCTAGCTAGGGGATAGGGATCCAGTGGCAGGGAACACACTGAGAGAAAGCCCCTACTCCCATAATTGGGAGAGTCACATGACGACAGTGCTGCACATCTGTTAACATTTGTGCAGGGGTCTGGGTCTGGCCCATGCAAGTGCTTTGGTTGGTGGTTCAGTCTCTGTGAGCCCCCATCGGCTGAGGTTAATTTACTCTGTAGGTCTTCTTGTAGTGTCCTTGACCCCTCTGAATCTCTCAACCCTTCTTCCCACTATTCCACAAAACTCCCTGAGTTCTGCCTATTCAACTGTGGTACACTGCATCTGTTTCCATCATTTACTGGATGAAGCCTCTCAGAAGACAGTTATGCTAGGCTCTTCTCTTCAAGCATAGCAGAGTGTCATTAGTAGTGTCAGGGGTTGGCTTTCTCCTGTGGGGTGGCTCTCATGCTGGGTCAGTCATTGGTTTGCCATTTCCTCAGTCTCTGTTCCATCTTTATCCCTACATTTCTTGTAAGGGCCAGCATCCAAACTACATAGAGAACTCAAAAATTAAACACCACCAAGCCAAATAACTGAATTAAAAATGGGGTACAGAGCTAAACCAAGAATTCTCAACAGAGGAATCCCTAATGGCCAAGAAGGAAGGAAATGCTCAATGTCCTGAGTCATCAGGGAAATGCAAATCAAAACGACTATGAGAGGGTGTACATCTTACACCCATCAGAATGGCTAAGATCAAAACCTCAAATAAACACATGCTGGTGAGGATGGGGAGAAAGGGGAACCTTTTTTGTTTTGTTTTGTTTTTAAAATGGGTTTTTCCTACCCAGCCCAGGCTAGCCTGTGATCCTCCTGCCTCAGTGTTAAATGATGAGACAACAGGAAGGCACCACCACATCTGCAAGCCATGTTATAGATAAACATGATCATCTTCAGATTTTGGTGCTTTCTGAGTGTTCTTGAACTAAGTGACAACTAGTGCTGAGGGAAAAGTGTCCTGTAGTCCAGTCTTACAGAGGGAAGACATAAGAGGAAGTATGCAACAGAGAAATGTCTCATGACAGGCTTGCAAGAATAGACCAGATGACAATATGAATTCATCCTGCTGCTAATTCATGAAACATGTTTTTTCTTTTTCAGCTGGAACTCATCATGGAAACTAATTAAGTCTCTCAGCATGGGAACACATTATTCAAGCATATGTTTGCCTCTTTAGTAAACCACAAGAGAAATGCAGGCAAGTCAGCAACGTGCGTGTATCCTTAGCGAAGCAGCCTACCTCAGGCTGCAGCCACTCGGTACAGCTAACCTAGTTCCAGTCAGCAATGTCACTTACCAGATAATAACCTATACAGAAAAAAACTGCCATTTTTATTTACTGCACCACACAGAACATGATTTCATTTAGAAAAATACTTAAGTGTAATTTTTAAAAGTGTATTTCGTTATGTAATCTTTAGCCAGTTTTATAGTAAAGTTTTTGGCAGAAGAGACTAAGACCCTCCAGTCTGGGTCATCAGATTGGAGCTGTTTCTTTCTTTCCTTTTTTTTTTTTATTAATTTTTTTATTTTTACATATACATTTATATTACTACACATATATACAATAAACTACTTATAGCATAAAGAACCATGACACACTCAAGAATTATATAAGTGTTACACTCTTAGTGCTTTGGCTATTTGTATTTGGCAGCCTTGAAGAAAACATCTTTCCTACCTTGACGCATCTAAAATTCTGAATGTAAATCAATATCTATTATATCTCATCATTATCAACTTAAAACATCTATCTAGGATCTAAAAACATCTTAACCCCTAAACAACTAAGCTTAATTGTAAAACTAAACTAACTGGTCTTCAACCCCATTAGAGACTTGAGAAGGAATAAAACTGATTACATGAGTATACCAGGAGTGCAGGTTAGTAGCTTTCCAAATGAGAAGATGACAGAGACAGTTTGTTGCCTAGGCAGTCCCCCAAAACTCTTTATAATGTTGGAGTAAAGGGTTGGAAAACTGTATTCCAAGCAAACAGACCCAAGAAAGAAGCTGGAGTAACCATTCTAGTATCTAATAAAATAGGCTTTCAACCAAAACTAATCAAAAGGTATGGGGAAGGTCACTTCATCCTCATCAAAGAAGCCTTTTCTTTCAAACTTTCTAGGAAGACACCCTAAATAAAATACAGAGGGAACTTTGGACGTTGTATTTATACAGTGCACTTGCCAAGGCATTCAAATGTCTCTTCCTTTTTTAGATTGCACATGTGAGACCATGTGATCCATTTCTTTCTATGTCTGCCTTATTTCACTTAGCACAATATCCTCCAGGCCAGAATAAAACATTGGACCAATTTGTAGAAGAAAGCGGCAGCCAACAGACTAGGAAAAGATCTTCACCAACCCTACATCTGACAAAGGTCCAATATCCAAAATATGTGAAGAACTCAAGAAATTAAACACCACCAAACCAAATAACCCAACTGAGAATTGGGGCTCAGAACTAAACAAAGAATTCTCAACAGAGGAATATTGAATGGCTGAGAAACACTTAAAGAAATGTTCAACCTCCTTAGTCATCAGGGAAATGCAAATCAAAACAACTCTGAGATTCCATCTTACACCAATCAGAATGGCTAAGATCAAAAACTCAAGTGACACCATATGCTGGTGAGGATGTGGAGACAAGGAACACTCCTTCATTGCTGGTACGAATGCAAATTAGTTCAGCCACTTTGGAAATCTATCTGGCACTATCTCAAGAAACTGGGAAAAAAGGCTTCCTCAAGACCCAGCTATTCCACTCCTTGGAAGATACCCAGAAGCTGCTCCAACACACAACAAGAACATTTGCTCAACCATGTTCATAGCAGCCTTATTCATAATAGCCAGAACATGGAAACAGCCTAAGTGTGCCTCAGTAGAAGATTGGATAAAGAAACTGTGGTACACTTACACTATGGAATACTACTCAGCTATTAAAAATAAGGAATTCCTGAAATTTGTAGACAAATGGATTGAACTAGAAATTATCATAATGAGTGAGTTCACCCAGAAGCAGAAAGAGTCAAATAGTATATACTCACTTATATCTGGACACTAGCCCAAGGGGCATGTCCCATAAAAGTCTTCACTTACCAGGGAAGTGGGACAGAGGGGAAGACATCCTATTGGGACTCTAGATGAGAGAAGCATGAGAGAATGGGGAAATAGAAGGATCCAGAGAGTCCTAGAAACCTACAAGAACATTACGATGGATAGATCTGGGCCCAGTGGTCCTGCTCAAACTACAGCACCAGCCAAGGACAGTATGTGCAGTAAACTTTAAACCCCTACCCAGATCTAGCCAATGGACAGGACATTCTTCACAGTTGAGTGGAGAGTGAGGTCTGACTTTCACACAAACTCTGGTGCCTCACATTTGACCATGTCCCCTGGATGGGGAGACCTGGTGGCACTCAGAGGAAGGACAGCAGGTTACCAAGAAGAGACTTGATACCCTATGAGCATATACAGGGGGAGGAAATCCCCCACAGGAACAGTCATAGGGGAGGGGAATAAGGGGAAAATGGGAGGGAGGGAAGAATGGGAGGATACAAGGGATGGGATAACCATTGAGATGTAACAAGAATAAATTAATAAAAAAAATTTTTAAAAAAGCACTGTCTGGTGAAACAGAAAGTACAGTGTAGAGGGTAAGAAGCACTGTCTGGGGAAACAGGAAGTGCAGTGTAGAGGATAAAAAGCACTGTCTGGGGAAACAGGAAGTACCGTGTAGAGGGTTAGCACTGTCTGGGGAAACAGGAAGTGCAGTGTAGAGGGTAAGCACTGTCTGGGGAAACAGGAAGTGCAGTGTAGAGGGTAAGAAGTACTGTCTGGGGAAACAGGAAGTGCAGTGTAGAGAGTAAGAAGCACTGTCTGGAGGAAACAGGAAGTGCAGTGTAGAGGGTAAGAAGTGCTGTCTGGGGAAACAGGAAGTGCAGTGTAGAGGATAAGAAGTACAAGATAGGCCAACAGGAGTGCAAGGAGCTAATGCCTAATGCCAAAACTAATACATTTGCATTTTTTGTTGGAATTGTGCTGATTAAGTTCACTGGAGCCCACTGTGGTCACTCAAACATGTAAGATGTGAGATGATGGAGGCGCTAACTTCATTACTGTCGTAAGGACACTGCTATCCTGCGGATCCCATAGAACATCAAGGTACAAACCTCAAAACTAAACAGAAAAATTAACTTTAAGAAAGAGTCTCTTCTTCACAAAATGGGAGTTAACAGGAATGAACTGAAAACCTGGCACAGTGTGACGGTACACAGCTATCATCCTGGTACGCGGGATGCTGACACAGGATGGACTCAAGTTCTAAGCCAGCCTGGGTTTCATCGTGAATGCAAAGTCAGTCTAAATTACAATAAAACCCTGTCACAGGAAAAACAAATGGGAACACTTACCTCCTGATTAGGGGCTGGACATTTAGCCAGTCGGTGAGCATTTATGTAATGTGTTTGAGCAGAAGGCACTGAAGAGATCTTTCTACCTAACCTTTTGTTTCGCACAACCCAAGGCAACTTGCCTCAAGTACCTCAGCCAGGCACCCAGGCACCATATAAACCAGTAAATCAACAACCAGCAAGTCCTTATTGTCTAAGACTTAGAACTGTAGGACAGAGACAGCTGGGAACAAGGACTTTGCAAAAAGTACATAAAACAAAATTCCTCAACAGCGTCTAGAGTCATTAGCAGGAACACATGCAGTAAAGCAGAAGGAACCATGCAACACAGGACTGGAGTGTGGCTAGTGAAGTGGTTAATAGGAGCCGCTCCATGGCGTTAGAAGCAAAGAAGGGCTGGGGGGCTTGGCTCCAAGTTAGACTGAGTTCAGTTTCAAGCCTCTCTACTACTTCCAAGACCTGACCACTTTCCACATACAAGACTGTAGTGTAAGCACTGTGTGGTGCACAGATCATTCATATGTGTGTGTGTGTGTGTGTGTGTGTGTGTGTGTGTGTGTGTCTGTTATGAAAGTGGCCACACACATAAAAATAAAAGCTAAAAAAATTGCAACTTTTCTTTCTTTTTTGTTTTGTTTTATTTTTCTTTACCCCCCCCCCCCCCATTCCTTGAGACAGGATTTCTCTTCTAGTCCTAGCTGTCCTGGATTTGTTTTGTGGACCAGGTTGCCCACAAACTCACAAAGATCCACACTCCTCTGCTTCCCGAGTGCTGGGATTAAAGGTGTGCACTGCCATGCCTAGCCACAACTTTTCTTTTTAAGCACAGAATGGCTACATGCCAGGAATTTAATTTTAGAGTTGCAAGGACATAAACATGGAGGTAGGCCAGTTAAAATGCAATCTGACAATGTAAATCCCTGCACCTAACTGTGAGCTTTGGAGCTCAGAAAGGAGCCATGTCAACACTGTATTAGAGACAGCACAGGCTCTCCCAGGGATAGCCTAGGTACTGGACAGTGATGTGCATTCTGTCTGAAACTGCCTCATACTTTATGGATTTAGAAGCCTCTATACAGGATGGAAAAGACTTTGAAAGACCAAGAGGTCTGACTTTTGACATATTAAGGATAGCAAAAGGCAAAAGCAGAAACTGTTGGGCACAGAGCAGAAACTGCAATTTCAGGGTCAAACACATCATGATTCAATTCAAAAGCACAAACACTTCTCAATAGTGAATGCAATCTAAAATATGAAAACCTCAGGGGAGGCTTTTAAAGCAATGGCCAGATGACTAATCAGGACAGAGAAGACAACGCTGCTAGAGGAATGTGGTCTTTGCATAGAGAACATTAAAGGCCCCTCTGAGATACAAGGTAAGCAATCTGATAGACTAGGTTACAAATAGTGAGAGCTCTGAACTCAGACTGTAAGGATAATTTCCCGCTACCAAGACTGAGAAATGAATGAATATCCTTTGCCCCATACTTGTATCATTTGTAATATTTGCAATGATACTGGAAATCATATATAATGATAGCTTCTCTTGTGTTAAGCCTATCACATTCCTATAGGTATGTTGATGTGCACACACACACACACACACACACACACACACACACGTGCACACACATCAACAAAGATCTCAAGAACTTTAATTGGAAGAAAAAGAACTTTAGGGGGTTTGTCACTCTGTGGCTCAGAGCCAACCATACATGATGAAGGGTTGCTGTAAGAAACAGGAAACTGCAACACATTTTCTCTACAATCAAAAGTAAAAATGATTTGAGGCAAGAAAATACTTATTTTTCTTTCCCTATATTATTTAAAATAGGTGGGTAAAGTCTAAAAATAAAAAGAAAATATTTTAAAAGGTCTAAGTTAATCTTAACCCCATTAGAAGCTGCGAAAACTTTTACTAAATTTCAGTGAATTTAGCAGGAATCATAAGCTTCAGAGTATTAAGAAAGGGATTACCAAAACTTAACCTTATGCATGTTTATGATGATAAACATATATTCAAGTTAATAGAATTAAAAATACTGACATTTATGTTTTTTATGTGGATAGTCAAAAGTCAACAGAGATACAGGGACACATGACAATTAAAAGTGAACTGAGGCAAGAAAATAGCCCACACTGGAAGTACACATTACACCTCAAACTGTAGTGATGTTTAGCTATTTGCATAGCTACTTCTCGGGACAGAGACAATGTAAAGCCATGGGCTATACAACCATGCGCTCCTCACCTCTCTCCCTTCTCAGGTAAAGTGGAATACTACTGCAAATGCTGCAGATGCTCATCCATCGGGCACAGCAAGTGAAAATGCCTGGGGACGTTTTTTAAAAAATGAGATTTGGAAAGAGCAGAAATTACCAGCTATTAAAAACCTACAATATGTAGAACAGCCTGGATTTAATACAAGCCAAGAAGATAAAAATACCAACATAAACTTATATGACCATGGAGGTAAGATAAATCAGTATGAGAAGATGTGGTTATTCCAAAAATACTGATGGATAAGAAGCTATAAAGAGGGAAGTACAAACACAGCTTATTAAGTTCATCCAGTAGAATATTTCAGAGGCACTCAAGAACAAACAGAGATTCAAGTACTGGAATTCACTGCCTTGCATAACTTTTAAAATCACATAAATATTTGGTAAATCTTTGGTTGACTGAATATGTTCTAAATTTAAACAGAATGAAAACAGTAACATAGGAAGTTTAATTATGAAAAATACCCAACAATAATATGAAGGACAATACACAAAACATAAGAGAAAATGCTATTGGGGGACAAAAGTCTGATGTATATGCGCTTACAAACCAGCAAACAGAAAACCAACAAAAAAAAAGACCCCAGTGGGTATGCAAACATAGGGCACAAGCCACATACAGAAAATAAAAACAAGTCAGCAAGAGTATGGGAAAACAGACCAGTGAAAGGATTCACACTACATCTAGCTAAGACTCTCTAATCACCAATCAGGAAATTGCCCTAACTCTGGCAGCCTAGAGGAAGAAGAAAATACATCTTCAGATGGCTGCCAAGGTGAAATGCTAAATATTCCACAGCAGCGATCTTGCAAATCAGGCAGACACACATAAACCAACCAAGAAGCTGATGAAAACACCCACACAGCATTCAAAGAGAAAAAAGACCATCTCCCAGGGGCACGGTGAAGACGTGAGGTTTTGGGGTTCTTTAGAGTATAAGGAAGGTATCTCAAGTGGCTTCCAAACAGTGAAAGGTCAGCCTTGAGTTTGGATTTGTTGCCAATTGATCTCAGAGTCAATGCTACTAGAAAAATAAAATTCAATGGCATATACATTATAACTTTATATTTTTCAAGCTATCTTAGTAAACATATTCTCCATCAATTGCTATAAACCCATAAAAGCACGCTTTCCAGCTGTCCTCATTCTGTACATGTTACTGTAAGCCAGTCGACTGTCCTAACTGACATCACCAGGGCCTATTGTGCTAACTGTCCTACATAATGCTTCCTACCACACAATAATCTACTTATCAATACTTTAGTATTCACAGATGAACCACCCTCACTCTGAGAAAGTTTTCTCAATTAGTATAGATAATGCAGGCTATGGCTGTACCATTCCCAAGATACCTGACCTTGCCTAAAATTACCAATGTACTTACTCCAGAAACTACCACACACTAAGTCACAGTTTCTGAGAATTCCCTTCCTTTTCCTTCACTTGTCAACAAGCAAGCTGTGTATTAAGATAGAATCCCAACATAGATGGAGGAACTCTCACCTGGCCCCAGCCCTAGATGAAGAACTACAAGCAATATACAGCTGCTGAGAGAGGAGCTATAATCTCCCAGAGGGATAGCCATCCCAGCCCCAATTATCTAATACCGAGTGGCCAGCTCCAGACCATACACATGCAAGCAACACTGAATGACTTCATAGGCTGCATTTATGTATTTATTCATTTAAGTGCAAATGTAACAACACTGGTTAAGAAAAAGGAGGTCTGTATTTGGGAGAGAGGGAAGGGAGTAGGGAAGTGGAAAATGATGCAATCATATTTTAATTACTTTTTAATTTGAAAAGATATAACCACACACACACAAAAACAAACAAACAAACAAAAAAACAAACAAGCTTTTAGTTAGAGAAAAATTAATTCTGAAGTCCATTTGGAATAGAATTACACATTGGTCTTGCATACTGGTTCTTTGGTAAAAGAACAAGACAGGGAGATCAAAACTTATTAGGTACCAATTCATATATGAAGCAACTAGCCTAACAGCCTATGATTGTACTGTCAACAATTACATGGCAATTATTGATAATAAAATCAACAGTTTATTGAGCATCTCTTATGATCAAGGCATCTGATAAACAATCAGTATTGATTTTATCTTTCTTAAAACCCTATGAGGTGAATGTTCTTTTTTTTTTTTTTTTTTCCTATTTCTTATAATTAACCATCATTAGAGACACCGAATCACATAACTGGTTACTGGCCTGGGAAGGAACCAAAAGTATATCAGTGGTGGAGTAAAAGTGTCTAAAACCATACCCAATTAAATGCTAAAAGTAGTATTTCACGTTATTGGGGAATGGACTGGTTACTTAATATGTGGTAATAAGATAAGAGACAAATTATATGATATATGTAGAGCCTACTTAATAGCAAAATCCACAAATAGGTGGATAGAAAGATATATTAGAGAAAAAAATGTAGTATTATAGAAAACAATAAAGTTAAAAATTATACTTTTCAGGTGGAGAAGATGGGACAGTCAGTAAGTGCCTGCACACAAGCATGAGGCTCTACTTCTGGCCCTATCACACATGTAAGCTTGAGGCTCTAGCTCAGGCCCCATCACCCATGTAAGCTTGAGGCTCTAGTTCAGGTCCCATCACCCATGTAAGCTTGAGGATCTAGTTCAGATCCCGTCACACATGGACAAAAACCAGGCATGACAATGTGCCTTTTTAACCCCAGTTCTTAGAAGACTGAGACAGGAGGATTCCTGGAATTTCCTGGCTAGCCATCCAGGCTGAATTACTGAGCCCCAGGTCCAGTGTTAAGTCCTTGTTCCAAAAAAACAAGGTGGAGAGCAACTGAAGAAGAAAAAAGAGGATGTTGACTTCTGCCTTCCAACCACACACACATGCATAGGACATATATACTCACACGCACAGATGCAGACATGCACAAACACCAAGTTCAAGGTCATCTTCGATATGGAATGAGTTTGATGCCATTCTGGGATACATGAGACCTTGGCTCAACAAGAACAATAGTAATTATGGTAATTGGGACTATTGTGTTTATATCAATACCAAGACAAAAACGTTAGAATTAGGCAGGCACAGTGGTGCATGCCTGATTACTCAGCACTCCAGGAGACAGAGAAATGCAGATCTCTATGAGTTAAAGGCCAGCCTAGTCTACAAAGGGAGCCCAGCACAGGCAAGGCTACACAGAGAAATCCTGTCTCAAAAGCCAAAAACAAACAAATAAACAAACAAACAAACAAAAAAACCAAAAAGAAGAAGAAGAAAAGCAAGCAAGCAAGCAAGAAAGAAAGAAAGAAAACAAAACCCAAAAATGTCAGAATTAATTGCAAAAAAAAGGGTTTGGTAAGAAAAAAAATATAACACACAAAGAGTGGGTATCTCTAATATTCAAAGAAAACCACTACAAAAACTATGTAACAAAAATGAGCACACGCAGAAGAATCGACAAAGGAACTAGAAACAAAATATTATATACCATTCTCATCTTCAATAAATGTCAGAGAAAAACTAAAAGATGAAACAGATAACCTTCCTCACTTATGAGATGTTCAAAATCAGAGCTCTAGTAATGTCTAAGTCAGTAAGTCAGTGTGACCCTCAGGGAAAAAATAGTGATGCAGAATATCCACTCTGCTTTCACTTCTACAGCAGATCTGTGGTCCTCTGCAGAATTAAACATCTACTCATCCTTCACCTTATATTACAGAGCTTGCTACTTGTGAAAAAGGAGTTTTCAAAGTGCCTTTGAATATGGTACTCCTTGGTTGTAGAGTGGCTTTTCATTTTTGTCTAGAAACCTCTTACTCAGGTTACAATGCTCAGCGTGAATGTGCCTTCCTCATGTGCAGGCTCTGGTTAATTCATCTTTATAACCCCAAGAGGAAAGGCCAGGGGCTTGTAGTGGCTTAAGTTGTATGTAGAAACAAGGTACCCTGAAATACAGGACAGACAGAATGGGAGCGGATTACGGGAGAATACCCCCTCCGTGTGAAGCAGTAACTGGGGAAGGTTGAGGTCATCAGAGATAACAACAGACTGAAAGCAGGAAGGGGCGGGTGCACAGGCTCATGCAGATTCCAGAGCCTCAGATGAGAGCATAAACATAAACTAGCACCCTTGTGGTCAGAGCATCTCCTAAGGCTAAGCAAAATCGTACAGAAAAGGTTTAAAAAGAAAGGCCTTTCCCGGGGACAGTGCTTAGAGGCACTCAGAATGGTCTAGAGTTTGACATACCATCCTAGGCTCTCTGATAATACAGCCTTTAACAAAACTAGGTTTTCTGAACCCCTGGCAACAGGATTGTTTCCCTGTGTACCAAGAAGGTTGGGAAAGCACCTAAATTCGCGTGCGGTGTGTGCCCAGGCAGACTGCGAGGGGTTCCTGCTGTGAGGCCTAAAGTCCTTGTGAGATTGTCTAAGATGGACAAGCATGTCAGCAGGGCCGACGGTGGCTCCGTGTGTGTCAAGAGTATCTATGACAGGATCAAGCGGGCTTTCCTTATTGAGGAGCAGAAAATCATCGTGAAAGTGTTGAAGGCATAAGTACCGTGTCAGAGAGCAAAATAAATATGCAGCCTTTTTTTTTTTTTTAAAGTAATAAAAGTCAAATAAAAGGCTTGGGGGAAAAAGAAAAGAAAGGAATGAAAACCAAATGGCTTCTCATTGAACTGCCTGCACTGAACACAAGCTCTAAAGTGTTTCATTTCGCAGCCAGTGTGGGATCTGATACCCAGAGCTGGGAATGTAGGCTGTTGTTTAGTTTGGTTGGGTTTTCTGAGAGGAGCTTTAATTTTATAATCCACACTGACCTGGGACTTACTACATAGCTTAGTGAGTTCTATGTGACAGTCCTCCTGCCTCAGTTCTCCCAAGAGCTGGAATTACAGGCATGAGCCACTACAACCATCTTACATAAAGGAATCTGCTAAGTTTTCAGTTGCTGGAATTAGAATTGGTATCGAGTCCCGTTTCTGTTTACTTCCTCTCCTGAATCTCAGTGTGCATGCCATCTGCGCCGTTCTTTTAAACAGAGATTTTTTTTTTAGGTCGGTGCCGCTGATATTTCCAAGAGCATTTCAAGATAATTTTTAATAATTCACAACATTCCTCTAACCTTTCTTTCTAAAGAAGGTTTGATTACATCTAGAGCATTTTGTATCATCTACTCTTTTCACACTGTAATTTAGGCGTTTATTATTTTCTTCATCTGACAAGTGCCCTGAAAGCGTTAAATGAATAAATGATAAGTACATTATTTTAATGATCTTGACACAATCCCCTAGCTGTACCTTTCACCTTTAGATTTCTTTATCTTACATGTATACTATTTTTTTACACTTCCAGCTACACACCTTTATCTCCCTTCACTTTACACTAAGGCCCTGCTCAAAATTGATTTATTTTCTCTTTGATACTTGACTTTCACATTCGCTTTTGATTTCACATATAAATAAAGCCAGACCATATTTTTTTCTTACTTCATAATATTGTTGAGGCTCATTCATGGTGCAAAATGGCAGGATTTCCTTTCAGTGACATATGAACAAGGTAACAAGTAAAAGCCTTTCAATAAACAGATTAAGCATCCAACTGAGAGAAAGGAGAAGCAAGCGCATTGTGGAAAGGACCAGGCAGGCTGCTTTCAACCAAACTCAAAGCAAACTGAGGGTCAAAGGAGGGAGCCCAGCACAGAGCCATGCTAGCACTAAGCCCACCACACTCCCAGCTGGCTGCAGTGCTATACAATACACGGTCCTGCCTTCCAGCTTCTTTACCAGGCACCGGCTTGTCTGCTGGGGTCCTATTTACCTCTGAAGCTCTGATTCATGTCTTTAAATAGCCGGTATTTTCCTGTCCCAAAGATAAGCAAACTCATACCGTTTTCCTTACTCAGGGTTCCGTTGTTGTTTCAGTCTGGGCCCAAGAACAAATAATTAGATCATGTCAGTGCTGAAATGTTTTTGCTTTGCTTTCTTGCTCTGTAGCCTTGTTGACTGATGTAGGACCCACTGCGTAGTTCAGGTTGGCCTCATTGTGGCAATCCTCCTACCTAAGCCAGGCAAGAGCTAAACTGAAAGAGCTGAACTTGTGAGTCAGAATGAACCTTTTGTCTTTTTAAGCTAATTATCTCTGGCATTTTGTTACGGTAACAACAAATGAGAACATGGGTACAGAGGTATCTATGAGTTATGGTTTGGGTATAAAATGGCTAAATGTTTGGTCCCTGATGGACTACTGAGATGACTGGATGCAGGGGAGAGGGGGAATATAACATCTTCAGTGAATTGAACTGCTGACAAATTTAAAGGTGAATACACTATTAGAACAGGGACCTGGCCTGGAGGGACTGGGTCATTGGGCGTTTGTCTTTGAAGAGAGTATCTTGTCCTAGAAGAGACCTTCCTGTCTCTCTCTATGTCCTGCCCATCATAAGGCGATCCACTGTTCCTTCCCACACTCCCCACCACGGTGTTTTAGCATCATGACCACAGCAATGGAGTCTGCCAAGCATGGACTTGAAACCTTTGATGCTGTGAGCCAAAAATCAAGTTGCCCCACTTTGGGTGGGTTTACCCAGGTGTTCTGTAGAGTTGACAAGAATTTCTCAGACTCTAATATCCATGTAACATAGTAAACACATGGTGATTTCTGAACAGTCTGGACAAGTTAGGGAAAGCTGCAGCAAGGCGGAGAGCACACTTCTGTGCATTTCTTATTTTGCTGATTTCTGCGGCTCAAGACTCATTTCTGCCCTTTGACTTCTTGTATAATGCACTCCTGACAGCCGTCTGGCCTCAGTGATACAGCTACAGCATTATTCCCCAGTGAGTCCTCCAACCCGCCACCAACAAGCTCAATGACTTACCGCTCGAGCGGAGTCTCCGAAGTCTATTTTCAACCTTCCCATGGCCCTAATGATGGCGATGATGGACTGGATGGTGTTACTGTAGACCACTGCCTTGTACTGTTTGCATTCTTCTTCTGAGTACCCAGCTTCGTGGATAATTCTAAGGAGATGAAAAGGAGATAAGAACGTGCTCCTACAGAAGCCAGCCAGAGCCACAGAAGTTTATTGAATGCCCACTGCCTACTCACTTCATCTGCTTCACGATTGTGCTTTTTCCAGATTCACCAGCACCTAGAAAATAAAATGAGGATTTTCTAATTCAGTGTCAACACGTACAAGAGAATCTTGTATTATATTCAAACAAGATACAAAGCAACAAGTATGCAGGATGAACAAATACAAAGACCCAAGGTACAACGTGCAAACCACAGGAAGTAGGAAGTGGTCTCAGAACCACCTCCTTCCCGCCTTCCCTACCTCCTCTTTCCCATTCCTTCTTGGGGTGTTGGGGATCAACTCTGGGCCTCACACAGTCGAGGCAAGCAAATGCCCTATCTCTGAGAAATACCCAGACCTCTATCAGGATTGTGCTAAGTGAGTAGATTATTTTTAGCCATTTTTACCCCAGGAGGGGAAATGCGTAATTACATGTAATGATCAATGTTAATTTTTACATGATAGCAACCATAGTAGCTTCAAGGTAGCTAATGAAACTCTGTCTCACAAAACAAAAAAACGTGGAAATAAAAATAGACCAACCTTGTACTGCAAATTGAAGTATCATAAACTCTTTCATTCCTGATTTTGTTCCATGTTAGTAGATATTTTAACTCTTGGGTAAATATCTAAACATTAACTTTTGGTTCCTCTGCAACAGAAGGACATTTGAGGGACTAGAGTGAAATGGTCCAGAGCACTTGCTGAACTTACAGAGGAGCCATGTTTTGTTCCCAGCACCCACACTGGAGAGCTTACAACAACCACCTGTATTTCCACTTCTGGGGGATTTGGTGCCCTCTTCTAACCTCTGCATTCACACATGATGCTTGCAGCCTTCCCTGTGTCTGACTCTATTGGATTTCTCAGCAGTTGTCCTCACATACTCTCAGCCAATCAGAAGGCAAAAAAGCACTATAGATGCTTCAGCAATGACTTTCTTTCCCTCCTGACAGACAGTCAGAGGACATAGAAATAGACTTCACACACACACACACACACAGAGAGAGAGAGAGAGACAGAGAGAGAGAGAGAGACAGAGAGAGAGAGACAGAGACAGAGAGAGACAGAGAGAGACAGAGGACAGAGACAGAGACAGAGACAGAGACAGAGACAGAGAGAGACTGCATCTGAAAACAAGTTGGTTAAATGGGCTATTTAAAACATCTCAGGAGAAAACTGTCTAAGGTTTACTAGCTGTTTGATATTCAAACAAGTTTCACAAGATACCCTCACATTAAATTGAAAATCAGGCACTGAACGAACAATTGGGGTATTCTTTCTTTCCTTGCTGACAGCCTTTGAATCTTTCATGGCATCTGCCCATAAAAAATAATTCCAAGATAAACAAGCCATCATTTATTATCCCCAACAGTGGCTTGGCTCTGGGAAAGGCACAATTGCAGGCATTATTGCCCACACAGTTCTCTAACGCAGGGGCAGGTCCCCCCTAAAAGCACAGGGTAGGCAGTCCCAGGGAGGGCGGTCTGCTAAAGGCCTCAGCATTTCTAGAATACCACAAGTACAGAGAGCAGTGGCCATGCTGTGGTGGAACATGAACAAGCCAGAGTCTAGGATCTGGACACAGAGAGCTCTGCTGAGTGGCTTCCCTGGTTGGTGCTGTTGGAGAGACAATTCAAAACTTCAAGCAATAGAAACCGGTGAGGGCTGAGATCCCGACAAAGAAAAAGTCAGGAGGACTAAAGGAGACTATTCTCAGTTGACTATGCATACATAGAAGAGCTCTCGAGCCTGAGTGGGGGAATGTGTTTAAAGTTATGATTATCCTTAAATTCGAATTCACGTTTTGATCTCTTAAAATAATGGTGACACGAGGTGGCTGGCTTATTTTGCAAGGAGCATTCAGCCCACAGCTCCTGTTTCCACAGAGGTCATGACATCTACCTAGGGTTGGACTTTAGAGGTGGCCACCTTACTAACTGGGATCTCCTTTTTCCACTAGTGATGATGTCTCTACACAACAGATATGGAGAGGCAGAAACCTTGAAAACAATATTTCCAAACCCAGCAATTTATGTAATTACATGGGTTTTTTTTCTTTTTTGTTTTTTTTTAAGAGGGGGAGACTTTGGTTTTGTTTTGTTTGTTTGTTTGTTTGTTTGTTTCTAGACAGGGTTCCTCCATGTAGCCTTGACTGTCCTGGAACTCACTCCATAGACTAGGATGACCTTGAACTCAGAGACCCATCTGCCTCCCGAGTGCTGGGATTAAAGGCAGTTCCACCACTGCCCGGATTTGTAGTTTTCAACTCTCAGTTCCACACAGAAAAGTCCTTGCGTGAAAATTATAGATCCCTCCTGTTGTTACTTTGAACATTGCAAATGCTGATACTCTGATTCTGTACAGCAAGAAGGAAATTGTCTCTGCAGATTTCAGTCAGAACAGTCAGGTTTGAGAGGCCATCAGGAAGCAACATTAAAAAAATCAAACAACAAAAACCTGCAAAGAGACAGGAGGAAAAGGCTACATTCACAGAAGTACTCCACCGGGTGGCTTGTATGTTTCACTTAAATCTAGAGTGAGATAAGAAAAAAAAAAAAAAACAATTGCCCAGACTCCCCCCAAACACAGCTTCAAGGAGAACATAAGATGTTCGCACAGAATGTAGCACTCAGAAGTTTCAAGTGTGGAAGCAATTTGATTATACGGCTCAGAAACTCAAGGTGACTCTGTGGTCACAGAGAAGTGAGGCTTGGAGGAAAGAGAGGAGGGGCCGCGGCTCCCAGAGGACCTAGGATATGGACAGACAGGCATGGGTCACAGTGGGTCTGTGAAGCTAAATATGGGTGCCACCATGAGGGAGCCCTCCTCCCTGGGGCCTCCTTTCAGGAGGAAAGGACTGGGAGAACGCTGCACTTCTGAGAGCCAATGCTGCGCCCAGCAGGTGTGTGAAGCGGAGCTTAGCAGGAATGATTGAAAGAACAGATGCTGAAAGAGCAACTGTGACAACAGAGGAGCCCTAGGACCCAGAGCGAAGGCCTTGTAGTACAGGTCTCACCACCATGGCAGCCCATCAGTAGGAGCCCGCCAAGTGCACCGAGGAAAGCTAGGGCGACGAAGGGACAGCGAATAAGAAAGCATAAAAATAGGAAGTCCCACGTCAAATAACTACTTGTTCCCAATTCCTTGAACGAAGTGATGGGCTTTATCACTAGAAAAAAAATGACTACTTCATACGTGTTTGCCCCTGACCTTCTTAAAGGGCAAAATGAGAACGTTAAAATTTTCATCCTGGCCAAATCTAAGATCAAAACAGAAAGCACTCCTGACTTCAGAAAACAAGTTGTTTTGTGGTGTTTGTAAACTAAACTTTAAGTTAAAATGGAACGAGACTCAACTAGACAGCCTTGTGGAAGATGTTTCAGCGAGCTGCGATGATGACGTGACGGAGATAAAGACCTTTTTTTTCTTTTAAGATAAAAGTAAACAAAGTGGGATGCAATGGAAGAGATAAAAGAAGCATCTTAAAAGCAAGGGGAAAAGATTCCCTCCTCCCTCTCCCAGAGAGAATTTATTTTAGAAAAACTATAATTAGAAGGACTTTTCTCTATGTGAAATATGTTTCCCTCTCTCCTCTCCCTCCTTCTCCCTCTCTCTCTCCCCTCTCTCTCTCTCTCTCTCTCTCTCTCTCTCTGGTACGAGATTCAAGTATCAGAAGAGAGAGTGTTCCCAATCTCACAGTTTCAATGGGAAAGCAGCTGCCTAGCTTCCTCCTGTCCTAAGGACAGACACCGTTTCCTCCTCCAGATACCAGCTTGTGAGCTAACACAGAGGGTCACTGCTATTCACAGTTGGGAGGAACTACATGTGAGCAGAGAGCTGTGTAGTCCTCCCTGAGGACTCAGGTTGTGCTCAATGCAAACATGCATCCTCCGCTAGGCTACGCAGGTGAGTACACTCTTTATCTTCACAGCCTCTCAGAAGCCTCTCCATAATTTGAATATCAACTTTTGCTATAATGGTTGTTCAACTATGAAAATGCTTTCTCTACTATGAAAAAAGGGTTTCTGGGATGGGTGGTTTTTATTATTAACCATAATTCCTCAAACAGTAACAATAATCTATAATCTTTTCTACTTTGCTTTAAGAGCTCCAGTATTTAATCAAATGTATTTAAATTATATTTACAATGCACCTGATAGTCTAGAATGAAAGAACAATTTGATAATGATCATAAACACAAAAACTTAAAACCTCAAAGGAATCCAGTTTCTTCATTAATATATAGTTACTCACCAAGGCATTCGTGTCTAAGAAAACTAGGACATTATCACAATCATGAAGAACGGCTATAAAGGAAGCAAAATCAACATGCCTAGGAGGTATGTACATGCTTGCTACAGTGTCAGTCACACTCAAGATATTCCATGAATCTCACTGTAGACAGGTAAGTGGATAAAGAAAACATGATGATGATGATGATGATGATGATGATGATGATGATGTGGGGTGTGTGTGTGTGTGTGTGTGTGTGTGTGTGTGTGTGTTGATATGCTTGTGTAAATGTTTAAAATCTGCTGGGAGCAGATCTTAAATATCCTCACTACAAGAAAAAAAATGGCAAGTAGACAATAATGCATATGACAATTAGATTATTTTAACACATATAGAGACAAATACACACTAAACATGGCATTAGACACTATAGGCATATATCTTCACATCTATCTAAAACATACATGTATTTTGTATGTAAAAAAGGAAGGAAAAAAAAAGACCCTAACTGACACATTCATCTTGGAGCTTCAGCCTCCATAAGTATAAGTAAATAGTCTGTGGTTCTAAAGCAGTTAATGTGTTTGCTAGGGAACCACAGAACGATGGGGTAAAATCAGGAAGAAGAGTGTGCAGCACTTGCTGCTCATTCCTGGAATCTCTGCAAACACACCACACAGTTCGGCAGCTGAACAGGCAGGTCAGATGACATCATGAGTCTCGTGACCCTCCGTGTGACGGTGAAGAAGAATGCAGGACTAGATGCCACAGGCATTTTCCTGTAAATGTCTACTGTGGTTTTTAATCCAGCGTTCCTTTTTCGTACAGCAATAAAAATAGCTTATTCTATTCCATTCTGAGTCACTCTCATAGCTGCACAAGAAGCAGACAATATCAAAGGACTCTATCTGAGTTTGTGTTATATTTTTTTAAGCAAGCGTCAAATACTGTGCAGTGTATTTCGTTCAGTGACCAATCACATAACCGCTGACCACCAAATATGGACTCATGTCTTCTGAGCTATACCACCAGTGCATATTACTAGAAGTGAAATTCCTTACGTCTGTAGGTCTTATACCAAACATCAGATAAACATAATGCATGCAGCTTAGACAAATAAATCTCTGAATACAGGACTAGCTCTCTCCCCAGGATAGGTGCAAATCAGGTTCCTCCCATTTTCTTGACCTTAAAGCTAGCTTGAAATATCAGGGTACTAAAGAATGACACAAAGTTTGATCCACTAAAACCGTTTTTGCATGATCAAATAATGGCAGGAACCAGAATAAAAGGAGGGAGCCAAAAGTAGTCCCAGGATATTGTGAGCATGACACAATTCACTTATCTGCACCACTTATGCTTTGGGGGTAGATGCTAAGACAGCTCACCGACAGCCCAGACTGGCCTCACACTTCCTATGTAGTCCAGCTAACCTTGAACTCCTGATCTTCCTGCCTTTGCTTTCCATAGACTAATAAAACAGTTGTGTGCCTCCACAACTGCTCAATATGTTCAGAGTTAATTCATCACCTAGCTTGAGGAACTACCAAGAGTTTAAATTGGTAGTGACCTCAGCAAAGAAGGAAACCTATCACTCTATTGTACCAGCAAGGATAAGTCTAACTTGGTATCTAAACCTGCTTTTAAAATCTGCTGATTCTATAAAGTGAGTAGACCCCCCATCATGAAATGAGATAGGTGCCATGGTTTTGCCCTTTGACAAATTGTTTAATTAAAGACATCTTGATTCTCATACTTACTTCTGCATTGAATATATTGCATTGGTTGAAGAGCAAAAAGAAAACTCATTTTCAAAAATCTGTGCAGCTAAAAACGGGGAGGATATTTTAACAGCATTTTCAAATGACTCAGTTGTCTTTGATTCTGTATCAAAATTTTATAATGGATAATTTCTCTTTTTATTTATCCATTGCTAGTTTCTGGCACAAATGCAACATAGTTAGATCGTATTTACCCTGACCACGTCTTAAAGTTTGTTAGAAAACAGAATCTGAAGCCATCTCTATGAGCCCCTAATATTTCCATACATTAAATTCCTTTGGTTTATTTTATAATCTTTGAGATGGATGTTTTTCTGCATGTCTGTTTTAGAAACTGGATGACTGATTTACACAGAATTAGATGCTAACGTGTTTCATTATTCTCTTTAATTATCAGAAACTGTGTTGTGAGAAGACCTCAGATTCCAGGGCCAGAGACAAGTATGTTTCTAACTTGAGTACTTGAGTGTTATTATGCAAGACCCTGATCCTTGTTTTCCCTGTAGTGAAAGGCGGTGTCAGTGCCCCAAATCAGACTACCTATTCTTTGTCACCCTTGCAAGTACAAATAGGTTCCAACAAATGCACGGTGAGTCCATTTAACAGCTCAATTGTACCTCCTCTGCTTTTCTCCAGAAAACCATCATGCCTGGGGACAAGGCAGAGACACTTCTGGTGTGCTTTTGAGTTACTTACATAGAGTATTAAGGAAGAGGACATGGCAACACACACTTGTAATTTCATCACACTAAGGGCAGAGGCAGGATGGTAATAAGTTCAAAGATAGCCTGGGCTACAAAACAAGATGCTGAACAAAACAATACCAAGCACCAATACTCGTCCCTCTACACAAAACTCAAGGCCAAGTGGATCAAAGACCTCAACAAAAATGCCAGATATAATAAGTCTATTAGAAGAGAAAGTGGGAAAAAGCCTTGAACTCATTAGAACAGGAAAACAACTTCCTGAACAGAACACCAAAAGCTAAGGCTCTCAGATCAACAAATAATAAATGGGACCTCATGAACCTGAAAAGCTTCTGTAAGGCAAAGGACACTGTCAATAGAACAAAACAACAGTTTAAAGATTGGGAAAAGATCTTTACCAACCCTACATCCAACAAAGGGCTAATATCCAAAATACACAAAGAACTCAAGAAGTTAAACACCACTGAACCAAATAGCCCAATTAAAAAATGGAGTACAGAACTAAACAGAGAATTCTCAACAAAGGAATACCGAATGGTTGAACAGCACTTAAAGAAATGCTCAACATCCTTAGCTATTAGGGAAATGCAAATCAAAAGGACTTTGAGAATCCAGTCTTACACCTACCAGAATGGCTAAGATAAAAAACTCAAGTGACACCACATGCTGGCAAAGATGTGGAGAAAGGGGAGCATCCTTCCATTGCTGATGGAAGTGAAAACTTGTACAACGACTCTGGAAATCAATCTGGCATTTTCTCAGAAAATCAGGCAAGTGCTACTTCAAGATCCAGCTATACCACTCATGGCCATATACCTAAAAGATGCTCCAGAATACAACCAGGACATTTTCTCAACTATGTTTATAGCAGCTTTATTCATAATAGCCAGAATCTGGAAACAACCGAAGAATGGATAAAGAAATTGTGGTACATTTACACAATGGAATACTACTCAGCTATTAAAAACAAGGAAAATATGAAAATTTCAGGCAAATGGATGGATCTAGAAAAGAATTATCCTGAGTGAGGTAACTCTGGCCCAGAAAGACACACATGGTATATACTCAGCTATAGGCAGATACCAGCTATATAATCAAGACAACCATACTACAATTCACAGACCTAAAGAAGCTAAGTAACAAGGAGGACATTAGGGAGGATGCCTATTTCTCATTCAGAAGGGCAAATAAAATAGACACTGGAAGCAGTTGATGAGAGGGAACAGGACAGAAGCCTACCATACACGTCCTCTTAAGGCTCCACCCAACAGGATTTTGAAGCAGATGCTAAGATTCAAGGCCAAACTTTGGGCAGATCACAGGGAGTCTTATGGAAGAGTTAGGGGATCTAAGAACCCAGAGGGGATAAGAGTTCCACAAAGAAACCAACAGAGCCAACAAATCTGGGTCCAGTGGGACCTGCAGAGACTGATGCACCAATTAAGCACCATGCATGGGTAGGACCCAGACCCGCTGCTCTGGTGTAGTCAATAGGTAGCTCAGTCTCCATGTGGGTCCCCTAATGCGGTGTATAGGTCCTGTTTCTGACACGCAGTCTGTTGCCTGCTCCTTGATCACTTCTCCCTGGCAGGGTGGCCTTGCCAGGCCAGAGAGGAAGAAGATGAGGATGCAGACAGTGCTGTTGAGACTTGGTAGGCTGAAGTCAGATGGTAGGGGAAGAAGGCTCTCCCTTTCTGAGGACTAGGGGAGAGGGGAGGGAGAAGAGGGAGAGAGGGTGGGACCCAGAGGAGATGAGGGGGGGGGGCTACAATTGTGATGGAAAGTGAATAAATTAAAAACAAATTAACAAAAAAGAAAAGGAAGAGACCTCACGCTTTTCACCACTATGCTGTCCCATTGCATACTGCTCTATTTAGCACACTGCAGAAACAACAGACTGGCCAGAGGGAGAGAAAGAAACACACCATGAGATATAAGAAAGCACAGGAGATGTGTGAATTGTGGGAGGAGGAAAATTCTGTCGGAGAAAAATGAAGAGTGTGTCTGGCTATCCCCCGAAAGAGGCTCTGTCTCCATTCTATTGAGATAGTAGCCGCACAGAGTCAAATCGGTATCCCAGATACAGAATGCTTCCTTTGCAAGTTCAAGGCTCTGAATTTAGTTCTAGCAATGAAAAATATAAAGTTGGGAACATGTCTGTGGGCTGGCCGCTGTGTCCCTTGTGTGCTCCCCTGTTGCTACAGGGAAGCCACATCACATTTGTCACCAAAGCTTGTCACACACATAAAAAGCAAATGTGGCCAGGGGTTTTCTAATTCCTGCCCCTATATATGAGAAGACCTATTCATATAGATCTTTTCTACAGTGTGGATTAAGGCAATGCCCAGGAGAGGAGGGAGCAGTAATATTACAGGAACTTAAGACAGGAATTTGTCTTAAAACTAGCCAAAACCTATGTATGTTAAAAGAATAAATAAGAAAACTATGTAATAAGGAAATATTCATAATGAATGATGATCATAACAGATATCTTACAAAGTGGTAAAAGAGAAGTTAATAAAAACTGCTGGCATTAACAAACTGCACAGCTGATAAGAGTCCTGGGGTGGGGGTTGAGGAGGTATAGAGATGGATTAATGGTTAAAAGCACTTGCTGTATTTTAAGAGTACCCAGTTCAGTTCCATGCACCCAAAGGATGACTCACATCTGTCTGTAACTCCAGTTCCAGGGCATCAGATGTCATTTTCTGGCACTAGGCACATTATGTGATACACATACACTCATACACATAGGAAAAAAATCTTAGAAAAAGAAGACGAGAAGGAGGAGAAAAAGGATGAGGAGGAAGAAGAGGAGGAGGAGGAGATAACCTACTCACAGAAATATTTAACGACTCCAGATGATATATGTATTCAATATTGAATAAATATATACTAATTTATATGATAAGGATATAGCTATAGCATTACTTTCAAAGGATAAACAGCAAAGTGACGAAGACTCACTGAGGAAAAATCATAAATATAAAATTTTTAAACTACATAGATATATGTGTAATGCAATAAGAAACTTATAAGAGAATAAGAAACTTATAAGGGAATATAGTGTAATGGTATTTATATCTGAGTAATGTGATTTTATTCATCAAACATGTCTGCAGTTTCACACTTTTTACATTATACATAAAACTGAATCAAAATTATGCAATTTATATAGAAAAATTCAGTCTAATTTCTCCCGTGATTAAAGTTGAATAAAATCATCTCCTTTAAACTCATTTGCATCTACCCAGCTTCCCATCTCATCACCCAAGCACACAAATCTCACACACAAGTTGTAGAAAATGTCTTTTATTCTCAAAAATTTTATGACCACCCTTGTCTTGATTTTCCCAGGCTGAACCCTTACCAAGCTGGATGCAAAAAAAAAAAAATAATAAATGACATGTTCAACACCAGAGGCTCTGGGGTACAGTTTTTCCATTCAAGGCAATGCTCACTTTCAGAAACTACGGTTAACTACGTTGACAGACACTGAGCTGGTACACGGTGCAACAAGGCAGTAGAAAAGACATCTATATCAAGACTATGCGGTGCAAGCGAGGCTTAGGCAAGAATTCCAAGGCCATACTTAGAGGAAGCTAAGACAGGCTCTGAACAAGTTTGTGCCTTAGCACACAGACCTTAACCACCCACCAGAGCAAAGGAGGCTATGAATATCACATCCGAGGGGCAGGCTATCCTTGCTAAAAAATAGAACTCAGGTCAGCTGCTACAGTTTTTCCCCTTCAAACCCACTTTCTATCCCCCACACAAGTGACGGCGCAACACATAATGAAATTTCTTGGAGTACCATCACACTAATTGACTGTTCAAATGACTGGGCTTAACCAAGGCTCTGGTAATCAATTTTAATTTTTAAATATCTTGTAGTTTTTTTCCCCCTACTAATCAGCAGGTACTGACCTGATTATAAACTAAATTCAGATGATATTTCCTTCTGCATGAAAGCAATCGTGTGAATTAACTCTTGTAATCTTCATTATTAACAAATAAGTAATAGATTTTTAAAGCAGGTTTAGAAAGAGACCTGGACATTATGTTTTTCCCTCCGCCTTCCTCATAATGTAGCACCCATCTTAAATGTAAGCTGACTCCACCTTTATTTTAGCTTTGCAATGAGTGGAAGGAACCAAGTAGGGAAAATGAAACATTTGCCCTTTCCTATAAAAGCATAAACCCCAAAGTTCCTATTACTTGCAGCCACATCTCTACAGCTACAACCTACTGTTCCAACTGCCCTTGCTATAAATTAAGACTCAAAAAATATATTCACTAGGAATGTCGAGCTGTATCACAAAACAGGTCCTAGGGACAGCTGAGTGTGGGGCGGGGCCATAACCAAAGTGTTTGCAGCACCCATTAACCTATTATCTCCTTTTGTTTCCCTGTCTGATTGTTTGTTAAATTAAATATTATGCAACTCAATGTATTAAGAATAAAAAAAGTTAAAGCAGTGTCTGGTATGGGTTCCATCATGTGGAGTGGACCTTCAGTCAAATCAGTTATTAGTTGGCTACTGCCACAAGCTCGGTGCCACAATTGCACAAGCATATCTTGCACACAGGACACCACTGTCATTCCTAGGGCTCCTGGCTGGGTTGGTGTTTACATTCCTCTTATGGTAGCATGAAGAGTGACTTCCTGTACCAAAGACACTAAAATACAGGGGTGAGGGCTCTATGCCTGTTTTGCTGTTGTTGTTGTTGTTGCTGCTGCTGCTGTTGTTTTTCTCTTTTAGTTTGTTGTGATTTTCTTTCTGTAATTTAAGTTGAGAGCCTTTGAAAAATGAGCCATAAGGAGAGTACCTTAAAAAAAAAAAAGCTATGAATTCCAGAACAGTAAGGCAATGGTTAAGCATGAAACTTAACTATGCACGTGAGAAGGACTCTTCATTCAGATTGCTTTCTGCTATTTCATTTTTACCTACATTAAAAAAATAAAAGATGTATTTGGATTTTTTTTTTTAAAAAGGAAAATCTAAACTATAAACAGTGAATCATACTTTGAAAACAATGTCATGGTAAGAGAATTTTTGCAAATTATCAAGTAAAAAGAACATGAAAGGTATGTTTGTAATTTTGATTTTGATTTTAGAATTTCCCAGTAAGAGAAGTTGGGCTGGGTTGGGCTATTTAATTCTGATCCCAAAGAGATTTTCCCCCTGCATATTAATTCAAAACTTAATTGCATCCATTTCCCATGGGAAGTATTCTAAGATGGGGGAGATTTCACCGAATTCTTTACTGTATCCTTCCAAGCACAGTGCAGAATCATTCCAAATCTGGATCCAAAGACTTCCAGATTCATTGCTTTACATACTTTCAAACACCCCATAGCCACAAAAATCTTCACAGTTACCTAGCCCACACAGACAGGACACCAGAGCCACTTTTATCAACAACCGTACCTGAAAACTCAACCAAAGGAATAAAGGGTAGAATTCCCAGCTATGTAATCGCTAATCCGAACTGCAAGGAAACAGCATGTGAAGGAACTACTTGAGTTTGTGCATTATGTAGCTACCATTTGAGAGGCACACGATAAGAGGTGAAGGAAATGAGTCCATAAGAACAGACTTGTATTTCCTGCTCATGACGGGAGAACAGGTGACAGAAGATACTTCACAGCAAGGGGTAAGGAAAAGATTAGCATACATGGAGCCTTTACTTAAATAACTAACGGCTATTTATCAAAACATACGTAGCAACTCATCATGAGGATTTAAACTAATGAAAAAATAAGTGATAATAAAGGATTATTAAAAAGTTAATATAAATAAGCTTGCAGACACACACAAATAGCAAAGTACAAGGTCTGCTGCCATTTTATTTCAAGTTTCACTAGTCCACTGACATTTCAAATACTGTACTACATCTGATGAAGAGCTGAAGATTATTCACACAGGAGACCATGTGACACTCAACAGACCAGAATTAACAATGATAACAACTACAGAGCCGAAACTGGGGTTAAAGAAGGGAAAAAACTTAGTTATCTGATGCCAGAACAAACAAAATTCTATCATTTGTCAACAGATTTTGTCACTAGGACTCCAATTGAGTCCTTTACTGTTAAAACTCACTAGATGCCATCAATATGAGAAAGGAAAGGAAACAAGCAAACAACAACAAAATTTCCAACTAGCTGGCACTCCTAGAAAGTGGATTTTATTTGTCTACCTTGATACAGGCAGTGATTTTAAAATTTTGAGTTGCATATAGACATCAATAAAACTACCAAATAGTTCATACTATCTGGCCATTGCCAGGTCTGTAGAAGATCAAAGTACTTTTCCATTTATCTGCAGCAAGAACTGTAACCACAATTATTCTTGCATGTTGAGTGCATGACATATTTATCCCATGTTCTCTACATTTACTAAGTTTGATGTAAATTTCTAGAGTGTCTCATGTTATTCTTTGTGTCCTGACTCTCTGCTTAACTTTGTGGTTCTACTGGATAATAGGATGGTTACAATGTGAGTAACATAGAAACAGAAAAGAAGCACTTTTTTCGTTTAAAAAAAAAAATCAAAGTACAACAGAAATCAATAAAGATTGGCCCTACTGTGCCCCTCATCATCTGTCTCCCCAGATGAGAGAGAGGCTAAGGATGATAAAGGACAGTGTGACTTTAACTAAGTCTCTACACTTATTTATGCATGGCACAGACACAGTGAACTAAAGTCAATATAAAAGCACAAACACAAATTCCGAATGCTTAATAATGATTTAATATTTCTCTTTCTAAGGAAATATAGTGTTTGTGGATTATTCTGGCAATTTCCCCTTTTTTTCTTTCTTCTTTCTTTCTTTATTATTATTAATTTTTAGAATGTGAATAAATGTTGCATCAAATTCTTTAAGATTGGCCACAACATGCTAGAGTAGATTAGGAACTACTGGCCATTCATCAAAAAACATTTATATGGATGAAACTAGAAGTGATCATCCTGAATGAGTTAACCAAGACCCAGAAAGATACATATGGTATATACTCACTTATAATTGGATATTATTCCAACATGTATGTCCTCTGAGAGTCTTCACTCAGTGTGGGACTGGAACAGATGCTGCGACTTTCTATTGGGACTCCAGGTGAGAGTGGTATGGGAGAATGGGGAAATAGAAGAACCATACAAGCTCTTTCTTATTTCTCTGCCTCTGTCTCTCTCTCTGGAGTATCCCTTCCCCCTTTCCTTCTCTCCCCATGTTCATATAATAAACCTCATATAATATAAAAAAAAAAAAAAAAAAAAAAAAAAGAAGAACCATACAAGAAGACCATAAAGGCTGGCATATCTGGACCCAGGGCGAGGCAGCACAAACTGCTTTACCAACCAAGGGCAATGCATGCAGTAAACCTAGACCCCCCCTATTCAGATCTAGTCAATGTCTTTTCTATGGCTATAATACATTCACTATGAGATATATTGGTGCTGTTTTAGTGTGAAAAAATGTGTATGTCAGCATTAATAAAATATGTTCTCTATTCCTTGATCTATCCTCCTTAATGAATGTCAAGCTAATGCTTCCATTGGAGATTTAGTATAGCTAACTTTTAAGAGTTAATGAAATTAATAGGTTTCAAAAAGACATTCAACACCATTAGAAATGGGGGAAGCCAATATCAAAGTCACAAAAAGATACTATTAGGACAGCAAGGAGACTTTAAAATGAAAGTGAGAAAGTCGGGAACTGTGGAGTCCTCACATAGCTCTCATCAGAATGTGAACCATAGGGTGGTGGCTTGGTAAGACACTGGTAGTTAAAAAAAAAAAATGTCAAGCCATTTCACTGTCACTTCCAAACCTATATATATATGAAACCAACAGAAGTGAAAAAAAATATATCTACCCAAAATTTTGTACATGGGTATTCACAGAAGCACCATTAACAGCACAAAGCTGGTAATAATCAAAATATCCATCACTGGTGAATAAAACGCAACTTATCCTTACAGGAGAACTGCATGAGCATGCACAGGAATGACGTTCACACTTGTTGGGGTACACGGCATCAAGATATGTCTCCATATATTTGATTGTTTACTGCTAACTGGCAGAGATCTATGTGCTAGCCTACTAGTGGGATCCTGATGTTGCTATGTCTGTGGCCCATTACCAGTCTCATATTTTGTAAACATTCATCCTTGCACTTCCTCACTTGCCTATTAGATGGGATAAAGAGCTGACATCCAATAACTGGGCAGAAATGGAAGGTGGAACTTCTGAGAGAGAAGATCTCTGGGAAGAAGAAACCATAGGTAGTAGGTTCTACAGCATGTCAGTGGACAAACCAGAGCTTAGCAGAGAGGTAGAGCTAGCCACATTGGTGGGATAAAGTATGAAGATTAGTTGGGTTAAGCTAGATAGTTGGCAGGAAGACTGCTCTAGCTAAAATTTCAAAATTTTAAAATATTAACATGCCTCTGTGTCATTATTTATACTTCTTGTGGGTCCAAAAGCCTCTCTATACACACTGGCGTTTACTCTAACATTGATCAAGGGCTTCAACATTAAGCAAACCTTAAGGAGGCCAAAAACAATGGTAGCATTTGTATGGCACATGGCTGCAAGGAATGGCAAAAAGAAGCAATTTATACAGATGAAATGTCAATGAATGGTTCCCGTAGGGAGGGGGTGGGTGGTGGCAATGGAGGCTACTGCAGAAGGCCACACAATTGCTTTTAGGAGTAGTTAAAATAGTCTAAATCTGAATTCCAGTGATAGCTCCACAACATTGTGAATAGTCTGTGAAAAATATCAAACTGTACACTTTAAATGAATAGAACCCATGGCTAATGAATGGAAGCTCAAATTTCTCATTAAAGTTCATAAGACTTAATTACTGTATATAAGAGAATCATTGTGGTTTAAATGAGAAATGTCCCCACTCAATCATGTATTTGAACACTTGGGTCTCCAGCTATTGGTGTTACTTTGAGAAGTTGTGAAACCTTTGAGAAGGGAGGCATGGTGACAGAGGTGGTACAGTGTGGTGGGTATCTGAGATTATAGCACAGCCAACCCTGCTTCCAGGGAAACAGACTCTTGGCTTCCTGTTCAGCCACAATAGGAACAGCTGCTTCACCCTGATGTTCCTACTTGCCACGCCTTCTGTCCTCAGTGGAAAGTCCTGAATCTACGTGAACCTAACTCCCTTCTCCTTTGATTTGCTTCTGTAAGGGATTTTTTTTCCCCCAAAATGATGAGAAAAAAATTAACTGATAAATAAAGAACTAGGTTCACAATCCAGAATACAGTTATTTCACTGTTGTCATTTTAACTAAATCATCTTGAAATACTAACATCTTGTTCCTTGCTCACATAAGACCAAGCCTCTCCTACACACAACCTTTTCCCCACCCTACGCCTTTCACCATGTAGCATTTCTAACCACACAGTTTGCTCAAACCTGGTAATTTTATACAAAATAACAGTTCCAAGATTTTTCACCAAGTAGGTGGGTGCTATTTGGTGAAAGACTGATACATCTACATCCCTTTACTATAACACTATACTACTAAAATATTCCTTTATAGAAAATTAGTCTAGAGATCTCCAGACTTGACAAAGTGCCTAAGACTTAGGTAACTGAGTAGACAAGACAAATCCAGGATTACGAGAACAAGCCTGTAATCTCAGCTACTTGGGAGGTTGGGACAAAGAGGCTGCAAATTAGCCTGCCTGAGTCACAGTGAGGTCAAGGCCAGTAAGATTCTGTCCAGAAATAAAAAGTAGAAATAGGAAGCAATACAGTTCAGTAGTAGAATGTTTGTGCAGCATGTATAAGGCACTAGGTTCAGACCCAGGAATCACATAAAAGAACAGATAGAGCAAACAATGAGGGAATGTCCAACCCATGCCTGGCCCAACCCAAGACCCACGCCAGGGAAGAGAGACAACCCCTGACACTATTAACATATTCTGCTATGCTTACAGACAGGAGCCCAGCAGAGCTGTCCTCCGTGAAGCTCCACACAGCAGATGCTGAGACTCACATCCAAACATTAGGCGAAGCATGAGGACTTTAGAGGAAAAGTTGGGAGAAGGGTAAAAGTATCTAGAAGTGACAAGAGCTCCACACGACCAACAGAGAGCCAACTAACCAGGGCCCAGAGGGGCCTGTGGAGTCTGAAGCACCAACCAAGGACTGGACCTAGGTCTTCTACATAGAGGGAACCAATGTGGATCCTCTAGTAAGGGGAGCAGGGGCTATATCTGACATGGACTCTGTTGCCTGCGTTTCAATCACTTCCACCTGAAATCCTTGCCAGGCCACAGGGGAAGAGGACGAACTCAGTCAGTCCTGATGAAACTTGATGAGCTGGGGTTGGAGGGTAGGGGGACTGTCCTTTTCTAAGGAATAGGGGAGGGGAGAGGAGGGGGGACTAGGAGGAGAGGAGAGGGGGCTATGTCCAGGATGTAAAGTAAATAAATGAATGAATTAAGTAATTAAAGGGAAAAAGGAAGGAAGGAAGGAAGGAAGGAAGGAAGAGTACCACTATAGCTTTGTTACTGGAGGCAGGAAGGCCATTGTGTGCAAGTGCCAGTCATGTTTGCAATATGCAATCTTCCCACAAATGCCATCCCTTAAGAGAAGACACTCACTCTCTGAGTTGAATCCAATAATCATTTAAAATTAAAAAGAACCCCACGACTTAAAAATTGTTGCAACAAGGAAGTGGGAAATGAAATAAAGGACAAAAGAGAAAAAGGAAGATAATGAGGAAATATTTAAAGTTAAAATAGGTAAGATGAAACCAGTACACCAGTATAGAATGGGGAGAAAACAAGAAATAGAGCAGAAAGCACTGGATCTGACAACCGAGGAAACGCACAAGCTCTGTGTCGATTAAGTGACAGCTAGCTAAATTAATCTACTGTCCAAAAAAGTTCTTCAAACTATCTTTCAGTGAGATCAATGAGCCAGGTTTCTGGAATATGAGCAAGAAGGCTGCTTGCTTCCCAAGAGCACAACCACTACAGACTTTCCATCCTAAGTGCAAATTCCAGGATCCTAGTTAGCAAATGGTCCTAACACATTTATACATTTTAACTGTGAAAAAAAAAAAAAGAATCACAGACAGCCAAAATATTCAGGAATAGGGATTATAAAAAGATGTCTATATGCAATGCATTTTAACTGCATTAAATGTGATGGTTTGGTAGTCAACACACAAAATGTACAAGAAATGCCCAAAAGGAAAGCATGCATATATAGACAGATTAAATATACTATATGAACATGTGCATACACAGCAATCAACTACTCCATGAAAGGCTGGGAGTGGTATACTGGTTCCCGTTTTCTCAACAAATAAAGACCAACATGAGATACGAACTAAAACCCTACTTAGGACAGTTGTGATAATATATACAGCTCATATATTAATGTTATACATAATAGTAATATATGATAATTATATTATACCTAACATAATAAATATATAATACAGAGTATATATTAATAATTAATAAATAATAATATAATAATGTTTCCTATATTATATATAGGCAAGCGAGATAGAAAAAAATGTAAACTTTGTACACTGAGGCCACCTGTACAGATGCTACAGCAAACAACACAATGGTTTAAAATAAAATATGTATTTAAAAATCCAGGCCATGATGGTTTACGCCTTTAATCCCAGCACTTGTGATGCAGAGGCAGATGGATCTCTGCAAGTTCCAGGACAACCTTGTTGATGTTATTTTATAAAGCATTTGTTTCCTCTTGGTTTTTCTCTTAGCCAGGCTATCACAACAATAGTTGAGACTTTTATATCTGTTTATAAGGCTTTACAACATACTCTTGAGCAGTTTAAGTCTGTTCTTAACTCTCTATTTTATCCTGAATCCATCTTTGGCAAAATCCCCAAGTTGCCTGCTTTTTAGTTCACTCTCTGCTCCGGTTGAATCTTCATCTCTGCTGCACCTCTGCTGAATCCCCTCCCTCCTCTTCTAACTCCTCCTCCCCTGGCTGGCAGGAAGTCTAGCCCTATTTTCTCAGGGCTATAAGCTGCTTTATTAACACATTAGGGGACAATTGTGGAGCAGTGTTTAAACAACATTAAGTTATGGGAATTCATTGTGTTTAATAGCTGAGTAGTATTCCATAGTGTAAATGTACCACAGTTTCTTTATCCATTCTTCTACTGAGGGACACTTAGGCTGTTTCCATGTTCTGGCTATTATGAATAAGGCCACTATGAGCATGGTTGAGCATATGTGCCTGTTGTGTGCTGGTGCTTCTTCTAGGTATATTCCAAGGAGTCGAATAGCTGGGTCTTGAGGAAGCCTTATTGCGTGTTTTCTGAGATAATGACAGATAGATTTCCAAAGTAGTTGTACTAGTTTTCATTCCCACCAGCAATGAAGGAATGTTCCTCTTCCTCCACATCCTCAGCAGCATGTGGTGTCACTTGAATTTTTCATCTTATTGGCTCCATTTTCAACAAGAACACAGGTCTTTTTGTATAGTTGTAATATATGTTTTATTAGCTATGCAATTGCTAGAAACATTAAGACCATACCTATATCACTTGAAATTTTTAGAAAAGTTGAGTATCATGTCCACAAATCATATTCTTGGTGACATATCTCTATAGATAGAAAAAGAATGCTTTCCTAGTTTATAGTTAAAGTGCTGAAAGCATTTGCATACTGAAAAACATAAATTATCTTTTCTTCTTTTTCTAATACACTGCAGTTAGGATGTGCTATGCTTAGTAATCATATGAAGGCAGATAGGTTATCTACAAATTTCTGTTTCAATTATTACACAGGGCAACAATTATTTGTTAAGAAAGCGAGCCCCAAATTTGATAAGATGAGAGCCATGGATTGTACAAAATTTAGCTTCTTTTCCCTCCACGCATATCTAACTCAGCTTTCTTTATACAGGCACATATCACATCAAGCACAGTCAAATGAAGATGACGCCATATATCTCCTGCAAAGTCTACAGACATGGAAAAGGACCACTGTCCACAGAGTACTTAGCACTGCAAGGAAGGATGCTCTTTCTTCCTTCCATCCATGTGCAAGTACTTAAGCAAGGCACCCCTTAGTGGAGAGTTGTAGAAGGAAAAGGGTCATTTACACACCAGCTGTGAGGCTCTCCTAGGATCACCTCCAAGTTCCTTTCCCATTCTAAGTTTACCACAGCACCAAAGTTCTCAAATGGCTTCAGTTATGACACGTGGCCAGGGAACAATCATCCATTAGCTGTTGTTTATGACATCACCATGGATCTTTCATCTACCATCATGAGCAACAAGACACCTTGGATAACATACTCCAAAGACAAATAAGTCATTTTAAAAAGACCTTATAGACTTTCTGAACTCATAAGCCTGAAGATAGTAGTAAATCACTACGAATCTGCTTGAGGAAATGGAGAAATAACACGGGAAACCACAGGGACGTAAGTATTTGTCTATAGATAGAAGTAGGCAGGTACATAGGTAGATAGATAGACAGATGGCAGGCAGACAGGCAAACAGTGTGAAGTTTGAATAGGAATGGCCCCATAGACTTGTGTGTTTGAATGCTTGTGCCATAGGGAGTGCCACTCTTAGGAGGTGTGGCCTTGTTGGAGTAGGTGTGGCCTTACTGTAGAAGTGTGTTACTGTGGTGGTGGGCTGTGAGGTGCATATGCTTGAGCTACATGCAATGTGGCACACAGCCTCCTTCTGCTGCCTGAGGATTGAGATATAGAACTCTCAACTCCTTCTCTGACAGCATGTCTGCCTGCGTGCTGCTGTGTTTCTTGCCATACTCATAATGGACTATAAGCCAGCACCAATTAAATGCTGTCCTTTATAAAATAATTTCTTTCATATTTCACATAGCCCAGGTTGGCCTTGAAGTTGCTAGCCAAAGATGACCTTAAACTTCTGCTCTTCCAGCCTTCACCTCTCAAGTACTAGGACTACAGGTATAAAATTGCCATGCTCAATTTTTCTGAAATTATTGCATAAATATGACTGTTCAAAACTCACACAAAATGTGATGGGATTGAAGTTAACATTAGGTTAAAATAAAAAGTCAATGGGACTAATCCTAAAGTGAAGTGCCCAAAATATTAATATCAATTTATAAATATTCAAGATGGAATGACTTTCTCTTTCCTTTAATAACACTACATCATTGTTTGTACTCAAACATGGAAATTCCCTGCCCATAACATCTTTTTTCTGAATAATGCATTCATTTACCTTCTAAAATGAAAATCACCAATAGAAATAGTAATGTCCTTTTTTTGAAAAAAAAAAAAAGGAATGGTTTTAAGAGTCTGAAAGTTTTATTTGGACCAATGATCAACTATCCAAGTTGTCACATGTGTTTTGTGAAACACTGTAGTTTAATCCCTTTGAGACTTGGGCTCTTGGTGTGGACCCAGGCCCAGGGTCTCTGTAATTCTTCTCTTCTACCCCCTTTAACCATTTCTAGCCCATATTCACTCCTTTGTGACTCCTCATGTGATGTGCAGAACAGTTCTCTACCAGGGACCCCAGGGCCACAAGTGAGATTCAGGAACCCCAGCGATTCCACACTTGGCTGAGGTTCAGAGTGCAACCAAAAGAACCCAACAACAACAAAAGAATGGAACATCCACCCAACAAAGAAAAGGCCAGATGTTTATGTCAAGAACCACTTTAACTGTCCTAACTCCAAATCCTAGATAGATGTTAGAGCAAAGGCAACTTTACTCCATTGGGCTCTGAGAAAAGACTGCATTTCTCTGACTCCTCTTTTCTTGTAATGCATTACTGCCAGCTACCTTACCTATGAAGGAGTGTGGGTCTTCTCCAAGAAAGAAAGAAATATTTTCCTTCTTGTATACTCTGTGTTTAAGTGAATGTTAACTGAACTAATGAACAGTGGTAACTAATTGGAGGTTTTCCCTAAGACCTAAAAACAATTACCTTAAAGCTCTCACTATGTAACCAACACCATTCTGCATTCATCATTCATCCTCCTGAAACGCACCATGTCACCACCAAGATACATGCTGAATTGTAAAACTCACCTTCACAAAGATGAAAGAATTGTTCAGTCACAACTGTAAACAGAGACTTGGAGCTAAAATTTATATCAATTTGCCTTCTCTATTTTTTATTCCCACTGAAGCAGAAAGTAAAATGAAGTGGGCTGCTGCTACCCAAGTGAGCAGGAAGAGTTGTGGAAATACTCACTATTCTGTTTGGGTTTCAGATTGAGTTCATTTCCAAGCCAGAAACATACAGAGGTAAGGTTCCCAGACAGCATCTGTCCTTTTAGATATCTAATATGCCCTGCTTAGTAATTATCTATTGTATAACACTATTGTGAAAAATGCCTCCAGTTATAGAATTATTTAGCCAAAAGAACTACCTAGTAAGAAATGATATGAAGGCAAAATAAAAACAAGAGCACAGCAAAAGAAAAGAATGTTCTGCCAAAATCCTGGAGGTAAAATGAAAATAAAGGCTATCTTTTAAAACTAGCTATCCAGCATCTCATTTCTTGTGAAATGCTGACATGCCACATGAAGTATTTATGTTTTAGCTGAAGATGAGAGGTAGAGCTTTATTTTTGCCCTGAGAATAGCACACCAGACTGCACAGTCACTTTTCCATTAGCAGATTCATGATGGAATTTTAACAGTATTTTAAATGACAGCTAGAGGAGGCACAAGAGTGAACCTGATTTAGCCAAGCTCTAGATGTGAAATGAGACTTGTGAAAAGACAGGCGCACTGAGGAAAAAAGGACTTGTGAAGGTCAGCTGGTCCCTGACTATGGAGGGAGCACTGGAAGGCTCCCAGTTAGTTTTAGAGAGTTTGGAGAAGAGAAAAGTCACAACTTTTCCAAAAGTCATTCCAAAGATGAATACAATTTAGAATCATAAAATTACATTTGTACTCAGTGCAAATCCTTGAATAACACAGCTTACATCCATTTCCTTGTTTGGTCCTTGAGAAATATATACAACGTTTGGCTATTACAATCCAACTTCACATGAAATATCTTTGGCTTTATCTCTTCAGAGACAAAGAATGGTATCTTCAGCTTTTTCCTCAAATGCTTCATTTTCTAAACCTTTCAAAGTCGTTTTTCACTCTGTCTCTCCCTTACTGTTTAAAGGCCCATAAAGTGGTGGGTGATGCTCTAGTGCACAAATGTCAAGATATATTTCTCACTTCTCTGATTACTGGTATCTTTGTGAATCTAAGCAACCGTTGGCTATGTTAGCAGAAGCTGAGGTGGACAAATCCCCAAATTTAAAGGGAAGTGGGAACTAGACAAAACCTGGAGTTGACTTCAGGCAAATCTGAACACAGTATTATGAATATTTAGAGAAGAAACTGCTAGAAGTAGCATAGGAAGACCAAAAATGCCAACCCCTCTTAGAAATAATTATTTGACAGGGGGAGAAAAGCCATGCCTATGTCTGAGGCTGAGACCCGCCTAATTTCAGCAAGGCTTTTGTAATGTGTCCCATAACATTACTGCGCTCAATACAAGGATGCAAAGCCAAACTCCAGCTCATTCACTGAGTTTTCATGCAGTGGTCCATCTCTGCCAAACAGTCCTTCTGTAATGAGTTAGGACTGTGTGTGGATGATGTGCTACCATGTGAGAAAGACAAAAGCAAGGAAAATTATTCTTACTTCTTATAAATTCAGTAGCAGTGACTGAAACAAACCATCTTCACATATAAGGAATTGATATAAAATATAAAACATACTAAAAAGGGTTCAATTACTCACACATGCATTACTTGTTTGAGCTAAGTTGATACTAAGTTAATTCAATGAGTATGCCAACAGTGAGGAGGTGAGTGATGATGATCCCAATATAAAAAGAGCTTATGGGAATATGTACAGTACAAGAAGATTGGTAGTATTCACGATGCTTAGGTTATACTATGCTCACAGCTATGCTACTAGGATATTGAGATAAGAGAGATAATGTGATAAGGAAGATGCCAGGGCTAGAATTATTTAAACAAATAAACTCTTGATTGAAAAAAATCTTGATAGAGGTCACCTTGTCCTTCTAGTATTTAAACTCTTAAAGATGCTGTATTAAGGGGAAATGACACTTATCCTGATTGCCACAGAGAGATAAGTACAGGTTCCAGGGAGACAAGTGAGGCACACTACGTTAGCCTCTTTGCAGGCCTCTGTAATCTTCCAAGTCCTCCTTGATGCTGCAGAGTACTTGGCTGCATTCCCTACAACAAATCCAGTTTTGCAAATTATTTCTTTCAAACAAACATTTTTTTTTAACAAAGGAGGTTTTGTAGGGAGAGAATTAATTCTTTTCCATCAAGACACCAATCAGTTTGTGACTCCAGATAATTTGTATAGTGGAACTCCCATATCAGAAGCTAAGTTCTGATTAAATATTCAAAAGAAGAGCCCAGTTTTAAAGCTTAAGCTTTCTTTGACTCAGCGTGTTAGGTGTAGTTATGAAGCTTCTCTGCCACTATGACTAAATAGTAAGAATACAAAACATATAATTCCTTATTTCCTTAGGAGATATTCATATTATTTTAGCAAAATAGTCTCATTAAAACAGATTTTCTAAGTGCTATAAAGGACATAATGTTATTAATTACAGTTCAATATACTATTCTTTTATTTCAATATACTATTCTTTAAAACAAAACTCTTAACTTTTTAATCTGATAACTTCCTTATAAGCATTTTATAATAAGCATTTTCAGAAATTTATGTGAAAAAGAATACAGTATAGCTGAAACAACACTGGACAATAAAAGAACTACTGAAGATTACCAGCCCTGATTTCAAGATCTGTAGTAGATCTATAGTAATAAAAACCATGATATTGTCATAAAAAGAGAAATGTTGATCAATGGAATCAAATTGAAGGCCCAAACATAAATTCAAACACCAATGGACACCTGAGTTTTGATAAACAAGAAAGAAACACACACTGGGAAAGAGAAAGCATCTTTAACAAAATGTCAAACTGGATGTCTGCATGTAGAAGAACACAAATTGACCCGTATCTATCATGCTGCACAAAACTCAAGTCCAAGTGCATCACAGACCTCAACATAAAACCAGACATAGTGAACCTGACAGAAGAGAGACTGCTAAACAGCCTTGAACGCATTAGGACAGGAGACAACTGTTTGAATAGAACACCTGGCAAATAAAACAGGCAATAAGATCAAGAGTTAATTAATAATGGAACCTCTTTAAAATGAAACTTTATGAAAAAAAAGACACTGTCAAATCGACAAAGAAGAAGCCTACAGAACGGGAAAAGATTTTAACCAACTCCATATGCAATAGAAGTCTAATATCTAAAATATATAAAGACCTCAATAAATTAGATATCAAAACCCCAAATAAGCCTAGTTGAAAAACGGGGTGCAGCTCTAAACAGAGAATTCTCAACAGAGGGATTGCAAATGGCTGAACATACTTAAAGAAATGTTCAGCATCCTAGCCATCAGGAGAACACAAATCAAAACCACTTTGAGATTCTATTTCACACCTGTCAGAATGGCTAACATCAAAAACATAAGTAGCAGCTCATGCCAGAGAGGATGTGGAACAGGGGGAACACTCCTCCATTGCTGGTGGGAGTGAAAATTTGTACAACTCCTTTGGAAATCAATATGTTTGTTTCTCAGAGAATTAAGAATTGATCTACCTTAAGACCCAGCTATACCACTCCTGGGTGAATACGCAAAGGATGCCCCATCATACCTCAAGGACACTTGCCCAATCACGTTCACTGCAGCTTTATTCATAACATCCAGAAACTGGAAACACCCTAGATGTCCCTTAACAGATGAATGGATAAAGAAATTGTGTTACATTTCCACAATGGAGTATTATTTTCTGTTTAAAAAAAAAAATCATAAAATTTGCAGACAAATGGAAGGAACTGGAAAAAAAAAGATCATCCTGAGTGAGATAACCCAGACCCAGAAAGACAAACATGGTATATACTCACTTAAAAGTGGATGTGAGCTCTACAGTAAAGGATAACGTAGCCTCAGTTTACAGATCGAGAAAGGCTAAGTAACAAGGAGGTCTCAAGGGGGTATGTGTGGATCTCCCTGTTAAGGGGACACAGAATAGACTTTGTGAGTAGACTGGGAACAATGGGGACAGGAACAGAGAGAGATGGGTGTGATGGGGGTGGAGGGAGAGAGTGCAGGAAGAGACAGCTGGAACTGGGTGGCATTTGTGCGGTGGTTTGGACACTAAGTACAGTGAAAACTTCCTGGTCCTTCCTAGTGAAGACTCTTACTGATAGAGGATAGTCTGAATTGGCCATCTTTTGTAGACAGGCAAGGCTTCCACGTGGCAAGACTGGGTGGTATCTGGTTAAGATGTTCACTGAGGGGATACTGTGGAGCTCCTTAAACAATCCAAGATGATGCTAGGGTAGGTTCTCTCTGCAAACTGACAGGACAGAAGGGGTCCATTGACAAGGACAACATTTATACAGTTCAGTGAACATAGAGAGAGGTCTAGCTGGAGCCTGCATGGAGCTTTTGCCTCTATATTCTAGTCTCTTTGCTGTGGGAAGGTACTCTGTAGCTTACCAAAAGAGAGAGGGACACCAACTCAGCCACAAAACCCTCCACCTACAATCTGTCCTGCCTCCAAGATCTGCTGGGGTGGTACAGTTCTGGTGGTGGAGAACTGTGTGTAATTTCTGACTTAACTTGAGGCTCACTCTGCTGTACTATTCTGGTCGGACATCCAGGAACCAGAGGCTGGATAGCCCAGAGATCTAAGGTAGAATAAAACATGACTAGCAAACAAAGAAACAAGCAAATGACAAGAAGAAAAAAAAAGCATGAAAGGATTCCTAATGATATTCTGCTATACTTATAGATCAGTGTCTTGTCCAATTGTAATCTGAGAGGCTTCCTCTGGCAGCAGATGGAGAGACACACAGCCATATATTACTTGGAGAGAAAGTCTAAACAAGATGTCTCCATCGGGTCCTTCCCTTGGAGATCAGGGAACTCCCTCCTCCCTGGGAAGAGGGAAAGCAAAGATGTAGGAGTCAGAGGGGATAGAGGACATCAGGAGAACACAGCCCACCAATTCAACTAAGCAGGGCTCACAAGGGCTCACAGATATTGAAATGGCAAGCACAGGGCCTGCGTGGGTCTGCACCAAGTCCTCTGTGTACAGGTTATGACTGTTGGCTCTGTGTTATTGTGGGGCTCCTAACACTGGAAGTGGGGGTTTCTCTGACTCTTTTGCCTGATCTTGGGACTCGTTTCCTTATATTGGGGATGCCTTGGCCAGCATCAATATGAAAACTTTTGCCTTGCCTTATTGTATTTTGTTAAAACAAAATACATTTTGTTAAAACAAAATACATCTTGTGGAGGCCTGCTCTTTTCCGAAGAGGAAATGGAGGACGAATGGGTATAGGAGAGAGGTGAGGTGTGGGAGAAAGTGGGAGGAATGAAGGGGGAGGGCACTGTGGTTGGGCTGTATTATATTCTATCTAGTTTCAATAAAAATAAATTAAATAAAATAAATAAAACAAGCTCTAGATTTGATTTGAAATGCATATCAGTTATTAATCTTTAAAATCTATGTAAGTTAAGAATAAAATATGTGGAAACTGGTCTATTTCCAAATTCTGACCTCAAAATTTCCCCTGGATACTTTCTCCAGTATGGAAATATCTGACTGTCTTAGTTATATGAAAACCACCTGACTGAAATACAAAGTTAAACAAAGTACATCTTCTCTTATAGAATAACGTGTTTTGAACACAGAGGAGTTCTTACAATGTAACGTGATTCACTCATCCGATTTCCTAGCTGCCAATGTATGGTCCAGAGAACCCAGCTCGGCTCTATGAAATACTGTTTTTTAATCTACCCTGCTGACTGTTCCATGCTCACATGTGCAAACGGTTCTTCCTTCTCATGTCTTCAATTACCCAAGGGACAAGGAAGTGTCAACCCACACAACAAAATGCAAACTTGGAGCCAAGCCCTGTGCATGGCGCAACTCAGCCAGACTCAAATAGAGCACAAAGGTACCACACTGCACAGCCAAGGAAACCCAAAGCAACTGGCTCACAAAAGGTAGTGTGCAAGTGCAAGACATACCACTTGCATGCTAGTAGCCACATCACTTATTTATTATGTGTGGTATGGCAAATCTCTCGGCGTCATATTGAGAGCATGGCAAGGGACTCTGAGACCAAAGGACAGACAACGCAGCCCCAAGCCTTGTCAAGAGTGTACTATAGACAGTAGTGCAGAAGCAATACCAAACTCATGTCAAAAGCTCTAGAAGAAACATCCATTGGGTCACTGGAAGAGAGGGATTAAGTGATTAATTAAAATGATTAAGTCCACATGGAACCAAGAGCTCAAAGATGATGGAGAAATGCTCCCTGACAAATCCCAGACAAGAGAGGGAGAAACTCAGAGGTGATAGGTTTTCTAAAGCTGGTATCAGTAGCTCACTAAAAACTGAGGAAATTGTGCTTTGCCTGCTGTGTTGTAGCACTTTAAGTAAAGGTCACCCTTCAGAAAAGATTTTAATACATACTCAGAAATGCTGTTAAATATTAGCATGCCAATTAAATCTGTAAATGTCTCATCAAGAGTTAGGTATTTAGCCAGGAAATTGCTTTTCCACTATCAGCAAAGTGGATTCTAAGGTTTACATGGAGAAACAAAAGATCCGGAGTAGCCCTTGTGATATTGAAGGAAAACAAAGCTGGAGTAGATACATTCATTACCCGTCCTCAAGATTTACTGTACAGTTATCCTTACCAAAACCATTTGGTTTACTGGTTAAAGAGTAGAAAAGCACCATCAATGGACCAAAATAAAGAGCCCAAGAGTAGACCAAAGACTTAGAGTCAGCTGATTCTGGACAAATGTAAAGAGTACTGGAAGTAGACATCCACAAACAAAGAATCTAGACAACTGTTTATCTTTACACAAAATAAATAAATAATTCCAAACAGATCCTAGACCTAAATGTAAGAGACACATCGATAAACCTCCTAGAAGAAAACATGGAAGAAAATCTGCATGACCTGAGCTGGTGTTGACTTAGTAGATTCAGCACCAAAGTAGGGTGTATAAGTTGTACCTTGTCACAATTACACACTTCTACCCCATGAAGACAATGTCAACAGAATGAAAAGAAAAGACTAACAGAAATTGTTTTCAGCATATACTAATAAAGGGTTATCATGCAAAATATAAAATGTCAATTTAAAAATTTTTAATACACCTAAAACTTAAAATGTGCAAAGAAGTCATAAAACCACTACAATATATTAAAAATTAGAACAATGACCTTAACAAGAGACATAAGCAACAAATTAGCAAGCACAAAGCTTCTTCCCATTTAAGAGCTTCAGGGATGCACAAATGAATACACCCCAGATAAACCCACCAAAATATGGGACAGGAGGACTGTATTGATTATTGAGGGAAATGGAAAAAGAAACAGCTACTCTTGAAGAGTTGCTGCAGAATGAACAAGTTCCCTTTTTGTTGACAAGGAGTTGAAAATAGGCCTACACAGAATACCTGTACATAGATGCTTACAGCAGCTTTATGAATAACTGTGAAGCTCATACCATCTCAGTCATGGGTACTGATAACACAGAAGGCCATGCCTGGACAGGTTGTCTGGTCACAGAAAATTGCTGTCTCCTGCTCAGTGCTAGAATAAGAAACCTATGCCTTATACAGAGGTAGAATTAGAAAACAATGATCCCACTTTGGTCTTCAGATAACCCCCACCACCACCTGCACTCACCAGAAGACTGTCACATACTCTGAAGCTGTTTCTCGCCACAGACAACATCTCCCCTCTCACTGTGTGGTCCACAGTGAGGGAATAGTCTCTCCCTTTCAGCCTTCACTTCTTTAGAGCAAGATCCCAAGACATGCCCAGTGGTCAGGGTGCAGTTTCAAGCAGAGTTTGGGAAGGTTCTGCACATGATCTCAGCGTCCTGAGACAATCAAGGCCTGCACCAACAGCACTTCCTTCTTAATGTCACAGGGAGGGAAGGCAACCTTGCCTACTGATGGGTACATTAGCTTCCTAATAGACTGCTCAGTGACACTGTTGGGTTTTTTTTTTTTCTCTCCTTAACATCTAACTGCATAACTTTGCTATCATTCCTCTTGGAATACCACTGCTACTTAAGATTTCAAAACCTCAATTATAATCACTGATCTTTAATAATAAAGACACCAGCCTACTCGCTGACTTTGACACCTTAATAACTACGCATGCAGTCTTGAAAACCAGACTACATGAGATATATTTAAAGAAGAAAGTACATAGGAGTTGTTCTTTAATTGTGATGAAATCATCAGATTCCAGAACAGAAAAACAACCTTCAATAGCCACACTCTGAAACCACTAAAAATGGTCAACTATACTAAGTAGGCCTTACATGCAGCAAATTCTTATTAGTAGTAGTATTAGCATTACACGCATAACTGTGCTGTAAGATACCAAAATGCAGAATTGAACATCCCTTAAAACTGGTATGATAAAGAACATTTTATTTACTTAATTATAAGAGGGCAAATTCATTGTGATTACAAGCAACCCATCCCTAAGTTATGGGCTTATATTAACTTGGATATTTTGTCTTTCTTCATTTAAAGAGACTATAAAGAGGCCCAAGCACTTCCTTTTAGCAAGCAAAGCTCAATAGTTGAAAAGTTACACAATCCTAGATTTCAAATCAGTAACCTGGAAAAACCTTGCACTTTTGTTACAGTTTGTAAATGCAACATGGACAAGACATTTTAAGATGACCTCAAAAGCAGGCTAAAAGAAAAACAATGTATGGTTTAGGCTCCTTTGTCAAAAACCAAGTGTCTGTAGGTCTGGATCTTTCTGGATCTTTGATTTGATTCCATTGATCAACCTGTCTATTTCTATGCCAGTACCATGTAGTTTTTATTATAATTGTTCTGTAGTACAGCTTGAAGTCAGGGGTGGACATTCCTCCAGAATTTCTATTATTGTATAGGATAATTTTAGCTATTCTGTTTTTTTTTCCATATGAAGTTGATAATTATTCTTTCAAGGTCTGTAAAGAATTGTGCTCATATTTTGATGGGGATTGCACTCGACTCTGTAGACTGCTTTTGGTAAGATGGACATTTTTACTATGTTAATCCTACCTATCCATGAGCATGGGAGATCTTTCCATCTTCTGATATCTTCTTCAATTTCTTTCATCAGAGACTTGAAGTTCTTGTCATACAGGTCTTTTACTTGCTTGGTTAGAGTTACACCAAGATACTTTATATTATTTGTGGCTATTGCGAAGGGTGTTGTTTCCCTAATTTCTTTCTCAGCCCTTTTTTCATTTGTATATAAGAAGACTACTGATTTTTGGCCTGTAGATAAAATAGAAACTGTGGTGGGGGGCATCTCTGTGACAGACTGGAGACTGAAGTCAGGGAAGGCTTCTGGGAGGACATGAGTGGAACTCTAGCAGAGACTCCTAGGAGCAGGGGCTGTCCATAACTAGACAAGACTCCAAGTAGATGGAGGGGAACACCAACCCACCCACAGAATCATTGTCTCAAAATTTACCCTGCCTACAAGATGTGCAGGAATAAAGATGGAACAAATAGGGCAGAGATTGAGGGAATGTCCAACCAATGATACCCAACCCAAGACCCACTCCATGGGGGAGAGCCAAGCACTGACAGACACTCTGCTGTGCTTGCAGACAGGAACAGAGTTGGCCTCTGAGAGGCTCCATGCAGCAGCACTCTCAAACAGATGCTGAAGCTCACAGCTAAACATTGCAACGAGGTGTAAGGAGACTTGTATAAAAGTGGAAGGGGTAGAAAAGAACCTGGAGGAGACAGGAGCTTCACAAGAAGACCAAGGGAGCCAACTAGTTAGGGAGGGCCTTCCTGGGACTGAAGCACCAACCGAGGATCATCCACTGACTGGACCTAGACCTGCTACACAGATGTAGCCAATGGGCAGCTCAGTTGCCATGAGGGTCCTCAAGTAAGGGGAACGGGAACTGTCTCTGACATAGATTCTGTTCCCAGCTTTTTAATCACTTCCCCTGGCAGGACTTCCGTGGCAGGCCACAGGGGAAGAGGACATGTTCCATTCTGATGTGACTTGATGAGCTGAGGTAGATCGAAAGTGGGGGAGAGAGTATTTTCTGAGGACTAGGAGAGAGGGGAGAGGGAGAGGATGGAGCCTGGGACTGGGAATAGAGGAGGAATGGGGCTACAATCAGCATGTAAAGTAAAGAAAGAAAGAAATTATAAATAATGTCCTCTGAGGAGTGGCCTTTAATCCCAGCACTGGGGAAGCAGTGGCAGATGGATCGCTGTGAGTTCATGGCCAGCATGGTCTACAAAGTAAGTCCAGTAAATTCAGAGCTCTGTTACACAGAGAAACCCTGTCCGGAAAAACAAAAACAAAGGGGGGGGGGGAACAAGCAAAACATTCAATTTATCAATCCTTTTTTTTTTTTTTCTGCAATAGGCTATAGCTATGTGCCCTTTGGTATATGTCACTAAGGTAAAAATATATCCTATAGAAAGATAACCTACTTTTAAAAATATTTTATCTGTAACCTACTAAACTATAAATCTAAGTCTTTCACAATTATTTTCCTTTCATAATTCTGGAACACAGTCAAGAATTGCTGATCCCAGAACTCCAGTTAGAATAATTGAAACCATCTGAGTTCTTGCTACTTGGGGCAAATGTCATTTTCAAGTAATATTATATAGTTTTATCTCAAACATAGAATCTATTCTTGATTTCCTTTAACATAGAAAAAGATAAACAAAACTTCAACAATAGTGCAATGATTAAAGTAGCTGTCAACATAAATGTGGTCTAGCAAATTCCACCCCCAGCATAAGGCTGTTTGTCTGCCATATGGCTGACCTCTGCCAGCTTAACTTAAATGGAATGACTTCTCTCCTTTCTCTGTATGTTCCTCCTACCAACAGCTGCCAAGAGTCATACCTTGTGTGACCTGGGGTCTTCCAAAGTCTAATAAAAGTTTCCTCGAGCTCAGAAAAGTTGTCTTTGAATGTGTGTGTGTGTGTGTGAGTGTGTGTGTGTGTCTGACAGAGAGAGAGAGAGAGAGAGAGAGAGAGAGAGAGAGAGAGAGAGAGAGAGAGAGAGAGAGAGAGACAAGAGACAGAGGCAGAGGCAGAGACAGAGACAGAGGCAGAGAGAGAAACTCAAACTAAAAACTAGAACACTAGAATTCCTAATAGCTTCAGTCTGGAAACGTATATTCATGCAGAAACCATCCCTTTCACCAGCTTGGAGAACTGCACCTAGTTCCTGGGTAGCAGGGTCAATCCGAGTCTTCACAGTGTAGCCACAAAAACATTCACAAAATTCACACACATGCTTTAAAAATACACCCTTAAAAATGCTTACAATCACCAAAGCATGGTGGCAGATGTCTGTAATCCCAGAACTCAGGAAGGCAAAGGCAGGCAGAACTCTGTGAGTTAGAGGCCAGCCTGGTCTATAAAGTGAGTCCAGGCCAGCCAAGGTTACATAAAGAAACTCTGTCTTGAAAAAAAAAATGCTTACAATCCATAACTCAGCCACAAGACAATATAGTCATTAATATAATAACTAAAATAAAGTATCAGTTTTATTTGTTTTCTGACAAACTTTGCTTAGTAGCTACCTAAAGCTTGTTTCAATGGGAATTTACATAAATTGGATGCTTGAACTATGTCTGGTTATAACACAAAAAGGAAACAGAAGTTACAGAAGGCAATACTAAGAGTAAGAAAATCAAATAGTCTACACACAATTAAGAAAACAATATCTTCTGTTTGGGATTTTTTTATTTCCCTCTCCTTGACAACGGAAGGAACGGCTTTTTCAGACAAATATCTAACACTGTGATTGGAATGCCAAAGTCATTGACAAATATGAGCCCTCAACATAAAGTCAGCGGAAACATTCCTTTCTAGGCTTCCATCACATCAGTGTTTGGATGGAAGTGGCATCTTGCTCTAGTCATCCTGACTTGGTTCACAATAACCCCAATATTTTCCCCTGCAGCACATTCAACTCAGACTTGGAAATGGCTTTAATTGTAATTTAGTAGTCAAACACAAGTCAGTTTTCAGGCATATTCAAAGCATTATTAGAAAAATGATATGTTGATTCGCTTCCTAATTTTAGGACATATAGTTTACAAGGAAAAACCTTAGACCTAGAGCGTAAAACTTTATTATGGCCACAAAAAGAAAAGGACACAGGCACAGTGTGTCTTCTGATACTTTTGATCTGTTTGGAAGCTAAAGTCACTGAATTCATGTGATTTCCCCTCTTCCAGTCTCTATCATAAACAAGTAGAAACCAGCATGCTAGGACATCCAGTCTCCTACAGTGTGCCAAATTCACACAAGTTCAGTATTCTGGTTTCCTGGATAAATGGGAAAGTCATTGATGTTTAAAAAAAAAAAAATTAAATGGAACAGCCTACAGTCTATCTTCAGTAAATACAGTATATTAAATATAATTAAGTCTCCCTTCAAAAATTCAGGACATGAAATTGCCTCAGGTTTTGCTTTTAAATAAATTTCACTTTTAATTTGAAATATTTCAGCCCCAGACACTGAAGATGTAAGAGAGGAAGGAGAATTTATATTAACTGCAGTTTTATTCTGGGATTAGCTTTTCATATGCTAGTCCTTAAAGAGGAAGCCATGTTATCATAGCATATATATGATTCATTCTCACCTTTTAAAAATCCCATTAAAACACCTGATTAGGCATAGGTTATTATTCATACTAAGTCACTTATTTATTTTTTAGCCATGATTGTTATTAACTTATTCAATAACTATGTGCTTAGCATATACTCTGCCAAGCCTTGCCCTCGTAGGTAAGACACTTTTACATTCATAGTTGTTCACATTTTTGAAATAACAAAAGGAAGCTTCTCTTAGACGCCAATGTAGGAAAGTACTTAGAAAAGCTACATCAAGGGGTTAAACACTGAAAGTCACACCTCAGCCTGGCCTTAGAGCTTGCATAAAGGAATTACCTGTCGATCTTAATTTCCTGCTTTGTAAGATGACACTAATACTATTTATATTAGTTCTAGAAAACTGAAGGAGAAACAGATCATAAGAAAGAATAGGGAAAGTATATACACACACTTTTTTTAATTAGTGAAAAGGAAACATATAGACATCATGCTCTTAAAAGGAGAGAGAGAGAGAGAGAGAGAGAGAGAGAGAGAGAGAGACAGAGACAGAGACAGAGACAGAGACAGAGACAGAGACAGAGACAGAGACAGAGAGAAAGGGAAGGAGGGAGGGAGGAAGGGAGGGGGGAGGAAGGGAGGGAGGGAGGGAAGGGATGAAGATAAACTTACTTTATTTTCACTTACTTGTATATATGTGTGTGTTTGCGTATGTGAACATGTACACAGATGCCCATAATGGCCAGAAGAGGGCATAAGATACCCTGGGACTGGAGTTAGAGAAGTTGTGAGTGGTCCAATTAAGGTGCTTTGAACCAGATTGGAGCTGTCTGCAAGAGCAGCATATGCTCTTCACGACTGAGTCATCTCTCTAGCCCTAGACAGCATCATCACATCACGCGCTGGTCAATCACCTTCAGAAGCTGAAACACTAAACGGTTAACAGCTCCCAAACTAAAGTTGGGATGCCTTCCTGTACAAGTTGGAATCCCACTCATTCCCCAGCACTCAGCCTCCCTTTCCAGAAGTGATGTTTCTCTTTCGCCACTAAAGTTCTTGAAGGCAGGATCCATACTAGACACTGGCTTTGGATCCATGCAATGCATATCACAGCCCAGAACAGATAGTAACTAACTTAGCAGTATTGCCAGATAATCTGCATTTCAGTAGTTTAAAGTTGGGGCCAGATAGACTGTTCTGTTGTGGGGTTTTGTACAAATAAATGAATAAATAAATAAATAAATAAATAGGACACTTGGAGGTACAGTAAGCCTTTTGATTCCTATCATAGGTGATGCCATAATTTAAAAAAAAATTTTTTTTGTTCTACTAAAGAAGATGGAACCACTCTAGTATGGGGGATTTTCCAGTTTCAGCAAGAGGAGAGTACAGGACCTTCCTGGAATTTAAGACTAGGCGTGTAGCATGCAAAGCAACTTATGCCTGTGTGACTTCACATCTAGGACAGAGTGGGTGCTAGTAAAATGCAGTTGTTTTGCTTGGTAGTCATCTAAATCTTCAGCCTTAATTATATGTTTGTGTGTATGTGTGTGTGTGTGTGTGTGTGTGTGTGTGTGTGTGTGTGTGTGTGTATATATATACACATATATACATATATGTTTAAATGGTGTTGAATATATTTAAATCATTATCAGGAATCAATAAAAATAAAAATATTTAATAAGGATCCAGATATTTGATACTTAAAAAAAAGCAATGTCTCAAATTCCATTCATGAGATGACAGAAGCAGGCCTAGAAACAGGTAAGAAGGAAGGCATCCTAGGAAGAGGAACAAGATAAGGATGGGTTTGGAGATCAGCACTATCTGAAATGCATGACGTCATACTCAAAAATGGGAAGGGCTGGAGAATGGCAAAGCAGAGTCATGGGAAATATACAAAGGCAGAGTGGAAACCAAACCACACAGAATATTTAACACCATGCTAGTAATTAGGGTGGTGCTCTGTAAATAATGGGAACCACCAGGGACTTCTGAGCAGCCACTGATAAAATCAGAGCTGTCAATCACGAGGCTTACAGGCTGAAGGTATGCAGGCAGGAAGACCAGGTAGGAGACTATTGCAGCAGACTAGTTCAGATGAAAATGGAAAAGGAGGGTGGTTACTCCTCTTCTGGAATGGAGGAGGAACAAAGCCCAGGGAACAGCTGGATGTGAAAGCACAGAACGAGAAAAGGCCCATGTTGACAGGTATTGGAGTACAATACTAATGTCTGGGTTTATATGTAAAATATTTCTACAAAGATAACACGATGGTAAACATGTGGGTACTGGGACCTTATATGAGAGCTGAAACATTCATTACAGCACCTTGGAAGTCCTTCTGATCTTTCTATGAGCATAAACCTTATAGTAGCTCAATGTCATTAACCTAGGAATTAAACAACAAAAACAAAAACAAAAAAATAAGGACATAGAGACAAAGTGTGATGGAGGCAGCAGACCATGTTACAACAAAGCAGGAAGACCTCAGTGGCTACCATCAGAATGGTTACATAATCTGTGGATATAATGAAATGGGCCAAAATAACTAGACTGCTTTATTTAACGTCTGTTTTCTCTGACTCTTATTGGCTTCCCAAAGATTGCTCCATTCCAAGATACATGGAGCCTGCAAGCCATAGGTTTGGCATTCTATAAGTATCTGTTAAATGAATTACATGTGTTTAAGAACCAGATGTTACAACTAACCCTGAGTAAACCCAATCTGCAAATGATACTTGGGAAAGAAAGACGCCAACGAACGTGAGCTGTGTTTGATCATAAGTTCTTATAATTATTAATGAGATGGTAAGTTGCCTAAGCTCTGAATTCCCTACTGCATGCAATAAGAATTACACTAAAATTTTGCATTGGGGAAAAATGGTTATGAAAAACATGGCATGATCAATCATTTCAAGTCCAGTTACTATAAACATCATTCGCTGCTCTCTCTAGCATCCTCACACTTGCCAAAACTCTCAATTAGTCTGACACTATAAACAGATTAGAGAACCTTAAAAACAAAGTATCTGCTCCTCCCAGTTCTGGAAACTGGAAATCCATGAGAGGAAATGCCGTGGAAGAGAAATTCCAGCCCTTAGGACCTACCTTGGGCTCCATGCTTACTTATTGCATTGGGATGGAGATTCTAGCAAGAATTATTGGGGGTGGGGGAGGAACAACACAGAGTTGAAGCAAGGACCAACAGCCCTTTCCTTATGTCCAACAGAAGCAGTTCATCTTGAGCATCAACAGAAGAGAACAGCCATGAAAACATTATGGGGACTGAATAATCTTATCATCAAAGGGACTTCACATGAAAGTTCTTCCACACATAGAAGATTAATTGTCACTAATTATAATTCTGGGTCAGTCCTCAGGAAGTACATGTTTCCATGGAAGATAACACTGAATTATTTTCCCCAAAATGTCCCATTGAAACTAGTCTCCAGATTCCTATCAGAAATGCATAGCATAACAGCAATAAGCAGGAGAGATATTGACAAATATGTATGTGTGTACATATGTGAATGTAAAAAATGTAATGAGGGCTCACTTTATACCAATTGATAAGATTGTGTGAGGTTTCATAAATGTGGAGAAAAGAAGACCAGGCTTGAAAAATGTTTATGAGAAGGGTAAATGTAAAAATGCCAGGAGGATCATCTCCAGGGTTGTGTCTTTCATAATGTGGACAGGCCTGAGGGCCCACAGCATGGGGATCCTCTGGGAGCCTGAGAAAAAAATGCAGAATCTTGGACCCAATCCTACACCTTTTGAGTGCCAATTTGCACATGAGAGTTCAATTACATTTATGCATGTTGTAAGTTTAAGAAAAGAAGTTCTAGAAAAATTGGGCTGGCACATATGATGCATCAGGGATAGCTAAAAGAAAAATTACAAGAGAAAAAAGTTGTTTCCTTAAAAAAAAGGGGGGGGGGTCCAACTTCAGAGATGGCAGTAGAGTAATATTCAGGGCTAGAAAGAGGGCACTGTGACTAAAAGCACACGATGCTCTTGAAGAGGACCTGAGTTCCATTCCTAGCACCCACATTAAGTGTCCAACAACAATCTGTAACTGCAGCTCTAGGTGCCTTTTAATTCTACTGACACACCTGCATTCATAGGCACATACCAACACACACACACACACACACACACACACAGACACACACACACACACACACACACACACACACACACACACACACACACACACCACTGCTGATGGGCTTTCCACCCCTCTTTTATACTTAGAAGAACAATGGGGAAAGAAACAGAAATGAGTGTCAACGAGATGGAGATGGAAGAATATCCAAGGGGCCTCCTCTCCCAGGCAACCCTCTTGGCAAAGCCTACAAGCTTGGGGGGTTATCAGTGGCAAAGGCAGAAGGCAGATGGGGACAAGCAAGGCAGAGCCAGGCCTCTCTCTTCCTGTCTTCTCTGGACCAAAGTTCCAGAGGCAATTGGTGGGTCAGGGAGGAGGCTCTATGAAGGGATGGTGTCTAAACAGAGGAGGAGAAATGTTGTCCTCAGCCTTGAATATGTGCTGTTAGGAGCATCAAAAAACTCTGCCTTCCCCTTGCACTCTACAAAACTCATTGTACAGTGGAACCATGGCAACACGCTCAGCCAGGTCAAATGCACCGTTCCATATGCACCCTTGTGAAGCAGCTACAAGGGGACACACTCTACTATGAGGTGTCATCGAGACACTTTGTGCAGCAGACCACCCAACTTTTCAAACTAGGTATGCACAGTAGACAGTGATTTAAAATCTGGAAAACACAAAAGACAATAAGCAAACCTAAGGGTTTAGAAATGGTTTTCCAGGAATGGCCATGGCATCATGAAATGTCAGCATATTAAAAGGTATTAAAAGGTAGGCTAGGATATTACTGAACAGATGAAATGAGCCCTAAGCATATGTAAGTATCAATAAGGGTTATGGAAAAGCCCTGCCTAAGTATAAAGTATTTCATTCAACAAGAGGAGAGACAAGATACAAGGTACTACCTCTTTAAATAAATACTGATAGGTGCGGTCCCATGAGTGTCTGTTATATTTCTCAAGGCTTCCAGACCTTTGATGCTACTTTGGCTTCAATACAAAGGAAAGAAAGCCATGATCTATAAGATGTGGTGGCACATGTCTCTAATTCCAGCTCATTTTAGCAAGGCTGAGATAGGAAGGTTACAAGTTAAAAGCCTACCTACAATATAGAGTTCAAGGTCTTGAGAGGGAGAAAAAAAGGACAGGGATATAGCCAGCCTCGCTTGCCACTGGTGAAGCCACCAGTTTAATATGCAAAACCACCAAAGAAGAAAATCAACATCTATTCGTAATTGACTGAATTATAATTTACAAGCGGTAAAAGCAAAATCAGAAGTAATCTAGTATTATGAAAGAGAGTTATAATTATTAAGGAATATATGAATAGTTCCCTTTGCCTCATCTTACTGTAATGGTGGCATGAGTTGAAAATGTCTAAGGACCGGGACACAGGAGTCTTGTGTAGGTGTGAGCAAGAGCAAGGTGAGAGGCACAGGTGCTGAAGCAGGGGAGGGTCAATGAGGGGACAGATGCAGAGTATTGGGTATTCAACACAGCAAATTTACCAACCAGAGTAAGAGTGCACCGTGCCACATCCTGGCACAAAATTTATGGTCCAAGTGAGTGTAAAGATCTGTGGAAAGCCAGGTCTCTAATTTGTATGGACTGGTTATAACATATAAAAATGAATTGTGATTCTTAAAATTGGATTAACTTGAGAACCACAAAGTCATATTGAGTTTTCTCCTAATGCTCAATGTATTATAATGATCTCACTGCAGCTTTACTTATACGACCTGTGTGTATGAAACACTGTGATACGCAGAATTAGTATGGCTTAAGATTGCCAAATAAAAGGCAAGTTTCCAAGAAGGAGAACATACAATAATAGATTAGGTAAATAAATTCCAAGAATAAAAGCTCAGGACCCCATCTTAGGAGGGCAATGCAAGCAGGAAGCATTCCTTATAACTCCATGCTGAACATTAAGGAACTAATATGTTTATTAACTCATAATGTAAAATAAAGACTACTCTCATTTGCAAGAGACACATCTCCTCTCCCCAAAAGTAAATTCAGGGGAGGTCTAGAGTTTTATTTTTAAAAAAGTATCTGGACTCAAAAATATGGTACGTTTCAGAATGATTAAAATGTTTGGAACATAATAAACTACCCCAGGGAAAAGGCACATTTGTATAAATCTATCTAAATATTTTTTCATAATGTACACTTACAGGTCCAGGTTTTTTTTTTCCAAAAGAAAAACATCTAAAATGAAAATATGTAAGAAAAACATAGCATTTATTTTTTATCAATGAGTAATAACATGAAAAGGAAACACTTTTTAATCAATTATAAAGTCTTGCATTTTCTTAAAATTCATCTTTACAGATTTCTAAACAATGCACAAATGTGAGTCTGGGGAAGCAGCAGTGAAGGGGCTGGTAAAAGAAATCTAAGCTCTACAGAGATTCTGCGGTGGGAGCAGAAGTAATTAAAATTGATTTTTACCTCGAGAAAGTCTTTGCTATGCACACATCTTTGCTAAGAAAGTCAACAAAACATTTAACGTCCAAGATAGTGAATGGTTCAAATTGTAAGGCAGGGCTGAACTCACAGTGTTCATAACAGTTTCTATCTATTAGGAACTCATGTGCTTTTTCTGAGAACTTCAGTACATTAACTTATTCTGTTCCCAGCCTCGTGGGCTAGATATATTTATTATTCAGCATTTATAGAAAATGGAATCTTAAAGTATGTGGTCTACTGAAAGTCTCAAGAAGAACAATTGCCATGAGAGTTCTCAGTCACTTACTTGCCTTTATTCTGGATTGCACCCCTACAAAGTTCAATAACTCTAAGGGAAGAAAACTATTCACCAATAGCTAAGGACCCAGTAGGATTCTATGCTACATAGAGCTCCCAGCCAATTAAGATCAACTATGCTCAGAAAAGCACAACAGAAACTGGCAAATTTATAGCCATAGCAATTTATGAGGCATTCTGCGATACTAAAATCCCCCAAACTGAAGTGTATCACCCCACTATTAAATTCTATTCTCTTTCTCCCCCTTGCGCCTATGGGAATCTTGGTCTTTTGCTATAAATATATTATTTCTCTAAACTATACCTCCTAACACTGATTAAAATAAAAGCATAAGCCATACTTTATTAGGCACCACCACCAATAATTCCTACCACTTATGGACAAGCAACACAGAGAGGGCACATTGTGGCTGAGCTCTCAGCATACCCTGCTGATCTCCATGATATCCTGGGCCACCCACAGCCTTGGTGGTACATACCTCCTCATGTGACTGCATCCATTTGACAAAGTCAAATGTGAAGCATCCATGAAGCAATATGTCAAAGCAAAGAACGGAGAATAAACAACAATATCAATAAAACACATCATCCCCACCAATTAATTTACCAAACCACATGCAGTGCTTTTCTGATCATGCAACAAGAATCTATCCCACAACTAATATTTACAACTGTGTAATGAATAACACTAAGTTTTAGTTACTCTAACCAGCAAGATATAAAACAAAGATAAATAGGAATATACTGGGTCAAAATTCATTCAAATGACCCCAGATACAACAGAACGTGCCAGTTCTTTGCACATAAGGTATTAGCCACATTTATTGTTGAGTCACATTATGTATTCACCAGTAATGAAGAGAATGCTATTACAGACGACCCCATCAAGCAGTAGACAAGTCCCACTGGATTCATTTTCTAAGAGCTAATTCCACAGAGCAAGTCAACCAATATGCTTTTTTTTTTTTAAAGTCAGCGATTTCAGTATGGTGCAATCAAGAAGCAGAATTAATTTAGACTAGATGGTCAAGAAAAACCTCACTGACAAGGCAGAGAGAGAAAAGCTAAGCTTTCACATTACAGTTTGAGTACAGTATCTTGGGTTCAATACAGAATGCCAGAACCCAGTGATCTTAGGTTCCACAGGTATATAAGTTATGAACGATTGCAGAATATAAAATTACAACCACTAGCCATTTCCTAGTGTTATATACAACATAGCATAGAGCTACCTGGCTACTGGGAGCTGCTTTAAAGCATGCCTGACTTTATACCACCTGAGTTGCCCTGGAGTGCTCTGTATACATACTACATTGAGCTCTTTCCTAGCAAGGGCTCAGACGAAAGATAGAAACATGACAGATTTAAGTTATATTAGAAGGACCTGAGTAAAGGTAGGGCAGAATACTAGGATGGGAAGGAAGGATATTTTGTTAGAAACAACAGTAAAGTGGCCGGTGGGGGGGGAGGCAGTAGGCACCTGATACATAGAGTTAGAAAGCTTATTTGAGTTGGGTCGTGAGAAAGGCAAACTTTCAAAACACAATCTTGGATATTCAGATGAAAAGACTTCATCTTTTTTTATATATTATATACGGTACATAAAATAATAGAAGTAGCATATCATCATCATCATCATCATCATCATCATCATCATCATTATTATTATTGTAGTAGTATAGGTGTGTTCTGTTTAGGTTAGCTTTTTCCTCCTTGCTGCAAACGAGTGCTACCACCCAGTAAGAAGGAGAGGTTACCAAAGGGCAGAGTGCAGTACCTCATGATGCAAACCATCAGCCAGCCGCTCCCTGGTATGGAGACCTGGTGAATTTGGGCACAGAGGAAAGGGTTCTTTTTATTTCCTCCCTATGCATCCCATTTTGAATGGGGAAGTGGCATGTAGAACTGATGAGTGCCTCTTGGCCCATCATTACACTCTGGAGCAGATAATTGGTTTCATTTGTTCGTTTTGCAGGTCCTCAACTCATTGAAGACACCTACAATCTCATCCATATGCAATCAGAAGCCTTGGAATTTCCCCTGGTGTTGTGAAGGAAGGGAGGAGGCTCTGGAGACAATGAGGTTAATGCATTTTATTTGCAGAATAAACTTGAATGCTTGGGAGCTACGCACTTGGCTGTAGTAGATACAGTGAAAGACGTCATCCAGGCAAGCCCCACCCTTAGAATCTGTGAATGTTGCCAGATGTGGTAAAACACACTTTGCAGGTATAAGTCTAACTCTTGCCGTGGGTCTGTTAGCCTGGAATTTGTAGGTGAGCCTGGTGTAATCATAAGGTTGCAATAAGTGAGAAAGAGAAGCAGGAGAGGAAACGCCTCACTGGTGATTTCTGACTCCGAAGAAGTGGAGGGCTACTACTATAAGCCAATGGAAACAACCAGCTGCCTCCAGAGCCCCCCTCTCAACCTAGGGGTCACAACCTATCTGGTAAACCTCTAGCTCCAAAAATATTTATATTACTAGCCAGGCATGGTGGCATGTGCCTTTAATCCCAGCACTCGGGAGGCAGAGGCAAGTGGATCGCTGTGAGTTCAAGGCCAGCCTGGTCTACAAAGCCAGGACAGCCAAGGCTACACAAAGAAACCCTGTCTCAAAAAACAGAAACAAAATAAAAGCAAAAACAAAAACAAAAAATTATTAGCCAGGTGTGGTGGCGCACGTCTCTAATCTCAGCATGTGGGAGGCAGAGGCAGGTGGATCACTGTGAGTTTGAGGCTAGCCTGGTCTCCAAAGCAAGCCCAGGACAGCCAAGGCTACACAGAGAAACCTTGTCTCAAAAAACAAACAAACAAAAATTACATTACTACTCATAACAGTGGCAAAATTACAGCTATCAAGTAGCAACAAAGGTAATTTTATCATTGGGGATCACATGTGAAATTGTCTTGAAGGGCTGCAGCCGCATTAGGAAGGCGGAGAACTGCTGCTCTGGATTGTGCAAACAAAGCCAGGAAACAAAGCAATCCTTAGATCTTCCAGAAGAGATGTCCTGTCCACATCCTTATTAACCCAGTGGAAACCTGTTTGGGAATTCTGCCCTCCAGAACCCCATAATGAATCTTCTGCGGCTTGAAGCCATTTAATATAAACCAATAAACATTTGTTTTAAAATTATTTCTTCCTGTCTAGATTAAGATTTCTAACCGTAATTTAACTAATTGTGGCAAAAGGCAGCCCAAGCATCACAAGATAATGTTCTGTTAACCTTAGTTCATAGGCTCAAATGCCATCTGGGATCTGAAGCTCACCAGTGCCTTACCCTAGGGAATCATGCACTGGGCAAATGCATGCCAAGACATGTGACCAAGAAATATGTGACCTAAGAATGTGACCAATACACTCCATTCGTCTCCCACGAATGTGTTGATCTTAAATGTTCCAAGGCACGAGAACAAATAACAAAATGTCAGTTAAGATTGTGGCTAGACCCTCAGCTTTTTGGCTTAAAAGCTTACACTAAATATTTTCAGATTTAATTAATATTTTCTACCAAATTCTAAAAGATATTTATTCTATTTCCTAAGTCACTCACTAAATCCTGTAAGGTAAGTATTATAGCTCCTGTCATTGATACACTTGAAAGTCTCATGTTCTAAATGAAAGGAGCCAGAGCATAGACATGGAAGCGGAGTGTTTACTTCCACCAAAAAACAAATGCGAAATGCTCTTAAATCAGGAGGATAATTCAAGTACTAAACCGGACAATAACAAGCTGCCACTGCCATCTCCTAACATTGACTACACTTAACAAACAATATGTTGACTGTGGAAAATTAAGTATTAACAGCAGTATTCGATTTGCTTCTAGATATCATTCATTTATTCTGGTCATTTCACATTTTTACTAGTCCTTTTTCCTTTGATGCTAATTGGCTGCTATTTATTCCTGCAGCTACTGGGAAATTATGAAGAATATATTCCAGCATAATTTTACATAATTTAGCACACATTTACACATGACAAAGTAAAAGGACTGTAAAGAAAGTACAGGGAAAACAAAAGGACTTTGCCCCTCTGGTGTGTTCAGAGTAGTTGGACTCAGGGAGGGAAAAAAAGACTTAAACATTAGACATCAATTGCAAATACATTTAATCTACGTAACTGCTCCTGTTGGAGGAGTGGAAACACTGAGAAGATACGGGTGGAGGGGAGCCAAGTCTAAAACAAATGTTCATTCTTTGTCCAATGCAGAAGGCAAGAAAGGTTTCAGACGGAACACACAGCATGATGGGAAAGAGAGGCAAAGGGGAAAGCTCTGGTAGGAGCACAAACCTTCAGCAAAGAGGCTGTGTGTGAGCAGAGAGGGAGCCGAGAGCTGGGGGGGTGGGGGGGTGGGGGGAGGATGAGAAGTGTAAGATTCAAGAAAAACTCAACATATCCAAAACAAACAATTACACAACCAGTGGCTCCCATCAGAATACCAGCTAACACAAGTAGAGCAGGGACAGAGAAGCACAACTCAGTTGGAAGTGGCAGGTCCATTTGTCCAAGGGAAACAGCTAAAACAACGCAAAAATCGAAAGCCTGAGGAAGCAAGAATTTCTCAGCCAGGGAAGTCATAGTCCAAGTGCAAAGGAAGTGGAGGGATCATTGATGGCAACAGAAAAAAAAGGTCCATCAACAGAAGACTTCAAAGTTCTCACCTGACTGCCCCTCCCCACCCTACCCCCAGCCTGGCTGTGGGTTGATGTTCTATTGCTTGTGGAAGTGGATAAGGTCAAGAGAACTATCAGCTGTGGTAAGGGAAAAATAAAACTCAAAGTTTTGCAAAGAAATTGCAGCTGAGCAATTAATTCATGAAAACTGTGCTTTAAAAAAAAAATTGAATACCTTTCATCTCAGAAAAATATCATCACTAAATGCATCTTAGTAAATAACAGGAATACAACATAGTCTAACTGGAAAATAAATCCTAATGTCCTTAAAATTATGAACCCCATCATCTCAAAGATGTAATAATAAAGGGAACTTTGCTCTGAAGCAGTTATCCGTGTACAGTGGAATGAAAGCTAAGTTCTACCCCATCTACGTAAGCATCTTAACTCCATCAAATACTAAAAGGTAAAACTTTAAGTGAAAGGCTTAAATGAACAGAACCCTAACCTGGTCCCCTTCGGGTCAGGAGAACAGACTTAGTCCCTCTCTGTTTATGTAGGCCTCACTCACTGTACTCAGTGAAACAGCTATCATTTAAATAGTAAATATTAGATACCTAGCACCCAAATATTTGCAAATCTCATTCTCTCCCACTTCAGATGTTTAAAACAATGTATTCTTTCATTTAAAAAAAAAAAAAAGAAAGTAATGTAACCAGATAGACTGTTTTAAATGTTTTATGCTTTAGGCATCTTAAAATACATTATTGAGGAAAAAACAAAAACAACTGAAGATGAAGACATTGTCCTAAAACTGAAAAGACGTTGGTTACAGATTACCTAGATACATCTCAGCTGGTTAGATGAATGTCATGGGGCTGTTTGCACCGTGCCTTAAACATCAAAACTTGGGCCAAAGATCATAATTCACTGCTAAAGTCTGATTTGGGGGGGGGGAAGGTTTTGAAGTATTACAAGAATGAAGAGAGAGAGAGAGAGAGAGAGAGAGAGAGAGAGAGAGAGAGAGAGAGAAAGAGAGAGAGAGAGAGAGAGAGAGAGAGAGAGAGAGAGAGAGAATATGAAGATGGGTGTCAAAGCTCCAGACATAAGGGTAGGGCAGAGTAAGAGTAACACACAGGAGGAGTGCTGGGCATGGACTGCAATTCTAGATACAGTTGTAGGTAAAAGCAAAGCCTCATAGCTAGAAACAACACTTAAAGTAACTCATTTGCGGTCTGTTCGTTTATCATTTTAGCATCTTTTTTAATGCACCGGTTTGGAGGAATAAGTATGGCATGATTTCTTCTGAAAATCAGGACTCGGATATCTCTCATTAAACTCACCACTGATGGTTAAAGAGATCAACTTCAGCTGTAACACGCTCAACCATATTTAATTATTAACCCAAAACAGTGGTTCTCCAGAGGTTACATATCTGCCTCCAGGGGGCGTTTGGAAACATTTTGGGAGATTAGAAACATGAGGTGGCAATTAGCCTCTCATGGGTGGAGGTCAACTTCATTGCTCAAAATCCTACAACAACCCACAGGACACCAGGAACAACAAAGAATTATCAAGTTCAAACCGTCAAGGGAGCTTGCAGAAGCAAAACTCTATTCTCCAAATCTTTCTTAGTTGCCTAATTAAAGATAAGCCTCCTCCTCCGCTGCCGGAGGGCTCATTTTACTACTGCTTTCAGTGTGATGGATGGCAGCTCCAAGTAAGAACTATACTGCAGCCCACTAAGACACTCACAGCAGGTGCACTGCCACCACAGCAAAAGAATTTTCTAATCCTTTTATTACATGTTTATTGTAAGTTGCCTCGCCTTCACCGAGCTGGCCTCTACTTAGTTCAGGATCAAGTTGTGTCACGTCTGTGGTCAATATTCTAAAAACACAGGATCTTTTTAATACAAAAACTTAGGTCAATCCTATTTACAGAGAAAGATTTATGGGGGAGGCTGTGAAGGGTGAAAACACCACCCTGATTTTTAAAATGCAAAGTTGTTTCACAGTTTGCTTGCAAAATGACTCAGACTATTATTACTTTTAGTCGTGCCAAGTTTGCTTCTTCTGAGCCTACTAGTAATGGAGAAAGAACGAAATAACCACCATCTTTCTGCAGTCGTTAAACCAATGAAACAGGAGCTTACTAAAAAGCAGATTTGTGCAGTGGTGTTTCTCTTTTATCACAACTGTGAGGGGAAAAAGCACACACACAAGCAATCGCTGGAAGTGAAAATGAAGATTCTAAGAAATCTGTCATCTATCTAAATACCTAGAGTGTAGGAGGAAAACAAACAAAAGGAAACCCTGACTCACAGATCTAAAACACCATAACCTGTGAATGTTTTCCTAATATACCGCTCAATCAAAAATACGGATTTATTTTTTCCCCCCTCTGTTCAAAAAACTGAAAAGAAAGACTTCCACATAGGCTTTCAGCAAAACAGTGTAAAGAATGAATAAAAAAGCCTGATGTGCACCTGCCAAACCTCACTGGCCTGAGCACCACAGTGAAGAGAGGACCCTGTGGTCGAGAAGGAGCCCTTCGCGCCTGTCTCGGCTGTTTTCACCCGCGAAGCATCTTCATCTCCTACTATGGGAGCAAATGTAAGCCAACTTTGGTGGTTTCCATCCCCCACCCATGCAAAATCCACCATCCAGCACAGCCCAGGTCCTTAAGCAGGGAAAATCTCCTCAGTGCTCTTTTCCACTCAGACTCGCCAAATGAAGTTGACAGGCGATATCACTGAGACCCCACGGAGGCACCACAAAAAGACCCCCGAGGCTACCCAACGTGGCACTTTCCCAGCGTGGGTAAAGCAAAGGAGACAAGACACCTCACCGCGGGGCGTCCGTGGGGAGGGAGTGATTCGCTTTTTTGGTCCCGAATTGCCCCCCATCTAGTGAGGGCAGAGCTCAACTTCAAAGATAGGGTTCCCACACGTCCCGCCACCCGGCCACGCTACGGGCTGCTGATGGGGTCGCGCGACAGTCACCGGCGCCACGGCCGAGAAGCCGCCTGCGCTGTGCTGGGGCAGGGATGCCGCGCTCGCTCCCCGCTGTCCACCCAACCCGGGCCCCGTCCCCACCGCCGTGCTCACCCAACAGCAGCAGCTTAACCTCGCGCGCCGCCTTCTCGCCGTCCTCCCGGAGGTTGCGGTCGATCATCTTGCTGCGCTCCACGGCCGCCTTGTCCTCAGCGCTCAGTGTGCAGCCCATGGTGGCCGAGCGTCGCCGCGCCCTCGGCGCCGGGGCCGGCTAGCAGCGCGGGGAGAGGCTGGCCCAGAGGCGGCCCCACTACGTCCTCAGCTCCGGCAAGCTGGAGGCAAGGTCTGCGAGCCCGCACGCCGCCGCCTCAGGCGGCCGTCCCCGCCGGCGACACTCCGCGATCCGCGCTCGTGAGTCCCCACGGCCGCCAGACTCCGCCGCAGCAGCTACCCGCGGTCGAGCCTCAGCAGCGCACAGCCCGCGCGAGCCCGTCGTCTGCGCGCCGCCGCGGCCCCGCCCCTGCCCGCCCCGCGACCACTCCCAGCGCGCGCTCCCGCCCGCTCGCCCGCGCACGTGCCGTCGGACAGCGCCCCCTCCGACAGCCACCGGCTCTCGTGATCGCGGACCCTGGCGGTTCCCGCGCTTGCCCCAGGAGTTCCTCGCGCTCCCAATGACTTCTCTGGCCCCAAGCGGGGTGCTTACTACCCTCCTTCTCCCGGAGACCATCGCTAGGATCCAGGCGTACCTGCCACTTAAGAGTGGGACCGTTGCCAAAGTTTCAAGGAAAAAAAAAACAAAAACAAAGAAAGAAAGAAAAAGGCAATCCTGAGCATTTGAGCATGCCCCGCCTGCAGCCACGCAAAGGTCTGCAAATGTGTGGGCTGTGTAAAGGACCGTGGGAAATAGAGCGAAATGAAAAAGGAATGGGGCCCTGTGAAACCCAAAGTGGAGAGCAACCAAGAGGGAATCTGGCGGCTTCCACCTCCTGCCATTTCTCTTTCTTTTCCCCTAGCTTTCCCTTTGATCTATGCTCACCTTCTTTTTCCTAAGGGAATGCAACTGGATGGATTTCTTCCTAACCGGATAAAACGTTTGACAAAGAATAACTTAAAAATGACAAGGGAAATAAAACACACAAACAAGTCCGTGCCTCTGTGGTGATGGAT